>NC_086324.1:46492567-47692567 GCF_036172605.1 Pelobates fuscus
GTATGTATATGGGTGGGCAGTGTATGTATATGGGTGGGCAGTGTATGTATATGGGTGGGCAGTGTATGTATATGGGTGGGCAGTGTATGTATATGGGTGGGCAGTGTATGTATATGGGGGGCAGTGTATGTATATGGGTGGGTAGTGTATGTATATGGGTGGGTAGTGTATGTATATGGGGGGGCTGTGTATGCGTATATGGGGGGCAGTGTGTGTATATGGGTGGGCAGTGTATGTGTATATGGGGGGGGCAGTGTATGTGTATATGGGGGGGCAGTGTATGTGTATATGAGGGGGGGGGCAGTGTATGTGTATATGGGGGGGCTGTGTATGTGTATATGGGGGGGCTGTGTATGTGTATATGGGGGGGCTGTGTATGTGTATATGGGGGGGCTGTGTATGTGTATATGGGGGGGCTGTGTATGTGTGGGGGGTCAGTGTGTGTATATGGGGGGGCAGTGTGTGTATGGGGGGCAGTGTGTGTATGGGGGGCAGTGTGTGTATGGGGGGCAGTGTGTGTATGGGGGGCAGTGTGTGTATGGGGGGGGGCTGTGTGTATATGGGGGGGGCAGTGTGTGTATGGGGGGGCAGTGTGTGTATGGGGGGGGCAGTGTGTGTATGGGGGGGCAGTGTGTGTATGGGGGGGGCAGTGTGTGTATGGGGGGGCAGTGTGTGTATGGAGGGGGCAGTGTGTGTATGGAGGGGGCAGTGTGTGTATGGGGGGGGCAGTGTGTGTATGGGGGGGCAGTGTGTGTATGGGGGGGGCAGTGTGTGTATGGAGGGGGCAGTGTGTGTATGGGGGGGCAGTGTGTGTATGGGGGGGGGGGGCAGTGTGTGTATGGGGGGGGCAGTGTGTGTATGGGGGGGGGGCAGTGTGTGTATGGGGGGGGGCAGTGTGTGTATGGGCCTGCTTACCTGTACAATGTGATGTTTTTCTCCCTCCATCTTCCTCAAGCAGCACTCTGGAGGCCAGGATCCTCTTCTCACTCTCCATCCACGCTGTCAGTGTGCTCCGTGTGAGAGGGAAGCAGGGGGTGTGATGTCACTTCCTGCCCCACCTCCCATCCTCACACTGAGCACGGAGCACGGAGCAGGGAGAGAGAGACCTGGCAGTGAGAGCTGGTATAATGCTGCCAGGTCTCTCACGGAGTGGAGTGGGGGGATAGATGGGTTGCAGGGGCCCTTGGAGTCATTATGGGCCCCTGCAACCTTCTTACAGCACTTTTTTTTGCATAACTTACTTCTGCTGTGGAGATCTTTGATCTCCACAGCAGAAGCATGACTGTGCTGCCGGGCCCCCTGACTGACTCGGGCCCTCGGTCCATGACCGAACTGCCCGACCTGTCAGTCCGCCCCTGATTATCACTTACTTATTCAGTCAGTGATTTGTGGAGTATTTCAATTACAAGAGAGATATTGAGAATTACGTGTTGTAAAATCATTCATATTTCATTTGGGTTTTAATGCTGGGAATATAAAAATATAAATGTTTGAACACTAAAGAAAATGGTCTAATTTAAGTTTTATTTCACAAGTATTTTTGCCTTCTTATTTATATAACATTTGCAGGATGTTGGGCTAAGGTAACATCCCCAGGACGTACTTGAAGACCAGAGTAATCTGAATGTACCTTTCCTGGTTAAATGCATTATTATTATTATTATTATTATTTTAAAGACAATCATGCTACATTATTAATATTGCCTCTGTGTAATGTTTTGGATATATATATATTTTTTTTTTTTTTGTGCGTGTGTGTGTTTGTTTGATAGCATTTAGGACCACAGTTTAACGTAAAGACTCACTCTAAACACCATAGCCACTGTAGCTTTATGTAGCAGTTATGTAGCAGTTTATATGATATAAGCCGTTTGAGAAAAACTTAAGGTGTCCCTAGCACCAAATGGCTACTCTTACCTTATGACATGAAAATAAAAAAAGTCACTTGTTCCCAGGTCATGTTCATATTAAGTGCTAGCATATATATATTGAACTGACGCAACGTTTTGGAGAGGCAAAAGAAACCAAGCCACTTTCGGTGTGGCTGAAGTGGGTGCGATCTATCTATTAAACTATAGTGGTTAGAAAGCTTGGAGTATCCCTTTAGCTTTGGTCAAATCAGTTTCTAGGCAAATCTCCAGCATTGAGTGAATTTGTAAAATGCTAATCACTAATCAACTTTGTTCACTTTATTTTTCATATAAATATTTGGTAGAGTGTTATTCATTTTATAAAGGTAAAATGTAATTATTTTAAAAAATGTAACACATCATGTCTTATTAAGCTTTTCATGAGATCTTTTTGGCAAATAAAAATATGAGGTTTCACCAGAACTGACGTATACATCTAGCTGTGCACAGATGGATGTACAGCCATAAATCTAAGCTAGATTATGCACGCCTAGCTGTGAGCCAGACTGCCGCATAGGCAGATGGAGTTATGTTTGATTGCAGACAACTAGTGGTGTGACAAGCACACAGGCAGGCAAATTGAGTCTTTCTGTTTTATATTATGAATGACTAGCTACGAGACAGGTAAAACTGGAATATGGAGATGCAGTTGATAAACAGGCAGGGATATATATCTGAAATCAATACATTTATATTTGTGTGAGACTGGGGCGGGGCGGGGGGAGGGAGGCTGAGTAAGGTAGATACACCTTGTTTGAGAGTGAGACCCCCAAATCTCCCTGGCAACATACTTACTATATCCATCATGTTATCTGTGCTAAACTGCTAGACAAACATGGTGAGATTTATCAAAATGATGTGTTTTTTTTTTAAAAGGGGTCTAAAGCAGTGGTCCCCAACCCAGTCCTCATGGCCCACCTGCAGTCCAGTATTTATGTATTTCCCTTTTTTATTCAAATGGCGATACTGACAAAACCTGGACTGTTGCTGGTCCATGAGGACTGTGTTGGGCACCACTGGTCTAAAGTACAAAAAATGTGCCTATCAGCATTGAACCCATCCAAACCAAAGGAACGTACCATTGGCGACTCATACCCTTTTACAATTTTGCACCACTTTTAGAAAAAAGAGCACTTTGATAAATCTCCTCCAAAGAACTGCTGAGAATTCGTAAAATAATTTACTTTAAATGAATGCTACATTTCTTCTTTATTTTAGATTTTCTTGGCCTTCCGAAGATGGGTTGTAAAATGGATTAACATTTGTAGAATATTTTCCTTTGTGGAACACTGTGTGGCCTGGAAAATGATCTGATATGAGCCTGTTGCTACACTAATACTGTTTGGACCTTTCAAAATGAGTTCGGAAGAGAAAGGTGTGTCTCCAGCACACAAAACATCTACACCAACGCACAAAAGTGCCTCCTCTTCATCCTCTTCACAAAGGGACAGCCGGCAGGTAAGGATCAGATATATTGTAGTTTGTATGACCATCTTCCAGAACACATTTAAGTTAAAGGAACACTCCAAGATCCCAAACCACTACAGCGTGCTGTAGTGGTTATGGTGCTCGGACTGCCATGGTGCTCCCCCAATGTGAGGAGTCAAACAGTAACGGTTTGACTTCTGATATGGAGTCTGCTGGGTGCTGGTCCAAACCTCCTCTCTACCAGAAGGAGAGCTAGAAGCTCCTATGCAGGAGCTTTGTTAGCTCTCCTGAGCTAAACCCTGCACTGCTGGGCTTAGCTCAATGAAGAGCGCTTTCTGTGTGTTGTAGTGGTTATGGTGCTCGGAGTGTTCCTTTCATTTTTTACCTTCATTTGTTTGTACACCACGCCTTCAAAATGTCCTCAGTGAAGCCACATGTGTCTCACCCACCCACCAAAGTCCATTCTCACCAGTAGTACATAATGACGTTCTTTACCTAACTTTCAGTACCTTCATGTAATGAATGGAATAAACTCAATTTTCTATAATAAAATTACTTTAAAATGCAAAAGAGATATCAGAAGTGCTACAGTCTGTGGAATATTAGCCATTTGGGTGGCGATGGCGGTAACTTTCTTGTAATGCACTGTAGAAGGGGAATATTTGTAATAGCTTCGGTCTGTAAGTGACAGATTACAGTGATTAAAACTAAGAGCTAATGACCGCATGAATCATTTAGGCAATGAATGGGGAGGAGGCCGTGGAGACTGTAAAAATTAAAATTAGCATCTGGAGAAACGTGAATTAATCACATATAACTCTTAAAGTGGCGTTGATTTCATGGTGAAAAATTAATTTAATAAATGCCTAAAACAAAGGTATGTAAAAGTGCATACACATTCACCTTTATAAATATTTGATGGTTCACATGCAGCCGATTGGCACAAGGTTTTACATGGAATTTAGCTCATTCTTCTTGGGAGGAATGCTCCAGGTGTTTCTGGTTGGTTGCCTGTTGCTTGGTGACAAATAGAGTCTAGATTATTAACGGGATCAAGATTGGATTTTGACAGCATTGCTGTAAATTTTTTTTACCAATATCTCCTTGATCCACTTTAATTATACCTTTGCCCTGTGCTTGGACGGTTCGGGTATTCTCTTAAGCTTTAGTCTATCGTTAACACACACAAGTTCTCTTCCAGTATTTTGTCTTATATTGCTCCATCCGCTCTTCCTTAATTTTTAGCAAGATGTCAAGTAACAATCTCACACTGGTTTTAGTTTGATAATGGTATCTGAACTTCAGACAGTATTCTGTGTTTGTTTTCATCATAGTCCAAAAATATATTTCTATGCCACTAATGTTGCAGAAGCTAAAAATCATAATTTCAAAATTAGGTTTAGCTTTTGTTGTCAACGTTAATCAAGCAATCTTGAGATCAATAAGCTGGGAATGCTAGATTAACTACTAGCAAAATGACAATTTTGCAGGCTCTGAATTACATATTTAATGTTATCAAAAGCCTAGTTGATAACTTGGCATCATGTACATCTTCAACGATTCGGCTGACACTATAAAATCCCCCACATATACAAAGTAATTTTAGTTGTGTGTAGTGTTTGTTTTGCTCACAAAATCATTGCATAAGTTTTCAAATTTTTCCGATATTCTAACTTTTTAAAAAAGTTTATCACTAGTTTATTAAGTACTTTTTGGTTGTTGAATTAGATAATGTAAAATGAATCTGTTACTTTTTATTAGCATTTATATACCTCCTACTTTATATTATTTCCTAGCGCTTTACGATTCTACATTGAGGATATAGAATTGCTGGTAATTGCTAGATAAAATAAATGTTGGCAGATACAAGAGTTAAAGAGGGCCCTGCTCACACAGCCTTACAGTTTAGATAACCCCACCAGCCCAGAGGGGGTGGATAACAGGGTTTTAAGAAAGGCTTCAGGAAGTAGTGCTACATGGGTCAAGAGATCGGCCTCCTCTCCCAGTCAACAGTTGCACTAGGTCGTATTTCCAGATGTGGTGGCCCATCAGGCCAACCCAATCTGGGCGTACAAGTGTGCAGGTGTAGATAGTGTCAGTTTGCATCAGTTTCAGAACTGTTTCTAAGTGCCCTTAGACAGATTAATCACAATTTTAGTGGAAACAAGATGGAGCTATGGAGAAACACGTCTGGCCATCTTGAGTCTCAGACCTTGCCCCTAAAGAGATGTGTTTTAAGGCACTTTTTAAAGTACTAGAGGCTAGGAAAAGTCTGATAGGATAAGGAACTAATATGCTGACACATTTTATTTGAAGTGTTGGGGATCTCCTAAGTGTGACTCTTTGACCTGAAAATGACAAAAGTATAGCTGAAATTTTTTAGAAAGATTGTGCTCCCCATTATAAGTTGATAAATTGTGATTGAGGTCTAAATTCAGATGGGATTGGGATGTGCCAGTAACATCATGTATGTCTTTGGTGAAAGAAGTATTTCAATCTTAAAGGACCACTATAGGCACCCAGACCACTTCAGCTTAATGAAGTGGTCTGGGTGCCAGGTCCAACTAGGATTAACCATTTTTTCTATAAACATAGCAGTTTCAGAGAAACTGCTATGTTTATATTTGGGTTAATCCAGCCTCTAGTGGCTGTCTCATTGACAGCCACTAGAGGCGCTTCCGCGCTTTTCACTGTGATTTTCACAGTGAGAAGACGCCAGCATCCATAGAAAAGCATTGTAAATGCTTTCCTATGAGACTGGCTGAATGCGCACGCGGCTCTTGCTGCGCATGCGCATTCAGCCGAGGAGGCGGAGAGGAGGAGGAGAGCTACCTGCCCGGCGCTGGAGATCTAGGTAAGTTAACCCCTTCTTCCCCCTAGAGCTCAGCGGGAGGGTGGCCCTGAGGGTGGGGGCACCCTCAGGGCACTATACTGCCAGGAAAACGAGTATGTTTTCCTGGCACTATAGTGGTCCTTTAAGTGCCCATGTGCATAGTGCTGAAGAAGCCTCTCATGTAGGCAGAAAAGTTCTAATAATGCCCATCCAAGGAAAACCCAAATCCATCTTACTTGAATGGTCTGATCTTCTGAAAACATTTCCCACATCATACTTTATGGACATACTTTCAGATGGCACATTTGTTTTTCAGTGCTATGACTATGTTTGATTGGACCACCATTTCCAGACCCAGCCAAGTAACACATATTTTTTGTCCTAAATTTTGCATTCAGTTTTCAATTTACCACAATTCACTGTTTAACATATAAATTCCAAAATGGTATAATTGAAACAATATTTTTTAGTATTGTCACTAAAGACACTTTCTCACTGGAGATCTCACATTTTCAAAGGTCTACATGTTTGTCTTTGTCACGAACACCAAGATGCTGCTGAATGCCCCTAAAGCTTCTCATAGAGAAGATTCAGTGCTCCTCTATGAAAATCAATGGATTAACAGAGTGCGGCAATTGTCACTCGTGTACAATAGGTCCCCACATGTCGTGTTAGACCGAGATCATCAGTATTTAAATTACGATCTCACAGAAGGCAGAATAGGCTGCCAGGAGGAGACTGCCGCGGCGTTGGCTTACAGGTATTTTAAAACATTTTTATTTATTTTTTACAAATTTTGTGTAAAAGTGGAGCCTCGAACTGATATTGGAAAAAGAAGACATCTAGCGTTAAAAATAATATACATATATTTAAAAAATTAGAGGGTTCCTTAAGATGCACAAGGCAGAAAGAAACCTACACAGAACTTACAATAAGGGTAATCACTTGGATTTTCTATTTATCGCTTTATATTCTATCTTGTTAACAATACAGAGTAACATGGCCAATTGAGAAAAAGTAATAATTGCAGAGAGACTGCATCTGAATGTGTTTAGCTGCTGCATTATGGCAATATTTATTGCAGCCCATGGCAATTTCACAGAGAACAGAGCAGAAGTTGCATACCTTCTAGAACGTTACAGATCAGTAGAACTGCTGAGAGAACATATTTCACACTGCAGAACTGTGGTCTGATCTGGGCTGCTTTACTCAGCAGTAAATCAGTTGCATTAAAAACAACCCAACATCCCTTTATATCCTGCATAAAGCCTTCTGTAAAGCTGATGGAGAAATACCCAATGTAATCAGAACAGGTTTTTTTGGTGGTGTTATTTAAAGGAAAACTCCGGTACTATAACAACTTCATAAAAGTTAAAGAGGTTAAGCTGATCACAAACGGTTTAATGATTTTACCGCAACGTTTTTGTTCCTCTCTGCCCCTCTGTTCTTCCGCTTACATTTCAAACCGTTTTTATAAATTTCATCAAATGTAAAGACAGAGAATAGAATATGGCGTATACTGCGCCCAAAAGTAATACGTACATACACCTCAGGGAGGGAGAGTTGGTAAATACCTCAAAGTAATAAAACAGAAAAAACAATAATAGTGCAATACAGTATTATAAAGTGCAAAATCTTTGTTAAATTACTGTAGGAAAACCACTCACATAGGGTAGAGCTATATAAGAGCTCTGCTTTATTCCGCGTGGACGGTACAATCCCCGTCTAAGGATACAGGATGGTAAAGATGGTATTGATCCTCCAGATGCAAATGCAAATATAAAAGTGAAAGAGAAAAGCACTCTGATAGTGTAGTAAGTACTGTAAACCAGGATAATTAAAGAAAGTATTGTACTTACAATTGTAGAGCAAAACCTTCTCTAGTAATCACAGCATGGGTGGTACTATCCCCACCTAAGGATATGGTGGCACCAGGGAGCCAACAGGATGTGGAGTGTAGGGTAAAATAATAAAAGATATATGTATAAGTAGAATATACATACCCATGCTGTGATTACTAGAGCAGGTTTTGCTCTACAATTGTAAGTACAATACTTTCTTTAATTATCCTGGTTTACAGTACTTACTACACTATCAGAGTGCTTTTCTCTTTCACTTTTATATTTGCATTTGCATCTGGAGCATCAATACATAGTTACATAGTTACATAGTTAGATAGCTGAAAAGAGACTTGCGTCCATCAAGTTCAGCCTTCCTCACACCTGTTTTTTGCTGTTGATCCAAAAGAAAAAAAAAAAAAAAAAAACCCAGTTTGAAGCACAATTTTGCAACAAGCTAGGACAAAAAATTCCTTCTTGACCCCAGAATGGCAGTCAGATTTATCCTTGAATCAAGCAGTTATTACCCTACACTGAAAGATTATATCCTTGAATATTCTGTCTTTGCAAGTATGCATCTAGTAGCTGTTTGAACATCTGTATGGACTCTGATAAAACCACTTCTTCAGGCAGAGAATTCCACATCCTGATTGTTCTTACAGTAAAAAAAACCTTTCCTTTGCCTTAGACGAAATCTTCTTTCTTCCAGTCTAAACACATGGCCTCGTGTCCTATGTAAAGTCCGGTTTGTGAATAGATTTCCACACAATGGTTTGTATTGGCCCCGAATATATTTGTATAATGTTATCATATCCCCTCTCAGGCGACGTTTTTCTAAACTAAATAGGTTTAAATTTGTTAACCTTTCTTCATAGCTGATATGTTCCATTCCTTTTATTAATTTTGTAGCCCGCCTCTGCACTTTTTCTAGTGCCATGATATCCTTCTTTAGAACAGGTGCCCAAAATTGCACAGCATATTCAATATGTGGTCTTACCAGTGATTTATAGAGAGGCAAAATGATATTCTCGTCCCGAGAATGAATGCCCTTTTTCATGCATGACAATACCTTACTGGCCTTGGCCACTGCTGATTGACATTGCACATTGTTGCATAGTTTGTTGTCTATAACAATTCCCAAGTCCTTTTCGTGTGTTGTTATCCCTAATTCGCTTCCATTAAGGGTATACGTTGCTTGTGTATTCTTTATGCCGAAGTGCATAACTTTGCATTTTTCAACATTAAATTTCATCTGCCATTTGAGTGCCCAGTCCTCCAGTCTATCTAAATCCTTCTGAAGCAAAGTAATATCTTGCTCACATTGTATTATTTTACAAAGTTTTGTGTCATCTGCAAACACTGAAACATGACTTTCAATGCTGTCTTCAAGATCATTTATAAAAATGTTAAATAGAAGGGGTCCCAGAACAGACCCCTGAGGGACACCACTTGCCACCTCTGTCCAGCTTGAAAATTTACCATTAACGACAACTCTTTGTATTCTGTTTTTAAGCCAATGTTCTACCCAAGAACAAGCATTTTCATCGAGACCGATTTCCTTGAGTTTGAACACTAATCTTTTGTGTGGAACTGTATCAAATGCCTTGGCAAAATCCAAATAGATCACATCCACTGCAACACCCTGATCTATACTTCTACTTACTTCTTCGTAGAACGCAATCAAGTTAGTTTGACATGACCTGTGCTTCATAAAACCGTGCTGATTTTTGCTGATAACCATATTCTTCTCAAGGAATTCTTGAATATTATCCCTTAATAACCTTTCAAATATTTTACCAGCCACAGAAGTTAAGCTCACAGGTCTATAATTTCCAGGCAAGGATTTTGAACCCTTTTTGAATATAGGAACCACATCTGCCTTCCTCCAATCCTCCGGAACACTTCCTGAAAGAAAAGAATCTTGAAAGAATACCATCTTTACCATCCTGTATCCTTAGACGGGGATTGTACCATCCACACGGAATAAAGCAGAGCTCTTATATAGCTCTACCCTATGTGAGTGGTTTTCCTACAGTCATTTAACAAATATTTTGCACTTTATAATACTGTATTGCACTATTATTGTTTTTTCTGTTTTATTACTTTGAGGTATTTACCAACTCTCCCTCCCTGAGGTGTACGTACGTATTACTTTTGGGTGCAGTATACGCCATATTCTATTCTCTGTTTCACCAATACACAAGGTTTGGGAATCCTTGTATTGTATACAGCAGCCCTCACTGATCTATCACGTTATAGCGAGCGCCTATAATTCCTGTTTTTTCTTGTAAAGACAGAGGGACAGAGAGATTTGGTGGTGGAACACGGATTTTAGAGGGGTTAAAGTGTTCGAAATTGGTTTAACCCCTAAATGCGAGTCAGCGCCTGCAGTGGCGTACACACAACCCATGGGGCCCCGGTGCGAAAACTGATCCGTGCCCCCCCCCCCCCCCCCGCGCGCTTACTCTGCGCGGGCTGGGGCCGCAACACATGGCGGCGGGCACCTGATCGCAGGGCTGCGAACCGTGCGACCGCGGTATGTACACCAGTGCATGCATAAACACATACACTTAAAGGACCACTACAGACACCCAGATCAAATCCGCTCAATGAAGTGGTCTGGGTGCCAGGTCTCTCTAGTTTTAACCCTGCAGCTGAAAACATAGCAGTTTCAGAGAAACTGCTATGTTTCACTGAGGGTTAATCCAGCCTCTAGTGGCTGTCTCATTGACAGCCGCTAGAGGATTTTCTGTGATTCTCACTGTGAAAATCACAGTGAGAAGACGCTGAACGTCCATAGGAAAGCATTGAGTAATGCTTTCCTATGGGCGGTTTGAATGCGCGCGTGGCTCTTGCCACGCATGTGCATTCGGAGCTGAGAGGCGGATCGGGACGGAGAGATCCCCAGCGCCAAGGGAGCCCTGCGCTGGAGAAAGGTAAGTGCTTTAGACACACACACACTCTCATGAACAGACGCACACATTTACTGACAGACACACACTCAGTGACAGACACACACACACTCACTAACACACACACACACACTAACACACTCACTAACACTAACGCACTCACTAACGCACTCACTAACGCACTCACTAACGCACTAACACTCACACTAACTAACACACTCACTAACACTAACACACTCAATAACACTAACACACTCACTAACACACTCACTAACACTAACACACTCACTAACACTCACTAACACAATCACTCACACTAACACAATCACTCACACTAACACAATCACTCACACTAACAGTAACACAATCACTCACACTAACACACTCACACTAACACAATAACTCACACTAACACACTCACTAACAGTAACACACTCACTAACACACTCACTCACACTAACACACTCACTCACACTAACACACTCACACTAACACACTCACTCACACTAACACACTCACTCACACTAACACTCACACTAACACACTCACTCACACTAACACACTCACTAACACACTCACTCACACTAACACACTCACTCACACTAACACACTCACACGTGTTTTTTTTTTGTTTGTTTTTTATTTAATCCCCCCAGCCTCCTTACCTGTGGGAGAGCTGGGGGGATTCCCTGGGGTCCAGTGGTGTTGCTGGCCCTGCTGTCACCCGGCTGGCGGGCGCGCGAGGGAGCACTGTCTCCTGGGTGCTCCCTCTTCAGCTCCCTCGCGCGCCGCGTACTGATGCCGGAGCCGGAAGATGACGTCATCTTCCGGCTCCGGTTTCAGTGCGGTGCGCGAGGGAGCTGAAGAGGGAGCACTCAGGGGACAGTGCTCCCTCGCGCGCCCGCCAGCCGGGTGACAGCAGGGCCAGCCTCGGGGGGCCCGGAGGTGGCCCCCCAGCAGAAGAGGCTGGCCCTGTGGGTACATACCTGGGTCGCAGGGCGGCCGGGCCCCCTGGTGGGCCGGGCCCGGTCGCAGCCGCGACCCCTGCGACCCCGGTATGTACGCCACTGAGCGCCTGAGACCTCCTGGCTCCATAACATCTTGATTTTGATCCGAGGCATGTGCAAAACACATCAAAAACATATAACATCGTTATTGCTGACCAATACCTGTGTACTTCTTATGTTCTCTATCCTGGCCTTAACCATTTTGTCCCTTTTCGCTTTATTGACCCATCTCTTTTGCATGTTTCCCTGCTGACTCATTTTTTTTTTTTTTTTAAATACTAATGTTATAGAAAAAATGCATTTAAACTATGACCAACAACTGGATACAACTTTGAAACAAACCATCAGATTTGAGATATTTTAGCCAATTCCAGACACACTGTTGTTTTCAAGTTTGTGTACACTCTCTGCTGGCAAACCTTTAGAAACGAAACACATTTGCCATGAACTTTGTCAAAGCAGTGTTAGGTAAATAGTCATACCTAATTTTCAAAGATGTCAATGGTCCTTCTTTCCTTCTTAGCGGTTACATTTTGTGATTTACGCAGTCTCTTCTTCAATTTTGTATCTCACTCCAAGCATCTATTGTAATCTCTGTTTTTATACAAGTGTTTAATCAATTTCCATCTCCCTACAATTATTCAAGTGGTTGGTAAAGCATACTTACTAATTAATAGCCTCCTTCTTGAAAGACATTCTCTCCTGAATTCTGCACTAGTTAATGCAAATTAAACCACAAAACGCGCCACTGGTCAGGAAAAATTGGTCGGATGTACATCAAGTAATATAATATAATATGGGAGTACTAACCACAATGCAGCAAAAAGTTCCAAGGTATTGTTTATGGAAACATAAAATCAGGGGCTTAAAATGGTTTAATTGCTTTTCATGATTGAGGGCTAGGCACATCTCTTTATACCATAGCAATCATAGTAAGTCATATATTGTGAAGGAGTTACAGTGATCAATGAAATGGCAAATGTCAGGCCTACACATTACAGACTATAGCAGGCATAGGTAACCTTCGGCACTCCAGATGGTTTGGACTACACCTCCCATGATGCTTTGCCAGCATTATGGGTGTAAGAGCATTATGGTCCACAACATCTGGAGCAGGGCTGGCATTAGAAATTTTTGGGCCCCTGACACTGCTCAAGGTCAGGGGCCCCCGGGGCCTTCCCCCGAGTCCGCAGTGTGCGTCTGTGAGGGATGCAGTGTGTGTGTGTGTGTGTGAGGGGTGCAGCGTGTGTGTATGCGTGTGTGTATGCGTGAGGGTGCAATGCATGTGTGTGTTGGAAGGTATTGTGTGTGGGTGGGGGAGATTAAGGCCAATATTTTATATATCATGTGGTTTGTTTTTTTTTATAAAAAATATACTTGTCTTACCTTTTGCCTGTTTGGGGGAAGCTGCAGCTCCTGGGACTAGAGTTCACTTTAGCGAGATCGGAGTGTTACCATCGTAACCACAGTGAGGCTCCGACCTTGCGGAAGCTACCTGACTAAGCTGCAGGCTAGAGCTCACTGGGTCCTCTCCACTCTCCCTCACCTGCCAACTGCCGCTTTTGACTGCCTGTGGCCCATGAGGGATCTCCACCGACCCTCATGGAACACAGCAGGGCTAGCATTTGGATAGTGCCGGCCCTCTATAGGCCGGTATGGGAGATCCATTGATATTCCACATCGGCCTCAGTCCATGGCCATCGCTGCTCACTGGGAATTTGCCCAGTTTGCCCGATAGCCAGTCCAAGATTGGTTAAAAACCAAGATTTGTAGTATGAAAACTGCTGCTTATTGCTTACACAAGTGACAGTCTTGTTGCTAAATGATCGTTGCAAACATGCACTGATCAGCCACAACATTAAAACCACCTACCTAATACCATGTAGGTCTCTCTCGTGCTGCTAAAACAGCTCTGATGCATCAAGGGTTGGGCTCCACAAAACCTCGGAATGTGTCCTGTGGCATCTGGCACAAATACATTAGCAGCAGATCCTTTAAGTCCTGCAAGTTGCGAGGTGGGGCCTCCTTGGATTGGATTTTTGTTCCAGCACATCCCACAGATGCTCAATTGGATTGAAATCTGGCGTATTTGAAGGCCAAGGAAACACCTGTAACTCTTTGTCATGTTTCTCAAACCATTCCTGATGAGATTTTGCAGTGTGGCAGGGTGCATTATCCTGCTGAAAAAAGCCACTGCCATCAGGGAACACCATTGCCATGAAGGGGTGCACGAGGTCTGCAACTATTTCTAAGTGGGTGTTATATGTCGAAGTGACATTGGCATGAATGCCAGGACACAACGTTTCCCAGCAAAACATTGTCCAGAGCATAACACTGCCTCCAACAGTCGTCCTTCATCCCATAGTGCATCCTGTGCCATCGCACATGGACAGGATTCATCATGGGAACTCTGACCAGTTTGCAGCTACGCAGTGCGATACACACTAACCAGCGAAACACTGTGTGTTCGGACACCTTTCTATCATGTCCAGCATTAAAGTTTTCAGCTATTTGATCGACCGTAGCTCTTCTGTGTGATTAGACCAGACAGGCTAGCATGCTCACCACATGCATCAATGACCCTTGGGCAACCAGGACTCTGATGGCGGTTCACCAGTTGTCATCCCTTTTGGTAGGTACTAAGCCCTGTATACAGGGAGCAAGCCACAAGACTTGCCGTTTTGGAGATGCTCTGACCTAGACGTCAAGCAATCACTTTTTGACCCTTTTAAAAATCACTCCCATCTTTTCACTTGCCCATTTTTTCTGCTTCCAACACATGAGATTTGAGAACTGACTGTACACGTGCTTCCTATTATATCACTATTTGAAGACTTATTACATTGCAATAGTGTATCCAATACAGAAGGTATTTTTTAAAGTTTTGTTTGGTCTATTGCACATGCTTTTAATCCCACACCACCACCTTCTGCTTTCAATGTTACAATTTCAGGTGTTTTGGGAGATACCCATGGGTATCAATCAGAGTTACCATATTGATTATACTGATTTCCTTGTTATGTTTACCTGAACCTGTCCATCCTGTCATCCTGTCACACTACCATGTACTTCCTGAAGCACCTCTCCAGCTGCCAGGAGCCCATTTCAGCATTGTACTCTCGCGCATGCATGGAGCACAAGACTGAGGTCTATGAAGACTGAAGGATCCTCCATAGACAATGTATTTTTCCCCTCAGTAGTCACTAGTGGTGGCTGGGGGAAATGACAAAACTTGACAAAGACAGCTCAGTATTTTTCCTCCTCTTGACATAGCGTGAAAAAAGGCAAAGTCAAAGTTGTCTCTACTTTGCTTTGCCTTTGTATATATTTTGTAGAACTAAGGGGTCTCTTGCACTCTCTCCACAAACAAGGTGCTTAGCTAGCCACGAGGCTTGGCAGACATTGGTCAACAGTAGAAGGACCAAAATTGCCCAGGCTCTCAAAATATTTAAAAGGCAATTCTATCGAAGAACACATCTGTGTTTTTCGATAAAACGGCCTTTTGCACACTATGAGTGCCTGGACCATCTTGTTCCTTAGTATATCTTTTGACTAGATCGGAAATTCAGTGCAATTCCAACACAGCCATCGTAAGTATTTGATAAACATTGTATCTTTATGAATGACTCATTTTGGGAGGGTGTCAGTGCCGCTATTAAATGTAATAGCATAAATAGTAACCAGCATAAGGCATTGTAAGCATTTAATGTGCATGGGTTATCCGGTTATTAAAATGTCCCCAGAGGTGTTTCAGCATCTCTTTCAGTCAGTAGCAAAACTACTTGGCAACATACGGCTTAACTTCCAAACGTCTACCTTGAGTACTGACCAGGATTTCAAAAAACCATTGTGACAGTAATCAAAATTATACAAACACAGAAAAATAATAGGTAAGAGGATACGAAAAGGAGCCCGGTGTACCAAGGTCGTTTACTGAGAACATGATGTTTTATAAAAATACACAATCAATAATATATCTAATATATCTTTTTTTTAAGTAACAAGATATTTTTCTTCCTGCCTTTGAAACATTTTGTCCATCATATGTGCCCATGGCTGGTGACTACGTCAAATGTACATATGATATTATTACACAATAGTGGCTTTTTAACCTGTATATAGTTAGGATGAAATTCCATGTAACGTTGGCAGACTCATCAGCATTAATATTAATGTGAAATGATAGTTGACAGCAACTCGAGACTGAATCACAGCTTTGCAATTACAGAGATAATTTGTAATTGATGGAATTCTCTCTCAAGCCTTCAAATAATTTTCTGTTTGGCAGATAAAACTGTCAGGAAATGAAACGTTTTGTAACAATCTATTATGCGGTCTGTTCCGTTAAAGAAACAGTTTCCTTTTTCAAGGAATCAGTATGTCTCCTGCTTTTGGGGAGCTGATTGGTTGTCGTTTGAATTCTAGCAAACTATACTTGCTAACTCAGATCTCAATACTAATATTAATGGAAGGTTTTACTAATATATTTGGTACTTAATGGAATCAATAATTCAGTGGATATTTCAGAATATATACCATTGCTTTCAATAAATTTTAGAAATCACTTTTATTTATTTATTTATTTATCTATTTATAGCAGGTGTTTCAAAAAGGGGATCCCTGGTTGTTGCAGAACTATGGCTCTTATGACAACATGCCTTATAGAGGTAGAGAAGTAACATGCGCACCATAACCACCATATAATTATGTAGTGGTTATGGTGCCTAAAGAGCCCCCTTAAGAGTGCACAACATCTAACATTTAGGCCACCCTTGTATTACAATGACATTGCTTCAGTGGACTGAGTGTGCACTTCCTTTTAGTCCGGCCGGGTACAGGAAACAAAAGCTCCCTGTACCCGCGGACCATACAGGGCTCGGCCACGCTACAACAGAGGTAGGGGAGGGGGGAGGAAGAGAGTAGGGAGGGAGGGGGGGAGAAAAAAGAGAGTGACAAGGGAGGGAGGGGGGGAGAAAAAAAGAGAGTGACAAGGGAGGGAGGGGGAGAAAAAAGAGAGTGACGAGGGTGGGAGGGGGGGAGAAAAAATGAGATTGACAAGGGAGGGAGGGGGAGAAAAAAGAGTGACAAGGGAGGGAGGGGGAGAAAAAAGAGAGTGACAAGGGAGGGAGGGGGGGGAGAAAAAAGAGAGTGACAAGGGAGGGAGGGGGGGGAGAAAAAAGAGTGACAAGGGAGGGAGGGGGGGAGAAAAAAAAGAGAGTGACAAGGGAGGGAGGGGGGGAGAAAAAAAGAGAGTGACAAGGGAGGGAGGTGGGGGAGAAAAAAAGAGAGTGACAAGGGAGGGAGGGAGAGAGGGAGGGAGGGGGAGAAAGAGTGACAAGGGAGGGAGGGGGAGAAAGAGTGACAAGGGAGGGAGGGGGAGAAAGAGTGACAAGGGAGGGAGGGGGAGAAAGAGAGTGACAAGGGAAGGAGGGGGAGAAAGAGAGTGACAAGGGAAGAAGGGGGAGCAAGAGAGTGACAAGGGAGGGAGGGGGAGAAAGAGAGTGACAAGGGAGGGAGGGGGAGAAAGAGAGCGACAAGGGAGGGAGGGGGAGAAAGAGAGCGACAAGGGAGGGAGGGGGAGAAAGAGAGCGACAAGGGAGGGAGGGGGAGAAAGAGAGCGACAAGGGAGGGAGGGGGAGAAAGAGAGTGACAAGGGAGGGAGGGGGAGAAAGAAAGTGACAAGGGAGGGGGAGAAAGAGTGACAAGGGAGGGAGGGGGAGAAAGAGTGACACTCCCTCCGCTCCTTCCTCCTGCGTGGCTCCTGGTGGTTGCTGGAGGGAGTGACTGAGGCTGTCACTTCCTCCCAGTCTCTGACCTCCTCAAAGGGGGCCCAGTTGCGCTGTTAAAGGCTGAGCCACCACTGGACCCCACGTAAGTCACCCTCCTGCATCTAAAAGGTAGGAAACAGGAGGGTGACTAAAATATCTTGTATATGTGTGTGTTTGTATGTATGTGTGTGTCTGTAATGTTTCTCTGTATGTATGTGTGTGTTTGTATGAATGTCTGTGTGTCTATGTGTGTGTCTGCATTTGTGTGTGGGGCAATGTATGGGAGAGGGAGGGTAGACGTATTGGGTGGGTAACGGGAGGTATACGATTGGGGGGGGGCAGGGCAATTTTCGCACCGGGGCCCTGGGTTTTCTAGTTACACCTCTGTTCTAGATACATAGAATATCTATTTGATTAGTTTCCTCATAGTCATGTGATCTAATTTGTGATCACGTGACTATGATGTAATTTTTACAGCAATTTTCATTTGTTTTGTGACCCTATATAACCCTGTATGCCAGTTATTAGTTATTCCAGTTGACAAAGGTTTTTTGTAGGAAGAAATGCATTGTAGATTGTTACTTTGACCCCATTTTAGTTTATTCTATATCAATAAAGTATTATTTGGCTTTTACTTTTGGTGTCATATATTTAATTTTTTTCCTATTTTATTACTATTATATTTTTTTCTAATCTGGCATCCTGAGACTATATATTCTGCATCGCAGCCGTCTGGGCAAATAATCCAAGGTGGGGGTAGTACCACCCACGCTACACACAAATTGTAAGTAAGGTTTCTATTATTACTTACCTGTCCACTCACACAGAGAGCACTATATTGTTTTCTTTTGCTTTTTATGGTGCGCACTTTGTTGCTGAAAGTCACACCAACTTATGTAGATATTTGTGGATATTTGTACCACTACACGCTGTGCACACTGGAGCAGGTTTTAAGCTCCATTTTATGTGAGCTGGCAATCACATATCTGTGGATTTTTTTGTATTCCATTTGTTGAGACTTGTCGCACTATTGGATTCTTTCTGTTTTAATTTTTTTTTTCATATGTACACACGGACAAACCTCAAACAACCATAAGAAGCTAAATCTTCTTCCCCCTCCAAAGAAAGAAAAGTATAACTGGGACTATATCTTAATTTTGATATTTAGTGATGTCGCGAAAATAAAATTCTCCGTTCGCGAATGGCGAACGCGAACTTACGCAAATGTTCGCGAACGGGCGAACCGCCATAGACTTCAATAGGCAGGCGAATTTTAAAACCCACAGGGACTCTTTCTGGCCACAATAGTGATGGAAAAGTTGTTTCAAGGGGACTAACACCTGGACTGTGGCATGCCGGAGGGGGATCCATGGCAAAACGCCAATGGAAAATTACATAGTTGATGCAGAGTCTGGTTTTAATCCATAAAGGGCATAAATCACCTAACATTCCTAAATTGTTTGGAATAATGTGCTTTAAAACATCAGGTATGATGTTGTATCGATCAGGTAGTGTAAGAGTTACACCCGCTTCACAGTGACAGACCAAACTCCCCATTTAACGCACCTCAAACAACCTCAAACAGTCCATTTGCACAAGGTTGGATACCAAGCTAGCCATGTCCCGTTCCTTTTCCTCACTGATGTCATTGAAGGTCTCTTCCTCCACCCAGCCACGTACAACACCAAGGGTCCCCGAAAGGTGACAACAAGCCCCCTGTATTTTTTTTTTTAAATGTACACTACTGTTACGCCAGATATGAGTTGCACTGGTGTGACACTGTGCCCTGGCAGACCCTGAAACGCATACGTGTGAAGGAAACTGGCTGCTATTATATTACAGTCAAAAATTTTTTTATTTTTTTTTAAATGCAAGCTATTGTGCCCCCAAAACGTTCGTGTGTGGGGGTGCTGGAATGACGTGGGCCAATGGGAGCCTGAATCAACTTTTGGCTCCCACTGCCCCTTTAAGAGCTTGTGACTCGAGCCGTGCTCCTAGTTCCAGGCGGGCCACGTGACCGATCACTGCGGTCAGTGCACGCACCTAAGTCAGAAGAGGAGATCAAGCCTCATGCGGCTCGTGTGGAGACAGGAGTGATCCAAACACGCGCGGCTTAAGCTTAGGAGCCAGGTCGGTCCCAGGATAAGGTAAATACAGCCACAACCACTTATCCCAATCACACACCTTTCCTAACGTCCTATCCCATTAAAAGCATATTACCGCGTATTTAATAAAACAGATAGACCCCCTACTTCATCCAGGTTACCGATCGATGGTTCGATATTCTGAGCCCTCTCTGATTTACTGTACACGACTATTCGATATTCCCACAAATTTTATATAGCATTTTATATTTGTTTGAGTCCCCCTTAAAAAATATTGGATATCGCTAAAAATCCTGATCACTATATACTTTCTCTACAAACCTCTAAAACGAACCAAACTACTCATCCATCCGCTATACCACTTTATCCCACCTAGAACTAGTGCCCAGTTAAAATACTTGACTCTTACTTACCCACACTCAGTCATGCCACACACATTTCACCACTACTCTCATTGAATCCCTTGTATCCATGTCTCGGGTCTTTCATTTAGAATAGGGGCAGCTTCGGTCTCCTTCAACACTGACACTCCAGTGCATATTATTAAAAGATTGGGCAGATGGAAATCCTCAGTTTACAACCGATATATTCCTCATCCCGAGAAAGAAATGAGGAAAGCTTTTAAAAGTTTGGCTTTGTAAATTTGATGCAATAAGTGTGTTTTTCTTTAAAACCTTTTCACCCTCTTTGCATGAACCCGATTTACATATATTACTAATATGTTTCTGAACATATATATTATATTATTCACTCACTCACTCACTCTCTGGGCCGGCCTAAGACATCATGCTGCCTAGGTCCAACGATAAATGACTATGGGGGATAATGTATAATAAACACAGGTTACTGGCTATGGGGGGGATAATGTATAATAAACACAGGTTACTGGCTATGGGAGGGATAATGTATAATAAACACAGGTTATTGGCTATGGGGGGATAATGTATAATAAACACAGGTTACTGGCTATGGGGGGATAATGTATAATAAGCACAGGTTACTGGCTATGGGAGGATAATGTATAATAAACACAGGTTACTGGCTATGGGAGGGATAATGTATAATAAACACAGGTTACTGGCTATGGGGGGATAATGTATAATAAACACAGGTTACTGGCTATGGGAGGATAATGTATAATAAACACAGGCTACTGGCTATGGGAGGGATAATGTATAATAAACACAGGCTACTGGCTATGGGAGGGATAATGTATAATAAACACAGGTTACTGGCTATGGGGGGATAATGTATAATAAACACAGGTTACTGGCTATGGGAGGGATAATGTATAATAAACACAGGTTACTGGCTATGGGAGGGATAATGTATAATAAACACAGGTTACTGGCTATGGGAGGGATAATGTATAATAAACACAGGTTACTGGCTATGGGAGGGATAATGTATAATAAACACAGGTTACTGGCTATGGGAGGGATAATGTATAATAAACACAGGTTACTGGCTATGGGGGGATAATGTATAATAAACACAGGTTACTGGCTATAGGGGATAATGTATAATAAACACAGGTTACTGGCTATGGAGGATAATGTATAATAAACACAAACACAAAAAAAAAAAAGAAAAAAAAAAGAATGCAGCTTCAGAATTAATCTAAATTGTATGCTGTCTAGGAGGTGGGGGGGTCTGCTGCTGATTGGCTGGAATGTGTCTGCTGACTGTGAGGTACAGGGTCAAAGTTTACTCGATGACGAATAGGGGGCGGACCGAACATTGCATATGTTCACCATCCGTGGCGAACGCGAACAAGCTATGTTCGCCAGGAACTATTCGCCAGCGAACCGTTCGGGACATCACTATTGATATTATTATACTGTTCTATGAATAAGCCTGTAACATATTATACTATTGAATTCTTTTCTTTGTTCCATCTGGCTAATTAAAGTGACTTTTTTGTCATAAGGCGCAATGTTTATTGTTTTCTTTGCTGTGCCAGGTCTGGCCCGTCCGTAGGTCCCAGTGGGGCCGTGGCTCCAGACGGCACTCTGACAGGGGTGGTATTTTGCTGTACATGTAGGTCTCTGTGTGCAATGTATAGAGAATGGGTACATGTCAGTATATCGTAGTGTTATATGTGTGAGGATGGCTCAGTGTGTACAGAGAATGAGTACATGTATGTGTTAAATCAATGATAGTATGTCTCTGTCAGTAAGTATGTGTTTTGTAAGTATGTGTCTCTCAGTGAATATATGTGTATGTCAGTGACAGTGTGTGTGTGTGTGTCTTTCAGTGAGTATATATAGGGGGGGAGGTAGCATTTCATCCTTGGTTGCAGACAACACAAGGTCATAAGGCCTTTGAGGGAATCCCCTAGCTCGAGGTCTCCTGCCACTGTTTTTTTTTTTACATTTATTTTGTTCAGTTATTTAGTGCTTATCCATTATCTTGTTTGCGTACTATATTGTATGGGTAGAAAATAGGTAGACTCATTGACTTTTGTTTAATATTAAAATTATTGTCTCTGAATACAGAATAAAAACATTGAGATAGTAGGTCACCTTGAGTCTGCAAACCAACTCTGGGTGATAGCATGGATTCTCTTCACATAAATTCCATTTTTCTCTTCTTTTATATTTTCTTTATAATATGGATTAAACTGAACATGTGTGTAACTGCTGTAGGCTTAGAAAAGAATCAATGCAATGTGTACAGATTAGTCAATAAAATGTTATTAATACTGTTTTTATAGTGTGCCACCAAAATCATTACATCTTGGTATTCGATCAAACCCAGAGCAATAACGAACACTCTCTATACGCCAATTATTATTTTTCCTTTTACTTCAATGCTTGTCTTTTTCATATGAAAGGTACATTAAAACATGGATTATCTTTAACGTACTAAGGTAATTGTATGCATAAAAAGAATACTTTGAAATATTTAGACTGTTGCATTGAATTTACACACAGTGTCAGCAGCCCTGGGTTAGAAGTGGATTTTCTCCTGTTTTGTATTGCGTAAGCGTATGATACAGAATATAAAAACCTATCATATTATTAGATTCCCAAAGCTCATTGAGCAGGAACATTGTTTTTGAGAAACCGTTTTTACGGACAAATTAAGTTTGTTTTCAAGTACTCCTTGTCTCATGTACTCTGTGCAGAGAAATAGAAGTAGAGCACGTATATCAAGTCTCTTGAAATCTAAGCATCATTTTGAATGAGATGTGCTAAGTATTTGTTACTGATCCATCTTTAATGAGGCCTCCACCATCTGCCTTTAAAATAAAAAGTTAATGCTTCCTTTCTGACGATCAATTTCCACCGTTGACCTCACAACAAATGTGCAGAAAACTAAATTACTTTTGTTAGAAGGAAACCACAAAGTGTGACTAAAAGGTGAAATTGCTAAAATAACAAATGGTCAATTTGGGACACTAAAGTCATTTTTTTTCAGGTACAAATGACCAAATCATTTCTTTTTTGACAAACTTTGAAATAGCAAAATTCCTAATTCCTATTCCTAATGCTATAGTGTTATTGTCCCTATTTGTAGCAAAAAGACGCTAGAAAATGGAAGAGTTACTCACTGTGTTCCAGCGCCGAGGCCACCTCAGCGCTGCTAAACTCTCCTCCCTCAGCACCGTTACAGAGGAGACATGGCCTCCTCCACTATTTGCAATCCAATGCTCCTCATTGGGGACCTAATGTGTATGTGAGACAAGCACCATATCGAATCGATGCTTTCCTATTGGAATTCCGTGAGTTTTACACTAAAGTAGGAGTTAACCCAGGAATATAAATATTGCAGTAAATCAAAAACGACTGTGTTTTACATTGCGGGGTTAAAGGGACAGGAACAATGCACCCACACGGCTGCAATGAGATGAAGTGGTATAGGTGAATATGGTGTCCTTTGAAATTATTTTAAACATTTAACCAAAAATATTAAAAATTTAATATGTATCCAAAAATATTAAAACATTTAATATGTATCCAAAAATATTAAAACATTGAATATGTATCCAAAAATATTAAATTGAGGATAATATCTGTTTAGTAGGACATAGATATAGATGTTTAGTTTTCATTGGATCAGAACAGCTAAATTAGAAAGGTTTGGGATTCTAGATGTGCACTTCTCTGGCACACCAAATGATATGGCGATCCCCATATCCCTAAAGCCCCCTCACCCTATCCTGTTGTTTATGCTCTGTTAGTGGGTAACTTCTTTTTTTTTTTATCTCCATTTTTTTCTTAATGTTACATCAGGTAATTTGCTTCCTAGAATTTCTTGTTGGATTACACTTATTAGTTTTTTTTGTGCGCACTTTGTTTTCTGGTATTATTAAAGGGAAACTATAGACACCCAGACCACTTCATCTCAATCAAGTGGTTTTGGTGCCATGTCACCTTTCTCTAGAGACCTGGCAAACACTTGACAAAGTTGACACACTTGACAAAGGCTCCAAGGAGCCAAAACTTTGTTTTTGTTCTGCACTTTATAATAAAACTGCCTACTGAAGAAACCACCAGATTTGCCCGAATCTACATTGTTCTATTTTCTCTAGAGACCATCTGATTGGCGCAGTGCCAGTGCTTGGTTTACCTTACACGTACATTAGCTCCCCAATGCTTTCCTATGGGAAACTATTGGATTTCCTGTGATCGATCGTCGATCTCGATGATCTCCGCAAAAGAGGTGGAGCTACATGCCAGAGCTGCAAGGGAGAAGAGTTAAGTAAAACTACCTTTATTAAACCTGGCAGCGGGGGCCCGGTCAACTAAATGGTGACTTAAGGACTATAGCGTTAGAAATAAATGTTTGTATTCCTAACTCTATTATGTTCCTTTAACTGTTGTTGAGTAAATCTGTGGTATTTTAAACACTTCTATATACTGTGTTGAAAATGCTTTGGATAAATGCTAGATCAGAAGGATGTACTCAATTCAAAAAAGGAAATGAGGTCTAACTAATGAGTTTAAAAGGTCTGTAACTATGCTCTGTGTATAATTATTCAAAGGCAGCAGATTAGAGCCACATTAGATAAAGTCTTCAAGCTGGCTTCCCAAATCTATCTAACTTTCTCATATAGTCTTAGTTTTTATGGTTTTATAGTTATTTAGTGCATTATGAAAATACTGTTTTTGTTATCATTTTCTTTTTCATGTTATCCTTAAAGTTTTTATTGTATATCTTTGTTTAGAATGTCCGTTTGGTTTCCTGTCTAAATGGAATACAGTAGGTCGCATTGGTTATTTTGACAATAATGGAAGTTTCATTTATGTCGTCCATCACAGCAAGATGTGACTTCTAGTAGCATTATTGTAACAGTACAGTGTGACTTCTAGTAGCATTATTGTAACAGGACAGTTCTATGTTTGAAGGTGTGAAGGAATATACAAGGATTATAAATGTATTCAATACTTGTTGCATGTAACAGGCAGGCCTATAACACATCTTGACAGCTGTCCTATAACCTCTGTGTTGTTATTAGCGTAAAAACATGTCCTGTTAAGGGAAATGCATTTTTTTACATGTCAAACCTTCAAAAGACAATAAAGGCATTAACAGCACACCATATAACATTAAGTAAATGCAAGAAAGCTGGTCCAATTTAGCACCCCTTCAAGTACTAACTGTCACGATTCGGGGAACCCAACACGCTAACACACACACAGACATACACACAGAAAGTGTGCAGTACCGGTCCTTAGAGTGGCCGGGCTAAGCACACACAGAATAGTCAGGAGACAAGCCGAGTAAGGGGAACCAGAAAACAGAATAACGAGAAACAAGCCGAGGTCAAAGGGTAGGAGAAAGTCACAAAGTCAGTATAACAAGCCAGAGAGTACGTAACCAGAAAGCACACGTTCAGAATCAATACTATAAAGCAAAGACCACAACAGGGCACAGATAGACAGGAAAGGTAAGTATTTAAATCCTAGCCTGAATCCTGATTGGCTAACCACCAATCAGTATTAACAAACACACGTGGGGGATATCTATACCCCCCACTGTGTTTGTTGCACTGTAGCTTTAACGCCGGGTCACGTGAGTGACCCCGGCGCTTAGATAATAGTGCCGGCTCCCAGCGTGCAGCGTTAGACATGCTGCCGCTGGGAGGAGGAGAGGAGGACGCGAGCGGCGTGTCAAGAGGAGAGGACGCCGCTCGCTTATCGGTAAGGGGAGAGGGGACCGCGGGCGGCGACGGACCGAGGGTGAGTGCTGCGAGAGGATTGCAGCCTCCCCTCACCGCTGCCCGCGGAGCCCTGACACTAACAATACAGATATATTTTGTGAAAGGAAGCATACACACATGAAAATATATGAATAACCACAATACTTTATTCTTCAATATTTAAAACCTCAAAACCGTCATACTAAGCAAGTGACAAGACTGTTAAAAATTCTCAGCAGCAAATCGCACATAAAAAGCTTACCAGAGACTGAAACACATTTATAACATCCTACTCGTAAATGTTTCAGCGTAAACAAATTCCTTTCTCAAGGGATAAGCTTCATGCGTGTTTAACTTTTTTGTAGGCTTTTCTTTGTGCTATTTGCTGCTGAGAATTTGCAAACGTATTGTAACTGCTTAGTATGGATGTTTGGTTGTTTTAAATATTATCGAATAAAGTATGTTTTTTAACGTCCATTTTCCAGGGACGCATCCTTTTATTGTTTAACTTTTTATATGTGAATCACTATATGTGCTAGTTCTTTCTTTCTTTCTTTCTGTATAGGTAGTGACAAAAATAGGGTAAAACAGGGGGTAGGTGCAGCGCCTAAATAGTCCTTATCTGGGTATTTGCAACAACAAAAAGAGGAAACAAAAGAAACTAATAGTGTAGTATATTAAAACATCTTTATAGAATATTAGTGAAGTAAAAATATGCACACACTTTTTTGGAGCTTCAATTCAGCTCCAACTTGTACGCCTGGGTGGAACAATTCCTGCATAAGGATATAGAGCAGTGCTGATTTTTACCTTAGTTTTAGTTGTCGAAGGTATCCTCATAAGAATGTAAAAAACAGATCAAAATAATAGTACAGTGTAGTATATTGAGCTGGAGTAGGTATATATATATATATATATATATATATATATATATATATATATATATATATATATATATATATATATATATATATATATATATATATATAAAATGCCTTTTTTATTTGGACTAACATAATATTTCAAAGACAAGCCTCTCTTCTTCAGGTCTGAAGCAATACTGATCAATCTGATAGAGTTTAACACTTAAAACACTTAAAACAACTGATGTTAGAAAAGGGTGGGGGGGTGAATGGGGTGTCATAAATAGCAGAAGATGTGCCTGAAAGTGGAATAGGACCCAGATACTCAAACACTGGCGTACAGTGTACTATAACATGCATCCTAGAGTGTACGTATTTAACATTAAGCCCTCCCCCTTTACCTAAAATTATTACATTAATTACATCACTGCTTTGTGTCAATTCAGGCAATAAGAATGAGACCAACCAATAAACTCTCAAAAAGTCATTTGCTTTAATGTGTTCTTTAAAAGCCAACTGATTTGACCAATAATCTCCGAGTAGTCTTGTTTTATAGTCTTTTTTGATAATACAAGTGTTTCTGATTGTTTGAGTAAGGCTTACACCGAACAACGAGCTGGTGATAAATCTATTATTTTTAGTAGAATGGGCTGAGATGTCAGCTGTAATGATCAGCCTTACTTATAATGACAATTACTGGAGCTAATTAGACCCCACATCTTTTGGAGTTCCATCTTTATTCAGTCGCTTTAGTGTTTGATGTTAACCGTGAGCGATGATATATTATATTTCTCTGTGTCATTACAATGGATTTTATAAGTGATTTCTGTTTTACCTTTATAGATGTGTTTCTTACACCTTGGTTTTAGTTGAGTAATTACCAGCAACAAGCATGTGAGATGAAGAATTTCAACAACCCTGAATGTACTGTATGTTCTACTTTGATAACTACAGTCATTTAATAAAAAAACAACAACAAAAAAAACAATGATCTGTTAATAGCCAGGCAGACAGATATGATGAAAATGCCCAAAGTCCATTATTTTAGGTTATATTTTTTTTTCCAATCATTAACTGCATTTTGAAGCTTGTAGATACACCATCATTTAGTTTTCATGTTTTGATTAATTCTACATGGAATTAAATGCACTCATAACTGCAGCAATTTGGATAAAACAAAAAGCTATAATCCTGCTCCTTTTGTGCCAGATGTTACAGAAGGAACCATTACTCACTCCTCTGCCCATATATAATGTAGTACATTGTATGCTTTGTACATGCAGAGTGTGTACATGCTTTTTGAATGGTTATTTCCATTGGAGGGCAGCTTGCATTTTCGGTTTAAATTGCCTTGCTGGACTCTATGAATAATGTCCCACATCTCTGTTTGCAATAAATCCTGTAAAAAGAAGCATTTTACTTACCTAGAATCCAGTGACATCACAGGGGCTTGCACGTTACCATCACAGACTTCTCATAGAGGTAGAAAAGAAATAAAGTTCTGGGCTGCCTACGTCACATGTTCAGGCGCTGCAACTAGTCCCCAGCACACAATTAAAAATAACTCAGTATGGGCAGTGTTTCAAGTAGCACCATGAATACTTAAAACCACTGAAGTGGTTATGGTGGTTAAAGTAACCATTTAAGTGCCCAGTCACCATCAGCTGTGTGTTCAGGCACTGGTAGTGTACAGCTTAATTCCGTTGGAGGACAGGCACATTAAACCTGCCAAAACTAGGGGGATGCAAAACTTTGAGTCACAGAAATTATTATAATACCAGTATTGGATATGCTGCCTTGGGGTAAACCAGTGGAGTGTGTATTGAAAGTTTAAAGGGACACTATAGTCATTAGAACCATTACAGCTTAATGTAGTGGTGCTGGTGTCCAAAGCATGTCCCTACATGCTTTTTTAATTTAATGTAAACACAGCTTTTTTAGAGAAAAGGAAATGTTTACATTGCTGGCTAGTAACACCTCTAGGGGCAGTTACTCAGATGGCCACTTGAGGTGCTTCCTATTCCAATGCTGCACAGTGTGAAGCACCGACATTCAGCTTCTCCAGGCTTTGCATGAAGGCGCTGAACATTCCCTATAGACTGGATGCAGTGATTTAATGCATGCGCAATAGCCTCCCAATACATTCCTATGGAAAAGCATTGAATTGGCTGAGATCATAAAGTTTGATGATCTCAGCCATGGAGGTGGAGACTGCTATGGTGAGACCGGTGCATCGTGGGAACAAAGGTGAGTTTTAAACATTTTCCCCATGCGATCTAAGGGGGGGAACCGGGGACCCTTATAAGTAGTTTAGCACTATAGTGTCATGAGTTCATGTTTGTATTCCTGATACTATACTTTTCCTTTAATCACGAGCAAGTGCCAATATCAAATACTGTATACTATGTAAATATTCTCTACATCTTAAAAAGTTCAGTTTTTTTTTTTATCTGTGTGTGCATAAATATTTGTTACATGTTATAAATGGGATCCTTGTACCACCTTTGCACAATTTCTTTCTTGACATTTTAAATGAATATATTATTTTTTTCTGAGATCACTGTTGGTCTGCCTGACCTTTTTCCATCCTCACGAGGGCTAAGTTCGTAAAATCAAATTATCTTATCCACAACAAATGAAGACACTTGGGTAATTAAATCCTCTGCTAGAGACCTTTATATTTAGACCTCTCAACATTGGCTTCAGACTGAAATTATCCTGCTTGGCGTTTTATTAGAATAAAAGTAAAAAAAAATGGTATACAATTATTATCATTTTATCATCAGTTAGTTTATATCGGTACACAAGCACAATAAAATAATAGCTGCTCGGTTTACTGATTTACTGATGAAATTAGTTATGATTGGAAGATGAAAGATTTGTTATATTTATTATGAGGGCTTGTAAACTGCATTTTGAGCGAGTGATTCTGAGCCAGTAGTTTTTGATGGCTTTGCAAAATGTTGGGATAAAACCTGGCGTTTCAATTATAGCTGCAAACGGCAACACTTTGTTGCTGTTTTAAGCTATTAATAGTGAAAACCTGTTAAAATACATACTGGGGTCAATGCACTGCTCTACGTTAGGACTCAGAAAGTAAAACTGGAACTTCAGCGTATCATTAGAGTGACATTCAGCTCTCTAAAACATTAAAGGGACACTATAGTCACCAGAAAAAAAACTACAGCTTAATGTAGTTGTTCTGGTGAGTATAATCATTCCCTGCAGGCATTTTCATGTAAACACTGTCTTTTCAGAGAAAAGGCAGTGTTTACATTGCTCCCTAGGGACACCTCCAGAGGTGCTTCCTGGAGCAGTGTGCAGCAGTGCCGTTCAACGTCTCCACGCTCTGCATGGAGACGCTGAATTTTCCTCATAGTGATGCATTGATTCATAGATTGTGCTGATTGGCCAAGCTGGCATTTGGCCCCACCCCGTTCCTCCTCCTGGTCGATTTCAGCCATAGGGAAAGCACTGGATTGGCTAAAAATCATACATTCTAATGATGTCAGCAAGGAGACAGATCTGGGGCAGGGCAATAAGATAAATAATGAAATAAGGTAAGTTTTATTAACCTTTTAAGAAGGCTAAAGGTCTGCATGACTTCTGACTCCTGCAACTTCTCAGGGTAGGAGCAGTCATGCTCCCCACTCCCTATTCGCTCCGGAGGTTGGCCTGGAATACGTGTGTGTGTTCCTGACCCTATAGTGTTCCTTTAAATTATTATTCCTAATGCAATAGTGACCTGCTCACTGTTTAGATTACCCTCCCAGCCGAAGTTAAAAAAAAAAAAAAAAGTTTACTGTGGCAGGCTTTGAAATTTTAAATATGAATAGATTATTATGTATCTTCCCCATTTTTTATGGTTCCTATTTTCCTACACCTATTCTCTAAATGTGTCTAATTGTGAAAAAGTTATGTTTTTATTTTTTATTTTTTTTAGTTACACTCTCTCTGTTAATCCTTTTCCTATTCCATAGCTCCCTAAATAGAAACGTTAAAACCTCCTCTGAAAAATATCCTCTTCCTTAACAGCCAGTCTATTTAAGCCTTTAAAATCTTGTTGAACAAGACCTGATAAAACTTCCTATAGGCTTTTCCATGAGATGAAATGATCTGCAGCTAATTGCTTTTCCAGCCGCGGGATAAATCTTTACACATCCCTGTATTGTGTTTTTTTTTGTAGCTGCAAGTATTACTAACTCTGCAAACCAACCTTGAAAGCATTTGAACATAAAAATACAAAAAGCTGCTGTTTTGAGAACAGATTTAGTTGCAATTTAAAGGAATACAGTTTAATAATCGTTTTCTAATAAGGAAAAGTGAACAAAATCTTTCTTAATTCCTAACACTTAAAGATGGAAACTCGTGTATTAAAGGATTCATATTCATTTCTGAAGAGTTGATTAGACCAAGATGAAATTACTGTTTATAAAAAGACTCATTTCTAAATTATTACATTTTAAAGACACCTTACACTATGTTTTATTGATTTGTAGCTCTGTCATTGACACCAAAAGTTGAGTTCACAAGAGACAATAAAAAGACTTAAAGCAGCTCTGTCACTCCCACCCCCCAAAATGAGTCTTCCACAAAGATAGAATGTCTATGAAATATTTAGAATGTATGGATTTTGCAATTCATGGATTTTGCGATTCGAGCTGGACCAAATGCCTCCAGTAAGCTAAAAACAGGATTTAAATGCCTAAAATCCTGTGTTCGGATGGTTCAAATCTGGTCCAGAACTTAAAAGAATCCAAACTATTTACCCACTGACAAGCTGCAGCCAGAAAACTAATTAAAAACCCTCAGCGGCATGATGGTTATTTCTTTGGTTGCTTGCTAGTCCGCTCTTGCTGGGCAGCTGCCACATTAAATAATAAAAAAATAAATAAATGAGTAGTAACCCTATGGGGCTCAATAATACTACTATAAGGGAGATTTAAAACCTTGCAATGCAGCAGGTAGGGATATATCAGCTAAATGTTGTAAAATAGCGACTGGGCAGCGATTGATACCCAGTCATTAGAAAGACCCTATCCCATGGGGAACAACCATGCTATAACTAATTTACATTCATTTATGCTAGCGAGTTTTCAGGATTCTGGTTTGATAGTAGCCCCCCCCAGGGTGAATCTCTTACATGCAAGTTGGTTGTTATATTTTGATATACAGATGGTGGATTGTTGTATAAATGCTTCAATCTTATATTCTTTGTTTTAACAGGAAGCAGACAGCTGGGAAATCATCGAGGGGTTGAAGATAGGACAGACGAGTGTCCAAAAGCCTGAAAAACATGAAGGATTTATGCTAAAGAAAAGGAAATGGCCACTGAAAGGCTGGCACAAGGTACAGTACAACTTGTTACCACTTAGCATAGCTCATTCTTCCAAAAGAATAATCGTGAACGCAAAATTAATTATTTAATTATATTAAACCAATTTAAAGATCACTCCATGCACCATGACCGTGCTGTAGTGGTTATGGTGCCAGGAGTACCTTGGCAGCCCCACATTGTAAGGAGTCAAAACATTTTAATACTGGCTTGACTTCTTACCGGAGGTCCGACAGACATCGCTCCCTACTTCCACTACTGCTTAGTAAGAACTGGAATCTCTATTCACCGAGCTAAGGCTGGTAGTGCCGTGCTGAGCTCCATCTCTGAGGCGAGGAGCGGAACCCAATGGATCCCAGGTAAGAACTGAAACCATCCTATAACGGTTTGATTCTTTACAATGGGTGAGGAGGCACACAGGTACTCCTGGTGCCACAATGGTTTCTATAGGACATATTTAACATTTCTATAGGAAACATTCCATACACTCACACACTCATCACACAGCCACAAGGTTACATTAAATGTTTATGTAGGTGTCAGCGTACTAAATCAAAAATTTGAATTTGTGAGTGAATAAAAACGCAGAATCGGCACCATTATTTCTATATAGCCATAATCATTGACGTCATTAAGTGGTGATCCATACGCCATAATGTTGCTTGACTTTTAATTTTGTAATTCAGAGATGGAAGAATATTATAAGGCATAGAATAAGCAGTTACGTCAAGTCATAGTGCAGACATTTAAATGCTGTGCTTCACTGGCTAAATCCAACTGGGATTACAATCCAGGAAATAATTTCATACCAACTCCCCCTATCCCCAAGATGGCAGACGCAACATTTTATTATAGTGTTCAACATCATTCATTTATTATTCCTATAGCATGTGCTCACTGATCCACCTGGTTCAGTCAATGATTAGTGTCATGTCAGTGTGAACAACAGCTGAGCCTGAGAACTCACAATTTGATTTCCTTTCTCTGATCCCAGGGATCATTTTTTTTATTGTCCTGTTTTATTGTTTTATTTTGTAAGATTCTTTGCCACAATGTGGTAGCTATGTAACTTTGCTGAAGATAATGGAAGTTGAAGTTTAAAAACATCAGGGGTATTTCTCCCTGTTTCTCCCCATGACTGACAGTAAATGCCTTTCTACCTGCTAGGGGCACACTACCCCGATCCTGCAAATGTGTATATTGTTTCTGTATATAATTTTGGCATATTTTTTGTTTAATCTAGTTGAGTGGGGACCATTCCTTATTTAAAGTGGAAATTGATTATTGATTTTATTTTAATTGAGAAAAAGGGATATATCTGTTTAGGATCTTCCAAGTGTGCAGACAATGACTCTGTCTGGTTTTTATGGAGAATTGTGGAATATCTGAGATACAATGTCTGTCTGATCTTCCAAACTGTAGAATCTCAAAACTATCTGTAAAAGAGTGACTGTATCTTGGCTTGAATTCCCAGTGAGCAATCCTTTTTCAATCCATTTTCTAGGACAGGGGAAAGCATGGTACTGGGATAATAAAAGACTTGGAAGAGCGATGTTAAACGTATTAACTCATTATACAGTAACCGAGAATATTGTAAAGTACAAACACTTAAATATGGCATAGTCTCAATACACACTCTGAATGCTATACTCGTCTTCATATTTTTACTTCGTCCCTTGTCCAGCAAAATTAATATCATGTTATTTATTGCAGAGATTTTTTGTACTGGAAAATGGTATATTGAAGTATTCAAAATCTCCAATTGAGGTAAGTAGAGTTCTATTATTAAATGCAAAAAAACAAATTGTCCAAGCCAAAAAATCCCAACAATATGAATGTGGAGTTCTCAATAATTTGCCATCCCCTTTTTTTTTTTTTTTCAATTGTATGTATTCTCAAGTAACCTGTAAAAATGTAAATGATATATGCAATAGTGCAACAATGTGACAACCAAAAATGTGCAATTAATCGAGGTGAGCTGATACACTCACATTTGATTGGCTGTATTATTAAAAAAACTTCTGTGCCTTTAATGAGGCATGCCACCTCTTCTCAAATCCCACAATGTAGCACTCATGGAGAAAATGAGAAATTAAACCCAATAGTAAGGTACTCAATACACTGTTGATGTAGATGCACAAAAAAAAAAAAATTTACTCACCTTTGAAAGAGCCTAGGTAAGGCTCCAGGTAGATACAGCACGGTGCTAGTAAGAGACAGCTCTCCAACCCAGGTATATATAGACAAGGATTCCACTGGACTATATGTCAATGTAACACTATATTATATTATTCTGAAAGAACCTACATGCATAAATGGTTAAAACACTAAGTCTTTGTGGAACCTCTAATATAGAGTGTACAGAGTGCATTTATATCTAGTATTATATATAGTAGTATACAGTACTATTGTAATGTTTTACCCAAGCTTGGAGTTTTCATTTTATTGTGAAACTGTCTGTAACATTAGAGTTTAATTCATTTGTCATTCCAGTTATACATTTTTATATATTCTTTATTACTATAGATGGGGATGTCCTAATGGGTAGGTTTACAAAGTAGTTGAACACAAAGTGAATTTCAACTCACCAGGGCTGAATTTTTGAGCCTGATATAAACTGATATAAAACAAGTTGAATTCATTGTGGATCCTCTGCCGATTCTCAACGTCATCTCCAATCTTACGTAACCCAAAGTTAGCTGAAGATGATGAATATTGCAGTAAAATAGACATGAATAATCTTACCACATCCACCTAAGATGTCCTGATTCTTGACGATTAGCAAACTTTGGATTTACAGAACTCTACTTAACCTCTACAAGGTTCCAAAGTTTGAAAGCAGCTTTTTCAAGTGAGCAAGGGGTTACGTTAAGCAATACTGTTTAAGTATTTTCCCGTTAACAATATTCAGCCTCGACTGAATTGATAGATGTGAGTTGAAAATCCAGAACAGTCAGGATAAAAAAATTTTTGCCCACCCTCGACTAGACAAGTGAGACATTGTTTAGCTGGCAAACTTGTAGTCTATGAAACAAACTGAAAATAACATATGGATAAATTGGGTGCTGTTTCCCAAATTCTCACAATGACTGTTTCTCTGAATTAATGACACGGCGAACTTTATATCAATATAGTTCTCTTTGCAAACATAATCTCTGGGCAATTTATTATCAATTAGCAAGCTTCAAATGGGTTTGCTAATTGCTAAATTAAAAACTGGGTAAGAAGTATGATGAAGCATCGCATGCTAAGTCTTCCATTGACATGCCTTATGTTATCATTTTAAAAACCAATATTTTTTTTGCTGTTACACTATTACTGTACTGTACCCTAATAAATATATATGCATACCCCTTTTGTACATGTACGCACCTGTATGCACACACACAAATAACCACAAGCACACTCCAGTTTTCTTACTTGGTGCACAATAATCAGTTAGATATATAGAATCATAAAAAGATAGTGCATTCATTTTTAAGTATAAAGTAATCTAAAAAATAGCCAGTCTAAATATTTCCTGCCAAGAGGTAGTTCACCAGAGCACAATTATAGAAGTTCCAAAACCTACGAAGTTTAAAGTGACAAGTGAAAAAATAAAATAAAGTTAATACACTTATAGGAAACATAAATACATGCACAATAGCCCGAAGGGGGGCCCTTAAATCTATAGTAACCTGTAATTTTGCTTGTTTAGAAAGTCATCAAAAAGGGGAGGGGTAGAAGCTTATAAAATGTAACAAAAGATTAATAAATTTACAAGGCAAGTACTTACGTGCACATATTGGCTAAGAATGAATGACAACGTTTTTAACACTATTGCATGATGTAAACAATTGCCTGTTAAAGGTGGAAAAGCAGAAAAGAACGTGTATATTGAAAACGTCACCTTAGAAGGAGCTTATTATTGAAACAAATTAGCTCGAACACATTGATGGAGATTTAGCAAAGTGTTCTATTCTGAAACGTGGTCTAAAGTACGAAATGTGGGTACCAGTGAAACCAACATGCACTTTCCATTGGTAACCCCTATTTTGAAAAATTTTTGAACCATTTTTTTAGATTGGGAATCTTTGATAAATTTTCCACAGTATGTCAAATGGAAATTACAACATGAACCTTGTAATTGCATATGTTTATATGAGTTACTGAGGCTTCAAGAAAAATGCATATGACAATGTAATCCTCTGTTCATCAATGCTCATTTTATTGATTTCAATTTGTAAATTATTCCAGAGCCTAGAATGAAATGCATATCTTGCTTTCCATCACATTAAAGGGCCAATACTATACCTAGACCACGTCATCTCAATGAAGTGGTCTGGTCGCAATGGCCCTATCCTTTTATCCATTCAATCTAAAACATTGGAGTTTAGCCATAATGACATAATGTTAACAAATGCAGCTCATAGGGAAGCACTAGATTCTTCCTTATGAGAAGCATTTGTTTGGACATGCGGCACTCGCCACAGGCGCACATCTTATCCCAAATGCTCCTCTCAATGGAGCGTTAGATTGTACAGGAAGACAGCAAGCCACACCTCCAAGATGACGTTGTGGGAGGAGCATGAGTTTTGGCGCTGGAAAAAAGTCAAATTTTTGCTCACTCTTTATTACTTGGCAAAAGGGGGGTCCTGAATTTGTGATCAGGGTGCAGCTGTAAATCAATGCAGCAAGTTATGAGTACAGGGAACATTTAATCCCAGAAATAAAGATTTTGTTTTAAATAGTCTATGTTCCTCCCAAGCTCTATAATTGAATATATATATATTTGGGTAGGATAGTGCTGTCTAGCTTTGCAAGCAGCTGGTGTGCTAAAACGATAAAAGATTGGCACCCTAACGTTCAAAACATGTGAATGTATAAAGATTTATTCACTAAACCTAGATTTGTGGAGAAGAAAGAAATATCCGGTGTAGCGCTCTAATGGCAGTGGATATATAGGGGTAGTGAAGGAAAAACCTTGCTATACCTTAATGGGTCATATATTTATGAGTAGTCCCAATGTTTTCAGGTTTACCTTAAATAAAAAAACACAAATGTACAAAACATAGTGTAACCTGTATACAAAGAATAAATAGAAATAAAGTGCATAAGTAACTAACTCACACTTTACTGAGCTAAACACTAGCTCAGGTATATGCGCCTTAGGGTCCGTAGAGGCGACCCTCACCCTCCTTTTGGTCCAAATTTTCTCCAGGTGCAGTATCCTAGATGATAGGTACAGGAGGGAACATATAGCGTAGTACAGTCTGTGTATATAGGATGTATATTATGGAATAATACCAATATACTCACAAACCCAGAGCCAGTATCTCGGCTCGCTTCATAGGATGTATGTGGTTAAGGACCACATTCCTTCTTTATAATAGCAGGTAAGAATAAAAGCCGTAAGTGTAAAAAAAAGTATATATGTAATTTATTGTATGTAAAAAGTATAATATAACATCAATATAAAAATAGTATATAAATAAAGTAACACTTGTGGCTATAGTCCAAAAGACAATTCTGTCTGCTCACTGTTCATCCAGGACGCGTTTCACCAAATTGGCTTCCTCAGCTGGAAAAAATGTTCATTCAGATATTGTAAAGCGCTACGGAATCTGTTGGCGCTATATAAATGGTAATAATAATAATAATAATAATAATAATAATAAATAATGCAGCAAGGTCAGAATCACTGGAGAAGGAGTCTAGACAGGAACACTGCAGGCGAACACTGGAACAGGAGGCACAGGACCATAAGGACATCGGAACACTGGAACAGGAGGCACAGGACCATAAGGACATCGGAACACTGGAACAGGAGGCACAGGACCATAAGGACATCGGAACACTGGAACAGGAGGCACAGGACCATAAGGACATCGGAACACTGGAACAGGAGGCACAGGACCATAAGGACATCGGAACACCGACTCAGGATACTCAGGATACTCAGGAAACAAGACACAGGAGACAGGAGCCAGAAAACAGCAGGTACAGGGTCAAGGATAGAGGATAATGATCTGACAGGGAGTGAGGGGAGAAACCAGAATATATAGGTGCTAAACAAGGGCCAGGTGTAGTGCCTAACGAAAGGAAATGAGAAACAGTGCCAAACAGAAACAGTGGTGAGTGCGAGTACTGCACGAGGGCATGTCGACTAAGGAGTGTCGTGACAGTACCCCCCCCTTAAGGAGCGACTCCCGGCGCTCCAAAACCCAAAGATCCCCCACGGGTGACAGAAGAAAATCAGGGCCACCCAACCAGTAGAGGAAAACAAGGAGGAGGCTTAGGAGGAATGAGAGGTGGACAATCCCATGGGAGAAACCAACGAGGCAGAATAGAAACATACAAAAGCAAGGACTGTAGAGTAACATTTAGCAATAGAAGGGCAGACACAGAAACAGAAGGTAAAGGCACATAAGATAAGAAACACTCCATACCAGTGACCGACAAATGTGTTAACCCACTAGATCTGGGACTATTGCTAGTAACAGGTTCATCACTCAGAAGTCCTGGGTCTGACTTGGTTTCTGGCTTGTGGGATCCTCGGAACAAAGACTGCGATGCAACTTCAGTCGAAGGGAGAACAGTCTCTGCGTAATCTTGGGTAGGTACCACTGGAACCAAACAAGGAGAATCCCCTAAATTAATAGGTACAGGATCAAGAACATTCTGCGAGCCTTCCTCCACAGACCGCAGATATGCATCAAGGAAGGGTTCCCCAAATTTCTCCGAGCACGGGGCTAACCGAAGCAGAGACGACTCTCTCTCAAATTGACATTTTTCTGTAGCGGCTAGAGATACCTGGTTAATGAAATCATTCTCTTCTTCCCTTGTGAACTCAGCTCGAGGTAGTTCTTTATTTGTCGTAGATAGACTTTCAACTGAAGGCAAGTCTTCATTTAATACTTGCTGGAGTGATAGACATCATGGTAACTGAAATGTCATAGAAAGAGCTTCCTTCATCATGGGAACAGGTACCTCCTTGTTCGGTTACACTCCTTTCCTTTGGCGTTTGGTTAAGCGGCTGATTAGAATAATCTTCGGCGCTTGGTTCAGGTACAAGCTTGGTAGTTGGGGTTTCCTCTTGCAGCAGAGAAATTGTTCTACCAGAGCATGTAACTTGAAGAACTGTAGAGTCTTCTTCAGGCTGTGGGTTTAGAACAAGCCTGGTCTCATTTAGATTCTTCTCTTGGGCTTGATCCATCACGGGTTTGTCACGTTGCACCCAGTCTGAGTCTTTGTCTTCTATTTGAAGATAACTGTCTTTTTTACTTGGCGACAACTCATTTTCCACAGTTGCGGTTGTGAGAGGGGTGCCAATCTTCAAACCCCCAGAGGTAGAAGGGTTAAAATTGGAATCATCAAGCCTCCCCACATCAAAGTCATGAGCTGCCTTTGGCACAATAGCCTCTTCTTCCACTGGTTGTTCTGAAGTTTTCACCTTTGGTTCTTCAGCCTTCTCAGCCAGTGTCTTGAAAGAAGTAGGTTGTTTACCACGTCTCCTACGTGGTGACTTTTTGACAGGAGATTCACCTTCAACTAGATTGGTCCCCAATTTCAATGGTCCAACCTTGTCGTCACTTGCATCACCCGGAGCACATTTTATAGGTGACTCTTCTAGTTCGGATGCATTGTCCTTTGTGGGACAGGCCTTCAGATCAGATCCCGTTACCTGGTTAAGGTCACTGGTGGTCTCCTCAATTGGCACGGTGAGGTAGGAATTCGTATCTCTAGTTGCAGACTCAGGGGAGTCTGTTTCTGCTTCGTGGTTGGGCAGAGTTTGCTTGAGACTTTCTCTGACCAGACATGTACCCTCTTGAACGGTGTTGAGATCGTTCATCTTGGTAGCCGGTAGCTTCACCTTGGGAATAGGCGAGTGGATCTTGCAGAAAAGAGATGGTAATATATGGGTACTATGGGTCTCTGGTACTGAGACAACATTAGGAAACTGCGTACTGGTACTACCTTCCCATTCAGACTGCTCGTCCTCTAAAGCTGCTATGCAACGAGCACCCAGTTCATCAAAGACTTGGTCCATGAGGGGATCGCCAGTGCTGTATAACCCCTCAACATCTTCGTCTTTTGTTTGGGCAGGAAGGCATTCAGCTTTAATTTCTAGAGGGACTTCGGTTTTGCAGTCGGGAGGACCAACAAGCCATTTTCCCAAGTCAGAGTCAGGAGGATTTGTTATGCTATGTACATCAGAAAAGGGAATACCATCATTATTATCAGGCATAAAGACAGTCATTCTTTCTTGTACAAGATCAATAATAAATTGCACTTCAGGTAACAAGGCAACAAGATTATTGTGCATTACTCTCACTTGTCTCTGCAAATATGATAAAGATTTTTTATGTGATATCTCTTTAAGAGACATACGGATAAGTGTATACACCCTACTTATCACAGGAGGCTCTCTCAACCATATATCGCAATTAGGTAGCTGAAAAAGCAATGAATCACATATGTTTTTGTGAAAAGTTTGAAGTTCATAGATAAATCCACATAATACAGATTTCTGGATTTGACAGGAGACATCTATAATAGATAAGCATAAATTAGAGGCCTTTCCAATCTGCCGCTGAATTTTTCCTAACTGATTACAACAAGTCTCAATGAGAGCACACTCTTGCTGTGAATCAGCGTGAATACCAACAAGGTTCTTCATTGTGATCCTAGACATTATACTCTGCCGGTTCCAAGTGGTCAGATCATTCTGTCATGACATGAAGGGGTGCTGCCCTGCAACAGCACTGTCCCTTTAAGTGTGGGAACCAACTTAGCAGAGAAATAATTCTAGGACACGATAAATGGAGTAATAAAGAAAATGTATTAAGGAAAACCAAAAGGATATAGATATATATAATATATACAAAACAAAATATGACAATGCCACAAATATATAAATATATACAATAACCCAATATATACAATAGAGCAGGCAGAGTCCACGATAGTCCTAGGCAAAGGTAAAGGCTTAGTCAGGTTAGTGCAGCCACCAAGTACAAAATGAACATCAAGGGGCAAAGTCCTAAGCAGGTCACACAGAAATAATGCAGCAAGGTCAGAATCACTGGAGAAGGAGTCTAGACAGGAACACTGCAGGCGAACACTGGAACAGGAGGCACAGGACACAGGACCATAAGGACATCGGAACACCGGATCAGGATACTCAGGATACTCAGGATACTCAGGATACTCAGGATACTCAGGATACTCAGGATACTCAGGATACTCAGGATACTCAGGAAACAAGACACAGGAGACAGGAGCCAGAAAACAGCAGGTACAGGGTCAAGGATAGAGGATAATGATCTGACAGGGAGTGAGGGGAGAAACCAGAATATATAGGTGCTAAACAAGGGCCAGGTGTAGTGCCTAACGAAAGGAAATGAGAAACAGTGCCAAACAGAAACAGTGGTGAGTGCGAGTACTGCACGAGGGCATGTCGACTAAGGAGTGTCGTGACATACGGACCCTAAGGCGCATATACCTGAGCTAGTGTTTAGCTCAGTAAAGTGTGAGTTAGTTACTTATGCACTTTATTTCTATTTATTCTTTGTATACAGGTTACACTATGTTTTGTACATTTGTGTTTTTTATTTAAGGTAAACCTGAAAACATTGGGACTACTCATAAATATATGACCCATTAAGGTATAGCAAGGTTTTTCCTTCACTACCCCTATATATCCACTGCCATTAGAGCGCTACACCGGATATTTCTTTCTTTTCCATTATTTCTGATATAAAGATAAGCACGGTGATACAGCAGCTCACGCATATTTATTTGGTATAACCTAGATCTTATCCTACACAAATAAGCGCTTGTACTCTCCATTCTACTAGATTTGTGGAGAACACATAAGGAAATAGCACATTTTATGCCAAAATAATTGGAAAAAAGAATTGGAATTTTTCAGAATCGTCTAATGTGTCAAAAATATAAATGTTTCTTGTCATTGCTACACAATTCCAATTTATTGAGTAAACTCCAGTGTGTCAATCATTTTGTTTTAGTTTTTTTTTTTTTTTCATGCATACATTTTGATGTGTCTTTTATTTTAGACTCAGAAAGGAAAACTTCATGGAAGTATAGATGTCGGCTTGTCTGTTATGTCCATCAAGAAGAAAGCTCGAAGAATAGACTTGGACACGGAGGAGAATATTTACCATCTTAAGGTCAGTCCATGTCAGACAAAAAAACGATTTTAACCTGTTAGAAGCCTTTGACATTGTGACATTGAATTATGGTTAGCTGACAATGGAGTTGCACAACTCAGGAAAAATGTCTGAGTGTAAAAATGTATCTTTTCATAAATTTTGCTCCCGGATCATCAATTTTCCACTTTGTAAATAAACCAAAAATGGCATGTTTTTTTACCATGTACATTTGCTCAGATTATTGTAATTTACATGTTCTTTAACTACGTACATGTTTAAGGTTATTTGTGTTGATTGAAGCTAAGGCAGGCCTGGGAAATATTCTCACTCCATACAAATATGCGAATTTGGACTTTTTAGTTTTATTGGCTCTATTCCATATTATGCGGAATTCACTAATACCTCCTTCTTCATCTGCTTCTTGTCTAGTAGAGTCCAACTTTGACTATCTATAATTCATCCACTCCTCATCACCGTCGTTTTATTTTGCCTCCAATTCCACGTCCTCCAGCCAGATGACCCGTAGCCCTGTTTAATAATTACCCATGTCTTTTGCTGTGTTTGTAATATTTGACATGAAATTATGAGCAGTGTCTTACATAATTATTTAGGTTTCAAAAATCTTTATATGTTTCATGTAGTTTGTATATATAAAATCTGTTTGTAAAAAAACACCACATCTTTAAATAAACTACTTGCATTTTCCAGTTAAACATTGTAGCCACATTTATTAAAAGAATCTGCCTCAGGTAATATTTTACCCTCTGTGCATAATATATTACGTTGCATGTCCTGTCATCTTAGGGACCTGGCATTAATGCATTTAGAAATGGTACGGCTCTTAATCCGACCTTCCAAATCTGCCACTCACTCGTTATCCATCCTTTTTCTATCATCATCGGCCATTTACTCCTCCAGTAACTATGCAGTCTTTGCAATCTCACTTTATAAAAGTCATTTTGTCCTGTGCATTTCATGTCTTCCTTAATCTACGAAATTGTCTCATATTATTTCCTCCCTCATCAGAAAACTTATATGACATGCTGTCCGTTCCTCCTTCATCTGTGCCATTTGGTAATGTTTCTGGAGGTACATATGGTGATAACAGAAGGTATCACTGATTCTGTGGTTGTCATGAATAGGAATTAGATGGTTGCTTTTATTTTAGAGACTAAAACCAGAAGTTACATGATTTTTTTTTAGTGCCAGGTGTCGTAATTACAAATGGTGGTGGAAGTAAGAAAATTTGCAGTTATCGTTCACTTTTATGAATTTTCATGTAAGACCTAATTAGCTTAGGCCTAAATATGTCACAAGTACCTGACCACATCTAAAAATACACACTTAAACTGTTTCCAAGCACTCTGTCTAATTAAACTCAGTTGTATATGAGCAATACTTGGCAATCTGTTTCGTCTTACTTCACTATTACCTCTTTCACAAATGATACTGTAAGTTCTTTTGAACTCTCTGAAGTGCTCTATATAATGTTGTGGTTATTTTGATGAACAAGGATAAAACAAACACATTTTGATGACTTAAAGGTAGGCAGACAGTGTAATAGAGCGGCAGGAAATGCTAGCAGAATGCTTGGTTGTATGGGGAGAGGTATTAGCAGTAGAAAGAGGGAAGTGCTCGTGCCATTGTATAGAACACTGGTGAGACCTCACTTGGAGTATTGTACGCAGTACTGGAGACCGTATCTTCAGAAGGATATTGATACTTTAGAGAGAGTTCAGAGAAGAGCTACTTAACTGGTTCATGGATTGCAGGATAAAACTTACCAGGAAAGGTTAAAGGAACTTAACATGTATAGCTTGGAGGAAAGGCGAGACAGGGGGTATATGGTAGAAACATTTAAATACATAAAGGGGATCCGCACAGTAAAGGAGGAGACCATATTTAAAAGAAGAAAAACTACCACAACAAGAGGTCATAGTCTTAAATTAGAGGGGCAAAGGTTAAAAAATAATACCAGGAAGTATTACTTTACTGAGAGGGTAGTGGATGCATGGAATAGCCTTCCAGCTGAAGTGGTAGAGGTTAACACAGTAAAGGAGTTTAAGCATGCGTGGGATAGGCATAAGGCTATCCTAACTATAAGATAAGGCCAGGGACTAATGAAAGTATTTAGAAAATTGGGCAGACTAGATGGGCCGAATGGTTCTTATCTGCCGTCACATTCTATGTTTCTATGTTTCTATTAACCAAGACAAGGGAGGATTTCACTAGTGTTCCCCGGTCCCTTTGTGACAGAACCGTACAACTGTACATGTATATTAGTGATGATTTATTCATATGGACTGGTTGTGCCACTGGAGAGATGTTACAAGATGTTAAATCGAGCTGTGCATTGGTTGTAAGTTGTTCTAACATTTAAAGCACATAATTAGTCTTAAATAGACATTCTAATGCATTTTTACTTTTGGATTTTCTTGGATAACTCCCGATATATCAGAAAGTAAAATATATACTTTTGAGTCTAAAATGCAGGAGATACAGTTTTTTTGGGGGGTTTGTTACTACAAAGCATTTGATGTTTCAGGTGAAATCTCAGGATACCTTTGATGCCTGGGTAACAAAATTACGCCATCACAGACTTTATCGGCAGAATGAAATCGTGAGATCACCAAGAGACGCCAATTTCCATGTTTTTCCTTCAGCATCGACTACTGAGTCCTCACCAGCAGCAAACATTACAGTGCCAGAGGGAAAGGTACGTACCGACATGGATGGGCCCACCATTTTAAAAATAGCCTTTTGTACATGCTATTCTTTTTAAAGATGTTTTTCCAACGAGAGGGTTAAAAACGTACAACAAATTCCCATTCACATATATAACAAGGGACATCAGTGAACTGAAACTGGACCTGCCACCAGTGTAACTTTGCTGGCTTTTTCAAATAAACACACAGATGACAGCTCTGCAACAGAGTAAAATCTTACGCAAAACAAACAAAACAAACAAAAAAAACTCTCATCCAAACTGTTACCACTTGCATCTTTACCTAATCTCTGCAAATGCTGAGGTCTTACATTCCACTGTTATAGACTCACACATGAGTAAGAATAATGAATAGATTTGTATGGAATAACCCACATTATGTGGGATATTCGTGGATATTTCTCATAGAGAGCTTTTGTCACTAATTATCCATACTTAACGACTGATTGTCCCTACAATGTCCCTAAAACATAATGCCACTTTGTTTTAGGAATACATTTAAAACAGGTTAAAAATTTAATGAAATGTAGCTTAGCTGACCCCTCCCCCACAATAAATGCAAATTCCACACATGATAAATATCGCAGGAGACTTGCAAACATTATATTTACAATATACTGTTTTTTAGTGCTTGTAGAAAAATGAACATGCTGTTATTTTATTGTGTGCAAACAGGTGTAATTTACTGCCCTCAAATTAAAGGAGCACTCCAAGCTCTGTAACCACACTTGTCTGGCTAATTACTCTGGGAGGGCGCCAGGGTACTTCTGGCACCATAATTATAGGTATGCAAATTATAACTTGTAACCTTGGCCTGCCCTTGGGGTTTACTCACTAAGGTAGAACCGTGGAGGATCAAGAAATGAATAGCAAATTATAGAATGAAATAGAATTTCCCAACTCCGCTGTTTTTCCGAATTCTTAGTTTAGTGAATAACTCTGACTTTGCTGAGAATTGTTTATACGGGGATGTTACTTTGGATTGTTGGAAAAAGAGTTTTGGTAGTTAAAGTTACACACTCACTAAAGACGGAAGCTGTTGAGTCATGCTTGAAATGCAGAAATGAATCATTGAAGGTCTTTACTAGAGGATAATGCTGTTGTAGCGCTATACATTTCATTGTGAGCAATTCCCTGATGTTTTTCCTAGATGAGGAATTTACATTCAGTATCCATTATAACAAAAATGTAAGAATGAGATTCAAATTCCGGCAGTGAAAATCTTACTTTGAATACAATACATCGCTCTGGGCAGCTTGGTAATTGTCAAATGAGCGATTGCAGACGAAGAGATGATAAACAAACAATGAATTAATTCTTTGAATTGCTCCACCACCAAAAAGGAAATTGAATTTGAGTGCTTTGAACTCTATGGCCACTTCAAAATATTGTCCTAATCATATTTTATGAGGCCCGTTTTAACGTACACTGACAGATGATCAATGTGTTTTGTCATATTGTGAATCCCATCAGACATATATAGCTCGCATAATTGGCATCTATATGCATAGCAATAAACGTGGAATTGCATTGAACAAGCAAAAACAATAATGAATGCTTTATTCAAAAGGAGATTGCTAGATAATGCCTGAAAATATTATATAATACCCTGTCTAGCTGAATTTTTCAAACTTAATTTTGTAGCAATTTCATGGTTTGAAAAGTAGATAAAGAATAAAAGGGGCACTCTTGTAACTCTAGGTCCGTAAGTCTGTCTTCAGTTTTGTAAAAGTAATGAAAATACCACTGGACACAGTAGGCACTATAACTGCTTCTTTGCATTAAGGCGGTTTTAGTGTCTATAGTCCACTGGCACTGTCCTTCCATTCAATGTTAAACAATTTTTAGTAATTTAATAATAAACGAGAGTCCCCAACAGCCCATACCCTCTGTATCGCTTGGACTAATGAGAAAGAAATTAGTCTAAACAGTAATGGGCGGCAGTGATTGGTTGAGAGTGTCAGCTGACTGCTTTCAGCCTATCACAGCACCTATCGCTGGTATGAATTGGTATGGCTAGAAGGAAATGTGTAATCTCTGACTTGGCAATACCTCCAATGAGGCCAGGGCTGTGGTGGCCAGGGACCCTTATTTCTTGTTCAACTTCTCAAAAATGGTTTAACCCTGGATGGAGGAACAGTGGGGACTACATGCACTTTAACCAATTCAATAAGATGAAATGATTAAAGTTATTACAGTGTCCCTTTAAAAGTTAAAATCATTGGTTCCCTAAAATGTAATATTTTTGGATTTACTAAATAGGTTAAAACAATTTTAAATAGTTTTTATTGAAAGCTGGGAGTTTGAATCTTGCATCTCAGTTAACACAATATTTTTTTTTTAATGTTTTACTCTTAACTATTATAGCTGCACTCAAAAAGGTGAGAGCAATAAAGAGGAAAATACACATTTTATAATGGAAACTATGTCATTGGTGGTAAAAACCCATTCCCAGGCGTCACCATACTAATTAACCTAACTCCATTCTAATGAATATGGTGCATATGAACTTGGGCAGACAGTTAAGTCATTAATACATTTTATCAGTATGTTGCAAAATGAGAGAAATTGCAAAGTCTGAATTCTTAGCAGTCTTTAGCATTGTTCTGTCTGTGACACAAACTATATTTTTTAAATCTCACCTCAGTTTTGTTCCTCTGTGTAAATGTTTGTGGAATGTGAAATGTGATTATCTACAAATTAAAAACATGATATATAGGTTGTGTGTGTGTGTGTCTCTCTCTGTCTGTCGGCCTGTCTTTCTGTCTATTTGTCTCTATATATATATGTGTGTATGTGAATGTGTATACACACACACAATTGTCAAATGTCAAAGAAATGTGACTTTTTTTACATTTTTAACAGATGCCCCAGAATAGCTTCTTGTGGCAATCCCCCATCCCATGCAGCAGTCTGCCAGCGACATGCTCAAGTGGTCAAAGTAAGGTGGCAGCGTGGTTACAAGACTCTGAGGAAATGGATAAATGTGCAGAAGGTATGACCCCCCCCCCCCATCAATAATAACATCAATTCCACCGTAATGCATGAGATGTCTTGACCTGCTTGATTTTGTTGTAGTTGAAGTGTCTTTAAAGGAGAATTGACATTTCTCTAGAAATTTTTCATGTGATGCTTTTCTTTTAACTTTATATTGAAGAATTAGCCAATGACATTCCAATCCAGTTCAGTCCTGGCACAGCCATGGCACACACTTCACATGAGGAATACAAATAGAAACATTGTTTCATTTCTCCTCTTCTCTGCATGCTTTCTCTATGCTGACTGTCAGGTGTAAAAGACAGAGTTTATCACAATGATTGACAGGGAGCTACGTGAAAGGGCCCCGTTGTAGAATTAATGTCCATTTATACATTGAACTTTATTTTTCTCTTCTCATAAATACAGAGTTGCTAAACATAGGGGATAAGTAAACATAGTGTTAAAAATCCATGGAAGGTGACAGTACCCATTCAAAGCAATAATTTGATATACGGACTCATGCTGGGGTTTAAGCCTACATAGGGTAAAAATAAATCTGCTGTGGAAAGCACCCTAGCTGCTCCATGCTTTTCAGCTGGCCTTCTCCATGTATGAACTGGCAGGAAAGTTCTAGACAGTGTTGCAGGTTTTATATCCCTCTGTTGAATATGCTGTTTAAGGGAAACACCGAACACCATAACCACTTATGCTCTTTACAAGACGCTTCTTGTCTTAAAGGGACACTATAGTCACCAGAACAACTACAGCTTATTGTATTTGATCTGGTGAGTAAAATCATTCCCTTCAGGCTTTTTGCAGTAAACATTGTCTTTTCAGAGAAAATGCAGTGTTTTCATTACAGCCTACTGATAACTCCACTGGCCACTCCTCAGATTGCTACTAGAAGTGCTTCATGGGGCAGTGCTGCACAGTCTGAAGTACTGCCATTCAGTGTGTCCACCCTCTGCATGGAGATCACTAAACTTTTCTCATAGAGATGCATTGATCCAATGCATCTCTATGAGGTGATGCTGATTGACCAGGGCTGTGTTTGACTTGTGCTGACTCTGACCCTGATCTGCCTCCTTGACAGTCTCAGCCAATCCTATGGGGAAGCATTGAGATTAGCTCAGAGAACCACTTCTGATGATGTCAGCAGACAGATCAGGGGCAGAGGCAGCAGCTGCAGACTTGAATACAAGTACGAATTTACTATATTTATGGAGGCAAGAGATGGAGATGGTGGTGTTAACACTCTAGGACCAGGAATACATGTTTGTGTTCCTGACCCTATATTGTTATTTTAATTGGTTTCTGGTGGTATGTCAGTTTTAATCTATTCATGCTCAGTCTCTTGTTTTACTCAGGTCTGTTCTTTTCCCCCCTTAGATCTGTCACAGTGTCAGTCCAACCTGATTGAGCTTAGCAAGCTGCTTCATAACCTTGAAATACTACAAAGGACCCAATCTGCTCCCAATTTTATTGACATGCAGGTACAAGTCTAAATGATTAAAATGCTAACCTTCAGGACAACATATTTCTCACCGGCAAACAGTTCCTGGGTTCCTTACATTAAAAATGTAATGAGTAGTGGAAAAGTGACATTTGTGTTCCTGTGAAAAGTAACATTATTAATGTCTATCATCGTGTGTCATGTCACTGTCATGTGATCTCATTATCTGAAGAAATGTTTAATCTATACAATGCTATATTATCAAACTGTATGCACACTGTATACTTACTGAGGTGAGAAATGCAATGGTCTGCAGAATTTAAAAGAAAATGTTCTCTTTTAAAGCACTGGTAATAAAAATAAGATGATTCTAACTGAATCCTGTGTTGCAGGTTTGTTAATAAAGTTTGCCAGAGTTTACAGCCAACTTTAGATAATGGGATTGCATGACACTGCAGTGGAAAATATTATCAGACAAAATGTTTTTATGTGGCTCTTATCATGGGTTTTATAGTGAGTATTCTTGTTGTTTTGTTGCACAATTGAAAAAAAATGAGTACCATATTACACATAGTAATTAAAACAGGGTGCAAGAAAATACTAAGAGCTCATATAGTTTGCTGTCAGGAGGTCCCTGATCAGTTATTGAACTGGTTTTAAATCATCTTGTGCCATTACTGAGAGAACCTAAACCATTTGTGTGATTTCCAGATTAAAGTGTAATCCAATTGTGGACTCCTTCCGCCTAGAGGGGTGTCAGCTATACCTCACTGAGGAAGCCTAACAAGGCTGAAACGATCATGTGGGGTTACTGTATCTATCGTGCAGAGGAAGCCAGAATGCATTTTGGATTTGTTTCCTCCAAACTATTTTGATACCACCCAAAAGGTTAGGATCAGTCTGATATGGAAATAATTGATGGTAACAGCAGAAGATGAGCTAAAACTAGCTTGAGAACTGAGCAGCGATGCGCCGGCAGGCAAACTACTTGAGCTGTTGTCCGTTCTCAGTACTCTCTTGCACCATGTTTTGTTGCTCTACACATAGGAATTATACATTTTGTATGGTAAAAGATAACCGTTGCTCCTAACATTGTCTGCACCAACTACAGAATAAAGTAAACCTGCAGAAAATGACAATAATATGGTTAAATTAGTTTAACTGCAAGAAAGCCATTCAAAGCTTTTCATTGTATGCTGAGTTCCATGTATATTAATGGAATGCTAGTTTAAACACACCAGCAAACCATTGATATATTTTACAGCTTTAACCTAAATAACCTAAATAACTAGCTGTGTTTTTGCATGCTCATTGTTTTCCTAGCTTTTTAATTTTTTTGTTGTTGAATACTGCATGTTAATTAAGCCTCCTCTTTCCCACTGCCGCATTCTACAATTATTCCATCATATTGGTCACGGTCTCACCCTTCTAAACTACAGTGTTCCTAACGCAAATGTTCATGTCATCAGAAAGCACGTGAAAAGTTACTGGGCGGTGTAATTCAACTAAAAGCTTAAGTAAAAAGCTGATGAACAAATTAGTTGTATCTGCAATTTCCATAAACCTTGGCCTGCCAACATCTCCCCATTGTGCAGTGATCTATAGAATAAAGTCAGCTCTTTGAAAGTTGTGTTAGATATGTTATGGGGCATCGTGATTGGAACATCACTTAAAGGGTTACTCCAAGCACCATGATCACTTTAGTGACCTGAAGTATTCGTGATTCTCGGAGTCTGTTCTCAATGAACTGCTGCACATCAAGAGTTAAAGCCCTTTGCTCTCAAAGCTGCCCAATGGCGCGGAGGCCCCACTCAATGCTACCCAAGTCTTTTCCTTAGCCCTTCCTTCTGATATAGCTCCCCCCCACCATCAGGGGGTGTTATGTCATTGGAGGAGAATCAGGCTGCAGGGAGAACTTGGCCTCGTCACTGGAACGCAGGTAAGTTTTTTTGTTTTGTTTATAAAAAAATATTTAATCTTTTATGAGGGGAACCTTGCCAAGAGTTACTCTAACCAAAATAGGGCTTTTTTTGGGTTGGTTTAACCCTTCAATTATCTTGGAAGTGCTAACTTGGAAATCTAAAACCTGGGGATTTATTGCAAATGCAACAACTTCCAAATTGAATATCTTTAATGACTTTATATTGGCTGTTTTGCATATGTTAAATATATTATCTATACAATACATTAAAAGAGAACGAGTTCATTCCAGCCTGCAGCGTCCCTTTAAACAAATGTATGATTAGACAATATTGTTATATTGGATTAATTTGTGCCAGCAATGAACAGTGTAGTATGAGGTACAATCCTTAAATTAAAGGAATACTCCGGCACTATAACTAAAATGGTTCTAAAATGGGGTGTACTCTTGGCACCATATACTACAGCGAGCTGTTGTGGTTATTGTGTTTGGAGTGTTCCTTTAACCATTTAGTTGAGTTTTAATATCTCCATTTGTATGATTAAAGCTGACTTGATGAAGATATATTTTGGTTTTGGACATTAGGTTATTTGGAAAGACATTCATCAATATATTTTTTGTTTCCCCTGTGGAACCTGGTACCAGCAACAAAATAATAAAAATAATTAAATACGTCAGGGAATTAAACTAAATATAGGTCCTTGAAGCTGGTTGATTTTAAAATGAGCTCATTGACCGGTCCTTCAACTGTTGCATAATATACAAAAACATCACTTCTACAACCCGTCTTCCTACACGCTTCTCGGTGTCAGAGGACTCGCCATTGCACTTAGAGAGACAGATCTGCTATTGTAACAATTTATTGTTGGCTTTTGCTTAGGGTCAAATGCTTTGCCTTTGTCAACCAGTGGGAACCCATTTAAATAAAATATGGGAACCTGACCCAGAGGTTAGAAGCAACTAATGTAGATAATTGTTGTAAAATGCATAGTAAGATAAAGTTGAATAGTGATGTGGCAGCTATGGCTTTTCTAGACTCATTCAATCAATGTATTTAATAACAGTGCTATTATGAGGAATCCACATTGTCAGCGTTGTCATATTTAAATAGTTCAAAAAGCCTATTTATGGAGAAGATGGATTGCCTAGACTGTGAGATACAGCTAGATGCATCAAAAACCAATCTACTAGAGAAATATAAATATATTTGATATAAGATGAACTACTTAAAGGGTTATATTAAACATCTCGAAATACACCAATATCATCTCAACAAAGTAGACATTTGGTTTTACCAAAACATTTTCTTTACTTGTCCTCTTGTAAGATCCAGATTTAACTAGATAACTTGTCAGATGTCCTCTTTTGTTTCCCAGTAGTTTCTGTCTATTTGTGCATGTGGCTATACTATGGCTTACACGTCTCCCACACACATGGATGAGCTTGTGACTCTTCCCTTATAAATATCAGTTATGCCCAATCTGGATAGTGCTGGTGGGCTGTGAGCTGGAGATGGGAAGTATACATTCTGGTTTATCAGCATTGATAGACAGGGGCCAAGCTAGGGAGAGACACATTTTTAACATAGTCCTTCAAAATGATTTGACAAAAGAATGCTGGATGGCACCGGTAGCCGCTCTGAGGCATAACCAGTACTTTGAGATGTGCTTTGGCCACTTTTTGGTGCTAAGCAGAAAACGGTTTGAGTTATGTGTACTTTGAAGTTTATTTTTATGATCACAATTTTAGAGTGAATACCTGGCCTTCTTAAATCAGCAGCACACCCAAATCTGAGTTTGAAGTTTGTCTTTTGAATCCATTAACTTTACATTTAGTACCGGTACTTAGTTTTTCTGTCCTTTTTGTGTTTATTTGTAATTCATGTGTGCTTTTTTAATGTTTTTTCTTTTTTTTTTATTTATGAAAAGAAATGTGGCCACTGGCCACCAAGTTTCTGAAGCACCTCTGCCTTCAGTAATGCTGTTAAATTAAAGGGACACAAAAGTCACCTAGGCATCCGTCTCAATGAAGTGGTCTGGGTGCAGTGGTCCCAAACATTGCCATTTTCCTATGAGAAGCATGTGGATGTCCCCAATGCTTCTGTATGAGAAGTGTTAGATTGCACCATGGGATTGAAAACAACGCTTGCCTGATGTCTCGGGACTGGTGAAAAGTAAAACAGTTTTTATTTCTTTTGACTGCCACGGGGGGCTTCAAAACTAACTAAGGATTAGGGTGCTGTAGCATTAGGAATACAGGTTTATATTCTTAACGCTATAATGTTCCTTTAAGCTTAGCAGAAATATTGGACATTAATGCTTGACCCTGAGCAAAAAGGTTTTTTTGTTATATTTTAGAAAACCGTGAATAATTTAATTTTTTTTTTACTATCTTTCAATATGGTTGATAACTATAATTAAGTGTCCCTAATGCATGAGTAATTTGCACTTCAAAAACGCACGGACTCCCCATCCTCTCCTGGTGCATGACCTAATTTGTGCGGCGGATGCTTATGGTCATTAGGATACTGCCAGTTCTGCACAGCAGTTCTTATATTGATTTTGGCAGGTTCCAAATCATTTAAGATTCATCTCAAATTCACTGGATAAGGCAGAGCCTAAAATGTGAAATTAGTGTTTTTTTTTGGGGTTTTTTTAGGTTCTGACAGTTAAAGGGCTGGCTTAAACACCATAACTAGTGTAGCAGTTGTAATGTTTATGGTGCTAGCATGCCTTTGGTGCCAACCCATGTTACCGCACAAACTGTTTTTGTTTAGTTTAACAAAAATCAGGGGTTCTCCAGGCACTCATGGTACACGCCATCACTAACAAGGACAAAATTTAAATTGTTAGTGAGGGGTTTACATTTTGTCCTTATTTGAATGACAGTGATAGGTTAAATGCCTGAGCTGATGGGCTCACACTATTGCTTCTATCCAAAAATGGACAACATTAATATTACTATTGTAGAGCTGTAAGCAAGGGACAAGCCACAAATGCCCTTCATAATTGACAAAAACACTTAAAAACAGTTTGACATAGATCTGATGATGATGCCTGCAGCCTACTAGAACCATAACAACTTCAATTGGCTGTAGTGGGTATGATACACAGACTGGCCCTTTAACAATCTGTACCAAAATGTAGCAATTCTGATGTTGAGTCAGTTTGCTGTTATTTGTATTCTGTGCCTTACCTGACTAACATTCCATGTCTGCATGCCTTGTCTTTGCTTGTGCTGTGAGTGCAATATTATAACCGCTTTCTGTTGCTTTTAACTGTTTGTGCAATGTAGGCTAACTGTGTAGATATTTCAAAGAAAGACAAGCGTACGGCAAGGAGGTGGAGAACAAAAAGTGTCAGCAAAGATGCAAAATTACAACTTCAGGTACAATATTAAACTGTCATCCTCCCCTGCATTGTACAATCCTTTCAGGGTTTTATATATATATATTGCTTACATTGATTATGTTTGTTAATTCCTTTTCCCACCATCAGTAAACAATCAAACAGTGGTTCAGTTTGGTTTAATCTGAACAATGATTTCATACCAAGAAGTGTAGTAATGTAAGAAACAAAAAAAAAAAATAGATTTAAACAATGTTATCACATTTATTAAAGTGGCTCTGTCACAGTTCTCTACATAAATAAGAACCCTCAAATGTTTTTTTTAATGAAGTTGGACGTTTCTTCTAACTAAGGTTGTCATACCATGTAATAACATTGTGATTTCCACGCCCTAGCAGGAATTCAAAGTTAATTCAAATTTAATTTTAAATTCTAGGTCAAAAGAGACAAAATAAAAACATAGTTAACTTGGAGACTTTATTCCAGTTTGGCCACAATTTGAGATTCACTTTGAATTTCTGATAGTTCTCCCTTACCCTCCCAATGACAAATTGCTGCTGATCCGTAAAATAATGTGTTAGCGGGGCAGATTTGAGTGCCTCTTTTAATTTTGAGGTGAACTTGTGTCAACCTATGATACAAAAATCCTTAGTAGTTGCATGCCATATCTTTGGGGGTAGCCTACAGATCAGGTAAAGGGAGCATCGTAAGGGGGGGGAGGCAGTGGTGTATCCTGGTTTTGTGCTGCCCTAGGCAGGACAAAACTCAGGCGCCACCCCCACCCAACCTTTCCCCCCGCCCTGCATTCTAAATACACACACACACATTCACTGACAGATACGCATACACTAGCGAACAGAAACACACACTCGCTAACAGAAACACACACACACACACTAACAGACACACACACTCACTAACAGACACACACTCACTCACTAGCAGACACAAACTAGCAGACACACACACTCACAGGCAAACACACACACTAACAGACACACACAGTCAGACACACACACTAACAGACACACACAGTCAGACACACACACTCACTAACAGACACACACACTCACAGGCAAACACACTAACAGAAACACACTAACAGAAACACACTAACAGCCAAACACACTAACAGCCAAACACACTAACAGACACAGACACACACTAACAGACACAGACACACACACTAACACACACACACACACACTAACACACACACACACACACTAACACACACACTAACACCAACACACACACACACTAACGCTAACACACACACACACTAACACACACATTAACACACTCACCCACCCACATTAACATGTTTTTAAAAATTTATTTAAACACCCCCCCAGCCTCCTTACCTTTGGGAATGCTGGGGGGGGGGGGTCTCTTCCTCCCTGGTGGTCCAGTGGCTGCTGGGCGGGCGGGCGGGTGGCTGGCGAGGGAGCACTTCCTCTGAGCTGTCTGCTCAGCTTCCTCGCGCGCCTCAGAGTGAGGCTGGGAGCCGGAATATGACATCATCTTCCGGCTCCCAGCCTCATTCTGCGGCGCGCGAGGGAGCTGAGCAGACAGCTCAGAGGAAGTGCTCCCTCGCCAGCCGCCCACCAGCGCCGCCCGACCACCCAGCAGCCCGCCGGCAGCCCAGCATGTCTGTTAGCCGCAAGGCTAACAAGACATTTGCCCTGGGCATTTGGGGGCGGCTTTTTTTGCCGCCCCCTGGAAAATGCCGCCCAAGGCAAATAAATGCCTTGTTTGCCTCGCGGCTAATACGCCCGTGGGGGGAGGGGTAGGCAGCCTACAGATACAGCCTAAAAAATATATTTTACCTGGGGAGATGAGAAGGTCCAAGGTTTCCCTGCCAGGCCCAGGTTCCAAAGCCTTATGATGTGGTGTTCAGAATAAAGTGGAGGGATCACTTCACTTGTCCTTTTTGCTTCAATCTCCTTTTCTTCTTCTTCATTTGACACAGTCTTCTTATTCTTCGGACATTGACTTCTCTCCTCCTTGGCTTCTTCTGCTCCTTTACCTTTCTGCTTCTTTTGCGCCCTTCTGATCCCTTTCTGATCCCTTTCTCTTTCTGATCCCTTTCTGCTCCTTGCAGACCCATTCTGCTCCTTCTCCTACTTTACCTTTGTGCTCCTCCTGATTCGTTATGCTCCTTTACCTTTGTGCTCCTTCTGCCCCTTCCAGCTCCTTGCTGTCCCTTTCTACCCCTTCCCTCTTCTTGCAGACACTTACTGCTCCTTGCTGCCCCTTCCTGCACCTTGCTGCCCCTTCCTGCCCCTTTCTGCTTCTTGCTGACCCTTCCTGCTCTTTCCTTACCCTTCCTGCTCCCTGCTGACCATTCCTGCTCCTTGCTGTCCCTTCCTGCTCATTTCTGTTCCTTTTTTGCTCATTATCCTACTTTACCTTTCTGCTCATTCTGTCCCTTCCAGCTCATTGCTGACCCTTCCTGCTCATTTCTGTTCCTTCTCCTTTCTGCTTCTTCTCCTACTTTACCTTCCTGCTCCTTGCTGACCCTTCCTGTATGCTGCCCCCCATCCCTCACTTACCTGATCTGTAGGCTGCCCCCCATGCCTCACTTACCTAATCTGTAGGCTTCCCCCCATGCCTCCCTTACCTAATCTGTAGGCTGCCCCCTATGCCTTACTTTCCTAATCTGTAGGCTGTCCCCCCATGCCTTACTTACCTGATCTGTAGTCTACCCCCATGCCTCACTTACCTGATCTGTAGGATGCCTCCTCACTTAACTGATCTGTAGGCTGCCCCCCATCCCTCACTTAACTGATCTGTAGGCTGCCCCCCATCCCTCACTTACCTGATCTGTAGGCTGCCTCCTCACTTACCTTATTTGTAGCCCCCCTATCCCTCACTTACCTGATCTGTAGTCTGCCCTCCACCCATCCCTCACTTACCTGATCTGTAGTCTGCCCCCTATCCCTCACTTACCTCTCTGTAGACTGTCTCTGGAGGCTGGGATTTGCTGACTGCACTCTGTGCTGCTCCCCCGCGGATTCAGTCAGGAGAGAGAAGTAGGGATAAGATGTAGCTTCCAGAGCTATCCCTGCCTCTCTCCATACACAGCGCAACCTACTGGCCGGCGCCAGTATTGCAGTTTTTTTCACTCTTATCAGAAAAATACTGGCACAAGCTGAAAAATCCAGAGTGGGACAATGGCCCCCTCTTTCCCCCCCCTGCGGACGCCCATGCATGCCGTACAATTATATTGAAGAGCACTGAATAATTTAATAGTTTCAGCTACTGTTACTCTGTAGTGGTTTGGAGATATTTACAGTCTGTGATTCTTTTAAAATGGAGATGATCATGGAGATAAACGTGTAATGGTTACAGCTACAAATTGGATATCCTTTACTACTTGTTACATTTTAATAAATTTCCTTTTTGTCAAAATTCCAATTTCCAGTGTTCTCCTCTGTGGTAATGCCATACATTAGCTTCATTTAGTACTTATTAATATTAGAAGAAACATGTCTTAACTAATTGTACATGCAGCTACTTTGCTTCTAACATTTCTAACAAAACGCATCCCTTTGCACAACTTCTTAACAGATTGCACTAATTTGCATGTCAAATTATTACTGCTTTTATATGTTCATTCATAATTTCATGAAGAAAATAATTGTAAAAGTTAGAGGTTTGATGAATTACCTCAAGAAGAAGAGATGAATGTATTATTGTTTCTATTGGTCTGCGTTGGGATCTGATCATGTATGATCCAATATTTCCATATCTCTGTACGTTTAGAAATTCTACATTTAAAATTTGCCTGTAGACTTGTTAATGGTGAAAGAATTCATTTCAGCTGAATCACTTACAAATCAAATCAAAGTGATTCAAACAAATCAAAATGGCGTGAAAATGGGCCAATCGATGTACTTCAAAATATACACATAATGTAATAAAATTATTTGTATATTTCGCAGTAAACCGAGAGCTGCATTTTCACGTTATTTGGTTTACAGATCAAGTGCGAAAAAGTAACCAGTATAGGGAAAAAGACAGTAAAAAATATATTTATTAAATATATAATATATAAACATAGATTTTATTTTTACTATTCCTCCTTTTCCCCCCTCTATTGCTTACTTCTCATTTGATCTGTGAATAAAATCAATATTTAATGGTTGTTCCCTAACCATCAATGATCTTTGTTCCCTTTAATTATCTTTTTTTTTTTTGGCACCGAAGCCGGAACCCTAAATAAAAATCAAACGAACATGCTCATCCATTGCGATCGTCGTTTGGTTATACGTCCCTATGGTGCCTTGGAGTTATGAGATTCAGATGACTTGCCTATCCGTCTAAATTCAGACAAAATGCAGTTCAGCCTAGAAACTGATGTACAATAATATTTATTATAAGTTATTCTATTATGCATATACAGCTCATTCTTTAGAGATGTATGGATACCTTTAGCCCATGTTACATAGTTACATAGCTGAAAAGAGACTTGCGTCCATCAAGTTCAGCCTTCCTCACATATGCTTTTGCTGTTGATCCAAAAGAAGGCAAAAAACCCAGTCTGAAGCGCTTCCAATTTTGCAACAAACTAGGAAAAAATTCCTTCTTGACCCCAAAATAGCAGTCAGATGTCTCCTTGGATCAAGCAGCTATTAATTAGAAATTATATCCCTATATGTTATGTTTTTGCAAGTATTTATCCAATTGCAGTTTAAACATCTGTATAGACTCTGACAAAACCACCTTTTCAGGCAATGAATTCCATATCCTTATTGCTCTTACTGTAAAAAAACATTTTCTTTGCCTTAGATGAAATCTCCTTTCTTCAAGCCTAAATGTGTGAGCTCGTGTCCTATGTATAGCCCTGTTTATGAATAGATTTCCAGATAATGGTTTGTACTGGCCCCGAATATATTTGTATAATGTTATCATATCCCCTCTAAGGCGACGTTTTTCCAAACTGAAGAGATTTAAATTTTTTAACCTTTCTTCATAACTAAAATGCTCCATTCCTTTTATCAATTTTGTAGCTCGTCTCTGCACTTTTTCTAGTGCCATGATATCTTTCTTTAGAACAGGTGCCCAAAATTGCACAGCATATTCAAGGTGTGGTCTTACCAGCGATTTATAAAGAGGCAAAATTATATTTTCATCTCGAGAATTTATGCCCCTATTTATACATGACAAAACCTTACTGGCCTTAGCAACGGCAGATTGACATTGCATATTGCTACCTAATTTGTTGTCTATAACAATTCCCAAATCCTTCTCATGTGTGATTATCCCTAGTTCACTACCATTTAGGGTGTAAATTGCTTGTGCATTCTTAACCCCGAAGTGCATAACTTTGCATTTTTCTATGTTAAATTTCATCTACCATTTTAGTGTCCAGTCCCCCAATCTATCCAAATCCCTCTGCAGCAAGGCAATATACTGCTCACATTTTATTACTTTACAAAGTTTTGTGTCATCTGCAAACACTGATACATGGCTTTCAATGCCCATTTCAAGATCATTTATAAATATGTTAAATAGAAGCGGCCCCAAAACAGAACCCTGAGGGACACTGAGGGAAGCCAATGTTCTACCCAAGAACAAGAATATTCATCTAGACCAATTTCTTTTAGTTTGAAGACTAACCTATTGTGAGGAACCGTATCAAATGCCTTGGCAAAATCCAAGTAGATCACATCCACTGCAACACCCTGATCTATATTTCTACTTACTTCTTCGTAGAATGCAATTAGGTTAGTTTTACATGACCTATGTTTCATAAAACCATGCTGATTATTGCTAATAACACAGTTCTTCCCAATGAATTCCTGAATATTATCCCTTAATAGCTGTTCAAATAATTTCCCAGTCACAGAAGTTAAGCTCACAGGTCTATAATTTCCAGGCAAGGATTTTGAACCCTTTTTAAATATAGGAACAACATCTGCCTTCCTCCAATCCTCCGGTACAATACCTGAAACAAAAGAATCTTGAAAAATTAAATACAGAGGTTCACTTATTTCCCCACTTAGCTCCTTAAGTACTCGTGGGTGGATACCGTCAGGCCCCGGAGCTTTATTTACATAAATTTTCTTTAATAGCTGTAGCACCTTGTCTCGAGTTATCTAATCACAAGTTATCTGCAAGTTTGTTGCAGCAATCATATGCATATCTCTTGCCATAGGATCCTCATTAATATATACTGAAGAAAAATAGTTATTTAAAATTTCTGCCTTTTCCTGGTCTTCATTGACTAACAGACCCATCTCTGTTTTCAGTGTACCTACACTTTCATTTTTTGTTTTTTTAGAATTAATGTACTTGAAAAAAATTTTGGGGTTGGTTTTGCATTCTTTGGCTATCAATTTCTCATTTTCTAGTTTAGCCACTTTAATTGCCTTTTTGCAAGTATTATTGGCTTCCTTATATCTTATATAGGATGCCTCTGATTTGTCCGATTTATATGCTTTAAAAGCCCTTTTCTTATTTTTAATCTCTTGTTTTACTTCTCTACTAAGCCACATTGGTTTTAATTTGTTTCTTTTATATTTATTACCCAATGGTACATACTGTGAAATGTACCTTTCTAATATTTGTTTGAATAGTTTCCATTTTTCCTCAGTGTTTTTATCACTAAGGCGTTTATGCCAGTCGATATGTTGTAGAGCTGCCCTAATCTTATTAAAATTGGCTTTTTTTAAATGATACGTTTTAATATACCCCACATGCTTTTGCTTTTTTGAGTTTATTTCAAAAGTTACCATATTGTGATCACTATTTCCCAAATGCTCCCCTACTTGAATGTTGGTTAAAAGATTAACATTGTTTGTTATAACGAGATCCAGACAAGTATCCTTTCTAGTTGGTCCTTGTACCAGTTGTGACATAAAGGTGTCATTTAACACATTCAAAAAACAGATTCCCCTAGCTGAAGTACTAGTCCCTCTATCCCAATTTATGTCCGGGTAATTAAAATCTCCAATAATTAATGTGTTACCCCGATTTGCAGCTTTACCAATTTGCTCTAACAGCAGTTCTTCCTCATTAATATTTACATTTGGTGGTTTATAACATATTTCAACCAATAACGTATTTCCCTTTGTTTGCCCCAAGCAGATATCTACCCATAAAGCTTCCATATTTTCCTCGTCACAGTCCACATGCCTAAGATTTGACTTGAACTCATGGCTGACATACAAACATACCCCACCACCCTTCTTGTTTCTCCTATCTCTCCTAAATAACGTGTACCCATTTAAGTTAACTGCCCAGTCATGTGTCTCATCCCACCATGTTTCTGTTATGCCTATTATATCGTATTGTTTAGTGTATGCTATTGCCTCTAGTTCCCCCATTTTGTTATATAGGCTCCTTGCATTAGTAAGCATACATTTAATATTACCATGAGTCATTTGTACTTTTTGTGAATTATCAATATTACACACCTCCTCTGTTCTGAGCTTCCCCCTCCCCCCATCTCCACCCCTTTGTTCTGAGCTAAAGCCCATCTCCTTTCTATCCTATCTCCATTTTTTAGATTGCTTTGACCCTCCCCCCCTACTACTAGTTCAAAATCTCCTCCAATCTTCTAGCCATCCTATCACCCAGCACAGCAGACCCTCTGCCGTTTAGGTGCAATCCATCACGACTATACAGGTTTTACCCAAGCGCAAAATCGGCCCAGTGCTCTAAAAACCCCAAACCCTCTTTCCTGCACCAAGACTTCAGCCACGCATTGACCTCTCTAATCTCCCGCTGCCTTTCTGCTGTAGCGCGCGGCACAGGTAATATTTCTGAAAATATTACCTTGGAGGTCATTTTCTTTAGCCTACCTCCTAGATCCCTGAACTCACTCTTTAGGACCTTCCATTTTCCTCTGACTTTGTCATTGGTACCAATATGGACCATGACAGCTGGGTCATCCCCAACCCCTCCCAATAATCCCTCCACTCTGTCGGCAACATGCCGGACCCGAGCACCCGGCAGACAGCAAACTGTCCGGTTGAGTCGATCAGAGTGGCAGATTACCCTATCTACTCTCTTAATAATAGAGTCCCCTACCACCACAACCTGTCTAGACTTCCTTACCCTCTCAACCCCACCCGTACTAGAGGGGCTGTTCCCAATGCTGTTAGAAGGAACAGCTTCCTGCAGTACAGCTACTCCTGAGCTGATGCACCCAACATCTTCACTCAAACGGGCAAATCTGTTAGGCTGCACTAGATCAGGACTAGCTAAACCTTTCCTCTTCCCTCCTCCTCTGCTTCCTCGCCCCACTGTTACCCAGCTATGTGCCTGTTCTCCAACTGTCTCATCTCCTCCCACTCCACTACCTGCACCCACTAAACTCTGCTCAGTGAGCAGCAGACTCCTCTCAAGATTATCAATCTCCCTCAGTGTTGCAATTTGCCTCTCCAGATCTCAATCCGAGCTTCCAGAAAAGCCACTCGCTCACACCCACCACAGAGGTATGGACCCTGGACAGATTTATCCAGGCATGCATACATGAAGCAGGATGTACACTGAGTAAAACTTGTAATCTTGCTAGCACTCATCCCCAGTTACCAAAAACAATATTTACCCTCAACTCCTGTTGTTTTAACTCCTACTTAAAAGAGACTACTTTCAAGCAACTCCAGTGAGCAAGCTCTGTGAGTCAGTAGTGGGTTTATATTGGCAATACAAATCCCACACAGGTGGAAATTAAGGGGCACTCCCCCTAATTAGCTCAGCAGCAGCAGCACCCACAAGGAGGGGAATAGAAACAACAAGAGAGGGAAAAATAAAAAAAAGGAGGGAAAACGTTTTAAATAAAATCAGCAAGGAGAAAATATAGAAGAAAAAGAAAAAAAAATTATTCAGAAGTGTTATCATACAACTTTATGTATATGTATTTCTCAGTACATTTCTTTTGGATATGGTGCTTTTCTTAATAAAGACCATTTTATTTTTTTATTTTTTACTCTTTTGAATCATTTAGATGTTTTGACTTACACAGGCCCCTACCATAGCGACTTCTGTTGGCTCTGGTTCTTATTTGTGTTGTGGTATTCATATTGAAGGGCTACCCCCTACTCCTAAGCTTTTAGGGTTCTTTTTCTTGATACCCTAATGGTGCTCTTTTAGTATGATAAGAGTTTGTTAGTGCGCCATTGATCTCCTGTACATAATATGTATATATTATATATATATAATATAAACTAAACACCTATTTTCAATTGCATAATTTATTTTATATCGATAATATTGTTGGCTGGTAAACTTGACTGTTAAAAATGGATTGATAAAGAGACAGATGGATAGGTGGAGAAACAGACAGATGGTGGACAAATATTCAGAATTACAGCTGAATAGATGGGCAAATAGATGGATAGACAAGCAGATGGATGGAAGGATGGACATATGGATTAATAGATGGTTTAGTATTGGATTCAGTAATTTCCTTAAGTTGAAATACCAGTAAATTCTATATCATGTCTGTGCAACTTTGCTTACTCCCAGATTTCATGTACAGTATTCTATGGGTTAAGTTGGCCAATAACTGTTTTTCACTTATAAGTTGGCATATGTTCTTGATATAGGTATTAGTTAATAACTTAGAATGTATGTATTAACCTATTCAGTTAAAAAATATGAATTCAATAGACTCATAAACATATCTCTCTCATTACTTTTGGTAGGTACCACTAAGTGCGTCAATGTCACCAATTCGCTTGCACGCCTCTAACCCAAACCTCTGTGCAGAAGTCGAATTTCCAAATCCTCCAACTCAAGTGGCTGATGCCCTGGAGTTTGCATCTGATTACACCAAACTGCAGGAAGAGTTTTGTCTGATGGCACAAAAAGGTAAACTTCTAAAATTACTATTTTTACTATGCTCTTATGGACAAAGGTCAAAACTATGAATCATAAGAAAAAAATAATAAAATGTGAGTTTTTGAAAGTGCAGTCTTAAAAATATTATGAAACCCAATAAGAAATTTCCCATTAACCAATTTAACACTTGCAATTGACAGATATTTTTCCTAAGCATTGACTTTATTGAAGATCTTGTTGAAATAGTAGACAGTTCTAGCCAACAAAAATAATGGTGCAAAAAGACCAGAGACATCCTAGCATGTTTAGGCATTCGTAAACCCCAGTTAGTGGGGCTGTTTTACCTAATTATAACAAAACTTAGGAGCATGTTGAAACATGTAGCAGTGGGGCTAAAACCTGGTCACCAAAACCAGAAATTAGGACAAAAGTCGGGAGGTCCGGAAATGAGCTGGAAAAATCTGAGGTTTTGGGTCATATGTGTGGATACTTATCAACGAAAAATGAAAACTCATATTCCTCCCTCAACCATGTGAGAGGTGTGAGGAGCTATCCTCAAAACATGTATTTGTATTTTAGAAAAACATACAGCATTTAATTTCAAGATTTACTTATTTGCCCCCCTTGGCATGCTTGGGTTAAGGTAAACATTTTAGACATGAATTATATCACTGTGTGAAATGGTCTTAGAAATTAGATGTTTTTATGTTATTGCTTTTCACATTATTTTCAGTGCATTCCCTTTTGAAATCTGCCTATAACACGATTGCCATCGAGAAGGAGAAGATGAAACAGATGGCTTCCGAGCAGGATTACAGTAGCCACAATGCACAGATTGCCTGCCTCAGACAGTCGCTCTCTCAGGTAATCTTCTTCATCATGGGTTTTACTCCACCTCTCTGTAAAGCTGCCTGTGGAACTAATTAGTTACATCTCTTCTAGAACCTCTACTCTATGCCCATCAAGTGTAACATATTCAGGTTTTAATTTAAATGTTGCAGTACTTTGGTGATCTTGATAGACTTACATTTACTCATATACCTATGTAGATTAAGTTTATTCATCGATGAACTATGCGTTAGTGTTTTCATGTAGTTTTATTGAATTTTGTAGTATATTAATGTAAAGCAGTAATTAATGAACAGGATACACTGATCAGCCACAACATTAAAACCACTGACAGGTGAAGTGAACAACTGTCACGTATTCATCCGCTTATAAAAATGTGGTTAATGACATTTACTGTCCACACAGGAAAAGTTGTGCCGAGCAGCAACCAAATCCACAGAAGGGTTAATGCTAAGCAGCATTATGCAAATGGGAACCTGGTAACTGCTTTGGGGTCAAAGGCCGGTTACAGCCTATCAGATCTAGAGGAGGGGTATTTAGGCCCAGTTCTCATCCTGCTCAGTGCCCTGTCGTGGTTTCCCTTGTGGTTGTCCGAGAGTGCGTTATTGATTCTGGTAATTCTGGTTATTCGACTATAGCATTGTTTTTGACTTCCCTGTTTTCTGGCATCCCTGACTCCTAGCTTTTCCTTATCGTTGTGTCTCTTTCTGTTTCCCTTAACCTCGGCTATTCCTGACTGTTCTTTGGTACGTTAGTCCGGCCATTCTAAGGTCCGGTATACGCTACCTATCAGTCCTCTGTGTAATACAATTCTACGTGCTGGATCATTCTGTAATCCTGACAACAACATTGATTATATTGTTACTATGGCACCTGTTATATGGTCGGATAAATTAGGCAGCAAGTGAACACATTTAATTTGTTGGGAGGCAGGAAAAATGGACAAGGTAAAACATCTGAGGGACAACGGCCAAATAGTAATGTCTAGACAAATGGGAAAGATCATCTCCAAAATGGAAGTCTTGTGGGGTGCTCCCAGTATGTAGTGGTTAGTACCAACCCAAAGTGGTGCAAAAAAGGACTACGGTGAACCAGCGTCAGGCTCATGGGTGCCCAAGGCTCATTGATGCAAATGAGGAGCGAAGACTAGCCTGTCTGGTCTGAACATAAAGTAGCTACTGTAGCTCAAATTGCTTAAGAACTTAATGGTGGCCATGACAGAAAGGTGTCAGAATCCACACAGTTTGCTGTGTATGGTGTTGTGCAGACTGACACCGGTCAGAGTGCACATGATGACCCTTATCCAGCACAAAAAACACCTTTTAATTGGGAAATGAGCATAAGAACTGGACCACAGAGCATTGGAAGAAGGTTGCTTGGTCTGATGAATCACATTATCTTTTAGATCAAGTGGACGGCCAGGTGCATGTGCTTCGTTTACCTGGGGAAGAGATGGCAGCAGGATGCAGTATGGGAAGTAGGCAGGCTGTCAAGGGTAGTATTATGCTCTGGGAAATATTCTGCAGTGAAACATTTGTCCTGGCATTCATGTAAATGTGACATTGATAGGTACCAAGTACCTAGAGATTATTGAGGACCACGTATACCCCTTCATGGCAATGATGTTCCCTGAAGGCTGTGGTCATTGCTCTTGTTCTCTATCACCTTAGCTACTGCAATACCCTTCTCAGTGTTCCCAGATTGCACCGCTGCAATCTATAATGAATGCAGCGGCGAGGCTCACTTTCCTGTCCGCTCACACCTCCCACGCCTCCCCGCTCTGTCAATCCCTGCATTGGCTTCCAGTTAGATATAGGGCTCAATTTAAAATTCTGGTGCTTGCTTACAAGTCCCTACATAATGCTGCTCCAACCTACCTATCTTCCCTTATACACAAGTATGTCCTGTCGAGGCCCTTACGCTCTGCCAAAGACCTACGTATATCCTCTGTCCGTACTCCCACCTCTAAAGCTTGCCTCCAAGATTTCTCCAGGGCTGCACCACTTTTGTGGAACTTCCTTCCCTTCTCTGTAAGACTTTCACCCAGTCTCCACTCATTCAAAAAAATCATTGAAAACTCACTTATTCAAGAAAGCATATCAATTAAATTAAAGGTTTTTATCCCCCATCCCCATGACTTCTCTCCTGCAACTGTCAAAAATTACCTACTAACCCCTCAGTGAGTACTTTTCTAACCTATTTTGTACCCTGACTTTTACCCTTTGTGTCACTATAACCCACTCCCTCTAGAATGTAAGCTCAATGAGCAAGACCCTCCACCTCTCTGTTCCTGTACGTCCAGTTGTCTGGTTATAATTACATGTCTGTTAGTCCACCCATTGTACAGCGCTATGGAATCTGATGGCACTATATAAATAATAAATTATTAATATTAATAATAATAATAATAATAATGAATCCTGCCACACTGCAAAAATTATTCATGAATGATTTAAGGAACATGACAAAGAGTTCGGGTGTAGCCTTGGCCTCTAAATTTCCCAGATCTCAATCCAATTAAACATCTGTGGGATGTGCTGGAACAACAAATCTAATTCATGGTTGCCCCACATCGCAACTTGCAGGACTTAAAGCATTTGTTGCTAATCTCTTGGTGCCAGATACAACAGGACACGTTCAGAGGTCTTTTGGAAACCATGCCTCAGATCTGTTTTGGCAGCACGAGGGGGACCTACACAATATTAGAAAGGAGGTTTTATTGCAAACATACAAACTTAAACTTGCTGCACTCAAACTCCCACTTCTTCTTGGCTGCAGCAATGACTATAGTACACATCAGCCCTAATACATACAATACATATCAAGGGGAAAAGTTACCGTCCCAAATCCCAATGCACATTTAAATAACTGGATGTTTTTTAATTATCACTCCAATGGTCATTCACGTGTAAGCACACCTGTCACGTCAAGGATAAACCTCGCATGTTTTGGCTGATCAGTGTATATAATTTAAGGTGTTCTGAAATCTATCGCAAAAAATATTCTAAATATGAAATATATACAAATAAATAAAAAAATTTAACTGTGCATTGCTAGTGGAACAGTGTTCCATTACATAACCGTTTACTGCTTACAGAGGATACATGTAAATTCATGAGTGCTTATTTTTTGTTTATTTTACATGTTGTTGGTATAGCAAATCACAATCATACTGTGGAGGAAGTGTTTACAAATGGCAATGCGTCGACAGTTTACCACTCAAAGTATCAAATAAAAAGGAGCAGAAAAGACTAATTCTGGAATTATTACTGCAAAACTTTTTTCTTTGATTTTGTATTAACAGTGTTATGTACAGTTTATGTATTGAGTATTTTTTCTGAACATAGCTTTAAAAAAAATATAAGAAATGTATTTATGAGACCAGAGTGGCATAGGTACCAGGAGGTAACAGAAAAATAAAACAGAAATACAACAAAAAATAGAGCCAGAGCTCTCAGTAGCTCAGAAAAGTGTGAGTGAGACACCTATATACTTAACTGTCTGTAAAACCATTAAGACATATTACACTATTTTTTGTTGTATTTGTTTTATTTTGAGGTTTTCCTGGTACCGAAATACAATATCACTTTACTCCAGAGAGAGTACGTATATACATCTTTTATTACACGTTATTGGATTATTGTAAAGATTGAGTATACCCGTGTGATTTTTTTTCAGTTCTATTTGTCGTGGTTTATCACCTGCTGTTTAATCATTAAATATGTAGGAATTTAATGTAGAAATCTTAATATACAGCAACATTAGCCATAGTACAAGTGTTGTTATCTTTTTGCTTATGTTTAGCTAATTGGATTATCTCTTCGAATGTAGTTTGAATAGTGAAGTTATCAGATGTAAATTTTTATAACAATTGCGTTACTACATTTTACAAAGTGTCTTCAGAGCACAGTTACTCAGTATTCTGTTCAGTTGCTTGTTAGCAATAGAATAATTAGCAGAATATGTTCATTGTATTAAGGCAAATCTCTTGATATATCTCATTGTATGCACAATAAAATTGTTAATTTCCCCAAATTATCACGGTTTGGTTTTATGAGCTGTACCCCTATTCCCATGTTTACCAGCGGTGAAGTCCTGTGTTTCCCCAAACCAATATGTCATTGTTTCCCTGTAGAAATCAAAGAAAAGAATTGCTGCCAAAATTGCTAACGCATACCATTTGCCAGGCCCCAAACCGCTACCTGCAATAATTTATTTACTGTGGCGGCATAGCTTTATCCAACAGAAGCCAGTTTGACAACAGGAAAAATCTGATGAAGGTGTTTTACAAAATAAAACTATAATACAATGTTTAATAAACAATCAATTAATTCCAAAGTAAAACACAGTACATTGTTAGTTATTATAATTAACCGTTGTTATAATTGTTTATATATTCGTTTTAGTGAATTGAAAACTGTAGGCAAGATGCACTAATTTAGAAACATTATATACCAGCTTCTTATTTTAGCTTAAATTTTATCACAGCTTGGTTATTTTAACTTAAATTTTACAGGTTAGATTTTAGTTGCTGTTATTGAACTTTTTCCTCTTCCATTCAATGTAAAACTATAATGCATGAAATAGCCTATCTGGCATCGCATAACCCTTCTGGTGAGAAAAAGAATGTATTCTACTAAAGGAACAAAAAATAAATAAACACCATAAGCCCTACAATTTTGTAGTGGTTATGGTGCTAGGAGACTAAGGGTAAAAGTCCCTCCAGTTTTTATCAAATCACCCAAAAGATAGAGCATTCCTGTCAGCAAAAGCTCCTCTCCTCTTGTGATGTGATAAGCAGTAAATGTTACTATCTCTCTCTTCCTTCACCATAATAATGCCTTCTGCTCCTCAAAGATGGTTTTAATAGGTTTAAAGCACATATTTTATTTTTATTTTAACCCCTTAAGGACACATGGCATGTGTGACATGTCATGATTCCCTTTTATTCCAGAAGTTTAGTCCTTAAGGGGTTAAAGGCTTAAATCAACCAGATTGCTGATGTAATGAATCAATATACGGTACATGCTCTGTCAAGGAAGCCAAGCGTTCCATTTGTAGTTCCACTAGACTAAAGTATAGAAAAGAAGGCATCATAGTGCCATAGTGCAATGCAATCTTTGGTCGTATTTATCAAGGCAAAGCGTGAAATAAATTCTATGGATTCTCTTACAGGGTTTTTTTTTACTAACGTGGAGTTAGCCAAACTAGAGTCATATCTGCCTTTTTTCCAGTTCAGCTATTTTAACCTTAAAATTGAAGTTTACTTTAAATTCCCCACATTTTTCATTTTTGTGAATTACCCTGTAAATGTGAAGAAACATCATGCTCGCTTCAGTGGTCATTATTCCTTGTTCAGCCATTTCCTTCAGAATCATTAGGTATGGGTAAATGTATCAAAGCAAAACGTGCTATTTTTGGTGGAACATGCTAACTGTTGAGAGACATTATTTTGGTTTCCATGGTGATTAGATCTCATCAAGCAATTTACAACATATTAGTACTTGTTTTGCCTTTGATAAATCTCCCAATCTCTTTCACCTGAATATGTATTTTCTTTTTTAAAATTCTTTATTTTTGTTGTGCTGGTCGATAACAAAGTGTAGACAATATACAGTTGAGAAATAACATTGAGTTTGACAGGTCAGCATTAATAAATACAGATATACTACAGCTCACTTTTTTCAACATGAGAGGGTAAGGGGAACACAGTGCTTCTTAATAGACATGGTATAACATTGCGACAGTGCGTAGACATGCTGTGTTCTTATGATTGAACCCAAAAAGGAAGAGAGTGTTAAGGAACCGGGAGTAACAACGCTTAACTAAGTGGATTGAGTCCCCTGGGAAACCCTGTGAGGGTTAGGGAATAATACATTCAAGGTGAAGGCCTACAGAGGGTGAATAAAATTAACCCTTAATATTAGACAGTGGTGCATAGAAGTCCCCAATTCGTTTCCATGTAGAGGAAAAAGGTGAGTGTCTGGGAGCCCTTCAGTGCCCTGTCTGTGACTCTATCTCATCCAATGCCTATTATGGGCAAAGCACTTTTCCACAACAGTGGTGAACATAACAGGGCCGCAAGCACCGAGGAGAGGCAGGTCAGTTCAGTGGACATGGCCAAGACATACCACAGCTGCCCAGGCTTAGCATGTAATTTGGCTTTAGGCCACTTCAGATGCACCTCAGGTGCTTTAACAGTCCCAGCGTTTGCTCGGATTGGTTTCCGTCTGCGTGCTGCCTTCAGATGGAGAGATGAGAGTTTCCTGCCTCGCCAGCCATCTTGAGGCCCTCCACTTGGTCCGGGCTGCGGACGTCTGTCTTGTGTTCAGACTCGACCGTGAAGGTGATTGGCTAGTCGTCTGCCGTAGGGCATGCTGATGCATCCTCTCCTCTAGGCTCCGCCAGAAGTTTTCAAAAGCTCTGTTCAGCCGAGCCATGATGTCTGGTTGTTCCTCTGCGACGTCGGGGCACAGCGCTGCCTCTGCCATGCTTGGTGGGTCACCTGAAGCTCCTGCAGCTTCAGTGGCTTCACCCCCTGCCCCCAGTAAGTCAGGGTTGCTTCCCATGGATGGACCAGGATCACCCCCGCTGTTCCAAAGGGGGGTGGTAATGGGGCACATGAGGGGAGCCAGTGGGCAATTCCAGTCTGTGATGTCGGCCGTTTCTCCCACTGGCACGTTGTAGGCCGCATGGTCCAGATCGTGCCTTAGCTTAGCTTTTATCGAGGTTCCCTTCTCTATAGTGCACTGCAGTCAGGTCAAGAGACAGGTGTGTTGCTGAATTAGGGTGAGATTGAGCGCAAAGAAGCTGGAAACTGCTTGTATTGCCAGTATTAGTGATGAGCTCAAACCAGGCACGTCTTTCCACCATGGCAGTCAGGCCCCGCCCCCCTGAATATGTATTTTAATGTTCCTAAACATGGGGGTTTACTATTAGACTTGGACGGCTAATTCCATTGATATTCTACAAATGGCTGTGATAAGCAAAGCTCCAGATGTTTCCAACATAATGCTGATTGTATTGTAAACAAATCTCATATTTCTGTGACTCTCTAAGGGCATTTATACATTTGTTGCTTTCGCTCCACAGGCTCTGTGTCTTTTTTTATTTTTTTTATTTTAATTAAGAAATAGCCTAAAGTGCTAAAGTGAAATAAACTAAATTATGTGTTCTAGGCACTGAACCACAATTCTGAGCTGAGAACGCGACTCAACAGAATACACTCGGAGTCCATTATTTCTGAGCAAGTTGTTAGTGTAAACATTATCTCAAGTCCAAATGAGGTGGGTCTCCAAAACTCGTGCTTCCAGCACTCAGTATTGTATTAAGGGTCTAGTTTGCCCTATTTTTATCCGGGAATCTGTGAAGGAAATAGCAGTTCATGTCATTGCCAAGTTGTCTTTTGTTCATTGTTTAATTTGCGCGGGTAGCGATTCCAATCTGTTCCATTGTATTAACCCCTTGTCTTTCTGTGCCCCCCCCCTTTGTTTGTGGGTGAGTTTACTTTGCGGTCGTCGTAAAATCTTGCATTTACTCCTTTTTACTGTAATATAGTAATAATGGGCTTGATAACTTGGCAATGTAACTTTATCTCTCTGTGATTGAACACTGTAGTTTTGAATTATTTCTCTACATTAAAAATAAAAATAAATATAATAAGCATCTTGTAAATGTGACTCCAGAAATGGCTTGCAGCAATTCTTTTTCATCATTATGTTGGCAATTAGTGAGTTCTCTGTATCATAGCCATAAACCCTGATGAGAAGAAAAGAAAAAAATAGATTATCAAAGCAGATTGATGCTTTAAAATGCATATTTAATCCCAAACTACAATTAGAGGGCCGGAGATTCCGCTGAGCACTGAATATTGTGCCCTCGAGATGTAAAACATTTAAGACTTTGCTAAACAAATAGTAACAAGAGATGGATGATAATACAAGAATGGACTCCTTATTAAAACAACCTGAGTAATGGGTAGTTAATAAGGCCAAATGTGTTTGTCTTTGAAAATGCAAGGTACATCCTAACTATATTCCTTAAAGAGACCTTACCTTACCAACAGTTACATTTAATTCATAAACTGTTAATAATAAGCACAACTTGCGATAAAGCTGCTGATATATCTTTGTAGCTAACAACGCGTACACCACACCTTAAACATAAAAGCGTCCATCTACAGCTATAACTACGCAACTCTATATACCTCTAAGCCTTAACGCAACTGGACCCGTTACATGCACGTTTAGCCTAGCAAGCTGAAAAATATAAAAAACTGATGTCAAACTGCATGTTATCCTCATGTTATGTTATATAAAAAAAAAAGTGCTGTCTAGACTGCCACACTTTGAAATGTTATGAAAAACGCATGCGGATGCTGTTGTGGCACTGCACGCTTGTTGTCAATCTTTACACAAGAAAAATAAAGAATTAATAAAAAAATAAAAAAAAATAATAAGCACAACCTAGATTTATTGTTTTTACAAATAATAGAACAAACTGTTGATGGAATCCTCCAAACAACAAGACATTTGCTTATTACATAGATTATAGGGCAAAGTGTGCCCTGTCCCTGTTTCACTGCACACAGTTTTCCCATTTCCAAAATGCGTTGCAGTTACATGCCTGGCCCTTTTCATCCATTCATCCAGCTACACATCCCTCTCTGCCTGAAAACATATTTGTATGGCAAGTATATGCTACATAGACATATCATATCACATATCATTCGCCTCCAGATGTACCCTGGTAGGGGCTGTGATGGGGCCAAAGCCGCAGTAGCTTGTGCTAGCCCTGAGAACTGTTCCATTCACAAAATTGAATGGGTCTTTGCATAAACGTACTGCATAAATGGTTTGGTTGCTGACTGCTCATTCAGTAGTTGCACTTATCAGATCAGATGATTGGAACTGATGCTGAAGTCAGGATTATGTATCCCTTAACCCCTTAAGGACCAAACTTCTGGAATAAAAGGGAATCATGACATGTCACACATGTCATGTGTCCTTAAGGGGTTAAAGGGACTCTTTAAAGGGACACTATAGGCACCCAGACCACTTCATCTCATTGCAGTGCTTTGTGTGCAGTGTCTCTGTCCCACTCACTCCTGCAATTTAAAACATCACAGATTACATTGCAGGACTAAGACTGCCTTCCTTGTTATGGTATTTGGAGTACCCAATTAATCCAGTTCTTCTATGGAGATAATTCCTTAGTAATTAAAAATGAGAGTTTTCTCTAGTGCACCAGGAGATTGAATGTCCTACAGAGATGCAACTTTTTTGACTATCCAATGTTTTCTTAACGGCAACATGGTGGTCTCCATTAACTTTTTTCTTTTTAGACCGTCGAGCAACTTCACGTAAGCCTGCCCTTGTCCCAGCAGATGTCTACTGAGGGTAGAATCTCTATGTCTGAGTCCGTGTCCGAATTTTTTGATGCACAAGAAGTTCTACTCTCTGCCAGTTCTTCAGAGAACGAGGTGGGTATATTAAAATGCATATCTTAAAATAATTTTTAAATGTATTTATTTATTGATTTATCCATTATGTAGATTTAAAAAAAAAAAAAAAAAAGAATATTACGCTTTTATCATGTTTAAGGAACACTTAAAACAGCTAGAATTTTAAACAGGTAGATTTTCAAGTTACCACTATGTACTTTGTAACAAACGAACCACAATGCTTTTTCTTACGCAAATGATATCTGTAAAATGATGATTTATGGTAAATATTGTCACTTTATATTTGCTTGCCCTATTGCTACCTGACTGTCTATTCTGGTGCCACAGGTCTTCATTCAGCTTGCTTTTCCCCATATTGCATTTCGATGTGCAGATACAGTTCATAAGTGCAGTTTGATTCAAATATAATCTTTATGCAGCTAATACACATATCTAAATGCGTATCCCAAGGCTCACAGCTTAATTTCACTTTCAAATCCCTGTTACCCTTTGAACATTATCGTCTCAGATGAAAAATCAGTGCATTGAAGGGAATGTATCGTAAACTCATTTTTTATAAATGCTAGTATAGTATTATACCAGATCAAACACAAATACTGAGATTTATGTGCTAATGAGTGAATTCCAGCATATCGGGGACAGATTTGATAAATTGGAAATGGAAAAATTCTCCAACGTTGCTATTTTTTTTTACTTAATGTCCATTTTGAGTACATTTTTTGCATTCTGGTTTTCAGATCATTACAACAAATTCTGTAATAAATACAATCAATGGTCAGGAATTGCAAATTGTAGGCCATAATAACCAAGTGGAGAATTTCAGTTTGTCTATTTTGGTATAAAATTAGAAATTTTCTGATTTATCTCCAATTCTTAGAAATTGACATTTCTGTAAATAGCCCTGTCCGTTTTAGCTGTTATACTGGATAATAAATGAAAATGGATAGTCATATGATGTTTTACTTTCTTTTTTTAAATCCATCAAAAAATCTTATCTGTTTTTGTCACCTATAGTTAAGATCTCTTTGTTTAGTCCCTCTGCGTTATATCCTTTTTGTCTAAATGTTTCTTTTAAAACCTTTGCTTGTTAGTTCTGTGTAATTTATGCGGATTCAGATAAACTGACTTTTGGTACCTGCTAGCCATCTAGGATGACGGCCAGTGATTTTTTTCCCATATATCCACTTATATCTGTAGGTTTAGAAAAAGTTTTGGTCTTTATTTGCCCTCTTTTCATATAACTAGTGAGATCTAAGAAATCTATATGAGTCTGTCCAAAATTCGGAGTAAAAATTACAGAAGAATAGTTCTCATTGCAAAAGTTTTCAATGCAATATCTGAACCTCTCAAGATGAATAAAATATCACCGATATAATGGTGCCAGAGCGCCACCAGGTCTTCGCCAAAAGGGGGATTATGCCAAATAAACACTTCCCAAAGTTCATGAAAATATTTGCATAACTTGGTGCAAACCTGGTGCCCATAACTATTGGTGTTATGGGCACCAGGTTTGCTCCACGTTATGCCAATACATGTTGTTTTTTTGAGCTGCATTCTACTGTGGACCAGTGGGATCAACATAGTGAATTCTGGGCTTGTTCCTGTGTTATTCGTCCTACATAGAGATATGCTCTTTGAGAACAAACATTCCTGTAAGTGCAATTTGAATAAAATGTATTCATTTTAAAACAGGACACACTGGATTGTGCTTTTCTCTTCAAATTTAAATGCATTCCAATAGGAAGATCCAAGCATTTGAACTGGAATACCCCTAGTTGGGAGATACACCTGTTATTCTCGAAAACTTGTGAGAGCTTCTTAAAGACCTATTCACCTTTTTATGGGTTTATTACCCTATGTTTGTGTTTTCATTCTGCTTTTGTAGATTACATTTTTTTGTGTATAACACACCAACAAAAAGTGGCTTCTATAAAAGAGGGATAGAGGGATTTGGGTCCAAATTAGGAACTGTCACTCCTAGATTGGGACACTTGGGAGGTATGCAATAATTATTATGGTTAGTCTCAAACAACGTGGACTAAGAAAAATGTAACCATTTAATTGGGTAAAGTAGAGGCCTCCCACAAAATATTCGTAAATGCATACCAGCCAGTACACTGAAACGTTTACGTTCTAAACCCAGTCTAATTTAAATACATAAGCTAATTTAATTAGTCATAGTGCCAAGGTGGGGTAATCGGATGAAATCAAGGTATGAATGGTTATCTTCCTGGTATGTAAAAGAGGACTTTAGAAGACAGTTTTTGCTTAAAGGACCACTCTAGGCACCCAGACCACTTCAGCTTAATGAAGTGGTCTGGGTGCCAGGTCCAGCTAGGGTTAACCCATTTTTCTATAAACATAGCAGTTTCAGAGAAAGGGGGTCCCTGAGGGTGGGGGCACCCTCAGGGCACTATAGTGCCAGGAAAATGAGTATGTTTTCCTGGCACTATAGTGGTCCTTTAAATCCTCCTGATCAATCCTTCATCTATATCCAATCTTTTTGTATAGCTTTTATAAAGATAGATGTGTACTGTTAATGCCCTGTTAGGATTTTGAAATGATTAACACAATCTGGAGTTGATGCCAGTTGACATGGTTTTAAAGTTTATTAGTTACTGACTACATTTAAAACTAACAATAAACTTCTGGCCTTGAGTACTGTTTTCCATAACATTATTGAAACTCGGCCTATTCAATTGGAAGCCTGTATAGAGCTAGTAACTGATTCTGTGAACCTTTCTAAGTAAGGAGGAAGTCGAAATGCAGCTCTTTATATTTGCCTTTTCTTTTGTGTGTATATATAGGCTTCCTCTCGAAGAGGTGACTCAGATGGTTGCAACGTTACCTTGTAAAATATAAACTGTTAGGTTATTTGGAAATAGCTAGAATTATTTGTGATAAGAAAACACGTGTGTCATCTCTTTGTATACTAACCGTAAGCTGTCAACTCTCTGTCTTTAGGCATCAGATGACGAATCATATATCAGTGATGTCAGTGATAACATCTCAGAAGACAACACCAGTGTGGCAGATAACGTATCTCGTCAAAGTACTGTACATATATATGTTTTTGATCATATATTTTTTATATATTTATTATGTTTTAAATAAGTGCATTGTGTAGGTTTGGAATTCATACTTTGTAATATTCTTCTAGATGTGATCTGTTGAGCAGATCTTTCAAGAGAGCATGCTGCTGTCTACATAGACCAGCTATATTAGTGGACATCGCTACCTGGTTAAATTGTTTGTAGTGACTTGAAAAAAGAACTGCGATTCAACAATTAGGAATCCAAAAACATGTACTTAAAATATTTGTGCTATTAACGTATTGTATGTTTTTGTTTACATTGTAATTAAACACAATTTATTTTCTCTTTTTTTTGTTGAAGATAAGTTGCAACATTTTTGAAACAATGGCCATTTTTGCATACCTTTTTTTAGTTCTATTTTCACTTTACCACAATTCTGTGTAACAGCAACAAGTAGATAGTATACATTTTCTACAATTTAAAGGAACACTGTAGCGTTAAGTATAAAAACATGTAATCCTAACACTATCGTGTTACTCTACCTATTTGGATTATTGGAGCCCCTAGAACTTAAAAAAATGAATATTTACTCACCTTTACTCCATCAGGTTGTCAGTCTCACCACTGCCACCCACCTCCCTGACTGAGTTCAATCATGATGATCCCACCCAATCCAACGCTTCCCCGAAGCATTGAGCTGCATTATTTCTGTGCCAATCACCATATCCTTAGAGAGTGTCAGACCTTCCGGCATTCGCTAACCGTGGACTTCCGGGTTCTCGGAGCGCGGCCACTCCCCCTCCTATGACGCGGTCGTTCCCAGGATTCATAGAGAGACCGCGTCAACACCACAGTGCTGGATCAACTCGAAAGCTCCCGCGAACTTCAAACTGAATCATTACTACTTCTACTGTGTATCGGACCCGGACTGTTTAATCGTTTACCCTCCTTCTCCTCTCCCACGACCTCGGACTGTTTTTGGATATTCTCTTGCCTGCTGCAACCTCGATTCTTTGTGGAATCTCTATCACCAATTTGGATTATCGCTCCTTCATAAGTTAAGTAAACCAGATCTGCTCAAGCAGGATATTTAACCATCCTAATTCTATGTGGTTCGCTATCTACTCCACATAAACTTCCTAACCTTGTTTCAACTACTAATTAATCATCTGCATCCAAATTTGGAACTTCTCGCTGGTTGTGTTAAAATTGCCTTATCTTAAACAACTTCAACTCAGCTGCTGTTTATAACCTGCCAGGAATTAAAGAGACAGTCCAAATTGATTATATTTTTTATTTTAAAGCAATAAACAATATCAGTTTCAGAAATCTGCAGTTGTTTCCATCTTGTCAACAATTGAGCGTTACAGATTGATCCAGCCTAATTAATGGATACAGCAGATCTCACTTCTGAAATCACCAGACTAAACCAAAGAGTGGATACACTTACTCAAGGCATGCAAGATCTACAGATCACCAATGAAAGAATCCTTACTTATGTAAGGGACTTGCAAACACATACTCCTCACACAGTTACACACTCGGCTAGTGACCCTGCTGTCTCCAACCCCGAAAAATTCTCTGGAGACAGGTCCCAATACCGAGAGTTTATCAATTCTTGCAAGTTGTTGATTGCATTAAAACCTCGATCATATCCCACTGAAAGATCTAAAGTTTGTTCTGTTATTTCTTTTTTGAGAGGTGAACCCATGGCCTGGGCTCATTCCTTTCTTGAGAATGATGATCCCATATTGGATTCTCTGGATGAATTCTTTGAAGCCATGTCTCTTCTTTACGAAGACCCAAACAAACAAGCGACTGCAGATTTAACCATTAGAACACTGCAGCAAAGAAACAGGCCTGTCGAAGATTACATTGCTGAATTCAAACGATGGGCACCAGAAACTCAGTGGAATGACATAACTCTACGTAACCAGTTCCGTATTGGGTTATCTGAAGCTGTCAAGGATGAGCTCTCCAGAACTGAACTACCTACTACACTGAATACACTTATCCAACTGTCAATTAGCATTGACAGAAGACTTAGGGAAAGAAAAGCTGAGAAATCACTCACTAGCTCTCTATGGAAAAAACCCTTCACCTCTTCAAAGGAACCGGAGAAACCTATAACTCCCGCTGAACCTATGGAAATAGGGGTTGTGAGAAGTCCTCTTACTCCAGAAGAGAGAACCAGAAGAAGACAAAGGAACCTCTGCATGTACTGTGCTTCACAAGAACATGTGGTCCCAGACTGTCCCCTATTGAAACGTCCCCGAGGTGGTAAGCATGGTTCCACCACAATTGTTATGAGTGTGCTTCCCTCTAAACCAATCTCTCATTTCTCCTCTGTTTCTCTCATATTACAGTGGGACAAAGAAAGAATTACGACTAAGGCCATTATTGATTCCGGTGCTAATGGGGTGTTCCTGGACTCATCCTTTGTTACAAAAAATAAAATTCCTTGTGTTCAAAAACGTAATTCCGTCTCTGTCAGAGTTATTGATGGCTCCTTAATCTCCTCGGGGCCCATTCGCCTTGAAACTGTCCCTTTAAGGATTACTACTAATTATATCCATTCTGAATTTCTTGTTTTTGATGTCATAAATTCTCCTCTTTATCCAATAATATTAGGGATAGACTGGTTACGGACTCATAACCCACATATTACATGGGCTCCTTTCTCTCTCACGTTTAACTCTGCATATTGCCAGGGAACATGTCTACAACACATCCCCATTTTGCAAGTTACTGGGGAATCCACTATACCTTCCAGCTATTCAGAGTTCGCTGATGTGTTCAGTAAAAAGGAAGCAGAGACACTTCCTCCTCATCGACCCTATGATTGTCCGATTGACCTTGTTCCTGGTGCTCCTATCCCTTTTGGACATATTTATCCTCTCTCTGAATCAGAGTTAAAAACCCTCAAGGAATACCTGGATGAAAACCTCCGTAAGGGGTTCATTAGACCTTCCTGTTCACCAGCCGCTTCCAGCATGTTTTTTGTAAGAAACAAGGACCAGACTATACGGCCAATCATCGATTACAGGTCTTTAAATAAAATAACTATCAAGAATCGTTACCCTCTTCCCCTGATCAATGAGTTGATTGAAAGATTAAGAACAGCTACCATCTACACTAAACTTGACCTTCGTGGGGCATATAACCTTGTTAGAATCAAGGCCAATGATGAATGGAAAACGGCGTTCAGGACCAGATATGGTCTTTACGAATATCTTGTCATGCCCTTCGGGCTATGTAACGCCCCTGCAACCTTTCAGCATTTCATTAACAATATCTTCCGAGATCTCCTAGACGTTTGTGTCATCATTTACTTAGATGATATTCTCATCTACTCCAACAACCTTGAAGAACACAGAAAACACGTGAGATGGGTATTATCCAGATTAAGAACACACAAATTATACGCAAACCCAGAAAAATGTATATTTGAAGTCAATGAAATCACTTTTTTGGGATACGTTATCTCCCCTCATTCAATAAGTATGGATACCTCCAAAATAGATTGCATTGTCAACTGGTCTACTCCTACTAATACTAAAGACTTACAACGTTTTCTGGGATTTGCCAACTTCTATAGGAAGTTCATTAAAAATTACTCCAATGTTGCTCATCCCCTCAACCTGCTCAATAGCAGTAAACGGTCCTTTGCTTGGAACGATAAGGCTCAAGCAGCCTTTGATGAATTAAAACGGAGATTCACAAGTGCTCCCATTCTCCAACTACCTAATCCTGCTTTTCTCTACGTCATGGAAACGGATGCTTCTGACACAGCTATAGGGGCTGTCCTCTCTCAACACCAAACGCCTCAAGATCCTCTCCATCCAGTAGCTTTTTTCTCACGATCTTTGTCTCCTGCTGAACGAAATTATCCTGTAGGAGAAAAAGAATTATTAAAGGACCACTCTAGTGCCAGGAAAGCATACTCGTTTTCCTGGCACTAGAGTGCCCTGAGGGTGCCCCCACCCTCAGGGACCCACTCCCGCCCGGCTCTGGAAAGGGGAAAGGGGTAAAAACTTACCTTTTTCCAGCGCTGGGCGGAGAGATCTCCTCCTGCTCTCCTCCTCCTCTCCGCCTCCGTTCCTCCCCGTCGGCTGAATGCGCACGCGCGGCAAGAGCTGCGCGCGCATTCAGCCGGTCACATAGGAAAGCATTCATAATGCTTTCCTATGGACGCTTGCGTGCTCTCACTGTGATTTTCACAGTGAGAATCACGCAAGCGCCTCTAGCGGCTGTCAGTGAGACAGCCACTAGAGAATTAGGGGGAAGGCTTAACTAATTGATAAACATAGCAGTTTCTCTGAAACTGCTATGTTTAAAAAACAATTAGTTAACCCTAGCTGTACCTGGCACCCAGACCACTTCATTAAGCTGAAGTGGTCTGGGTGCCTAGAGTGGTCCTTTAAGTATTAAAGCTGCATTCGAAAACTGGCGTCACATACTTGAAGACACACGCACTCCTGTAATTGTTTATACAGACCACAGGAACCTTGAATATCTTCATTCCAACAAAACACTCTCTGCCAGACAAGTACGCTGGAATCTTTTCTTTTCCCGTTTCAATTTTCAAATCATCTACAGACCTGGATCCAGAAACAAAAAGGCAGATGCCCTGTCCAGAATTCACCAAGATCTTCCTGTAAACGAAACTCAACCACCTAAAATCATAGGTATTATTTCGTCATTAATAGATGATATTAAACATCTTAAGGAAGAAGATCTTGAACTTCCTAAACAAAGCAACCTATCAAAAAAGGACGGTATCTACTACTTCAAAGACAGGTTATACATTCCTCCCTTGCTTAGGAATAAAATACTCTCTTTGATTCATGATTCCCCTCTGGCTGGTCATCCTGGTACAAGGAAAACACTGGAGCTGTCTAAAAGATATTACTGGTGGCCTCGCCAGGACAGAACCATAGAATCTTATGTAAAAAACTGCCCAACCTGTCTGAGATCAAAATCTGACCATCATCCACCATTCGGTCAATTATTAAGCCTACCTGTTCCAGAAAGACCTTGGCAGTCCATCTCAATGGACTTCTTGGTAGAACTCCCTCCTTCGCAACATCATACCACCATTCTGGTAGTGGTAGACCGTTTCACCAAGATGTCCCATTTTATTCCTTTGAAGAAATTACCCTCTTCATCTGAACTTGCGAAAATATTCCTCAATAACATCGTGAAACTCCATGGTCTTCCTGAAGAAATCATATCAGACAGAGGAACACAGTTCACCTCCAAATTCTGGAATGAGATGTGTTCCTCCCTCAATATTCAACGTAAATTATCTTCAGCCTATCATCCCCAAACCAACGGGCAAACAGAGAGAGTTAATCAATGTGTTGAACAATACTTGCGGTGTTATTGCTCTCACTTACAAGATGATTGGATCACGTGGTTACCAATGGCAGAGTTCTCATACAACAACTCGGTACACGCTAGTAGCAAAATGACTCCATTCTTCTCAAATTTTGGATTCCATCCCTCTTCATTTCCTGATCAAGGACTTCCTTCTTCTAATCCATACGTCTCCAACCATAACTCTTTCATGTCTGCCCTCTTCCTCAGGTTACGTGATAACCTTAAAAATGCATCATCTGCTCAGAAAAAGTTTTTCGATACTGGTAGACGACCTTCCCCTACTTACAAGGTTGGTGATCTAGTATGGCTCTCTTCAAAAAACATTATCACCAACCGTCCCTCAAAGAAACTGAGTTCACTCTTCCTTGGCCCTTTTCGTATATTGTCTCTTATCAACGAAAACGTGGTCAGATTGAAACTTCCACCTACCATGAAACTACATCCAGTCTTCCATGTGTCATTGCTTAAACCACACCACTCCGACCCTTTCCTGAGGGATGTTCTTACCACTCCTGATCCCATTTTGGTACAAGGTGAAGAGGAATACGAGGTCCAGAGGATTCTAGATTCACGAATCCATCGTGGTTCCTTACAGTATCTTGTCCGGTGGAAGGGCTATGGAGTTGACGAAGATTCATGGGTGTCGTCCTCCGCGGTGCATGCTCGTCGACTTATCAATGCGTACCATGCTCGCTACCCGTCCAGACCTCGTTGACAGCATCCGGTGGCTGCTTCTTATGAGGGGGGTTCTGTCAGACCTTCCGGCATTCGCTAACCGTGGACTTCCGGGTTCTCGGAGCGCGGCCACTCCCCCTCCTATGACGCGGTCGTTCCCAGGATTCATAGAGAGACCGCGTCAACACCACAGTGCTGGATCAACTCGAAAGCTCCCGCGAACTTCAAACTGAATCATTACTACTTCTACTGTGTATCGGACCCGGACTGTTTAATCGTTTACCCTCCTTCTCCTCTCCCACGACCTCGGACTGTTTTTGGATATTCTCTTGCCTGCTGCAACCTCGATTCTTTGTGGAATCTCTATCACCAATTTGGATTATCGCTCCTTCATAAGTTAAGTAAACCAGATCTGCTCAAGCAGGATATTTAACCATCCTAATTCTATGTGGTTCGCTATCTACTCCACATAAACTTCCTAACCTTGTTTCAACTACTAATTAATCATCTGCATCCAAATTTGGAACTTCTCGCTGGTTGTGTTAAAATTGCCTTATCTTAAACAACTTCAACTCAGCTGCTGTTTATAACCTGCCAGGAATTAAAGAGACAGTCCAAATTGATTATATTTTTTATTTTAAAGCAATAAACAATATCAGTTTCAGAAATCTGCAGTTGTTTCCATCTTGTCAACAATTGAGCGTTACAGAGAGATAATTTGAATTAAAGCATTTCTATGGGGAGCATTCAGTTCTTCATGGAGATGTTGAATGTCGGTCCTGCAATCTTTGCATGACCAATCCCAGGAACCCCCTCTAGTGCCTGTCAGAGTGACATAAGTCAGCAGTGTAACTAAAACTCAAGGAGTACAAAGCATTGTTAGACTTATAGTTAGACAAATGTAGTAAGTGTCCTTTAATATCTATATAAATATTATATTAGGTTTTTCAAAGACATCACTGTAAGACTATGGGGTATATTCACAAAACATTGAATTGTACGGAATTGAAAGCTAATTTTAAAGGGACATGATAGTCACCAGAACAACTACAGCTTAATGTAGTTGTTTTGGTGAGTATAATAGTTCCCTTCAGGCTTTTTTCATGCAAACACTGCCCCTAGGGACATCTCCAAGTGGCCACTCCTTAGATGGCCACTGGAAGTGCTTCCTGAATCAGTGCTGTCGAAAAAAGCAGACCTGACGTTCAACGTCCCCATGCTCTGCATGGAGACGCTGAATTTTCCTCATAGAGATGCATTGATTCAATGCATCTCTATGAGGAGGTCCTGATTGGCCAAAACGGCATTTGGCCCTGTCCCCGTGCCGATTTTAGTCAATCCAATTCCCTATGGGAAAGCATTGGATTGGCTAAAAATTGTCCATTTTGATGAAGTCACAAAGGGGGCAGACCCAGCGCTGGCGGACCCTCGTGTCGCTGGAAATAAGGTGAGTTTTAAACTTTTATAGGGGGATTAAGGGGGGGGGGGGGGGCAAGCCACCTAAACACTATAGGGTTAGGTATACATGTTTGTGTTCATGACCCTATAGTGTTCCTTAAAAATTTAAGCTAAAAGTGTGGATTTGAAAAAAATATCCATTTGTTCTGTAGTCACAGTTTTCTCCTACATTTTGTAATTCTCTTTTCAATTCACTGCAAATCGTTCTTTAATGAACCTTATTATAAGCAATTCTATGGGGTGTTGTATAGAGATCATTTGGTATAATTCAGAGATAGTACTGACTATCAGGGTTAATATTTTTACATCTAAAATTCTAAAGATGAAGAAGAAGTACTTCATTTGATATTTCAGTCTTAAACACCCAGTATGAATTACTGTGAGGGTAATACAATCACCAGCAACTTTACATTTCAGAAATGGCACAAAAAAAAAGTTACAAAAACAGTGTATTATCGCCAAGAACAGAAATAATTGTCCAAAACCGGCAAGCGTTTAGCATCCTTTTCTTGGATAAAACTAGGGAAAGTCAAGTGATGCTTGATGCTGGAAGACTTGCAGATTATCATGTTCCACACAAACTGAAATGGCTTTAATTGTGCTTTCTAAGCAACTTTTAACTGTAATTGTGTATGTTACAGCCTTGTGTTTAGTTTTTGCATAATTAAATTGATCTCGGTGTCTTGATCCTCTTTGCCATCAGTTCTCAATGGAGAATTATCAGGAGGAGCATTCAGAACCGGACGAAGGACTTCCTTACCTGCTCCATCCCCTGACACCAGCAATATTAATTTGTGGAATATCTTAAGAAATAACATTGGGAAAGATCTGTCCAAGGTCTCCATGCCGGTGGAATTAAATGAACCTCTGAATACCTTACAGCACCTCTGCGAGGAACTGGAATACAGTGAGCTTCTAGATAAGGCTTCAGAGATGGATGATCCTCATGAACGCATGGTACAGTACATTTTCTAGAACATCTTGTCCTGCTCTCCATGAATCCTAACAGGTGCAAATGCTTCAAATGCAGAGCAGACAGGGAACAGAATAAGTAGACATTAAGGTTGCTGTAATGAGCAGTTTCCCAATTTGTACCAACAGGAAGCAAATAAAAGTGTGTGATAGGGAGCAGTTTAAGTATTTGTGGTGAGAGAGAGAGTCATGTGAAGTTCAAAATATGGCAAGGACTTTGGAGTGCATGTAGAGAGAGATATTTTATGAATAAATAGTGAGATTTACTTTATTTAATAATATATGGTTATCTAATAATACACTTACCTGAGGTGCAGCTCATTGCCCATAATAATTCTTTATGTGTGTGAGCTAATGTAATACGTTGTGCAATTTCTATACCTAGCCAAACCTATAAATAAATATACAAATATACAGCATGTTCTGTCTTTAGTCATCTTTGATAGGACGCCTTGCTTGGGTGTGTAAATTGTTCCCAAAGATTGTGAATCATGTTCATCTTAGTTTAGTTTCTTTCATTCGAAACTTTGTAAGTGTCCTTGACACATGCATTCGCCATTTATGTTTTATATCATCTTTTCTTTTTTTCTAGAGCTTTATATTTTTTTCGTAGACGAATGAAAGGAACTGGACTTGAACCCAATTTTACTTGAGCTTAAGACCTTATTGGTACCTGTACAACTTTTCCCAGTAACCTTAAATAGATAATGAGTCATTATTTACCCTTTTAATCAATGTCAGGCTACTTTGTCGAAATGTAACTATTACTACTGATTCCAAATACTTCCCTATATAAACACTGCCATTTTGGGGAACAGATTATAAAATATCTCCACCTAGTGGCCGAGATAATATTTGCAGTGCACTGTGTTTGGTAGGTGATATTTAGCTTATTTTGTATGGCCACGGTGGCCACCATCTTGTTAGTAGCTTCACTTATCAAGTGACCTGATTAGGCAACATTGCATCTGTGCACAGGTGTATTTGTACCTATTGATGTTATATAACATTGCATCTGTGCCTTTTATTAAGTTACTATCAATTGCACTTGTCTAGTGATGCGCTAATGAATAACATTAAATTTTTTTTTTATGTTTGATATTGAAAGACAACATCTAGGCACTGTATTTGTGTTATACCATGTCCCCAAATAAGACAAATGTTGGCAAAAGAGATTTGTAATTATGTCTCAAAAAGGAGGAAAACATGTTGACTCCATAATAGCAATCAATATGTATACTAGCAGGTTTATTCACTAAAATGAGAATTTAAGGTCAAAATAGCTAAGTCTACTATGTTAACAGTTAAGATATATTGGCCTGAAATTTAATTTATAATCCACTTTTCTTACCTTGTGAATAATCTTGTAATTTATAAGGCTATTTATTACAGTGAAAATACAAAGTGGATTTTACATTTACTACCAGAGTAACCAAAATAAAGGCATAGCTAACTTTTCCAATTCGCCCATTTTGATCTTAAATTTAAAATTCACTGTTTGTTTTTTTGTTTTTTGTTTTTGTTCTAAATTGTTATTGACCTTGTGGTACAATTCATTCTGTTAACTGTACACATAACTATTTATAACTTGTTTTTTCTCCTTACAGGCTCTTATAGCTGCTTTTGCAGTCTCAGGTTACTCCTCTACTTACTACCGAGCAGGAAGCAAACCATTTAATCCTGTGCTTGGGGAGACTTATGAATGCATAAGAGAGGACAAAGGATTCCGGTTCCTATCTGAACAAGTAAAATGACAATGCTGCAAAACAATACTCTAGCAGAAACACAGGCTACCCCCATATGGAATAGTGCATTGCAATGCAACAAAAACATATGTAAACATTCGCATTCCTTTGTAGAATTTTAGATATTTACAATTATAGGTATTTTTTAAATTGGAAAAGGGATTTCTCTTTTTTTTTTTTAACCCCAAACTTCTGGAATAAAAGGGAATCATGACATGTCACACATGCCATGTGTCCTTAAGGGGTTAAAGTCAAGGAAATGCTGTAAAACACAAGAAAATTAAAAATGAGAAAAAAAATAATAAAAAAAAAAAACAACTAAAAAATAGTGCTTGGAAATAGTGAATTCTGCACGAGTTCTCTTAGTTTCAAGTTGGAAGTCAATGTAAATGTCCCTTCAAAAGAATGTTCACTTCCCAAGATTTTTAGTATCATGTTTCTATTGTATTTAACAAATATGTATTTGTCCATAATGAAAAAATGAAATGTAGAATCCTCACCTCTTTCTCCAGCAAATCGGTACCTTCGTATTGGCTATCTTTCCGTTATTATTATAAGCTCTGTCCTTCGCACCTGGCAGACAGCATTGAAACAGAATACAGCGAAGATGTGAAATTAACAAATTTTTCTATTTCTGCTCCTCATTTGCAATGTATGCCCTAACCGTGCCTGGAGTTAAATGGATTGTTACGTCATTTGCTAAATCATTCATATAAAATTTAAAACTAAATGGAGAATCCCACAAAAAAAACAGGTTAACACAAATTACATTTGATCACTAATATCTTTTTTAATATTGTACTTTCCAGAGAAACAAATGGTCCCATGTAAATCAGCGCTGCTAGTTTAGAAGTTAAACCTTCCTGGTTTAAAGACTTGTTTTTATATGAAATGGTTAAATAATCTTAAAAAATGTCTCTTGTGTTTGCAAGGCTAATTTCAGTATGACTGTTTTGCAGGTTAGCCATCACCCTCCGATATCTGCCTGTCACTGTGAGTCCAAAAACTTTGTCTTCTGGCAAGGTAATGCATTTTACACAGTAATGTGATGATGTTATTTTGCATTGTTCTTAATTAGGAACGCAAAAATGTACGGTCATCAGCACCAACTCACAAATAGCATTTTTGTAAAAGTCTATAATTACACCCACCAACCCATATATTATTTTGCTCACAGCAAAATGTTGGATTTCTTCAAAGCTGTAGAGTAGGTTGGTATTTTTGTCTAATGCAGGCCATTGCCTTGGAATTTCATAAAAGTTATTAGTTGAATAATCTCATTCTTTAGAATGTAAGTTAGATGAATCTAGAGGCTACATATAATCTACACTGGGCAGACACAAAATTAAAACCACCTGCATGAAAACATGTAGGTCCCCCTCGTGCTGCCAAAACAGCTCTGATGCGTCGAGGCATGAACTCTACAAGACCTCGGAACGTGTCCTGTGGTATCTGGCACCAAGATACAAAGGTATGTGTGTTGCGCTCTCTATCGATATAAGCGGCAAGCCACCTACAAGGAGTCCCCACAACCTTGTGGAAAACTGACAGAGAAAAACTGTGGTGGTGGACTGCGCTAGAGTGCACAAAAGATAATGAAGAAAATATGTATTTACATAGTTGATAGAAGAAAATTCTGTACAGTATGTCTTAGTAAAAAGAACAGAAAAACAAATTAGTGCAATACAGTTTGATAATATGTGCAAATAGTATTAACAGTTCCAATGGAACACTCACGCTTTCTAGAGCTGGTATAGCTAGTATAGCTCTATTTCTGTAGGCGTAGATGGTATAATCCATGTCGAGGGATACAATGATGAAGTCCAGAAGTCTTGGTTTTAGGCAGGAGAATATGTAGAGAGATATAAACAGAGAAAACTCCAACAGTATAATACAGTATATGGAATTACAATTGTAAAAGAAAGTATCCTACTTACAATACCCAGAGCATGGACCTGCTCTGGCATATACTGGCTTGGGTGGAATGATCCCCACCTATGGATATACTGGATGTCAACATTTTGAAATTGTATTGCTTTTTTTTTATTGGACAGGGGTCCAATCATCTAAACAGTGACTACGGCACTATAGTGTGCTCTAATGTGTATTCCTAAAGCTATAGTGCGCCTTTAACTAAATTGTGAGTTAAATATTGTAGGTTAAATGTTTCTTTCCCTGTTCTGTTCTGTTTTCTAATTTGTGACTTGTTGTCCACTATTAACACGTCGTTGCTAAGTAGATAAACCCTGGTGTGTATAATATTGTTGAATTTCAGTGTATCATTTTCACACACATTTACATGACCGGTTTATTTTGGTATGTTTATGTTTACGCTGTAGTTGCGATTCGTTCTGTTTAAAGGATGGGTACATTTGCAAAGGCAACTTTGCAGTTATAAATGTCCAATTATTGTGACTGTTATGCATTCATATTTTTAATATCACATTTTTTTTTAAAACGAATGTAATGTGTTATTCGTTTTTAGATGTGAGATGGAAAAACAAGTTTTGGGGGAAATCAATGGAAATACTGCCTTTTGGAACCGTGAACATGTCATTACCAAAGTAAGATTGGTTTGTATATGTAAGCCACGTCTACATTGATATCACTGCGTGCAACTTTCCCTGCTCAAATTGTTTCAGAATATGTCAAAATGTTATAGGATGAGCATGAACAGTATATATAGACAGAAAAACAACCGTAAATGTCACATTTCAGCCTGGCTGTTATATTGTATTACATGAGTCGCCGTCGGCCAAGCAGATATATATTTAACCTCTTAGCACATTTCCCAGTTTAGTCTAGTCTAGGCACCATTGAATAAATTACTAAAAAAAAACACTTGTAGCTTGTGGTAATCTTTCTTTCATGCGATGCTATGCTTTTTTTTAAATGTATTTTAAAGATCTAACAAATAAATGAGCAGGAGAAATACAATCATTGTTTCATTTCCCCTCTGTAAGCTTTCTCTGTGCTGAGTGCCAGATGCAAAGGACAGTGTTTATACCTGATTGACAGGTAGCTAATATGGAGGCGCCCAATTGCAGAATAAAGTGGTTTTTTTTATTTTATTTTATTTTTCACACAGAAAATAAAAAAAACAAATGGATACTCTGAGTACCATAACCACTATCCCATGCCACAGTGGTTATGGTGAAAGGACTCCTAAGGTATTTTTAAGAACAGGTTGACACTTAACTTGCTCTGTCTGGCACATGCGACCTTTCCAGTCTGAGTTACTATGAGAAGTGGAAATTCACACTTGTGCATTATCACACCAGCTCATAGCAGGTTTAGATAGTATTCATTGACTGATTGAGTCAGCTGACAACTCCCAACCAGTGGATTCTGTCTAAACATGGTATGAGTTGGTATGATAATGCAGAAGTATGTGCAATGCAGACAGGACACCATGACACAGCAAAGTATGCGTCAAATCATTAGTAAACACTTTGGCAGATTATAGCCAGGCATTGCCCAGGGACTATTGGCGCCACAACCACTACAGTATGCTTAGAGTGTTCCTTTACAGAAAGAATAAATATATATATATATACATTATAATTTTACGAAATATGGGATGTGACTTTTTGACTTTGAAATCTTCCCCTGTTAATCTCTTTATAACTAAATATTTTCTAAGTTTTTGTCTGTGAATTAAGCATTTTTGGAAACTGTTCCACTGTAGTTTCATGAATACTTATTAAGTCTATGTGTGCTTTTTTACATGGAGCTAAAAGAAAAATGTATTGGAGAGATTCATCAATGTGCCATAGACTTTTCTGCCTCTTTTTTTGGAATATTTCCTTTTGTGTTGGGGTTTGATAAGTTTTTGCGAATTTCAATTTTTTTCCCTCCTCTGCCAGATATATATATATTTTGTGCAGGAAGTGTATTCAGCTTAGAAAATGATATAGGCTTATTGTAATACTATTTACAATCAGTTGGCCACAATCATCTGATTTCTTCATTCCTTAGATTTTTTTTTCCACCTTATTTCCTGTAAGATTTAAAAAGCACAGAACCTCCATTTTCCCTATTCCAACCAGTGAAACCACTGGATGGAATAGGGATGGTCCTTTCTGGACTATGATATCCCACGAGTCCAACATATGAGATGTATTCCCTTAAAACTGGAGCAGGTAGAAACACTTACAATGCAATGCTTTAGCAGCTCCTCCGTCTCCAGTTCTATCTCCATTTTCTCGGTTCAGTTTCTGCCTCGCAGGAGGTATATGTGTGCAAAGTCAATAACTTTATTTTATTAATGAACCAATATCAATTATATCAGATACAATGAATACTTAACGAACGGGTATTTGTTTGACTCGCAAAGTTGGGCTCTTTTGATTGCATCGTTCATAATATTAGTTAATGTTTGAGGTTCTAGCTCTCGAATTTGTGCACAGATCTGCGCACGCCGCTCCCCAACAGGAAGTGATTGGGATCTGAAAGGTTAGGCGAATGTGGCGGCCAACTAATCTTGGAATTTCTTGAAATTATCCGCTCACCAAACAGTTGTCTCAGGAGGTCCATTGTGGCCCTGGCTGCATGGGGAGTAGCCCCATCTTTTTTTTTTTTTTTTTTTTTAAATTCTTTATTTTTGTTGTGCGGGTGGTTACAGGGTTGACAGACGCCACAATAGCGTATTACAAGCTTCCACAGTAGTCAGACAGTGGCATGTTAATTCGCACAGATTTTTGTTTTACAAGTTCGACTGAGCGGGTACGTTAACAGAGTGAGGTTAAGTAAATTATTACAAAATACAACAACATATAACAAAAGAATGATGCTGGTTGCTTGAGGTTGTTAAGTCATCTATGCTAGTATAGGTATGGTGTGCGAACTCGCTTTGTAGATTAACAGTAGGTGCGTGCACAGTGGAGCAAGCGTGTCCCACTCTTAGTATAATGCGGTGTGTAGTTTAGCGACACATTTTAGAGATAGGCATAAGTGATATGTTTTGTGTGGTAAGTAGTGTGACAATGCCTAGTAGATGCAAGCGCATATAAGATGCAATACGTAGAGTATAATGTGGTCAGTTACATGCAAAATAAGGCAAGGAACAGTAGATTGGTCTGAACAATAAAGTGAAGATATAAGGCTATAATGACAAAGTACTGCAACTATCGTAGTTTAAAATAAGTAATAAATCTTGCCCTGCTATATGCAAACAGGCTGCTCATGTTAAATAACGTTAATGCTACGTAAGGCTTTAAACAAATGCCTGCTCGGTTTTAATTTAATAACGGTACTGATAAGTAAGTCATTGATGCCTCTGCCTCAGTCCAAGACATACATTAAACATGCTTCAATGTGGAAGGCTTCTTGAAACGTTAAGCAAGTTAACAAAAACTTCGGTGGTATGAAAAAAGACAGGTAGCCTATTAAAATATTGAGGAGAGGGGCAGAAACGAAAAATCAAAATTTTACCAATAACGGGGAACGGCTAAGTGTGTTCGGCAGTGGCTAGTCAGTGTCCTCTGGAGTTAGAGGGTTTGCAGCATGGGTGGCAGAGCTGCAGTGAGTTGTTCTGCCGTTTTCAGCCTATGCCCTTGCTATGGGCCGGCCCCGAGCATGGATGCAAGGTGAGGCTTAGTGAGTCCATGTAGCTCTGTGATCTCCGTTGGCTGTCATCTTGTCGGGGTCTCGGTGTGATGAGGTGGACCCATGGTTGTGGCTGGTGTCGATCGGCTGCACTCTGCTTTTCCATGCAGGGCTCGGCTGCTTTCCATCTCCGGTGTGGGGGCCGTGATGTGTGGTCTGAGTGGAGCTCATGGCTTAGTTCACGGGCCGGGGCGAGTCCATGAGGCCTTCTTCGTGCCTGCGGGTGGCGCTGTGGTGCGTGACGCTTCTGCACGGATGATTTGGGTGCATTGGGTAAGTCTCTGCCGGGTCGCTGTGTAGTGCAGGAGCGGCGGTTTGGGCAGGCATGTTTGCGCTGGTGCCCTGCTCGGGTCGTCTTAGGTGCTGGGTGATGCCGCAACCGCCGGACTGTTTGAGAAGGGTCGCTGGGTTGTGGTTGCTTCGGGGGAGTAGGAGGCCAGGTCGGGTTAGTTTGGCTCAGCTTATGCTCCAGCTTCCTCCAGAATGCTTCGAAATGGAGTTTAAGTCGTGTGAGAATATCAGGTTTGTTGAATGGGTCATCGGCACATGTCGGATCCGCCATTTTAGGTGGGCCTCCGTTTGACTTTCCACTTCTCAGCATGTCCGGGATTACCACCCCAGGGTGGACCGGGATAACCCCCGCCGGTCCGGGGGGGGGGGGGGCAACGGGGTTGATTTGTGTGGTAAGCAGCTCCAGGACGCCTCTGGGTCCGGGGAGCGGCCGCCTCCCCCGCCCAGCGCACTCTAGGCCGCGATGCCGTTTTTGGCTCCATCCGGCCCCAGTCAGGTAGCAGAGTGACCCGCTGTGTGCCCTTTGTCGTGGGTGACCAGTGGGTGTTCAATGCTGCCAGTTGTGTCGCTTGTTTGAGTCGTTTTTGGCTCTTTTTGTGGAGATTGTGCTGGAGCTCATGGAAAGCACGACTCTCCGCCATGATGGTTACGTAGCCCCATCTTTTTGAAACCACATTTCAGAACGATTTTTCTACTACAGGATGTAAAATATTTTCAATCATATGCTGATATCTCACACCAATAAAATTCCACTAATTTTACTTGTTCCTCCATGAAATTATCCATGATGAATCCCCCAAGACTCAATTATAATATGTACCTGGAAGAAAAACATTGAACTACTGACAAATAAGTACCTAACTAACCAGTCAAATCCCACTCTGAATGTTGGCCCACCCTGTAGGTATATATTTATATATGTATATATTAATATTTTCTAGATATGGAGATTGTTACGTCTGGAACAAAGTTACTACGTGTATACACAACATCCTCAGTGGAAGAAGGTGGATAGAACATTATGGTGAAATCACTATTCGGAACACAAGAAGCAGTGTTTCGATGTGCAAAATGACATTCATTAAGGTAAAAAAAATCCACATAGCCTACTGTTCTCATGGTTTCATATATTGTTAGTGGATCGATAAAGTTTTTTTTAAAGTAGTGCATCCTATGAACACAATGTGATACAGCTTTTTGAGAATGTAGGGGGGGAAATCCCCCCCCCCTTTTAATTAGTTAGGACTAATAATTACTAAAAGTATTTTTTTTTTTTTGTAGCCCAATGTAAGCCATTTTATGTCTAACACCTGTGTTTACTTCTTACAATTAATATTTTGGGTTACCAAAATCTGCAATACTTTAAAATAAAGTATAATAGCAAAAAGAGTGTTTTTTACTAAACCTACTTCAGCTAATTACAGATCTTTAAGTACCGTATTTTTCGCTCCATAAGACGCACCATACCATAAGACGCACCGAGTTTTTAGAGGAAGAAACCCAGAAAAAAAATATTCTGAACAAACTGTCCCATAGTGTTTCTTACTATGGGACAGTTTGTACAGAATATTTTTTTTTCCCCTGTCCCATAGTGTCCCCCCCTCCCATAGTCTTCTCCTCTCTCCCATAGTCTTCATCCACCCCCTCCCCATAGTCTTCACCCCCCTCCCCTCCCCATAGTCTTCATCCCATCTCCCCTCCCCATAGTCTTCATCCCCTCTCCCCTCCCCATAGTCTTCATCCCCCCTCCCCTCCCCATAGTCTTCATCCCCCCTCCCCTCCCCATAGTCTTCATCCCCCTCCCCTCCCCATAGTCTTCATCCCCCTCCCCTCCCCATAGTCTTCATCCCCCCTCCCCTCCCCATAGTCTTCATCCCCCTCCCCTCCCCTCCCCATAGTCTTCATCCCCCCTCCCCTCCCCATAGTCTTCATCCCCCTCCCCTCCCCTCCCCATAGTCTTCATCCCCCCTCCCCTCCCCTCCCCATAGTCTTCATCCCCCTTCCCCTCCCCTCCCCATAGTCTTCATCCCCCCTCCCCTCCCCATAGTCTTCATCCCCCCTCCCCTCCCCTCCCCTCCCCATAGTCTTCTCTTCTCTCCCATACTGTCCCCCTCCCCTTGTCCCATAATTACTTACCTGTCTTGTAGCGTTTCTCGGCAGCACAGGGCGCACCGCGGTACTGGAACATGAATTTCATGTTCCGGTTTCCGGCGGGACTGAAAGGAAGTGCGCACACTGAGCTGAGTGCGCACTTCCTTTCAGTCCCGCCGGAAACCGGAACATGAAATTCAAGTTCCAGTACCGCGGTGCGCCCTGTGCTGCCGAGAAACGCTACAAGACAGGTAAGTAAAGCTTCATATTCGCTCCATAAGACGCACAGACATTTCCCCTCACTTTTGAGGGGAAAAAAAGTGCGTCTTATGGAGCGAAAAATACGGTAATGATTAAAATGTGACTATTTATTGTAAATTATGAGAAATCAGCATAGATTAATCAAATCTTATTTTGTCTTCAATATAAGGGGAATTATTGGAGCTCCAGTGTAAATGAGGTCCATGGCGTAATAATGGATCAAGAGGGAAAAGTTGTGCATCGTCTGTTTGGGAAGTGGCACGAAGGGCTTTACTGTGGGAATGCCCCGGCAGCCAAATGCATATGGAGGCCAGGTAACAATAGCCAGATCTGTACTGCTAGGATGTTACATATCCTAATGGGGTAATATGTGCAAGTTGCTGATTATTTTTAAGTATGTGCAGTTTTTAAGCAATTTTTACTTGTGTGCTATAAGTAGTATCATTGTTTTAATGGCATATTTTTCTTACTAGTGGTGGGTAATGGGTTGAGGGGTAAACACAAACATTCATCATTTTGCAGTCAAAATGCTGATGTTTGAATTTTCAAAGTTATTATTGCAATATTGCAACTTTTAGAACAACAATGGTGTTATGGGGAGGTTAGGATTTGGTTAGGGTTAGTGGAGTTTAGGATTAGGAGGTGAAGCTTGGCTCAGTGTGAGTCACACAGCACTCTAATGGTGAATACGATTCTAAATCGTACCATTATATATCGCTATAGCAGTGACAACTTTTTCTGTAAATATCTTTTTTTTTTATTAATAGAAACTTGCAAAATCAAAGGTAATATCGCGTGGAGACTGCAGGTCTCTGAAGCAGTATGACCTTTATGTTAAGATGTTGAGATACACGGGTCTTTTAGCTATTATAACAGAACCAGGACAGTGCTGGCTTTTGTAATGCTGAAACTTGCAAACTGTAATGTGAAAAATCAGTTTTGGTACATGATTTGTGGTAGCTGACACCTGTATTATTATTTTTTTATTTATCTTTATCAGTTGGTAAAAAATCATAGTGTAAACAATGTTCTGCATAACAGTATATATGAGAATGTAATATAGTAAAAAAATTAAAATGTCATTTAAAAAAGCACACTTTTCGATCTCAGCAGTGGCAGCAGGGGTGCCAGAATAGCTCATTTTAAATTTAACCCTGTAAAAAAATAATTTGATGAATACTAGAAGGACTGCACCAAACAATTACCGTAAGCTGTAGTGGTTATGGTGTCTGGATTATCTCTTGAACTAAAGTTAAAATCAGTCCTGGACATAAATAAAAATTAATTACTTCTCAATGATGCTGTGAATAAATTCTCTAAAGATCCCAGTGCTCTAATTATATTTTTTTATGCAATAATAACAATTATGGTAAGTCTCATTTTACGAGAATGAATCGTAAAAACAAATGAGTTCCGGTTGTTGATATAGCAAGACATATTGTTAGGAGTGATATTACTATGAGAATGTTTTTTTTATCTTTCAGGTTCTATGCCAACCAACTATGAACTCTATTATGGCTTCTCAAGGTTTGCTATTGAACTAAACGAGCTGGATCCAGTAATGAAAGATTTTCTTCCAATGACGGATGCAAGATTTAGGCCGGATCAAAGGCAAGTGTTTTATGGGGTTAAACAAATTCTGTACTACTTACCGGGCTCTCCGCTTCCCCGCCGCAATCTCATTGAAGAAGTGGGCGTTATACTTCTGTAACACCCATTTCAGGCCTGCCTGTCCTCCTCCTCTGTTCATTGCTGATTTGCCCCAAGGAGTAAAAACCTCCTTAATGACGGCCTGAGTTTGAAGTCTGAGCCTGAGTCTGAACAGAGTAGCGTCATATCACTCCATTCCTACATTGCCAGCTAGGGACCACAGCAACCACATCGATCCCTGTTCTTACATTATTTTCAACAAGGAGGCTTTGCATATTGCATACATAATTTTGGCAAGAAAAACAATAAAAAAGGCTGCGCCACAATCAGTAATAAAAAGTACAGTTAAAAGGCAAAAGTCCAAATATATTATCCTTACAAATGGTCTTTAGTGATGAGGTCTTCTACTATTGCAGTGGATCCACTTTATATAAAAGATAAAAAGAGAGAAGGACAACCAATGGTGCAGTATGTAAAATTCAAATATAGACGTAAAGGAGTAATAATATAAAACTCACATTTGCCAGAGCTAATAACCAGCTCTGGGGTGAAGCGCATACAGCGGTTTAATCCCCGCTTGTGGGATATAAATGGATTCCTCTCCGTCACTGTTGTCCAATTCTCGGATAAAAAGAGACAACCAATAGTGCTCACTGTATGGTAATATTGATAAAAGAATAAAAGAATGTACAAGAACAGACCAACTGCTCTGTGATGACAGCGTGGGTGGATTTATCCCCACCTAAGGATTTCTTTAGGTACAGGAAACTTCCAAAGATGTATTTCAGAGGTTTTACATAAAACCAATAAAAGGTAGGGAAAAGTAAACGCATTTCTGTAATTTGCATGCATAAACGTTTGTACCCTTGTGCAATATTGCACGGATTATAGCCGCAAAAGTTCCCTATGAGCATGCTAGTGGGACACTTATCTGACCTATGAATAAGACAAAGCTAGCCTATACCAGAATACTGTTACTAATCTTCTTTCTCTCAAAAAAGAAATGTGCCCAGCCTCTATTACCACATGTTGACAATCCTTTATTTTATGCTCTGTGTACGACAACCGTTGTGGTTACGCACACATGTTTGTTATACTCATGCACGACTTAAATAAAGAATTAAAAAAAAAAAAAAAAACAATAAAAGGTGAATAAGATAATACTAAAAAGCCAGGGTAAAATAGATTGTGTCTATAAAAAGGTAATTGGCACAATAAAATGACCAAAAATACTTTAATATATATAAAAGAACACAATATTAGATATTCATAACGTGTTTCGTCAAAAAGACTTTTTCAAATGGAATAACTTCTATCTTTCATTTTTTTCAACATACATAATTTTGCAATTACAAGTAGTTTTGTTCATGAATTTTTAATTTTTTTTTAATTTTTAGTACACAACAAGCTTATTACATCCACATAATGGCTTTTCTTGGTTCATTAAGTAGATTCATTCATGTTTTTTGTGTTTTTGATGAATGAAGCTGCCTACATCCACATATGTGGTTTACAGTTCTCACAGAGATATATGATTGGTCCCTTACAGGTTACACTTTCCATAGGTACAGTTTTCATAGATCATTACAACACCCATCATCTGTTATGAGTGGAAAGGAACATACTTCTTACACCCTAACTTGTGTATTGTCCTTTCATGCTAACCTCTAAAATTTGAGGAATGCAGAAACCGGTATTGTAAAATAAATGACACAATGTTTCAGCTGGTAGAATAAACTCTTTTTTCCTCCAGATTACTTGAAGAAGGGAATGTAGAAGCAGCAGCTATGGAAAAACAAAGAATAGAAGAATTACAAAGGACTCGGAGGAAAATGTTGGAGGAGGATCACTCAGAATATGTACCAAAATATTTCCGGTGAGTCTGTTTTATGTTTAGTTAAAATACATCCTTAAAAGAAAATTGTTTAAGAAGGTACTGTTTGTTAAATGAACACTTAGAAGTACATCCCTCCATCTTTTAATGTTCCAAAAGTTGGATGCTTTGATGTGTGTTTGCATGAAAACCTGGCAAGACATGGCTTAAAGGAACACTTGGGTCAAGAGTAGGCACTCCAGATGTTGTGGACTACATCTCCCTTGATGCTTTGCCCGCATTATAGGTATAAGAGCATTATGGAAGATGTCGTCCACAATATCTGGAGTACCGAAGGTTGCCTGCCCCTGACTTATGCATTAGAAATGCATTCATTTATTTCTAAAGCTGGAGTGTTGATGATTTAGAGTTCAGATTCCCTTTCCCCCCCTCGCTCCAACCAAAAACACATACAGTGTCCAAGAATCACATTACTTAAACCCTTAAACTCTTTAAAGAATTTCTACTCCACCCCTGGGAGGCCAATCCAATATGAGAAGCACTGAAATTCTACGGTGTATTCTCTGCAATCACCAAGGTTTGTCAATATAATGCTTCTCGTAGCACAATCAAAGCGAGTACAAAGAGCACAACCCCGACCATCTGAATTAAAGCTCAGAGCGTGTGACTTCGCACATTTATCTTTTTTGACTCATGCACTTTTAGAACATAAGAAAGAGAGACTGTCCGTTAGCCTGTAAAGCATTATATATATATATATATATATATCAGCTGAAGTGCTTCAGGGGTCTGGAGTGTTCCTTTAAGATGCAATCTTGTTAGCACACCCTGTTCATGTTGCTACACTTACCCTTAGAATGAATCAGTCCAATTAGCAGTGCATTTTACAAGGCCCTTTTAGATATTTTTTCCTGGGGTATCAAATCATGGCAGCCTGAAACCTCGATTTTTTTTTTCCTGCAGAATTAGGAATATTTGGTAGATGTACATATGTTTTGGTGTTAGTAGAACACCTTATAGAACAATCCCAGAGAGGGGACATGCCACCCCTTGAATCCTGATTGCCTACGCATACCTTATGGCACTGATGATGGTGAGAGTGGGAAGTCAGAGGGCCATTAAATTGTGTCCAGCGTGTAAGAGCAGTCAAATCCTGTGTTGCAGATGAGTTTTATCACTAAACAACAAATGAATAAAGTGTAAAATTTAGGCATTAATTACTTATTTGAAAAGATTCTCTAACCAAGCTGCGTTGTTGTTTTTTTTGTTTAGTTTTTTTAATAAATCTTTGATCTATCTTTCCAACACCCTTGCATCTTTACACTTAGCATTAGTGAACCATGGCGGCATCATCAGAGACACGTATCTCACAGGGGCACAAAGCTTCCTTACTCTACATACTAGCTATCAAGGTGCACTACCTGTCCACAGTGGATTCCCATTAACATGCTACAGTTTATCCACTGGCAGCATGTTACTCACATCCCCATAATCCATTCACTATGTCACTCCCTGATAAACTTGCATCTATGTCCCTTTCTTCTGAGACTGTTCTTCAGCAATTTGCCCCAAAGGCATTACTCAACCTTTTTATTATTATTATTATTATATTTATATAGCGCCAACAAATTCCGTAGCGCTTTACAATGGGTGAACTAACAAACATGTAATTGTAACCAGACAAGTTTGACGCACAGAAACAGAGGGGTTGAGGGCCCTGCTCAATGAGCTTACATGCTAGAGGGAGTGGGGTAAAGTGACACAAAAGGTAAGGGAAGTATTAGGGAAGTAGATTGGTAGAATAGTATTCAATGAATACTTAGTGTGGCATTTTGGAACCATAAACAGTCTAATTGATATGCTTGTGTGAAAAAGTGAGTTTTTAATGATTTTTTGAAGGAGTGGAGACTGGGTGAGTGTCTAGCGGAAAAGGGAAGGGAGTTCCACAGGAACGGTGCAGCCCTAGAGAAGTCTTGAAGGCAAGCATCAGAGGTGGGAGTATCAACAGAGGGTAGACGCAGGCCTTCGGCAGAACACAGGGGCCTAGACGGGACATATTTGTGTATTAGGAAGGATAGATTGGTGGGAGTAGCATTATGTAGAGATTTGAAAGCAAGAACCAGAATTTTATATTGAGCCCTATATCTTATGGGAAGCCAATGCAGGGACTGAATATTGGTGAGGCGTGGGAGGTGGGGGCGGACAGGAAGATGAACCTCGCCGCTGCATTCATTATAGACTGCAGTGGGGTAAGTCGGAAACATGTAAGACCACTGAGAAACGGTTTGCAGTAGTCAAGGCGAGAGAGGACAGTGGCATGGACCAGCACCTTAGACGCATCTGGCGTTAAGTAGGGGCAGATGTGCACAATGTTTTTAAGATGAAAGCGTCAGGATTTGGCGATCGACTGGACATGAGGGGTGAAGGAGAGGTCGGAGTAAAAGAGAACGTGTAGGCAGCGAGCCTGCATGGTGGAGCTGATGGTAGCACCATTAACGTGGAGGGAGACAGAAATAGGGGTAGCAACACTTGAGGGAGGAAAGACCAGAAGTTCTGTTTTGGACAAGTTGAGCTTAAGGAAGTGGGCAGTCATCCAGTTAGAAAAAGAAGAGAGGCAGTCAGAGACACTAGTCAAGAATGGCTGGGAGAGGTAAGGGGAGGGCAGATAGATTTGCGTGTCATCCGCATAGAAGTGATATTGGAAAATAGTTGATGAGTTTACCAAGGGAGATAGTATAGATCGAGAACAGTAGGGGACCAAGGACTAAACCAACAGAGAGAGGTTGGGAGGAAGAGGCAGATCCAGAGAAAGAGACACTAAAAGAGCGCTGGGTGAGGTAGGAGGAGCACCAGGAGAGAGCAATATCTCGTAGACCAAGATTACGAAGGATGAGAAGAAGCTGTTTATGATCAAGAGTATCAAAAGCAGCGTAAAGGTCAAGGAGAATTAGGATAGAGTAGTGACCATGAGATTTTGCAGCGAGTAGATCATTTGATACTTTGGTCAGAGCTGTTTCCACAGAGTGCTTAGCGCGGAAACCAGACTGAAGTGGGTCGATCAGAGAACTGGACTCGAGGAAATCTGTCAACCTCACATACACAAGTCTTTCAAGGATATTGGACGCAAAAGGCAGTAGCGAGATAGGGCGGTGGTTGGACGAGGCGTTAGGGTCAAGGTTGGGCTTTTTTAGAATCTGGGTTACAGTTGCATGTATGATGGGTAAAGGAAATATGCAGCGCTCGTTCACAGTGAGAGAGGCACAGATTCTCCAGTTCCGGATAAGTGAACCGTCATTCCCGGGATTCGGCACCAAATTTGTCATGTGTAAATCATCCTTTTAATTATGTTCAGGGGAACGCAAATCAATTCAAGCGCTTGCAGAAGCAATAAGGCACACGACATGTGGTGAATCCAGAAGAATTTCTTCTAGATTTAATTGGGGGCAATTCGTTTTATACAGTAGGGGATACGTGCTTAGATGCAAAACATATTTACATTTTTTTTAGGCAGTCATAGGAAAGGAATGTAAGAAGAGACATATTTAGAAATGTCACAAGATAAGCCGTCTACAAGAAGTACTCCGGTGGGGGCTAGTTTTTACGGAGAAGAAGAACTAATAGAGGACAATGTTTATTTAAACATAAAGCATATCATGATTCAAATTAGCCAATTTTATTACAGACTGAACCGAAAATGGCATCTGTAGCTAGAGCCTTGGAATCAAGGTGCATTCCTTCACAGGGAGAGATTGAGAATTTTAGTGAGATTCAAAGCAAGAGAAGGAAACAGAGTACAGATGAGATGTGAGGGAATAGGATCAACGGAAGACTGGAAGCTTATTTGTCTTCATTCCAACTGGTTGCATCACTAGACATTAGTCCCATCATATCTGTGCCATGACAAAATAAATATTTCACCGCCACTTTGTATTATGTAGCACAATATTAATTCAAGAACTTTTACATTTATTCCTAAATTATGCAGTTTGTTAACCAATTAACACATTGAGTGAAACCATTTCGAGTGCCTTTTTTCTAGTATTCTAAAAAAAAAAAAAGACTAGTTTTAGTTTCAACAATGACTATCTGTGTATCATTCCATGTCGTGTCACCATTATTATATGTGAATTTATATTTTTATTGTATATGCAGGAAGATTACAGATGCACACCAGAAGGAGACGTGGATTTCTAATGACACCTACTGGGAATTACGGAAGGACCCTGGTTTTAGCAAACTTGATTTACCCACTCTTTGGTGATTTTAGAATATAGATTTGATAAAGCTATTATTCTACCATCAGATAACTATGCACAATTCATTTTCATACTGCTACAAAACAATATTTTGTTTTTGCAATGCTGTAAATCATGACATATGCTTTTATATTCATTTTTTAAAAGAAATTTGCTGCCGTAATGTTATAACTTAGGACTGTATCAGATTTGCTGCATTTGTACAGTTGTGGAAACTATTTCTGTACACTGAAATACGTTTGATATTTGCTGCTGAATGTTATCCAAAGTTGTTTAACAAACTAACCAATGCTGAAAGCTTTTTAATATCAACCCCCAGAATCCCTTCATGCCCACCCAGCCTACATTTCAGTAAAGTGCATTGCAAACAACTATTGCAGTAAAAAAACTTTTAGAAACACAGAAAAACAATACATTTTTCATACAAAAAGAAAAAATAATGAACCAATCTTTCTAGAAACCATTAATTTTCTATTCCAAAAATGGGAAGAATCGTGGTACTAATCGGTTGTATAAACTAAAAATTGCTTAGTTCATTTGCAAAACAGGCAGAAAAGTGTCTTGGTCGTACATGTATTTGGAAATATATCATGTGTTTGTATATTTATTTTAGTTTTTTTCTTCATATGTGTGTTATTATTTAATTTTACAATAGGAATGTACTCTAGAATTGTAACCCTTCCGATCTGTGTTATTATTTTATTTTACAATAGGAATGTACTCTAGAAATGTAACCCTTGGAATGATAGAGGACACATCCCCATCACTGAAAGGGTTACAATTAAGTATTCTGGGCCTTTCAGTACTTTAGACCATCAACAATTTCAGTGCTCCAGTAAAACTAATGTATGGAATATTATGGAAAAGAAAAAGGCTTCTCAAAGGAACACTCCAAGCACCATAACCACTACAACCCACAGTAGGGGTTATGTTGTCATGAGTGCCCTGGTGCCCTAGTCAAATCATTTAGGAGTGGTTTGACAACTTACCTGGGGTCCACTGGAAGCTCTTTACTAGCTGGAAGCTCCCTGCACTAATCTAGGCCAGCGACGCAGGGATGCATGCCTACCAGCTTCATCTGAAGAGGAGGAGGTCCAGCGCCTGCTGTACCCCAGATAAGTGGGCACAAGGGCACGTGTGGCAACATAACCACTACAGCAGGCTACAGCAGGCTGTAGTGGGTATGGTGCTTGAAGAATTCCTTTTATTAAACTGCTGAATAAAACACTGGTGCGTATTTTTATGTGTTTAAGAAGTTAAATAATGCACTTTTGAGCGGTTCTTAGCTCTGTTAACAGAACAGCAGACTTGACATTATGGGTAGGTTGATATTAGTGGCTTATGGTTATGAGCAGTCAAGTGCATATTGAAATGTTCAAAATCTGTGCCTATTTTGCCATTATTGGTGATACATTTGGGGATTTATCTGCTAAACAGTGAAGTGACCACCAAGTTGCAATATTTAGGCCAATATCCTCAAACTGCGGACAAAAAACCTCTCAGGATAGAGAGCTGGATGTGTTCAGTTGCAGCTTGGTTATCAGATTACTGTTCAGTAAATAATTCAGTGAATGTTTGCTGTAATTCATACCAACATTATTTTTTCAGTTGTTGAATTTCCAACAATTCACAATTTAGTGAAAAACCAAGTATATGTTGGGATGGTCAAAAAATACATGTCCTAAAACCCCAGATCCATTTTACAATACCACATGTGTGGCCCTTGGTCCCTTTAAAGTGGCTCTGTCACCATAAAATTACCTTTCTCCTATTGTTTCCTCATCTCTTCCTCTTTCAGAATCGGTTCTTCTGTGTCTTATGTATTTTTCCTACAATTTACAATCTTGACAAAGGAAGTGGAGATTGCCTTAATCTCCACCGTTTGTCAAGATTGTAAAAAAACGTAGGAAAAATACACGACAAAATAGTCCCTACTTTGTCTTTGTTTTAAAGAGAAATAGATCAGAAATAAAGAAAAGAACAGATTCTGGAAGAGGAATAGAAAAGGAATGAACAGGAGAAAGGTAAGTTTGAGGTGACAATGTAAGATCCCAAGTCTTAGCAAGCATTGAAACACCTTTTGAGTTTAACAGTCACAGCTTTACGAAACCTTAATCTGCAAATAGTTGCCTTGTTTAAATATACTTTAACCAAAAAGGTTTCTTCTCGGAGTCTGACCAACCAATGCATCTATAGTCGGCTTCTTCTGTAGGACAGAAGCAAACCACCCAATTCACCACGATCAGGAGATCATGTATTAGCGCCCACCACCCATGGATACATTGGTCAAGTGAGAGATCTCATCAGCTACTATATAACTAGATGTAGTATAATGAGTGAAAGTTTGGCTTCACCAATAGTTCTGCAGCAGTTTCTGGCTGTACTGCCTTGATTTTTGTCTTCGACACGTGAATTAATTTTGATCCAAATTTGTAAAAAAAACAGCAGATCATTTAATAATGTTTATAGTACATAATTCAGCTCTGCTCAACATGCCTTATATAGATGGATGTAATAAATGGTTTGTGTGAAGTTTCTAGTCCACCAAATAAATATTCATGTGTGTAGCCTACAATAGTTAAAATACATAGAGAAAATCAACACAGGCATTAAATAATTGTACAGTGAGCAGATTCTTGCCAAACAAGCAAATGGAGACAGAAAGTGACTTCTTAACCCAATCATAAGGATTCCTCAGGCTCCAAATCATTATAGGGTACACCTTCAAGGAAAGCATCTCAGAGTCTTGGACACTTAGTCCACAAAAAAAATTAATGGGTGGCTTTTAGGAAACTTTCGGCAGCTATTAGTTGATGCTGGGAGTTGCAGCCATGCTATCTCCCTTTGGCTAAATACAATGTTTATTCACCATGTTTCCGTGGAAACGTACATGTGTACAAATCGAATGCTGTGTGGAGAATGCAAATTCTGCAGGGAATATGATTATTGAATCTGAAATCTTTCAGCAAATGAATTCTACATATTTCAGTGTAGCACTTTTATTGTTTGTGTTGTTTAACATGAAGACATCATGTGTGTCCCCAAAACACTATGAATACCTTTTTAGGCAGTCAGCGATATAGGGAGGCTTGCCCACATTAGCTTCAACTGCTTTAGTAAAGACAGGCATTCGTTTATATCAGTGATTCTTCACTTTTGAAAATGTATATACACAGCATTAGTTTAGTATCCCATTCGTCAAATGTCGTACAATATACACCGGTCCGCCACAACATTAAAACCACCTGCCTAATATAGTGTAGGTCCCCCTTGTACTGCAAAAACTGTTTTGATGCATTGAGGCATGGACTCCACAAGACATCTAAAGGTGTCCTGTGGTATCTGGCACCAAGAGATTTGCAACAGATACTTTAACTCCTTCAACTTGCAAGGTGGGGACTCCATGATGTGGATTTGTTGTTTCAGCACATCCCACAGATGCTCAATCAGATTGAGATCTTGGGAATTTGGAGGCCAACACACCTTCAACTCTTTGTCATGTTCCTCAAAGAATTCCTGAACAATTTTTGCAATGGCGTGGTGCATCATCATGCTGAAAGAGGCCACTACCATCAGGGGACACCATTGTCATGAAGAGCTGTACGTGGTCTACAACAATCTCTTGGTAGTTGGTATGTGTCAAAGCAACATCCATGAGTACCAGGCCCCAATGTTTTCCAGCAGAACATTGCTCAGAGCATAGTACTACCTCTGCCAGCCTGCCTTATTCCCATAGTGCATCCTTCTGCCATCTCTTCCCCGGGCAAATGGCCTGCAGGTACCCAGCCAGCCGACCATGGTCTAATTCTGGTGCTCACATCCCCATTTCAGTGTTGTACAGAGGTCATATGCACTATGACTGGACTGCAGCTATGCAGCCCCATAACTGTGATGCAATGTGTGTTCTGACACCTTTCTATCATGGCCAGCATTTTTTTTTTTTTTGCAGTTTGAGCTACAGTACCTCTTCTGTGTGATCGGACTAGACTAGCTAGCCTTCGCTCCCCATGTGCATCAATGACCCTGACGCCGGTTCACCAGTTGTCTTTCTTTGCACCACTTTTGGTAGTAATAACCACTGCATATGCATTTCGAACATGCTCTGACCCAGTCATCTAGACATCACTATTTGGCCCTTGTCAAAGTCGCTCAGATCTTTTCGCTTATCCATTTTTCATGCTTTCAACATATGAAGTTCAAGAAAGAACTGTTCACTTGCTGCCTAAAATATCCCACCCCTTGACAGGTACCATTGTAATGATATAATCAATGTCATTCACTTCACCTGACAGCGGTTTTAATGTTGTGGCTGGTCAGTGTATAAAAAATAAGTTGTTTAAAATGGCTTAAAGGGACTGTTTAAAGTTCAATAGGGGTTACTAAGCAAGGCAGGTCTGCTAAAGTAAAGTATTTCTTGCAGACAAATATCTTGGGTCTGATGAGTACCGTGTGCTTCTTCCGGCCATCGAAGACCCAATTAAATATCATGGGGCCCAATCCAGAGCATAAGATACACTTGTTTATATATGCTGGACAATAAATATGTTGCCACTATTTTCTTAAATTTTATTTTTTTTAATGCATTTGAAAAAGTTAAAATTGAAAAAATATGCTTTTTTCTTTTTAAACTATTTTCCTAAGTTGGTAAAACCTACCTCTTGTGCAAGCTCTGCAGCTAAGCTGATCCACATTCTTTTTACTTACCATAAACTTCCTTGTCCATGTTGGGCAACGTCCAATCAAATGCTTCTTATAGAGAAGCATTGTGGACACACTAAGTATATTTGGAGGCTAAAAAAACAAACATGAAAACCGCTATACAAGTAAAAGGAAATATTTACCATTATTAAACAATTCCATATCAAATCTTTTACACATTATATGATTAAAATAAAATACTTATATTGTGTCTTGAAATGAGCTTCTCTGATTTTTATTTAATTCAATCTATATGCCAACAGTAAGAGCAGGAGATAAAAACACACTCTGAGTTATTCACTAAAATGAAAAGTGTTGGGAATTCAAAGTGAATTTCAAATTTAAGGCCGAAGTAGCGGAATTGAAACTACATTTCAGCTATTTTGGCCTTAAGTTTCAAATTCACTTTGGATTTCCAACAATTTTCACATTTGTAAATAAGCCTGTATGTGAATGCAATGTAGGTTCCAAAATAACTCTTCTTTTTAGGAAGTGTGAAGAAAGACTGTGTGTGTCACAGCCAGGGGAGGTGTGGCTAAGGCAGTCGAAGTGGTTTTAACTCCAAATGGCAGAGAACTGAGCATTGTGGGAGATGACCATAGAATAAATTTCATGAAGTATTCTTTTCCAAGAAACCTGACAGTCCATTCAATTAATAGACGTTGTTCTAGTAATAATAATTAAATACAATAATTTACCCCAAAACAGTTGTGCTCGAAAACATAAGTAAAATTTTGTTATTTTCCAGATTATTATTTAGAATCAACAAAATTCATTTCAACTTGCTGTTTTATTGAATATATTCTCTTGTTATCACTAACCATCGCACACAATATATTTATAAAGGCTGGCTAAGCACCATGGGAAACGAAATACAAAATCATCTGGGGTGCTAAGGTTATCAATTATTGCCCTGGGGCACGTGACATGCGGCTGTTAGAATGGTGCTAGAATATAACACAACTAATCGAATGTATATGATAAAAAAAAAATATTGTTATTAAATATGTCCATTGTATCCAATATATATATATATATATAAAGACAGCATATACTGTTTTGCCATTACTAAATCAAACATTCAGTACAACAACAACAAAAAATAAAGACAACATTGAGAAGACTAACCAATCGTGCCACGCTTTAACAAAATATTTAAACACAAGAAGGTTGTTCTTTGTTTTAAACATTAATAAAAACAAGCCTGTATATTCTGTAGTTATATTTGTGCTTCAAACTGTATGACCGATACTGTCAGTTATCATCAGGTTGAGCCTGATGGAGAAAATGCTAACGAGGAAGAAACCTAAATTTTCGGTGACAAAGAATGATGATACGGTTCGCACTTGTAATGTAAATAAATGCTGCATGCAGACAATTTATCATGTTAGACTGCCAATGAATGTAGCTAAAGCCTTACCGAGATGTGCTTACTTTTGTTTGAAGCTATTTTTACCACGATGACACATCAGTTAATGAAACTAAAATGAGTTTAATGAAGGGAATTTTCTAACAGTTACCTAACATGCAGATTTTTCATTTACTTTTAGCTTTAATTTGCATACATTTGTCTTTTTCATGAAATCGGCTGCTATTAATGCTTGTTATAAATAAACCTATATGTGCACTGTTTAAGTGGAATTTGTGTCATTTTTTTATTTAACGCAGTGATAATTTAATGTGGTTTCTGGCTGGTATCTACTTAACAGTTCTGACAAAACAGCAAGTTCAAACGGTGAGGATTGTGTGAGCCCAGTGTAACGGAGTACTGGAGCTTGATGCATTAAAGCAAACTGATTACAGTGCCAACCAGGTGAGAGGTATCTCTGTGCAGGAATCACTCACGCCCCGAAGGCAAGTGAATTGAGCTAAATTATTAAACTGGCTCTGATTAATTGTGGAAAAAATATTATGCAGAGAGATAAATGATTAAAGGAACACTGCAGCATATCTGTATCCCTAATGCTACAGCCATGATGTGGCTATTTAGATTATCCCCCCTCCAGGTTTAAAAATAAATAAAATTAAAATAAAACAAATGCGCTTTTTTTTCCCCAGCACAGAGTCTCCATTTGCACTGCCGTGACCTCCTCCTCGAGTGACATCATCCTAGAGGCGTGCCTTCAGGATGATGGTCCAATCCAATGCTCCTCATGGCACGATGCGCTAAAGGTTCTGCCATAGAGAATCATTAAATAGAATGATTCTCTATTGAAGACTGTCACGCCAAGGGTGCATAATTCATTGTTGCACAATAGAATATTGCCATGTAATGTAATTTGTGTAGGCATATATGAATTGACCATTTGGTTGCAATGTCAGATGACAGAAGGGGTAGTGTGAATTGCATAGGAATGTGAAAGGAGGCAGATGGTTTACAACATGGATTGACTCTTTGATTAATCTACGGCTCTGTAAGGTGTGATAAGTCATATATAAGTGGCCTGGAAGTCTAGCTGCAATGGAAACTAGCTGACTTCAGCCATATTGCCTCTACCTCTTAATTGATGAATCTATTTCTTTGATATGTTAATGATCATTAGCTTTCAAGAAAAGAGAAAAAAACGCTTTGTGTTCCAGTATCATATCCAAAAGAAAGAAACACTAATAATTACCCACATAATAATAATTCAGCCTCATTTTTGTTATATTTGGAATGTGACCAGCACAATCTTCTATTTAAACCCAAACATGATTGGCATAACTTAACCATATGGGAAGGGATTGGGATGTCCGCTATATTGGGTCACAAGCAAGAAGTATGACATATCTATGGAATGGAGAATGGTAACCAATTCATAGATGCAATTATTATTTCTGTAGCAAGTACATAAGAGGAGATAGAACCAAATGTTTACATTTGGATTGATGTTGGTCTGAAACGCAAGGCGGTGGTCACTTATAGCTACAGGAGGTACGTCTTATCTCCACCTCTGGGCGAGGCTTGATAATTCACAGGGTATATCTCTAATGATACTGAAGTGTGCATTGTACTTGCTTGAGGGGCCAGAATCTAATTCTAAGTGGGTCACCATCCTTCTTATCAGAGACCCCCCGGGGCAGAAGTTGTACTTTGAAAACCTGAGTAAGTGATTAGGACTTCTGTTATTTTATCCCTTTTGTTTCCATCTGTTGTTGGTCTCACTAATGTGATTGTCATCTATATTTTTGTATGCACTGTGACTATTTTTTGCTCATAATAAATATTCCTTTATTAATTTCTGCCTTTGCCTGGTAAAGAATCACGTTACCTGAAGAGACTAGTTAGTGTTTTGCAATTGCTTAAATATTGTGTTAAGTTATATTTGGTGGGCTTTTCTTATTAAGTTGCCTGGGGGACCAAGACACCCCATTTATAAATAGTCTTGGTCGTGGCAGGTTAAGATAGTAATATTTGTATTATTGTAATTGTATTGTATAAGTGTGGGTGGTGTTAAGTGGGATTGTATCATTATTTCCGGTCTAGTACAGACAAATAGTGAACTTTAACCCATTCATCACTACAATTACGTCATGCACACTCTTGAAGTAGGGTGCATTCGTGACATAGACTATGACTGCACTGCGCATACTTACCTGACATCACGGTATGTTAGTGTATAAGAACTGGGAAGTAGAGGGCTAGAATGCATAGAGGCATAACTTGAAGGCATGCTTCCAAGCCTTTTAATTTGTGAAACAAAGGGTTTTGGGGGGTATGAGAGTGGTGCTGGCCCGCAGGCAGTATAACAACTTAAATAAAATGAAGTTGTTAAAGTGCGTACAGTGCTCCTTTAAAACTTTTATTGAAGCAGATTAAAAACTAGATGTCAAGAGAAAGAATGAATAAATAAAATTCTGGCTGAATTAACTAGTAGAAAAGTAGAAGCTCACTGTTGGATTAATTGTACTATATTTACTAGTCCAGCAGAGGTCTCCCTTCACTAGACTAGGTAACCCATACCCTGAATGTATCACTCTAAGATAGTGATAATTATTACTCACTGAGATAGTAAGATCCACTAGTAGACATAGAATCCCTTAAGAAGCCTTCTAATGGAGTTGACTGTAAATTGCTCAGTGTGTAGTTGCCTTTCCAAATTTTTAAATAAACAGAAAAAACAACAACTAAATTGACTTACAACTATATGTATTCCAATTAGTGATGTCGCGAACATAAAATAAAACCGCCATACTCTTCAATGGGCAGGCAAATTTTAAAACCCACAGGGACTCTTTCTGGCCACAATAGTGATGGAAAAGTTGTTTCAAGGGCACTAACACCTGGACTGTGGCATGCCGGAGGGGGATCCATGGCAAAACTCCCATGGAAAATTACATAGTTGATGCAGTGTCTGGTTTTAATCCATAAAGAGCATAAATCACCTAACATTCCTAAATTGTTTGGAATAACGTGCTTTATGTTGTATCGATCAGGTAGTGTAAGGGTTACGCCCGCTTCACAGTGACAGACCAAACTCCCCGTTTAACGCACAGCAAACAACCGCAAACAGTCCATTTGCACAACCGCAAACTCCCCATTTGCACAAGGTTGGATACCAAGCTAGCCATGTCTCGTTCCTTGTCCTCACTTATGTCATTGAAGGTCTCTCTTCCTCCACCCAGGAAGCGGGAGATGGAAAAAGATGCTTGGTCGGTCCTCCTACTTCAAATTTGGGGCACTGCGCGTGCAATCTAATGTGCCACCAGATAGGAGTAGTGTATTAAGTAGTACTATTCTTATCAGTTTAATCCCTGTTACGTCCCCTATCAGGGGACGTGTATATAAGGCATCGATTTTAGGAAGCGGGAGATGGAAAAAGATGCTTGGTTGGTCCTCCTACTTCAAATTTGGGGCACTGCACGTGCAATCTAATGTGCCACCAGATAGGAGTAGTGTGTTAAGTAGTACTATTCTTATCAGTTTAATCCCTGTTAGGTCCCCTATCAGGGGACGTGTATATAAGGCATCGATTTTAGGAAGCGGGAGATGGAAAAAGATGCTTGGTTGGTCCTCCTACTTCAAATTTGGGGCACTGCGCGTGCAATCTAATGTGCCACCAGATAGGAGTAGTGTGTTAAGTAGTACTATTCTTATCAGTTTAATCCCTGTTACGTCCCCTATCAGGGGACGTGTATATAAGGCATCGATATTAGGAAGCGGGCGATGGAAAAAGATGCTTGGTCGGTCCTCCTACTTCAAATTTGGGGCACTGCACGTGCAATCTAATGTGCCACCAGATAGGAGTAGTGTGTTAAGTAGTACTATTCTTATCAGTTTAATCCCTGTTACGTCCCCTATCAGGGGACGTTTATATAAAGGCATCAATTTTAGGAAGCGGGAGATGGAAAAAGATGCTTGGTCGGTCCTCCTACTTCAAATTTGGGGCACTGCGCGTGCAATCTAATGTGCCACCAGATAGGAGTAGTGTGTTAAGTAGTACTATTCTTATCAGTTTAATCCCTGTTACGTCCCCTATCAGGGGACGTGTATATAAGGCATCGATTTTAGGAAGCGGGAGATGGAAAAAGATGCTTGGTCGGTCCTCCTACTTCAAATTTGGGGCACTGCGCGTGCAATCTAATGTGCCACCAGATAGGAATAGTACTACTTAACACACCACTCCTATCTGGTGGCACATTAGATTGAACGCGCAGTGCCCCAAATTTGAAGTAGGAGGGCCAACCAAGCATCTTTTTCCATCTCCCGCTTCCTAAAATCGATGCCTTATATACACGTCCCCTGATAGGGGACGTAACAGGGATTAAACTGATAGGAGTGGTGTGTTAAGTAGTACTATTCCTATCAGTTTAATCCCTGTTACGTCCCCTATCAGGGGACGTGTATATAAGGCATCGATTTTAGGAAGCGGGAGATGGAAAAAGATGCTTGCTCGGTCCTCCTACTTCAAATTTGGGGCACTGCGCGTGCAATCTAATGTGCCACCAGATAGGAGTGGTGTGTTAAGTAGTCCCCCTCATCAGGCCTTTTTTAGTCGAATGTTTCGCCCACTGTCAGTCCCTTTGGGATCCATCCCTCATTCATCTTAATAAAGGTGAGGTAATCTAGACTTTTTTTGACCTAGGCGACTTCTCTTCTCAGTGACAATACCTCCTGCTGCACTGAAGGTCCTTTCTGACAGGACACTTGAAGCAGGGCAGGCCAGAAGTTCTATCGCAAATTGGGATAGCTCAGGCCACAGGTCAAGCCTGCACACCCAGTAGTCAAGGGGTTCATCGCTCCTCAGAGTGTCGATATCTGCAGTTAAGGCGAGGTAGTCTGCTACCTGTCGGTCGAGTCGTTCTCTGAGGGTGGACCCCGAAGGGCTGTGGCAACGCGTAGGACTTAAAAAGCTCTGCATGTCCTCCATCAACAACACATCTGTAAAGCGTCCTGTCCTTGCCGGCTTGGTCGTGGGAGGAGGAGGATTACTTTCACCTCTTGTTAGATTCCCGTTGTGCTGTGACATCACCCTTATATGCTGTGTAAAGCATACTTCTTAATTTATTTTGGAACTGCTGCATCCTTTCCGACTTGCCGTAATTCGGTAACATTTCAGGCACTTTCTGCTTATACCGGGGGTCTAGTAGCGTGGACACCCAGTACAGGTTGTTCTCTTTCAGCCTTTATACGAGGGTCCCTCAACAGGCACGACAGCATGAAAGACCCCATTTGCACAAGGTTGGATGCCAAGCTACTCATGTCCTGTTCCTCGTCCTCAGTGATCTCTCTGAAGGTATGTTCTTCCCCCCAGCCACATACAACACCACGGGTACCAGATAGGTGACAACGAGCACCCTGGGATGCCTGTTGTGGTTGGTCTTCCTCCTCCTCCTCAAAGCCACATTCCTCCTCTGACTCCTCTTCCTCACAATCCTCTTCCAGCGTTGCCACAGGTCCAGCAAGCCATACTGATAAGGCTGTTTCTGGTGGTGATGGTGACCACAACTCTTCCTCTTCATGCTCATCTACGGCCTGATCCAGCACTGTTCGTAGGGCACGCTCCAGGAAGAAACAAATGGTATGATGTCGCTGATGGTGACTTCGGCGCGACTGACTAGGTTTGTCACCTCCTCAAAAAGACGCATGAGCCTACAGGCATTGCACATGAGCGTCCAGTAACGTGGCAATAAAATTCCCAGCTCCGCAGAGGCTGTCCTAGCACCCCGGTCATACAAATACTCGTTAACGGCTTTTTCTTGTTGGAGCAGGCGGTCGAACATTAGGAGTGTTGAATTCCAACGTGTCGGGCTGTCGCAAATCAAGCGCCTCACTGGCATGTTGTTTCGCCACTGGATATCGGAAAAGTGCACCATGGCCGTGTAGGAACGCCTGAAATGGCCACACACCTTCCTGGCCTGCTTAAGGACGTCCTCTAAGCCTGGGTACTTATGCACAAAGCGTTGTACGATCAGATTACACACATGTGCCATGCAAATGCAAGCTATTGTGACACCAGATATGAGTGGTGGCACTGGGCAAGTGGGCACAGTATACGCTGTGAGCCTGACACACACGCTGGCAGACAACTAACTGCTATTCAATCTATTACAGTCAAAATTGTATTTTTTTTAATAAATGTACACTACTGTTACACCAGATATGAGTTGCACTGGTGTGACACTGTGCCCTGGCAGGCCCTGAAACGCACACTCGTGAAGGAAACTGACTGCTATTATATTACAGTCCAAAAAGTTTAGTTGTTTTTAAATGCAAACTATTGGGACACCAGATATGAGTGAGTGGTGGCACTGGGCAGGCCCTGAAACGCACACTCGTGAAGGAAACTGGCTGCTATTATATTACAGTCCAAAAAGTTTAGTTTTTGTTAAATGCAAGCTATTGGGACACCAGATATGAGTGAGTGGTGGCACTGGACAGGCCCTGAAATGCACACTAGTGAAGGAAACTGACTGCTATTATATTACAGTCAAAAAAGTTTTTTTTTTTTTTTTTTTTTAAATGCAAGCTATTGTGACACCAGTGAGTGAGTGGTGGCACTGGGCAAAGTATACACTGTGAGCCTGACACACACGCTGGCAGACAACTAACTGCTATTCAATCTATTACAGTCAAAATTGTATTTTTTTTTTTTTTTTTAAATGTACACTACTGTTACACCAGATATGAGTTGCACTGGTGTGACACTGTGCCCTGGCAGGCCCTGAAACGCACTCTTGTGAAGGAAACTGACCTATTATATTACAGTCCAAAAAGTTTTTTTTTTGTTAAATGCAAGCTATTGTGACACCAGTGAGTGAGTGGTAGCACTGGACAGGCCCTGAAACGCACACTAGTGAAGGAAACTGACTGCTATTATATTACAGTCAAAAAAGTTTGTTTGTTTTTAAATGCAAGCTATTGTGACACCAATGAGTGAGTGGTGGCACTGGGCAAGTGGGCACAGTATATGCTGTGAGCCTGACACACAGGCTGCAATTACATTACACAGACAAAAAAAAAAAGCAGACATGTTCTAGACCTAAAAAGGGCTTTTTGGGGTGCTGTCCTTACAGCAGAGATCAGAAGAGTCCTTCAGGACTGTAGTGGACACTGAATACACTAGCCTAGCTATCAATTTCCATATGAAATCAGCAGCAGCTACACTGTCCCTACTCTCACTAAGAATGCAGCTTCACAATGAATGTAAAATGGATGCTGTCCAGGAGGTGGGAGGGTCTGCTGCTGATTGGCTGGAATATGTCTGCTGACTGCGAGGTACAGGGTCAAAGTTTACTCAATGATGACGAATAGGGGGCGGACCGAACAGCGCATGTGTTCGCCATCCGTGGCGAACGCGAACAAGCGATGTTCGCAAGGAACTATTTGCCGGCGAACAGTTCGGGACACTCCAGCCCCCTAAAGCACTTTAGAGTGCTGAAAAGTTTAGTATGTGAAGTGTGTCCTTTTTTCATTTTGGAAACTGAAGATTTCAATAGAAATTTACACTTTTATAAATTATACTAATTACATAGATTTTTAAGCACACAACAGGTCCTGTCACTTCCTGGTTTGGCTAACTCAGTGGAGCTAAACTGAAGAGGCAGCAATTGTCCAGAGCACCTGCCTTACAAAGACTTCTCATTGAGCAACATTGGCAGTCTGTGATTGGACAGTCACAGAAAGTCTGGGCGGGGTTAGAAGAGGAGGGTTGCAAAGGCTGTAGACGAGAACTGCAAGCTTTTTTTTTTTTTTTAGAGATAACTCTAATGAAAAAATGAATATATCATGCTATCTTTCTAGAGTTTAGCTAGACATTTTGACATTTTAAAGACTAGCAGCTATTTGAGCAGACATAAAAAATAGCATTACTCAGAATTAGTCTTGGGAGTGAATCCAGGAGCTGGTATTTAGTGGTATCCAAAAGTAAATAACAAATACTAAATAAGACTACAAATAAAAAATAAATAAAATCTACAATATAATAATTTTAATAAATGGAACACATGAAATATCTGCAAAATTTTCACAGCCAAGATGGCCGGACGTGTTAAACTGTAGTTCCGACCCAATCGAGCATAAACTCAGCCTAAATAGCTTGTTACCAAGCTGAAAGTAAACCCTCACTAGCTATACTTTGACCTCTGCCAACAGGGAACACGGAGAAACCAGATTTGTGCAGTTACACCGAAAAATCCATACACCTGACCATGCAGCCTAACCTGTCTGGCAGCCTGGTGCCTGGGGGAGGCGGCCGATTCCCCGATGCTGGGCTAGCCTTTCACAAAGATCAAATGATTGCCCTGCAACCTCCCCCTTTGGACCAGTGGGGGATATCCCAGTCCCCGCTGGGAAAATTTACCTATCTACAGCAGCGGAATCTCCTGTCGAATCAAGCACCATATGGGGTGGCTGAGATGGCATCTCCTCATCCTCGACACCCAAAGAGCCCCACAAACCAGACCTGGAAAGAGCAGTTCTAAGCTTGATTTGACAAGATCTGTCACATATTCTGGGAGCACATTAATAACATAACACCCACCAGAGTCTTGCAAGCAGAGCTAGAGACAAATACTGCAACTCCAGATCACCAGCCTCATCCTGGGCGGGAGGCCCACGCGGAGGCTATATCCTCCAGCTACCCCAGCACCCAACAGGACCCTCATGCTCTGGAGCTCCCTTGGGCCTGAGACCCTGCTGACCGCAGGTGGAGGAATCCTAAACACTTAGCCACTAACACATGGCCTCTGGTAGGTGAAGACATCTGGCCTGGCAGACCTACCGCAGCACTCCCAGCCAGGGTGCACATGACCCTCAGGACTCTACGAAACCTATATATTGGGGTGCAGGCTCCAGCCGGGACCGGGGGGATGTCACACTTGGGCAGCGCAGTGTCACTTATCTTGATCCTGGCATGGAGATGGACTCTCTGATGTGGCCTCATTGTGAGGACCAGAGGAAACAACCTACCAAGCCTACTACCTTGCCTGCTCCTGTGACACAGTTTCCAGGCAGAGTCTCAGCCAGGAGGAAACAAGAAAGCACAAGCAGCCAAACACAGCCTGCGCACCAAGATAAAGCACCAACGCCTACCATGCCGGGGCCTTAGCCTGATGGCAGGATGGAAGGCCAGCACGCACCGGGCTCAGATTCCTGAGGGCACCCCAGGCTGGAGAGATGCCTCTAAGAGCTGCTTCCTGGGAGACATGAAACCCCTAAAACCTCTAATGGGACTCTGCCTAACAGCTAAGTGCATAGGTTGAGTGAGTTCAGAAAGTCAGTGCACCTAGGATGCAGTCATTATGTTAGATTTAATAATGATGCTGCTATCTCACTGAAGCTTGCTATTCTTCTTCTGTTTTATTACTATTGTTTATTACTTTCTTGTTTAAATCATCAACTAACATGTCTGACACTAATAATAATAACAATAACAAAGTATTTAACCAGGAAAGGTACATTCAGATTACTCTGGTTTTCAAGTATGTCATGGGGATGTTGCCTTAACCCAATATCCAGGGGTTGTTACTATTACCCAATTTAATGGTACTCATTTTATCTACCTATCTGCGACCCAGGGGTTGAACAGATTCTACTGATGATACGTTAGCCCACTGAGCTATCTCACAGGCTAAAGCCTATAGGCATCAGGCTACCTGGTGGTTTGATTTTATTATGTTACCTACCATGTAGTCAGTCAAAGTACCTTGAAAGATTTCAAGTCCTATATGCCTAGCTCAGACCTGGGTCATGCTAGCTTGAAATCTGTATCTTCTTGACAATTATGGTCTAAAGCTTAAAATACTATGCCTAATCTCAGGGCACGTACTAATTGTTTATCTTACATAATTAAAAGAATGTGCACCTCATTATGACACGTCATGTTTATCCCTTGACACTCTATATTATCTTCAACTACAATACATGTCACTGCTTCTTCGTGTTATTACTCATGCACTTAAAAAATAAAGAATTAGAAAAAAGAATACATGTAAGAATGTCCACATAGGAGATGGCTGCAAAAAATTAGTTCAAATCCAGGTAGAAAATTAAGCAATTTATCTGATAAGGCGGATTAGTGTACCGACACTTCATCTCTGATGAATTCCAACATTGCTTTATATTCTAGTCTTTATCAGTGGTATTGAATACTTAGCTAAGTACACACAGCCAGCAAAACTCTTCAAAACGCAAAGAAATACGTAGATCTACACATAAAGAAGATAGGGAAGACAGCCATTACCCTGCAATATATAAGTTACTTAGCGTCTCATCGATTAGTACATTTTGTAGATGATGCTACTGATCTTGGAGGTGTCCAACAAATGCCAGAACTTTAAATGTTAGCATGTATTTGTATTGATATTTTTCACGTGTTACTTTGCCTTAACTCTATCTTCTTTTAATAAAATAAAAATAAAAAAAAAGAATGAAAAAAATCCAGCCTGGGGTGTCCTTTTAAACACCTTGGTGTACAACATCTTTCAGGCTTACAAGGTTGATAACTACCGTAAAGGCAATCAGAGAATACTCCCAGATGTCCCGAGCTCAGGAAAGCCTCTTTTGTTGCAGGTCTTACACCACCGGTCTGATTTTAGCACCATCATCCTTAAATATCAGGAGACTGCATGGAAAAATAAATAAATCTATAAATGATGTCAAATTTCACATTATAGAGGTCTTATTGACACTTCTTCCTAATAAATAATATTTGTTACGTGAACCATAGAGTTCTGGATATTTTATAACAGCCCAGAGAGGAACAATAATTAAATAGTGTCTGGCTGAAGCAGACAGTGTCTCTCTGCGGTTTTAAAACAATATTTTATGTCGGGAACATTAAAATGACATTGCATAAAAAGTAGCAGCACAAAGTGTTATCTGCTAAAACTCAGAGAGAAAGAACTATCAGAAAAGAATGTAATGTGTCAACAGATTTTTTTAAGATTTCGTTTGTTTTTTTTTAAACCTAATATTAAATTTGCCTAAAGTTTTTTTCTTCGGCTTGCTGTACAAACATTTCACTGTTTTCAATAATAATTAAAGCGCTACGGAACCTGTTGGCGCTATATAAATGGCAATAATAATAATACGGAATTACACCATAAATACATTTTTTCCTACATGTAACTTGATTTATATTGATTACTGTTTTACTAATGTTATCATTAAATGTTGCTCAAGTAGTTGCTGGTAAGGTGTGCTAAAGTAACGCTGCAAGCACCATAACCACAACAGAGTCATGCAGTGGTTATAGTTCCATAAGTGCTCACCCAAAGTAAGGCTTCTTACTTGGGACCCGTTGAGCACTGCAGTGCTTAGAGTGCTCCTTTATTGCCTAAAAGACAGTATAAGGTTATAGGCTCACACATATATCATGGTCATCAATAATGCCGACATTTCTTTTGTAAGTTATGTTCTGTTATCTTTAAATTATGGAAAACTCACCAGGGAATTAAACATTTTTAGGCCAAAATAGTGGTTAGTGATTTTTGTTACATTTGCCTATTTAGGTGTAAAGTATGTAATTCTCTGTAATTTCTCCACGATTCCTGATTTAATTAAAGTATCAGTTTGTGTATTTATTGTCAGTAGCAATGTTGGTAGAAGTAGTGCCACATCCCCGGACAGTCTGAATAAATGAGAGAAATTAGCCAGTATAGAACTCGCTGTGAGGTGTAAAATTAGAGAGTGAAATCACTGTAAACCTAGACCTACAAATAGTCCAGAAGACACTGACATTCTTTGATTTTGGTTCTTAAAGTGGTTCTGTCACCTTCTGGGGTCTTTGCCCATTTTTTCAAACACCCCCAATCGAGATGGCTCAGAGATGCAGCCGAAGGTAGATGTACTTTCCTGATCTTTTACCCTTGCGGGGGCAGCCATTTACTTTCTTCATCTCTTGGCACTTCGTCTGCCACATCAGATATTGTCTTGCCATGGCTGAGTGAAGCAGGAAAACTTGAAAGAGCAAGCTCTGTCTTTTGTCAATTGCTGGGAACATGCACAAGACAAAGTAGTCCCTTCTTTGCCTTATGTATTTTAGGAGAGAAAGATTTGAAAAGAAGAAAGGAGGAATGGACCAGAAGTGAGGAAGAAAGAGAAACAGATTGAAGCAACGGAAATGACAAAACCGCTGTAATGTTATATTCTTCAATTATGAGAAATAGCTCACACATTGTTTGGGCAATGTTTGTACTATTTCATACACATTTTGGACCTATCATACTGATGCAGATCTCATTTGGATTCTGAGGCAAAGGATAGTGAATCCATAATGTATCCTCTGAATTGCCCAATATCTTGCCAAGGCACATGTGGAGCTGAGCGAATATTGGCTTACCCTGTTTTTAATATTAGCCATCCTAAAATATAATCTAAGGGCAGCTGCAGCAGTATCAAATAATACACAGCTTTATTTAGCAACGCATGTGGTGAGGGATTAGACCATGAGAAGCAATACTCGTACAGCAGCAGAACTTTCTGACTTCGTGACGGATATAGAGAGACAGGAAAACATTCTGTTCCCCTGTAAAAGGCCAAATGACTGGCTTGTGAAACAGGAGGATTTCACACGCTGGTCGAAGTGGGCTATGAGATCCAAACTATCCTTTAAAAAAAAAAAAAAAAAAAAAAAATTGTGCGGTGACAATCTTACTGAGCCAAAGTAAGAACCACAAACAGAAGTGGGATACGGCTGTACAGTCTATATAGGGAACATACAAGGAAAAAAACAATAGTGTGATACAGTATATACAGTGAAAATGTGCGCTTAAATGGATGCACTCACGAGATAGTAAAGGTAAAACAGCATTCAAGGTGCCTCCCCAGGGAGTATGGGGGGATGCTGGTATCCTTCAGTAGTGTCTAGCAGCCAAATGGGACACAGGACTCCAGGTGAGTAATGGTAGAAAATATTTGTAGTTTTATTTTCTTTAAAAGGTGATACAACACCAAGCAGATAAAATATAAAAGTGCAGCAGTAGGTCCAACGCGTTTCGTTCAACACAGGAACTTCATCAGGGACCGCACAGTAAAACAAATCAACAGTAATATTGCAGATTGTAAAAAAATACACATCCTACTCACCCTAACAATAATCACTATAAATAGGGCTAATCCCAATGTCCCATTGGTCCTAATTGTGGGGGGTGTCCTCCAGGCTGCTCTCCATTGGTCAAGGGATGATATCATCCAGCTGATTCCATTTTCGGCATTTCAATGCCCAGAAAACGAGCGCGTTTTTTTCATACGCCGGAACCGGAAGTAGACGTTTTCTTTCACTTCCGCGTTCCACATGCGTTCCACGTGCGTTCCACATGCGTTCCAAGGGCAGTCCGCACATGCTCAGTGGGTATTACACAACTATCTCAATCGAAAACATCCTAATGCATTTAAAAAAGCCCTTAAAAGCTCAAAACATAACTAAAGGTGCAATTAATCTCTAGAAAGAGAAAAAATAAATTAATATGTGATATACAAACATAATTAATTACTTAAGTGAACTTGAACTTGTCATGTGACAAAGTTAAACATTAAACGTTATACTTCTGGTGTCTGTAATTCTATAGAAATAGCAAACACTTTCTCTGCAAATCTATTTAAAGTGACAGACTCTTCATAAATTTCTATAAACCTCTTCTTTATTGAGGATATTGTCATAATAAGCCCCTCCATAGGTTTATTTTAAAGTGACACGCACCTTATCTCCAAAAAACCTGTTTGAAGTTATAGATTCCTCCGTGAATCAGTAAAGGTGACAAGCACCTATTACAAAAATTATCCGAGTGACTCATACCTGATAGGCTAAAAAAATAATCAACTAAAAGACCATAACCTATAAATTTTACAAATGTTCCCTGAATATTATTAGTTAAGGACATTATAAATACCTGATTAGTACACATAACTGTATAATATAAACTACGTAAGTTATTATTATTGTTTCATATATGCTATCTTGATCTGTTTTTTATCCTAATTATATTCTTTGGTCTCATACATATGCACCAAAAATAGATCACTCTCATTGTCCCATATCATCAAAAGAAAAAGAAAGGAGAAAAAAGAGAAAAAGGTTATCCCCAGGCCAGAGGGAGTCCACATAACGGGAGAATCCTTTGGGATTAAATCACCAATTAGTTGCCACACGGACCATGTAGTATATTTACTGCAGTGTCCGTGTGGCAAACAGTACGTGGGACGGACACAACGTATTCTTAAAGTTAGAATCTTGGAACATCTGAACAATATACGTAAGGGACTTGTTACTCATTCAGTCTCCGCCCACTGCTCCAGCTGTCCTTCTTTTTCATTTAAAGAATTTCGATGTATGGGGATTGAGCATGTTCTGCCCTATTGGCGGGGAGGAGATAGAGTTAAGAAGCTATCCCAGAGGGAAACCTTCTGGATACACAAGTTAAAGACCCTGGAACCCAGGGGCTTAAATATTGGGATAGATCTTGTGTGTTTTTTGGAGTAACCGTAACGATTACTCTTCTCTCTATAATTTCTTTTTAAAGGGAGTACCCTTCCTCTAGACAAAAGAGTACCAATCAATCATATAGGTTACTAGGGGCATGTTAATGTGGACTCCCTCTGGCCTGGGGATAACCTTTTTTTCTCTTTTTTCTCCTTTCTTTTTCTTTTGATGATATGGGACAATGAGAGTGATCTATTTTTGGTGCATATGTATGAGACCAAAGAATATAATTAGGATAAAAAACAGATCAAGATAGCATATATGAAACAATAATAATAACTTACGTAGTTTATATTATACAGTTATGTGTACTAATCAGGTATTTATAATGTCCTTAACTAATAATATTCAGGGAACATTTGTAAAATTTATAGGTTATGGTCTTTTAGTTGATTATTTTTTTAGCCTATCAGGTATGAGTCACTCGGATAATTTTTGTAATAGGTGCTTGTCACCTTTACTGATTCACGGAGGAATCTATAACTTCAAACAGGTTTTTTGGAGATAAGGTGCGTGTCACTTTAAAATAAACCTATGGAGGGGCTTATTATGACAATATCCTCAATAAAGAAGAGGTTTATAGAAATTTATGAAGAGTCTGTCACTTTAAATAGATTTGCAGAGAAAGTGTTTGCTATTTCTATAGAATTACAGACACCAGAAGTATAACGTTTAATGTTTAACTTTGTCACATGACAAGTTCAAGTTCACTTAAGTAATTAATTATGTTTGTATATCACATATTAATTTATTTTTTCTCTTTCTAGAGATTAATTGCACCTTTAGTTATGTTTTGAGCTTTTAAGGGCTTTTTTAAATGCATTAGGATGTTTTCGATTGAGATAGTTGTGTAATACCCACTGAGCATGTGCGGACTGCCCTTGGAACGCATGTGGAACGCACGTGGAACGCATGTGGAACGCGGAAGTGAAAGAAAACGTCTACTTCCGGTTCCGGCGTATGAAAAAAACGCGCTCGTTTTCTGGGCATTGAAATGCCGAAAATGGAATCAGCTGGATGATATCATCCCTTGACCAATGGAGAGCAGCCTGGAGGACACCCCCCACAATTAGGACCAATGGGACATTGGGATTAGCCCTATTTATAGTGATTATTGTTAGGGTGAGTAGGATGTGTATTTTTTTACAATCTGCAATATTGCTGTTGATTTGTTTTACTGTGCGGTCCCTGATGAAGTTCCTGTGTTGAACGAAACGCGTTGGACCTACTGCTGCACTTTTATATTTTATCTGCTTGGTGTTGTATCACCTTTTAAAGAAAATAAAACTACAAATATTTTCTACCATTACTCACCTGGAGTCCTGTGTCCCATTTGGCTGCTAGACACTACTGAAGGATACCAGCATCCCCCCATACTCCCTGGGGAGGCACCTTGAATGCTGTTTTACCTTTACTATCTCGTGAGTGCATCCATTTAAGCGCACATTTTCACTGTATATACTGTATCACACTATTGTTTTTTTCCTTGTATGTTCCCTATATAGACTGTACAGCCGTATCCCACTTCTGTTTGTGGTTCTATACATATATATGATCGTTTTTTGGTGGATAACGATCGTGGGAGGCTACAGACTAATTGAAGTTAAGTAATCGATATTTTACACTTAACAACGTAGTTGTTTTGTTTTGCTGTTTGAGCCAAAGTAAGATCAGCATTATTTAGAAAGACTTTATTGTTATCTGGAAATAGAGGGTGTTGCCACTTGGAATGAAATATACTTAAGAAACCACAAACATTTTATGTTCCTTAAAGGACCACTATAGTCACCCAGGCCACTTCAGCTCATGAAGTGGTCTGGGTGCCACGTCCCCCAGGTTTTAACCCTGCAGCTGTAAACATAGCAGTTTTCAGAGAAACTACATTGCAGGGTTAATCCAACCTCTAGTGGCTGTCTCCCTGAGAGACACTAGAGGCACTTCCGCGATGCTCAAGGCGAAAATCGCATTGAGCACGCAGAACTTCCATAGGAAAGCATTGAGTAATGCTTTCCTATGGGAGGTTTGAATGCGCATGCAAAAAAGGCTCCACTCGGGAACGGACGTTGGAGAGGTCACCAGCGCTGGATTAAGGTAAGTGGCTGAAGGGGTTTTAACCCCTTCTGCCCAGCGGGACGGGGCCCCCGAGGGTCGGTGGGACTTGAGGACTATAAGATCCTTTAACATCATCTTTTTTTTTAAAAAAAAAACATTTTGTTTACTTACCAGTAGTGTAATGTTCTCTTATTTTTTTTTTTACTATAAAACCAGGGTCATGTTCCACCAAAGTTTACAATTAAGGTCTTATGCCTTTGTTTATGACAAGGATCAATTGTATTCTTCTCAGCTTGGAACACAGTGGAACAGTTTGGAACAACTCCCCCACGATTATATTCATAAAAGACTGAGCTCTGAACGGGAGAATTAAAGGGGCACTAAGCACCAAAACAGCTTTAGCTTAATGGAGTCGTTTTGATGTATAGTTCATGCCCTTGCAGTCTAGCTGCTAAATCATCTGCCATGTTGGAGTTAAATCACGTTGTTTATACAGACATAGTAACACCTAACCTGGCTGAGATTTCTATTTTTTTTTTTAAAAAGCGTCAATATATTTGCTTCCTTTATTGCACAGTGTGTTTAATTTAGACTTTCTTATGGCCTGTCACCCCACGGAGGCTTGTAAAACCCAGTAGAAAGCACGTAGCAGTGGGAAGCAAGGATGTGGCCCAAGCTAACGGGACTCTGAGAGTCACAGCCCCACAAGATGGCAGATCTTTATGCAGGAACACCATGTGGCACTCAGACGCAGCACAGCCTCACACTCTTACACAGGTTGTATACCTGCATGAAACTTGTCTACTGCAGAGCGACCAACAATCTCCCCACAGACTGGGCATTGGATGAACGGGTAAGAAGACCTGGGCTGCCTGATGGCACATTAAAGTGATGACACTGGCACAGATGACATCACAGATTGTGTTTAATTTGGTGGACTCATGTTATAAATCTGCTTTGACGTTCTTAAGTTAACCTAAACCTTTATCTTTTACAAAAGCATTTCCTTACCTACGAATTCCCTTTATTTTATTTAAGATTGGTTTTCAGTATTTTGTTTATTCTTAACATATGTCTCCAATTAATAGCCTCAGTGTACCTTTCTTAAAGGCATAACTGGCAGGTTTTATCGCATATATGACGGCCCCACTTAAACGGTACCCACCCTACTAAGCTATTAAGCCCGATTTATGTAACCTATAATCAACCTATACTCTACGCGAAATATACCTGATGGTTTGACAGGTTCACCCAACCTATGTTTACTGAGGACCACTTCTCTTTGATAATCTCTGTATTACGGTACTCTGTTTCCTTAATCTACTCTTACAGTCCAGCTGGTCAACATAATTTTGAGCATTTACTGCAATTTAGCAACCTGGACCTATGTTATCTATCCTTTAACAACCCTATTAACAAAAATGTGCTTACTCATCAAGACCATGAAAATGTTATGTATGACTCATCGTACGCTTGCTAATGCTACTGTGGCCTTGCAAAGCTATCTGTACTACTCTGCGCGCGCACACACACACACACAAAAAAAAAAAAAACACAAAAAACGACTAGTTCTGCCCAGCAAAGTAAAAGTGAAGTTAGAAGACCAGGGAGATTTGAAAGAGGGAATATGTTTCATGTATCCCTAACAAAGACATCCAGGATGGCAATTGTTCAAAAAGATTATAGTGTTGACGGGTGGCTAGTGGCTAACACGTTAAAAAAAACATGTCATTAACATATTTTTAATAGACTCACTATTCTAAACACTGCCAAGAACAGCTTTGAAGCAACATTCAATGTTCTAAAGACTTCAGCAAAATTACGAAATTCATCTAGCATTCAGGAAAGGAGGAACCCTGTGTTACCAATGATATTGCTTACAATCCATCTCTTAAACTATATGCATTGCATGAAGTTATGTGGGCTGAAAAAAAAAAAAAAAAAAGTTTAAATCCGTTAAAATTTTGCAACAAACTGGGAAAAAATATATATATATATTTCTTCATCCCAGAATGGCAGTCAGAACTTTCCTTGGATCAAGAAGCTATTACCCTATTAATTAAAAATTGTATTCCTGAATATTATGTTTTTGCAAGTATTCATCCAGTGACGGTTTACACATCTGTACCAACTCTGAAAAAACCCACCACTTCAGGCTTTCATAACTCAACAAAACTTCAGTGATCAGCTAGCAGTTAGAACCCACTCAATTCGCAGGTTTCATGGAGCCGGAGATTGGCAGAACCTACCTGGAACGAGCTTCGTGAAAACCCTTCAGCTTCTCCGAAGTACAAAAACATGAAGTTTGGCTGGTTTAGAGATGACAGTGGGTTCCAGATAAACAACTGTCATGTAGCAAAACCATGAGCTCTAAAGACAGGAGGTCCATGGGAGTTAAGGTGCCTAATTTAATTTACAATGTGCAGTTAAATTGATAGCAGCTATTAAAAACAATAGCACATAAACATAAACATAAACAAACAAAAAATACAAATTAAAAAAAAAAAAAACACCAGACATGGTGCTACCAAAGACACCACTCATTCTTCTTAGAAATTAAATATGCTAAACCTGCACTTATAGCAAGATTATTTAAAGTGAGGAAAATCTCCCTAGGCCAAAAGGGAACTAACTCACGTACTAGCAAGGTATGAAATGGTTTATGTTAATGCTTTTCCCTATAAACATACATTTAGCTTAAAAGTATTTTGTTTAAGCACATCCGAATATAGTGCAAAGAACGGTCTTCCTGGGTGTTTATTATAGATGCAGACAGAACATTTACTTCTTACTTGTTAATGAGCCACACATTGCACAGGCGAGAGTCTTTTCTTTGAATCTGAACCCCAGATTGGAGTGTGCTTTTAAAAAGACAAGTGACCATACTTTAATGGCAGTGGTCTTAACTAAGGTACTTTGTAATGCACCACTTTAAATAACCCAACAAGTGTTCAATTATTTAGGGTGTAAAATGTCCTTTTCTGGTGTTGACCTGCAGAAGGACAGAAGAACACTTTTAGGGCTACTCAAGTAAGATAAGACATGAATTCAAATTAAATTTCAAATTTAAGTACAAAATAGCAAGTTAATTGACTTATGGAATAATTGTAATATTTATTGTGGCCTACATTCTGAGATATCTGTCACTCTAGTGAATACTCACCACTATAGCGATCAGGCTAAATCTAATGTGTCCCCTTAAAAGGGAGTAACAACCTACTATTTGTTAAAATCGTGATTGTCTTATTTGGGTATTTTTAAATTTTATGCAAAAAAAAAAAAAAAAGTAAAAGCCAAGTTTAAAGAGGAACTACTCAGAGTGACCATCCATCAATCCTCACCACAATAAACAATACTGAATCATTTACTGGGGTGATGAGTACAGCATAAATATACAACACATTGTCTTTGCAACACTTTACGCTCAGCCATCAGCAAAGAACTAGCATACAAGCATGTGTGATCAGACATTTAACAGTGCTCTGTGCAAAGACCATCATTACACTTGCACACTACTTCACCATGGGAAAGGAGGGTTAAAACAAACTGTACACTACAGGCTCTTGCTGTGTCAGGACAGCTTGGCATATAGTAAAAGTATATATAAGGGTTTTCTTCAGAGGTGCCTACCACATGGCCTCAATAGTTACGACTATAGCCCTGGCTAATGTTAGAAGCAATCTGAGATGCTATCAGGACGACTGGATAGTAATGGAGCCGAAACGATTCAGAGTAAAGTCCAATGTTTGATGAGGCAGAAGTGTAGGTAGGATCACATTCCAGACCAGTAACACAAGGTATGGAGCGTGTTTTCTTGATGAAATCGTCATACCTTTGTATTATGTATGGCCCTTCTCTGTGCTAGCTTGATGTTTTTGTTAGCCACAATGACAGGAAACTGATTTCCAGATTAGATGATTAAAGTTGTTACAATTAAGTTCACATTGTTTACAAATCAGTAGTTCTAACAATTTGTGTGACTGTGCTAAGATTAGGAACATTTACTGTATTTCTAAGACTTACCCAGTGGTATCCAATTATAAACAAATGACAGTAGTTTATATATTATTTCTTTTTAAAACACAAACACAAACACACACACACACAATTATGATTGAAGACACTTTTCCCCCACAAGATATAATGGCATTTTGTTAGCATGCACATGAAGAAGTAAATACCGTATATGCTCGAGTATAAGCAGAGTTTTTCAGCACATTTTTCGTGCTGAAAAACCCAAACTCGGCTTATACTCGAGTCACTGTCTGTATTATGGCAATTTATATTGCCATAATACAGACTGGGGGCTGTGTGCGGTTACTTACCTCTCCTGCAGCTCCTGTCAGCTCCCTCCTCCGCGGCGGTCCGTTCAGCACCTCTGTCAGCTCCCAGTGTAAGTCTCGTGAGAGCCGCGGGGTCATAGTGCGGCTCTCGCGAGACTTACAGTGTGAGCTGACAGAAGAGCTGCACGGACCGGCGCGGAGGAGAAGGGAGCTGACAGGAGCTGCAGGAGAGGTAAGTGCTTTACCAGCAGCTGCTGCATTTCCCACCCTAGTCTTATACTCGAGTCAATAAGTTTTCCCTGTTTTTGGGGGTAAAATTAGGGGCCTCGGCTTATATTCGAGTGTATACGGTAGTATTTCTATGAATAGTTTGCAGTTCAAATTAATTGCTCAAACCAGTAAAAACACAAACTGTATGTTCCTAAGTTCATGCTCTTATAAGTCTACGCAAGTGAATAGCCAGAAACACATGTACAAGAGGTTTCCCCCTCCCCACAAATCGTACTATGAACAGCAAAGCACTTGTAAGTGAATCCTAGTGATATTTGATCCAAATAGTGCCAAGGTTCGTAATAACCTAAATCAAGAGATAGATAGATACTCTATCTATATCTCACACCAGTTCACCTGTTCTTAACTTTGCCATCATCTGTACAACACACACACACAAATCTGCATTATGGTCATACATTATGGTCTGAGAAACCGTGGAATAAAATAATCCATCAGCTGCATCCGGCTTGCCATCTCTCATTCTTGGAGCTTCCAGAGTAAAAGGAGATTTTGGACGTGGACCGCTGCGATAATGTACCGTCAGTACTAAAAGCAAGAGGTCACAGATAATCCCTATCTTACCAAATATGAAGAATAATTTCACACATTTTGACTATATTACCTGAACATGTAGTAACACAGAAGAAATCCCCTAGGTGCAAGTAAAAGCCTGCCTTCCACCTTACATTCCATTTACAAATTGCTTTAACACCTCAACATAATGACTTTGGGACTAACTGGATTGTCCATATACTATTATTCCTTTCTTCTCCTGTGCCCTAATGGCAGAGTAATGGACTCCTTGGAGGAGGGGTGGGGAAGCAAAATTCAGAATAAAATAGTCAAACTGTGGCTATAACAGGGTTGGAGAATTTTTCCAAAATTATTTTCGCCTGCATTTTGTAAATTCCAATATGCTACAGTTCATAGTTTAGTTAAACTTTAGAGAAAATTGACTGATTGCTGGTTTTACATAGGATGCATGCGACAGTAACCTCAGAGTTCCATGCCAAATCCAGAAACCAGGAAATCAACAATCCATGACTGCATATATGAAAAACTGTCTCATGGGGAAGGTCCCAGCTATATTTTCTAGATGAACAATGAAAACAAGTAGTATCAGGCAACACATTACTCTGGAATGTGTGTAAGTCCATGGCTTTAGTACAGTTAAACACTACAGAACAGATTAATACAGCTTATCTAGTTAAACAGCAAGGGTTATTCACCAAACCAACCAACTGTTTTAGGACGAAATAACAAAGTTGAAAATGTTCACCAAATCAACCTGTTTTCAGCTCAGATTTTAGAGCCTTGAATTTGCAATTCTGCAGTTAATAATGTGTGACAATCCATCCACTTAGAAGAAAATAATTCTATATAACACATAATAATAATAATAATAATAATAATAATAATAATAATGAAAACAGCCAGCAATAATTAAATGTATTTTGGAAAGGTAAAAATCAATAAATAAGAGGGTAAGTGGGAAAACGTACAAAGAAACAAAATCTGTGAAAACAATTTATTAAAGAATAGCTAGTTACATTCAGTAGATTTTTTTTAAATATATTTTAAAAAAATAATAATAATAAGGGGAGGGGGGGAGGGGGGGAGGGCACCATTCACACACACACAAAAACAAAAATTTAAATTCTCAATATGTGTCCATGTTTAAAGCTTCAATATAAGTGGAGTGGCAGCTCCAAAGAAATAAGTCAAATATCGAATTTATAATAAAAACCAATTTCCTTTATCTAAGCTCAAAGATTTTTTTTTTTTTAGAAATTAAGGTTGCATCATAACCAGTATTTGGGTTAAATTCATTTATGCATTCAATTTGGTGGCCAATTTTCTGGTAATACGGTCACAGCAAAAATTGAAAATGTATTTCCTATTTAAAGTAAAAACTTAATTTGTGGGAAGTCCTTGATTTTACTTTCTCCCTGCCATGAGTTTTAAATATTGCAGTGCATTGTGGGCAGCATCATTGTGGGCATTACCACACGAGATCCCTGTTCCGTGACATACTGTGACAGGATTTATGGACAACTCCGCCAGACACTGATACTGTCCGTTGACACTCAGTTCCTCTGAAAAGTAAACAAATTATTTTAATATTCATACATTTTGTGAGAAAAAAAAAAATTTCATCCAAAAACATAACTAGTACTCAAAACTCAGGAAGAAAAAAAATGAAATATAAATAAAGTTTCAGAATCTCTTCATAAATGACATGACAATCTTACTCCAAACATTACAGGATAGAGATCTTCTACCGTGTTTCTCCGAAAATAAGACCGGGTCTTATATTAATTTTAGTCACGAAAAACACACTAGGGCTTATTTTCAGGGTAGGGCTTATTTATTTACGGTACCGGTATGTACATTGAACCCCCCCTTTAATTAATCCACCCCCCCTTTAATAAATCCACCCCCCCTTTAATAAATCCACCCCCCCTTTAATAAATCCACCCCCCTTTAATAAATCCACCCCCTTTAATAAATCCACCCCCTTTAATTAATCCACCCCCTTTAATTAATCCACCCCCTCTCTAATTAATCCACCCCCTCTCTAATTAATCCACCCCCTCTCTAATTAATCCACACCCCCCTCTAATTAATCCACACCCCCCTCTAATTAATCCACACCCCCCTCTAATTAATCCACACCCCCCTCTAATTAATCCACACCCCCTCTAATTAATCCACACCCCTCTTTAATAAATCCACCCCCTCTAATTAATCCACCCCCCTCTAATCCACACACCCCCTCTCTAATTAATCCACACCCCCCTCTAATCCACACCCCCCTCTAATCCACACCCCCCTCTAATCCACACCCCCCTCTAATCCACACCCCCCTCTAATCCACACCCCCCTCTAATCCACACCCCCCTCTAATTAATCCACCCCCCCTCTAATTAATCCACCCCCCCTCTAATTAATCCACACCCCCTCTAATTAATCCACACCCCCTCTAATTAATCCACACCCCCTCTAATTAATCCACACCCTTTAATTATTCCACCCCCTTTAATAAATCCACACACCCCTCTAATTCATCCACACACCCCTCTAAGTAATCCACACACCCCTCTAAGTAATCCACACCCCCCTCTAATTAATCCACACCCCCAATAATTAATCCACACCCCCTCTAATTAATCCACCCCCTTTAATTATTCCACCCCCTCTAATAAATCCACACACCCCTCTAATTAATCCACACACCCCTCTAATTAATCCACACACCCCTCTAATTAATCCACACACCCCTCTAATTAATCCACACACCCCTCTAATTAATCCACACACCCCTCTAATTAATCCACCACCCCTCTAATTAATCCACCACCCCTCAAATTAATCCACCACCCCTTTAATTAATCCACCCTCCCTTTAATTAATCCACCCTCCCTTTAATTAATTCACCCCCCTTTAATTAATTCACCCTCCTTTTAATTAATTCACCCTCCTTTTAATTAATTTACCCTCCTTTTAATTAATTCACCCTCCTTTTAATTAATTCACCCTCCCTTTAATTAATTCACCCCCCTTTAATTAATTCACCCTCCCTTTAATTAATTCACCCTCCCTTTAATTCACCCTCCCTTTAATTAATTCACCCCCCCTTTAATTAATTCACCCCCCTTTAATTAATTCACCCCCCCCTTTAATTAATTAAGTCCCAGACATAAAATGCCGGTATCCACTCACCGTTCAAAGAGTCCGACCACTGGGTGCCTCCGCTGGAGATCCGTGAAGGCAGACTGACGGCGCTGCGCACGTCGTCATCACGCTGCGCACGTCGTCATCACGCTGCGCGATGCCGCGGCCCGCAACGCTCCTCCCCCTCCTCCTAATAGAAGAAGGAAGTCCCGCCGGGCCGCAAAGGTAAAATGCCTAGGTCTTATTTTCGGGGTAGGGCTTATATTGCAGCCCACCCCGAAAATTCAGCTAGGTCTTATTTTCGCGGTAGGTCTAATTTTCGGGGAAACACGGTATATGTAAAATATATATTCTATTTTTCTCTAACAAAAACAACAAAAAAAAAAAAAACACAGACACGTTGCATTTGTTTCTTTGACATGGTCTTGTTAGAGATCACTATTCCAGAATGAAATCTTGCTGAGGTTTTGGTAAAATGGATGAAAACATTTTAAGCTGTTTCTTGTAGTGAACTCATGGTGTTATTTCCTGGGAGGGAAGTGGGGTCCTAGGATAAGTCCTACAGAGAATATTCAGACTAACATACGTTCATGCACACTTTACATTATTAGAAGTATAAGGACACAATTTGTCAAATATCTCGACCCAAAAACATAAGCAATAACTGACTACTTACCGATGTCTAAATAAGATGCACGAAAATTTTGTTCGTCAGCAACTTCAGCCAACATTTTCACATAATCAGTGTTCGGAATACTCAAAGGGCTTCTTTTCAGAAGGTTTATTTTCTCTCCAGTTGATTTTTTCAAGCTATCCCAAGTGCATCCAAGATTATTTCCAATGAGCTTTTCCTAAAATCAAGAACGTATTTTACAAAATCAGAGACTTTCAAGATTTCAGACCACGTAAAGTAAGGATGAGACAAGTCTGTAACCTATCCTTGTATACGGCGAGTTAAAGAAAGAATCTCTTTGCTCATTAGATTCATTCAGCTGGTGGACATCTGGCTGTCTATAACCTATTAAGAATTACACCAAATTCACCACAACCCCTACAAATGAGCAGTAATGATTATGGTGCATAGAGTCTTTAGGCGTCATCCCTCAGGTTTCTGTCAAACCATTTTTGGGACGGTGTTTAAAAAACAAAAACACAAAACACATTCTACCTAGTTTCCCAAGCCTGTACCATCTGCAGTCACAGGCACAATCATTTTGCATATTCAACAGGTTAATTTCATATATGAAGTAAAAATACAAAAAAAAAAAAAAAAAAAAAAGAGTTTAACAAAAAGGTTAATATTTAAAAACAAAAAAGTACAAATAAAAAAAAAAATGAACATTTTTAGTTTTTTGAGAGATTGTTTATAAAGGAACCTAAATTACACTCGTAAGCACAGTTTTCCAAATGTCTGCTACCTGTTCATAGACTGCCTTATTTTGCACAACAGATTCATGGGCTTCCCCAGGATTCCTATATTTGGTATGTTTTTGTTTCTATTAGAAATATTAGATAACCGTTCTATGGAGGGGAAAAATATATACCGAGCAGATCTACATTTCAAAATGTTTCACATACATCTTGTATTACTTAAGCCACAAAGTGGAATATATACAGAAGTCCAAAGAACTGGTTGCCAAGAAAAGGCATCAGAGGAGAAATACACAAGTCACAAGCACCCTACTAGAAACCATGTCTTTGTATTGTATACGCACCAGGGAGCGATTAACAGTGTCAGGCAGAATGTTGTTCAACTTCGCAATTATCTTCTCAGCAGCAATTCTTCTCGCTACTTTTTTAGATGTGCCAGATGCTGCAGGGAAAACGAGAAAAGTCATTTCAAAGAAAGAAAGAAAAATGTAAGACAAAACTAGAGTAGACCAGAGCGATTTAATTTAACAATACATCCAGAGCACATTAACCTGGATGTGCGGCAAAACAAAAAACAAACACAGAGAACACAAAACACATGCTTGTTTTAAGCACATATCCAACAGTATTCATTAAAACAGAGCCCACAAGTACTCTACCTCTAGCCAAGCATAACAATTACTCACTACAACATGTACAATTCACGCTTTTTCCTGCAGCTTGGAAGCAAGTGCATGAACGTAGAGGTGAATTTGCGAAGAGGGCACTACGTGTATACAGGTGTATTGGCAGTTCTTTTCTACGTCACATGCGCCTCCCTCCCCATGTCACTTAGTTAAAGTCCTTCCTGCGTTCGTTTAATCTCCAGTTTTTCTTATACTTGCAAGCTGCGTATGGGTAGCAGTGGGTAAATAGCATTATCTGAGACAAGCTCTTCAAGGCTTAAAGGAAAACTCCAGTGCCAGAAAAACAATCCGTTTGCCTGGCACTGCAGGTCCCCTCTCCCTCCCACCCCCCCAATCCCGGGTTGCTAAAGTGGTGAAAACCCCTTCAGTAACTTACCAGAGGCAGCGACTATGTCCCACGTCGCTGCTTCTTCCTCCGCGCCGCTCCTCCCTGTGATTGAGTCGGCCGGTGGGCGAGACTGATCCTGCCCACCGGCACCCCATAGGAAAGCATTGAAAATGCTTTTCAATGCTTTCCTATGGGGAAATGAGCGACGCTGGAGGTCCTCACATAGCGTGAGGACGTCCAGCGACGCTCTAGCACAGGTTTCCTGTGCTAGAAACCAGGAAGTGCCCTCTAGTGGCTGTCTAGTAGACAACCACTAGGGGTGGAGTAAACCCTGCAAGGTAATTATTGCAGTTTATAAAAACTGCAATAATTACACTTGCAGGGTTAAGAGTAGTGGGAGTTGGCACCCAGACCACTCCAATGGGCAGAAGTGGTCTGAGTGCCTGGAGTGTCCCTTTAATTTCCAAAAGAGAGTGAAATGCCTCAGTTCTGGATAGTACAAAACGCCTTTCATCCTAAGTATTTGTTAATGAACAGACACATAGTGGGTTTATTCACTAAAATCAGGAAGTGTGATGATCAGAGAAGGGCACTGCATATTTTAAACCAAATAGAACTGGAAAACTAGAGAGAGAGAGAGAGAGAGAGAGAGAGTTTTTCCCAATGATGCAAATACAATTCCTGTTTAAGTAAGACACCCTCACAATATTCCACCTTACATGCGTGGCAACATATTGTCTGTGGCAATAATAAGTACCAGATTCCACTAAGTTTTCCACTCTGCAACTTATTGTAAACTCCCTCTTGTGAGGCGGCCCGGATTCCTGTGAAACAGTATACTCTGGCAGTCTCCATCCCTTCTGCACAGCAAGCTCCTGAGGTTAGGGGAACAGATCGAGATTTTAAAGCTCCAACATATTCCATATTGATGTACACTGGGAAACAAAAACACACACGTAATTGTGATAAAGACAAGTAAGGCAAGAACAAGAGGTTGATGGGGGTCAGCAAAAACAAGGAAACAGTCTAAAAGAAGCAGTGTTTAATAACACAAAAGGTGCAACACCTAGAAGCCAAGAACACAGTTTTACAAATCTTGTAAACCTCACGGTAGAAATTGCTGTTACTATGCTTTCTATCGATGGCATCATCTGGCTTGGTGCCAGCTGATTAAACAGAACAACAATCTTTGATGGAAACACCCTAGTCTGAATATCAAGCACAAACATAAGTCATTAGGTATTTTCTGAAGCCATACCAAAAACAGTTCAAAATTCCATGCTACTGCCGTATTCAAAACAGGACACAGTCTCTATTCCCAATAAACTAAATAGACATAGGTGTAAGGAATACAAACATGACAGATTCTGACTCTGCTGTGTATGTGTAAGCACCAATACATACACACACACACACACACAAAACATCATACTACAACAAAAACGTGTAACATACATACATACATACATACATAGTCAATACATTGTTAAACACAGATCTGCACACCAGTCAAGCCACAAGACTTTCTTTCCCCCCAGAAATCATACATTTGCAGTGATGTTACAACTGCATAGGATTCTGGGCGGGCCTATGCAAATAAGTTGAACAAAGAATCTAATGTTTGCCTTATTATTCCATTTTAAACATGGATTCCTTGGAGTTTACGTTTGCTCTATACAACAGCTAAGAAACAACTTCGGAAGAGATGTAAAACCCCTTCCACCTGAATTCAGTGGCTAGTCAATACATTGTTAAACACAGGTCTCACACCATTCTACATACATATTTATTGATTAGTTTTACGTAATTAAGCAAATGTTATTATAATTTAAGGGACCTGCCTGACGACCCAGGCAGAAAGTTCAATTTGCAAGCCCTATATTTGAGACTGTAACTTTCCAAAACACCATAAAAAAAAAAAAAAAAAAAAACACAAACGCTAACTTTGGCCAGGGTTTGTGACTTAGTGGCTATTAAAAAACTGGATATACCCCATTTTAAGTACCATTGGTTGTCTACTTTTCCAAATTGTATGCCAAGATGGGGTTTATTTTCATCCCTGGGCTGCCATAAGGTCTCAAAGGCAACATAGGGCAAACAAGCCAATCTAACAAATTTCAATGTGCAAAAAAGGAAAAGGTGTATATTTGACTCTAAGTTTTTTCCAAAACACCATAAAACCTGTACATGGGGGTACTGTTGTACTTGTGAAACATTGCAGAATACAAATGTGTATTTTATTGCAGTAAAAGCAAACTGTATTCTGACTTTCAAAGTTAAAATGTCACGCAGAACATGAAAAACAACATTTTTAAATTTCTCTCACTTTATTAGATTTTATTCAAATAAAATTGTTTCATATATAAATATTTGTCGTAACATGAAAGCCTTGTTTCTCCTGAACAAAATGACATAAGTGTGGGTACACTAAAGTGGTGCATTATGATTGAAAAGACATAGTCAAGTTCCAAATTTTGTTTTAATGAGAACTTGAAAAGCTTTAAAAGTTTAACATTTACTTGCATTCATATTAGAGAGGTAAGCAATGTGTATAAAATACTTCCAGAAAAAATAGTCTACTAGTTTTAAAAATGCACTTAGTCATGAGAAACAACAATTCTGTGCATATTTGCATGGCTTGGGCTGGATGAGTGCGTAAGCCAACAGTGTCCATCCATGCTCTGTATAAATATGGACAAATTCGGCATTGATGAAAGTGTATATTCCACATTAGCAATATCGCAAGTGAGGCCCAGGATATAGGTGCACCGGTGACTCTCAGATTGTGACAAACTGCTGGAAAACACTGTCATAGAACCAGGAAAAACATCTGCAACCTACAAGCACGAAGCTGAAAGGTCTGTCCACAGCTCCCAGACATCACTCCCACCATCCCCTCATTGATAATGTAGAATTAACACTCACATTGAAAGGCAGTTGTTGGTTTAGGCTGCTGGGGGCAGTTTAGCCCAGCTCTGTCAGCCCATCAATCATACCCCGGTTGCACGGATTAAAAGGAACTATGCAAAGGCATAAATAGCACATGAATACAAACGCAGAAGGAGCAGTCTCAGGATGACACAAAAAGCTGCCATAGGTTATGAAACTGCTTTCCCTATTACAGCCCTAAGGTTAAAGGGAAACTATAGTGCCAGGAACACAAGAGCGTTTTCCTAGCACTATAGCTCCCTATAGTGCCCCTTCCTCTCTCCCCCTTTCCTCCTTCCACCTCCATTCTGTCACTCACCTGATTCCAACGCAGATGTCCCTCTGCGCTGGTTCAGACTCCACCTCTTCTCCTCCCATTAGGATGACGACGGAAGGGAAGAGGGGACCTAATGAGCATGTGTGGCGAGTGCTGCACTCGCATTGGGACTTCCCATCTAGGAAAGCATTTCCATTATCTGGAAATCTATTCATAAACAGGGCTATACATAGGACACAATGTCACACATTTAGGCTGGAAGAAAGAAGATTTCAGCTAAGGCAAAGAAAAGTTTTTTTTACAGTAAGAGTAATAAGGACATGGAAGTATTTGCCTGAAGAGGTGGTTTTGTCAGAGTCTATACAGATGTTTAAACTGCAATTGGATAAATACTTGCAAAAACATAACCTACAGGGATATAATTTCTAATTAGTGGCGTAATAGCTGCTTGATCCAAAGAGACATCTGACTGCTATTTTGGGGTCAAGAAGGAATTTTTTCCTAGTTTGTTGCAAAATTGGAAGCACTTCAGACTGGGTTTTTTGCCTTCTTTTGGATCAACAGCAAAAACATATGTGAGGAAGACTGAACTTGATGGACGCAAGTCTCTTTTTCAGCTATGTAACTATTGTATATGGTTTCCTATGGGGTTCTGGGTGATGCTGGAGGTTTTCATGCATAGCGTGAGAACATCCAGCGTCAGTTAGTCAACCAAAAGTCGCCTAACCGTGCAGAAGTCCCTCTAGTGGCTGTCTGGTAGATAGCCACTAGAGGTGGCGTTAACCCTCGCAGGTAATTATTGGAGTTTCTCAAAAACTGCAATAACTACCAATGCAGGGTTAAGGGACTTGGGACACTGCAACCGGACCACTACCATGAGCTGAAGTGGTCTGGGTGACTATAGTGTCCATTTAAATTTGTCTGTGGCCCATTTTCCTTTGGCTTATGGCACACTGGTCAACAACCACGGTCTTACTGTACAATTTGTGGAACAAAAATGCAGTCAAAGATATCTTCCAAATCAGTTACCTGATGTTCTAGGAAATGAAACCTCCAACTTTCCATAAATTAGGTAGTTACCACAACGACACCCAACTGCCTGACCTAGAGTATGCAACTAATGCCATTCATTTAGGACAGGTCTGAAATACCTGCATGGCGCTGCAAAGGTTTAGAGGAATAAGATCAATTTATTTGTGTTTGTTAACAAACCACCTTAAATAGAGGTGTCTTGTGCAAAAATGTAAGCAAACAGTTTCTCCATAAGATTACACTTCGGGTTATTCCCAAACAATTGTCAAAAGGCAAGCCAAAACAGCTAGATTTGTAAAAAAAAAAAAAAAAAAAAATAAATATATTCGTCTCAGCAAGATCTGTAACTTTATTAGCAGGAGGTCATTCTAAACTCACATGCAACATATTTAAAATGTGGTCTGACAATTCAATTGTAAGATATAATAAACAGTTGTATTGCCATTTCCCTGATCACAAAATCTAGTATCTCCTAAAGCGCACTGTAGTGCTTATGGTGTTCAAATTAACCCACAGTATGGGCAAGATTAACTTCTTGGAAAGTTGCTATCTCATTGTATTACTAGTTAAAGAATTCCCATTATCTGCCTCTAAACACAAAACATAGATCCCCCCCCTCCCTCCCTCCCTCCCTCTTCTGCTTTCTCACTACCCTGCACTATGACATACATACTCAAACCCTAAGTTCAGATACAGATGATTGCTGGCCACTAGCCAATGGGGGTATCAACCATTTTGATCGCATGCAATTTGGTCGCATGCATTTTGGTCGTGACAAATTGGTCGAATTACACTGTTTGTGCATTTTGATCGCATGCAATTTGGTCGCCATTCATTTTGGCCGCATTTTGATATAAGGTGTCATTTGGGTAATATAAGGTGTCACTATCTTAGGGTAAGGGTTAGGGTTAGGGTTAGCTTTTTCCCATGAGTGGGGATCGTCCCTGTGCACTACCTAAGATGGCTACAGAGTCCCAAAGTCCCACTGCTGGATGCAGCAATTGAGGTCCGCTCCCATAATTTCTCCTGTTTGTTGGGCGAGTATGGGTACGGTACCTGTTGTGCTTCCGTATCAGGGTGCGATCTGTCGCGTTGTGGAGTTGGGGCATGGGGTCACTGGGTGTCCTCCAGGTACAGGTCCTTGGTGCAGGCTTCAAGGTAGTTGGTGGGTCATACTCGACCGGAGTGCGTCTTGCGCCTGTTTCCTGGGAGTGCCACAGCTGTGCGGGTATGCGTGAATATGCAGGCTTCTGTGGTGCTTGTGTGTCTTGCGGTAAAAAATCCATGCAATCACAATGCCATGCGACCAAAATGCATGGCGACCAGATTGCCTCGACCAAAATGCATGCGACCAAAATGCCCTAAACCGCCAATGGGATACGTCATCAACTACCCACTACTGGTCGTCAAATGACCTCAGCGCCTTAATAACTGACCATATAAATGGCATGCGCACCATAGTACAAGCTGGGACTATAACGCCCCACTCTAGACTATAATGCCCGCATACCTAGCCGAGAGCCTGGAACACGAGTAGCACTTAATGCTAACAAAATATTCCCAAACCATCTCCAGACACGCAAAAATAACGAACGCAACCAGGGTACACTCTGCTACAGGCAACACAAAACACGATTGTACGAGAAAAACCCTTGGGAAACTGATACAGACACCTCTAGAGCCGAGTAATTACAGAGGACATCCAGTTTCCCAATACCGTCAAGTGTGTCAGCTACATTATCTACTACATGATTTGTATAACACCCCTGTACTGTATGATGAATCTTGTATAACTGACGTTTGTATTTCACTGTACAATTGAATTTTCGAAAATAAATAAAACTATTGAAAAAAAAACAAAAAAAAATACAGAAGGGGAAATTGGTACCAAGTACCTAACAATTACAAACTTCTGTTATTACCAGTATTTAAAAAAAAAGTAGAGAGTCCACATGTATGTCCAAATTGCTGACCCCACTTCAACCTGACTGATTCACAACACTGACAAATAACAGATTGATATACCTGCAATGTACCAATGGGATTGCCTTGCATCTGATTGGGTGGTTGTTTGGCGGCCTCTCGAATTAAAGGCTCAGTCATGGGCAAGCTATATTGTGCACAAATATAAAAACAAAATCACAACTGCAACAAGACAGCTAGGTGTTCAAGAAGTGCAATATTTAAAGGAGCATAGAAACAAAAACAAAAACAGAAAATGTAATAAAAGGTTTTACAGATGAGCATAATTGTAATGTACTAGCATGGAGCAACTAGCAAGAATATTAAATTGGTTTAAAGTGGGATTTCTGATCTAACATATATTCAGGGCAAAGAGCTCACCATTTACTTACTGAAAGCACTAGTTTCATACATTAGTCTCGCAGGGTACAGAGTCATGAAGCATGCTTCACAAATAAGCTGGCACCAGTCATAGGGGTTTGTAGAAAATATGCTATTTCAAGGTTGGACACACTGAGCTTCGAGGAAGTATAGCGCTTTCCAAGTCATGCATCTCTAAGCTGCGCTATATGTAGGTAGAGAAACTTCACCGAAATGTTGTCTGATATCATTCTGATAAAAATCATCACAAAGCAACCAGCACAAATCAGTTTGTTCTCGAAAAACTATTAATTGCGAGACTAAACAAATAGGGAATTGCAAAATTGCATCCAACTTATTCCCAAATCGGATATTTTGGTCTAAAATGTGCATTTTCCTAGTAAAAGGCAAGTCTGCATTAATCATGCATCATGCAGACTTTCTGTGTAATAAAAACTATTTTAAGTCTAGGTTACATTCGTTATTCCATCTCAATTGTTTTGCTGTTGTGCATTATTTTAAGATGCAGTTATACTTCAGATTGTCAACCAAAATAAAATTAAATTAAAAAAAAAAAATCATCATCTATGCACCAAGACCCACAATATTAAGATGTAGTTATTCTGGTGCTTAGACTGCCCCTTTAAAGGAACACATTGTACTGGTTAAGGTGGCAGGAGTGACCTGGCAACCCCCATTGTAAGTAGTCAAAATATTTTATAAAGGTCTGACTTCTCATCTGGGCACTCTCAGGGGTTACTATCCTCCTCCACTATACCAAACAAACTCTAAAGCTCCTGCTTAGGAACTTCTATTTTCTCTCCTGAGCTAAACCCTGCACTGCCGCCAGGCTGTTGCATGAGTAGCAGAAGTACCACATACAAAATGAACCATATGCAATGTAGCTGGATGGATTCCACTGTGGGAAAACTGCAAGCAGAGTCCAAGTAAACCACTGTTTGTTTCACCGCTTAAGTTATGAATAGTATTAAACCCGCGGTGTGTAAATGTAGGCAAAGACATAGCAAAACTGAAAGCAAAGAGAAAATGGCTCATGTATGCTGCGCTTTTTTGAATGTAGAGCTAACCATGCCGCAAAGAAGAAAATCCACTACACATGACCACCTTTTTTAAAGTGACATTATGCATTAGCATAATGCTAATGGATTTTATGGTTTTTGCCCAAATTAGCATCATTTTGCAGCATTCTCTATGCCTCATCTACAATAGCCCTTGTTGGTTACTGGTCTACAAATAAGAGAAACACCTGCTTCACTTATACAGGGTTGTATTAGATAGATAATGTAGACACTCTAAAAAGAGCAATAGAATTAGATTATTTCAACTGACTGATCACTTCTTTACTTGGATAATACTAATTGCTTACTGTAAATACAGTAAGTTTAACCCCTTAAGGACACATGACATGTCATGATTCCTTTTTATTCCAGAAGCTTGGTCCTTAAGGGGTTAAAGGACCACTATAGGCACCCAGACCATTTCAGCTCAATTAACTGGTCTGGGTGCCAGGTCCCTCTAGTGTGAACCCTGCAGCTGTAAACATAGCAGTGAAATTGCTATGTTTCACTGAGGGTTAATGCAGCCTCTAGTGACTGTCTCACTGACAGCCGCTAGAGGCGTTTCCGCGCTTTTCACTGTGAAGATCAGTGAGAAGACACTGACGTCCATAGGAATGCACTGAGTAATGCTTTCCTATGGGCGGTTTGAATGCGCGCACGCGCAGTTATTGCCACGCATGCGGCACTGACGTCGACAGGAGGAGTTCCCCAGCGCCGAGGGAGCACAGCGCTGGAGAAAGGAAAGTGTTTTAACGCCTTCAGCCCAGCGAGAGTGGGACCTAAAGACCCTATATAAAAACATTCAGAAATGGCAAATCCAAATTAATAAAATTATTAAAAGGACCACTATAGTGCAAGGAAAACAAACTCGTTTTCCTGGCACTATAGTGGTCCTTTAAATAATTTTATTAATTTGGATTTGCCATTTCTGCATATGTTTTTTTTAAATGCATTATCTGCAAAGTATCAAAGTACAGCCTGGAAAAAAAACCAAAAAAAAAAACACCACAACAACACAAAAGAGAAAGTAATGATGGCAAAAGGATTTTGCAAAACTGAGATACTGATGAGGAGAAAACAAATTATTTAAATCAAGTCAGATAAATACAATAGTGCACTTTAAAAGCCCCTAGAAACAAACAGTTGCACAAATCATAGAAAAAGTTACAGAAAGGATAAGCCTTCACTCACCTTATTTTGGAGTCTCCTTTTAATATGTTTAAAGCAGATTCTGCTGCTTTATGTTTTGCTATTTTCTTGCTAGGTCCTTCTCCTAAATGACGAGGTAGAAGAGTTGGGAAAAGAAAGACAGTAAGCATGAGTATTTCAGCATAGCACCTACCATGCTACATTACCAATATACCAACTAATATGCCTTGTATTTAAAATACAGCAGATTCATTTTTTTTTGTTTTATCTATTAAATACAGGAATATGATGATGTTGAAGAACAAAGACCCCAAGGCAACGTGTTTAGCTCCACTATACGTCCTCAATGTGATCACTGTGCCATCCCGTGATTCCTCTGACAAGTACCCGCTTGGCATCTAACAGATAAGAGCAGTACCATTGCACGGGCACTTGGCATTTTCCTCAGTAGCGCTGAACATTCAAAAGCGCTGTGTATTTAATTCATTTACCCACTTTGCGGGTCTTTGCTCAGCAAAGCATGCCAAAGAAAACAAAGTAAATCTCCCTTTTAGTTTGGCAGTGCTAAACTGAGCTAGTGGGAGTTCCCCTTAAAAAGGCAATCTAAGCACCATAACGTACTGTAGTGTTATAGTGACAGGAGTCACTTGGCACTGTCCCACTGTTCCATAGTTTTCAAACGTTAGACACTTAGCTGGGCAACAAGGGTGCCTGCAGTCCAGTGTCTCTTCATAGATGTCACTAAAGGGTCCATTCCTTCTTAAAAAAAAAAAATTATACTTAGGACATAAATCATAGACTGAGCAGTGTAAGCTGGTGGTCCAAGTCAATACATTTTGTCCAAAGAGACTGAATTGATATTTTGCAAATGCAGAAGTTGGTAGTGCCACTTTGGCAATCTCTTTGAAGAGGAGCCATATTGTGAGTCCCTGTAGAACCCAAGAAAGTGTCAGATAGCTTGTAAACAGATTGACTCTTAACAGTGGGAAAACGTAAGAGGTCTAACACCAACAGGTTTGTATAGGTGTGTAGATGCTTTGTGATGGCACTACAAAAATAAAAAGGTGGATTTACAAGTGGTTGAAGAATTACTAAATTGCTTAGGTCATGCATTTAAGCAGCTCTGCATTTAATCTACTTATAATACAGAATCACTTATTTTGCATCTTTTCCTAAGTTGTGTTTCAAAGCGGTTGTATACAGCAAACACAGACTGAAAGGAATCCATGGTTAAAATGGAATGAGGCAATAATGTGATTCTTTGTTGAACGAATTTGCCTATGCCCATCCAGAATCCTTTGCGGTAGTAACATCAATGCAAATTTGTGATTTCTGTGGGAAAATCAAGTCTTATGGCTTGACTGGTGTGCAGATTTTTGTTTAACATTGTATTGACTATAACACAGAATGGTAGTTTATACAATGATTGTGTTTTCACACATACCTATGCATGATATTTCACCTATTACAACCCGGAAAGTGAAACTGGGGTGATGAGCTTGTCCTTCAGCTTTCTCCAACGTATACACAGGTGGTTTGCCAGACTTTGTTCCAAATTCAAGTAGCAGCTGTATGGGAGTCTTGCATGGATTATTAGGAACAACTCCCTCTACGCTGTAAAGACCAAAGGGAATATTTTAAGAAGTGAGGTTTTATGGAGAGAGTGAACAAAACCACAAAAAAATAAAAAAAAAACCTTGCAAACCGCTGGAGGATTTTTAAAAATTTTTTTTTTTTTTTTTAATAAAACGTCAAAGCATTAACAGAAGTCTCTATTAACACCTTCACTACCAAATTATCTGTAAGCAAATGACCACTGAAATCTTTGGTGTGTGTTTTTTTTTTTTTAAAGTTAATGTATGCATTTTTCATGAACATTTTGCATAAGTAGTACAAAACACAAATATCATTGTTAATCTATGTTTAATAGACAGTGCAAACAAATGAGAATACAATATTTATTGGCGTGTTATTCAAGAAACATTCCAAGCACCATATGCACTACAGTACACTCTAGTGGTTATGGTGCCAGAATTGCCCTGGCGTCCTTCAAAGGCAAGTAGTCAAACCACTTGCCAACAACTTGACAATTTACCTGGGGTACACACAATGTCACTCAAAGGCTGCAAGAGATCCTGAAGCCCTGTACAGAGAATTTGTTAGCTCCCTTGAACTAAGCCAAGCAATGCACAATTGGCTGAATGCAGAGAGCATCCAGCTATATTGGAGGAGATGATCAGCACACCACAGGAATGTCGTCAAACGGTTTGCATAATTAACCTGGTACAGCACCAGGGGAACTCCGGGCACCATAATCACTACAGCACCCTGGTGCTTTGAGTGTTCCTTTAAAATGTAGAGAAATGCGTATATGTGTTTTGGTTACATACCTCTGTCTGTGTACACACGTTGTAGAAAGTGATCGCTTTAAACTTAGTAACGTAATCATACCAATAGGATTCTCAATGATACTACCTGTTGCGACGTCTTACTTATTAAGCATGACTAAATATTTAATTGACTGGAAATCCATTAGTCTGTATTCTACCAATCACAAGAGTAGGTATGCTATTGCACCATTAAAAATTAACACTGCAAGCACCATACTCACTACAGCTCGTTGTAGCCGTTATGGTGCCAGGAATGTCCTGGCACCTCTACAGGCTGTGGGGGTTACGGTGCTTGAGTTGTTCCTTTAAAAAAAAAAAAAAAAAAAAAAAATCCACTAAACTATCCTTCAGAGGACTATAGTTCATTTAGATTTATTAAAGGGAAACTATAATGTTAGGAATACAAAGTTGTAAACAGGATCATGTTTATTAATTGTTCTTAAAATTGGCAGGTTAGCCAATCAGTTCTACAGAATTCCTAATTCCTTCAATAGATCAAGTTTCCCATCTTTCCACTGTCCGACACCAGCACTGATATTCAATGTCTCCCATTTGTTGGTGTATTGAAAGTTCCACAAAAAATCCATAGCATGCTGAATTTGCTCAATTATTTGTGAAAAGCCCAGCCCTATGCTATGTAGTTATTCACACTGTTGGAACTATGGAACAATGGATTTGGTGTACTACTGCAATGAATACAGACTTGGTGTACTGCATGAGATTTTCTTGAAAATACCATACATGAAGTAGCACTCTCCTCTAACCGCTGACCTTGCAAAAATTACTAATGGCAAAGAGGGACGTTATTTGTGTAGCACCAACATATTGTGCAGTGCTTTACAATTATATAGTGCAGACCTGCAATAGAAACGGACAGACAAAATAAATATCAGCACATATAAGACGTGAATTCTTCACAAAGTTGCTCCGTTATATACTGTTCAATAATAAGGTATTATTGTCATGTCATAGATGCTTTAAAAAAGACCTCTGTTTAGGTTGAAATGTTGCACATTCAGTTTTCAATAATTCTGTCTTTTTGAAGAAGCCTTGAGTGCCTGGACCTACTTTCTACTAATAGACGCACTACTGCTCTGCCTCAATTATATTGAGTAGGGACAGTAAACTATTAAAGTGGCAGTATAAATCACTTCAAATTAACCTTACACTCTAATATACATATTACACTCAAAATACATGTATATCTGCAGTGCTGGTCCTCAGAGGTGCACTGGACTGTCAGACTGCGGCAAGTGCTGTATGCCCACAATGCTTCTCTGTGAGAAGCATTCAACTGAACAAATGCCATCACATTGCATAACTTGACAGAAGAATGATTGAACTGCAGTATGTCTTGGTGAAGGTATAAAGGTCAGTTTAGCTGTTCTTTTTAAAAGGACTTTTTTTTGTTTTTATTAAAAGGAAAAACACACACACTTAATATTTCATAGTAGAGAGCGGTATCAACCAGCATGCCTTGTTACCTAGCTACATAGAGCTGACAATGATGACTAACCTCTAGTAGTTCAGATGCTATCTACTACATCTCCTATGATGCTCAACCAACCACCCAACTGCCCAACCATAAATGGGAAGGTTATCCACACCAACTACAATGTTAAATATACATTTAGAACACATTCTACAATTACTATGAAAATGGGGATCCACCCATGGCCAGTTAACATTCAAGCTCTCCTCCAGACCCCTGCCACAGCCAGTAACATACCCAGTTATTATACAATCCCCTTCAGACCCCTGCCACAACCAGTAACACAGCCAATTATGCAGCCCCCTGCCACAACCAGTAACACAGCCAATTATACAGCCCCCTGCCACAACCAGTAACACAGCCAATTATAAAGTCCCTTTTAGACCCGTCACAACCAGTAACACAGCCAATTATACAGCGCCCTTCAGTCCTCTGCCACAACCAGTAACACAGCCAATTATAAAGTCCCCTTTAGGCCACTGTCACAGCCAGTTATTATAGAGCCCACCTCCAGACCCCTGTCACAGCCAGTCATTATACAGGCCCCCCTCCTGATTCCTGTCACAGACAGTTGTCATTCTGGTCCCCCTGTCAAAGCCAGATATTATAGATGTCCCCCCTCCAGACTCCTGTCACAGTCAGTACCATTGCCAGTTAATATACAGCCCCCTCCCTCAGTCAGTAACAAAGCCAGTTATTATAGATTTCTCCCTCCAGAGCCCTGTCACAGCCCGTTATTATACACCCACCTCTCCCTCCTCCAGACCCCAGGCACAGCAAGTTATTATACACACCCCTCCTCCAGACCCCTGTCACAGTCAGTTATTATACACCCCCTCTTTCAGACCCCTGTCACAGCCAGTTATTAAATACACCCCCCCTCCTCCAGACCCCTGTCACAGTCAGTTATTACACACTCCCCCCCTCCTCCAGACCCCTGTCACAGCCAGTTATTAAATACACCCACCCTCCTCCAGACCCCTGTCACAGCCAGTTATTACACACTCCTCCCTCCTCCAGACCCCTGTCACAGTTATTAAATACACCCACCCTCCTCCAGACCCCTGTCACAGCCAGTTATTAAATACACCCACCCTCCTCCAGACCCCTGTCACAGCCAGTTATTAAATACACTCACCCCCCTCCAGACCCCTGTCACAGCCAGTTATTAAATACACTCACCCCCCCTCCAGACCCCTGTCACAGCCAGTTATTATACACTCACCCCCCCTCCAGACCCCTGTCACAGCCAGTTAATAAATACACCCATCCTCCTCCAGACCCCTGTCACAGCCAGTTATTATACACCCCCTCCTCCAGACCCCTGTCACAGCCAGTTATTATACTCCGCCCCTTCTTCAGACCCCTGTCACAGCCAGTTATTATACTCCGCCCCTTCTTCAGACCCCTGAGACAGCCAGTTATTATACATCCCCCCTCCTCCAGACCCCTGACACAGCCCGTTATTATACATCCCCCCTCCTCCAGACCCCTGTCACAGCCAGTTATTATACAGCCCCTCCTCCAGACCCCTGTCACAGTTATTATACACCCCCCTCCTTCAGACCCCTGTCACAGACAGTTATTATACATCAAATATCCTTGAATGGAATCTATGTGAAAATTGAAAAAGCTTTCATAGCGTAAAAAAGTAAATATAAATAGTGTTTAAAGTGAGATTAGAAATGCACTCACAAACAAACGATTAATCAGGCCTTTCACCCTCTCAGGGGTAGTGTGATGAGCACAGATATCCTCCGACACGATATATGTGGATGTAAAAAAATGCAATATAGTGAAGTTTGTTTTAGAAATATATAAATTCACATTTATTCATTGCACTTACAAATTAGTGGCAGTTTTTTATTTTTTGCCAAAAATTCACAAGAATACTCAAAAACCCCCAGGACGTCCCATTATCAGCGGAATCAATTCCTTATCATGCAAATTATCAGAATATGTGGATTTATTTTTACAGCCTTATGTCCCATTACACTATACTTTCATCAAAGATACCAGGCATATTCTGCAAGATTTAAAATCTATAGAGTGGAAATCCTCTTACATTCTAGCGACAGCAGACATTACAGCCCTGTACTCTAACATTCCCCACGCAAAAGGCATTGCTTGCATTCAAGATACCCTTAAATCACCACAAGTTTTAGAGGACGCCCAGATTGAGTTTCTGGTGAGTTGTATTCAATTCGTACTCGCCAGAAACTTTTTCTGGTTTAATGGCCAGTTTTTTCTTCAGCGATGCGGCGTCGCCATGGGGACGAAATTCGCCCCCAGTTTTGCCAACTTGTATGTGTCCCATTGGGAACGCCAGCACATCAAGTTGGCGGACCATGATGGGGGTGGTTTGGTCCTGTGGCGGCGCTTCATCGACGATGTCCTGATCATCTGGGATGGTTCTATAGAAGACCTTGATTTATTTTTGGGCCAAGTTAACGACAATGAATATAATTTAAAATTCACTTCGGTATCCAGTAATTCTACTATAAATTTCTTGGATTTAACTATACACTGTGTGCAGAATTATTAGGCAAATGAGTATTTTGACCACATCATCCTCTTTATGCATGTTGTCTTACTCCAAGCTGTATAGGCTCGAAAGCCTACTACCAATTAAGCATATTAGGTGATGTGCATCTCTGTAATGAGAAGGGGTGTGGTCTAATGACATCAACACCCTATATCAGGTGTGCATAATTATTAGGCAACTTCCTTTCCTTTGGCAAAATGAGTCAAAAGAAGGACTTGACAGGCTCAGAAAAGTCAAAAATAGTGAGATATCTTGCAGAGGGATGCAGCACTCTTAAAATTGCAAAGCTTCTGAAGCGTGATCATCGAACAATCAAGCGTTTCATTCAAAATAGTCAACAGGGTCGCAAGAAGCGTGTGGAGAAACCAAGGCGCAAAATAACTGCCCATGAACTGAGAAAAGTCAAGCGTGCAGCTGCCAAGATGCCACTTGCCACCAGTTTGGCCATATTTCAGAGCTGCAACATCACTGGAGTGCCCGAAAGCACAAGGTGTGCAATACTCAGAGACATGGCCAAGGTAAGAAAGGCTGAAAGACGACCACCACGGAACAAGACAAACAAGCTGAAACGTCAAGACTGGGCCAAGAAATATCTCAAGACTGATTTTTCTAAGGTTTTATGGACTGATGAAATGAGAGTGAGTCTTGATGGGCCAGATGGATGGATTGGTAAAGGGCAGAGAGCTCCAGTCCGACTCAGACGCCAGCAAGGTGGAGTTGGAGTACTGGTTTGGGCTGTTATCATCAAAGATGAGCTTGTGGGGCCTTTTCGGGTTGAGGATGGAGTCAAGCACAACTCGCAGTTTCTGGAAGACACCTTCTTCAAGCAGTGGTACAGGAAGAAGTCTGCATCCTTCAAGAAAAACATGATTTTCATGCAGGACAATGCTCCATCACACGCGTCCAAGTACTCCACAGCGTGGCTGGCAAGAAAGGGTATAAAAGAAGAAAATCTAATGACATGGCCTCCTTGTTCACCTGATCTGAACCCCATTGAGAACCTGTGGTCCATCATCAAATGTGAGATTTACAAGGAGGGAAAACAGTACACCTCTCTGAACAGTGTCTGGGAGGCTGTGGTTGCTGCTGCACGCAATGTTGATGGTGAACAGATCAAAACACTGACAGAATCCATGGATGGCAGGCTTTTGAGTGTCCTTGCAAAGAAAGGTGGCTATATTGGTCACTGATTTGTTTTTGTTTTGTTTTTGAATGTCAGAAATGTATATTTGTGAATGTTGAGATGTTATATTGGTTTCACTGGTAAAAATAAATAATTGAAATGGGTATATATTTGTTTTTTGTTAAGTTGCCTAATAATTATGCACAGTAATAGTCACCTGCACACACAGATATCCCCCTAAAATAGCTATAACTAAAAACAAACTAAAAACTACTTCCAAAAAAATTCAGCTTTGATATTAATGAGTTTTTTGGGTTCATTGAGAACATGGTTGTTGTTCAATAATAAAATTAATCCTCAAAAATACAACTTGCCTAATAATTCTGCACTCCCTGTATATGTAGAACAAAATCAATTAAAAACCAAGACGTATTTTAAGCCCACAGATTGCAACACAGCCATTGAGAGCTCCAGTACCCATTATCCTCCATGGCTCTCCAACATTCCTAAGAGCCAATTTACCCGGCTCAGAAGGAACTGTACAGACAACCACATGTTCCTAGAACAGTCTAAGATTGTACAACAAAGATATACTGACAAAGGGTATAATGTGCAAAAAATGGAGATATCTAAATCGGAAATATTAAATTCTGACAGATCATTATTGCTAAAAAACAAAAATGAAGAGGGTCTGGAACTACTAACAGCTGAGCAAAAAATAAAAAATAGATTCAAATGGAAAAATAAAAATAAGGAGAAAAGTGACAATATAGATAAAAGAAAAAATAATAGCAACAACAAAGATATTAATAACAAATTTGAATTTGCGTTTGTCACACAATATAATTCTCAAGCTAGACAGGTAGAAAAAATCCTTAAAAAGCATTGGTACATCTTAAAGAGAGATGAGATTTTAAAAGATGTATTACCAGATTTTCCTACAGTAATCTATAAAAAATCTAGCAATCTTAAGAACAAATTGGCACCCAGCCTACTACCTATCACTCCTTCTTGTAACAACTTTCTTAAGACCCAAGTACAAGGGTTTTATAGCTGTGGCCATTGTTCTACGTGTACACACCTCAAAAGGAAAATTCAAGATTTCACTGGTACATACACGAAAAAAACATATAAAATAAAAAACTATATTCATTGTTCTTCTACTTTTGCAATCTATTTATTGCAATGTGGCTGTGGTGCCCAATAGGATATTACAGAACTTCTTGTGTATTTATATTTGTTTTTATTTACTTTTATTTGAATGCTGTATCTTCTCCCTGACTCTGGATTGTGGATACTCGACTATCACCACCAGGAGTTCCATATGTTTATGGAGAGATGCCTTTTTTATGCTGCTAATTTGTAAGTGCAATGAATAAATGTGAATTTATATATTTCTAAAACAAACTTCACTATATTGCATTTTTTTACATCCACATATATCGTGTCGGAGGATATCTGTGCTCATCACACTACCCCTGAGAGGGTGAAAGGCCTGATTAATCGTTTGTTTGTGAGTGCATTTCTAATCTCACTTTAAACACTATTTATATTTACTTTTTTACGCTATGAAAGCTTTTTCAATTTTCACATAGATTCCATTCAAGGATATTTGACCTATATCAGGTTGTCCCTTTGCATTCTATCTAATATACGTATTCTGGGTGGTTTCCACTTTTGTCTATTTGCTATACATTTCCACAGGTGGTTGTGAAGTTCACCTGGAGCTATCACAGTATACGTGTATTTTCTTAGTGTATATACTTTGTTTCTTTGTTTCAGTTATTATACATCGCCTTCCTTCAAACCCCTGTCACAGACAGTTATTATACACCCCCTCCTTCAGACCCCTGAGACAGCCAGTTATTATACACCCCCTCCTCCTCCAAACCCCTGTCACAGTTATTATACACCCCCTCCTCCAGATCCCTGAGACAGCCAGTTATTATACACCCTCCCTCCTCCAGACCCCTGTCACAGACAATTATACACACCCTCCTCCAGACCCCTGAGACAGACAGTTATTATACACCACCCTCCTCCTCCTCCAGACACCTGTCACAACCAGTTATTATATACCCCCTCCTCCAGACCCCTGTCACAGCCAGTTATTATACTCAGCCCCTTCTTCAGACCCCTGTCACAGCCAGTTATTATACTCAGCCCCTTCTTCAGACCCCTGTCACAGCCAGTTATTATACTCCGCCCCTTCTTCAGACCCCTGAGACAGCCAGTTATTATACATCCCCCCTCCTCCAGACCCCTGACACAGCCCGTTATTATACAGCCCCTCCTCCAGACCCCTGTCACAGTTATTATACACCCCCCTCCTTCAGACCCCTGTCACGGACAGTTATTATACACCGCCTTCCTTCAGACCCCTGTCACAGACAGTTATTATACACCGCCTTCCTTCAGACCCCTGTCACGGACAGTTATTATACACCGCCTTCCTTCAGACCCCTGGCACAGACAGTTATTATACACCCCCCTCCTTCAGACCCCTGAGACAGCCAGTTATTATACACCCCCTCCTCCAGATCCCTGAGACAGTTATTATACACCCTCCCTCCTCCAGACCCCTGTCACAGACAATTATACACACACCCTCCTCCAGACCCCTGAGACAGACAGTTATTATACACCCCCTCCTCCTCCTCCTCCAGACACCTGTCACAACCAATTATATACCCCCTCCTCCAGACCCCTGTCACAGCCAGTTATTATACTCCGCCCCTTCTTCAGACCCCTGAGACAGCCAGTTATTATACATCCCCCCTCCTCCAGACCCCTGACACAGCCCGTTATTATACAGCCCCTCCTCCAGACCCCTGTCAGTTATTATACACCCCCCCTCCTTCAGACCCCTGTCACGGACAGTTATTATACACCACCTTCCTTCAGACCCCTGTCACAGACAGTTATTATACACCGCCTTCCTTCAGACCCCTGTCACAGACAGTTATTATACACCCCCCTCCTTCAGACCCCTGAGACAGCCAGTTATTATACACCCCCTCCTCCAGACACCTGTCACAATCTGTTATTATACACTCCCACCCCCCCTCCTCCTCCTCCAGCAGACCCTTGTCACAGCCAGTTGCCATCCAGGCCCCCCCTATCTCAGTAAGGTGAACTGAATGGGGCTCTGAGAGATGATGCCCCCCTTTACCTGCTGGGTTTGTCAGGGCTCCTTTTAGGCGCGGCTGGAAACCTCTCCTGAGACATGTTGGAGGAAGGAGAAGAGAGTGTCCCGATCCCCTTGGGTTAAAGCCGCGCAGAAAAGGTTCCCTACCGGCCGCCTGCCTGCTGCACACTGCGGCAAGGGGCCGGCACTTCCTGCCCCCCAGCAACCAGACAGGGGGAGGGAGGGGGCGTGGCCACCGGGTACAACACGGCGAGGAGGGAAAAGTGGAATGGAACCCAGGGAGCCGAGTGGAATGTACCATCCGCGTTATAGGGGAGCCGAGTGGAATGTACCATCCGCGTTATAGGGGAGCCGAGTGGAATGTACCATCGGCGTTATAGGGGAGCCTGGAACGGTCCATCCGCGTTATAGGGGAGCCTGGAATGGTCCATCGGGGTGGCTGTTTATAGGAGTGAACCCTAAGAGTGCTAGTGGAGGGGAGGGTGATCATGTTTTACAAAGGGCGTTAGTAGAGGTCAGTTCTGTCAGCTAATAACGGTCCCCTTTGCAGTCCTGACAGTAAAAATGATACTCTAAGCACCAAAGCGGCTGAACAGCCTGTAATAAAGGAAGTTTAAACATTAGATCTCTCTTTACAGGAAGTGTTCAATGCATACTTGAAAACGAGAGAAATCTCAATTTATCCATCCTGGTAAAATATTTTATAAATAAAGAGAGGGATGTAACTCCCAAATGGCAGAACATGGAGCAGTGAGATTGCAGGGGCATGATTTATACACTAAAACTACTTCATTAAAGAAACACTATAGTGTCAGGAATACAAACGTGCATTCCTGACATTATAGGTGTGAAAACACCATTTAGGTTCCCAGACCCCATTTCCCCCAAACCGTGCTTGTCTTGCTGGCCCACCCATACCCCACCCCCTTGCTGAGATAATCAGTTTTGATAATCTCGTCCAATCTATAGGAAACCATTGGGAGGCAATTGAACATGCGCCGCAAAACGCCACACTGCACCAATCAGCAACTCCTCATAGAGATGCTTTGACCCAATGCATTTTTATGGGGAACGTTCAGTGTCCTCATACTGATACCGGAGAAACTGACGGAAGCCAAGCACAGAGAGATGGACACAGGTTTCTTCAGGAAGGAAGAGATTCTTTATTGGATCACCGATCGGGACTCAGAGGGACTAATGTCACCAAAAATACAGCAAGTTCTGAGCCCCGGACAATAGTGCAGGCTCCTTATATAGGCACATAACTCCTCCCATATTAAGCTCCACCCGCACATTCTCTTGACCAATCAATACAAATAAGAATTAACTTCCTGCTTGACCGCATGGCCTGTCCAGCACAATGGAGGAGGGGAATACTATATCCTGTATTCTTGCACATGCTCCGTACACTACTGATCGTATCTTGCCTCGTGCAACCAACTGATCGATACGTCAGCATATGCACGTACACATGCCACGTGGTAATCTCGGCCTACTAAATTTATTTTTACCGAGATTCCACCACATTCCCCCCTTTGATGCCTCTTGATATTTCACAATTACTTGAGGCATCACTTAACCTTAGTTTGCATACACCGCGAGTTACCTTGAACCAGACCAGACTTATCTTATGATGTGAATCTTCAACACTCATCTTCCTGCATTGGTTCTCCCTGATCTAGAGCCTTATATTTATAAATTGCCATTATCTGTGCAGCAGCCTTCCTCTCTGCTATATTTTCTATCAGGCTTTGCACAGACCTAACTACTAAGGGTAAAAGACACGGCAGGAGTAGACACAACATTAAAATCAGTAGGACTCCACCTACCACTGCCTTAAGCCCTCCAAACCACTCATACCAGCTACCAAACCAACTACTTGGATTATACCCTTTCCATACCTGAGTAGGCACATGTGCTAGTTTAACCATATGGCTAGTAAGCTCAGCTATTGCTTGCCCTTCGTCATCTATTTGAAGACAGCAATTGCTCAGGTTAAACTTCCCACATACACCTCCCTCTACTGCCAAAAGGTAATCCAAGGCTAATCTATTTTGGTACACTGCTGTCCTCATCCTGGTATTATGCTTCGCTAGAAGATTGAGCGCTTGTGATGTCTCGTTAGTAATAATCTCAACCACCGCCTGTAATCGTATAATACGGTTGAGCATATAAATAGGGGTTCTATAACCAAAGGTACCATCTTCTGCCCACGTGGCTGGCCCATAATAATCTATAATACGCTGGGGAGGCCATTCATTATCTTCCCAGGCGCCTATCTCTATGGGTCCCCTTTTCTTCCTATGATTCACATCATACACTTTAACACCTAAAGTCTCACCTGTTTCAATAGGTAACAAGAAGAAGGATGGTTTGAGCATACCCAACACACATGCCCCTTCCCAGTCCTGTGGCAACTCCGAATAGGCTTTCTTACCACAGATCCAGTACAAATTTGCTGGGGCTCTCCAGGTAGATGTGATGGATAGATCAAACCACACATCCTTTAAATTGGCGTATCTAGCAAACGGGTTAGATGGTTCTGAGACATTTGAAGCCGACCACCAAGTTGTATTCTTTGTATCATCATCATAAGCTTTTTGCCCTAGACAAGTTAATTCTCCTACAGAAGTATTATACATCATTCCTTTCCTTGCTATGCAAACATAACCTATGATGGAGGTCTTTAATCTCCACTCAGATTTACCTCTAACACTCATATGATAATCGGCTTGTGTAGATATTAATTGGTCAACTGCCTCAGAACCGGACATTACCTCCTTTGCTTCCCAGGGCCATTGGTCTCCCATGTTAGTACCTCCACACACATAGCAGTTGGTAACATTAAGACTACCGGCAATACTTTCGGCTAAATCAATAAACAGGTTTTTAGCATTATGGGGGATCTTATTATCTATGCTCATCTCTTCATAAAAGGAATGGTATACTTGATGAGTCTGGGAGGATACCGTATCAGTCTCTATCCCTATAAACAATACTGTCCCAGGATCTAAACCCGTCCCATATATTTGAAACCCAAATAAATTACCATATTTATCTAAGAACTTGTCGGGGTTATTTATAAGTATATGGACTGGATTGCATTCCATAGACTTACAATATGGGCTGGTAGGCAACTTAGTCACTATCATGTCCTTGTCTACTGTCTGTCCCCAAGTTGCCCACCCCACACAAGACCAATATGGGCAAAAGTTATAATCTCTATTTGGGCATCTAGGACTCACATATTTATTTTTACTACTGGGACAAATATATTTATCGTTAGACCCATACGTCCTCTCCCATCTAAGATCCCCACATACATTCCACGGCTTTCTACCACTTGATATCGCCTTACACGCATCAAATAGCAGAACACCCGAAGAATGTACGGATTCTAACACCGTCTTATTAATTAGGGTCCCCTGAGGATCTCCATTCCTAAAAGTCAACCAAATTGTACGGGGTTGATACTCTGGACTGAAGCACTTAGGTTCTCCTACTCCTAAATGGCACACACTATATTCTATATTTAGGTATCTACATCTTGATACATCTCCTTTACACTCGTATTGTGAATGCCAAATTAGGGTTTGGGAAATATGGTTACCTGTTCTTGTAGTCTTAATGCATACCTCACAGCTAGGAGTGTCGGTACCTCTACCTTCCTGAATATAAAAATACACATAAATAAACATTATCAAGAACACATCTTTCGTCGTCATCCTCAGTCTTCGTCCGTGCGAAGGCACCTCAGCTTCCAGGATGTAAGGGCTGCAGGGAATGGAGTTCTGCTCGTCTTCACAGGAGTCCCTTCGAGACTTTCCTGGCTTATACACTATACGTCGGTGAGCGGACAGGCTTTATTATGGCCTTCTCACTCACGTACCAAATCTCTGAAACAAATAAAATTTTGTAATCCACAAAGTTCCTCGTCACTCCGACTGAGTCGTGCGTTTTAACCGGATCTTGCAGGGATTCTCTGGATCTGCTGTAACTTGCCAAGAATCGACTGCTGCTGGTTTAACCCTGGAGTGATGTATCCACGGAGTCACTTCGGCTACTTTTATCGCTGTAGGGGTAGACAAAAGAACAACATAAGGACCTCTCCACTTGGGCCCTAACGGTACATTATTCCACTCTTTAATCCACACTTGGTCTCCTGGGTGGTAACTATGAACTGGGGGATAAATATTCACAGGTAATCTATCTTGTACCCATTTCTGTACCTCCTCCATAGTCTTACCCAACTCTACAACCTGCTGCCGGGTAATTCCTTCTCCCAACTGACTCAAATCCCCCCTTAAGTTACCAAGTACGGGAGGTGGTCGCCCATACATGATTTCAAAAGGAGAGAGGCCCATCCTTCTGGTAGGGGTACTGCGGATTCGCAATAGAGCTATGGGCAAGAGAACGTTCCACTTAAGTTGGGTTTCCTGACACATTTTAGCCAACTGATTCTTAATAGTTCTATTCATTCTCTCTACCTTACCAGAACTCTGGGGTCTATATGCCGTATGAAGCCTCCACTTTATACCAAGCATATGAGTCAGTTGTTGTAGGCACTGATGAACAAAAGCTGGACCATTGTCCGATCCTATAGAGCAGGGTAGTCCATATCGGGGTATTATTTCTCGTAGCAGGAATCTCACAACTTCTCCTGCTTTCTCTGTACGAGTAGGACATGCTTCTACCCAGCCTGAATAGGTGCACACAATTACCAGCAGGTAACGATGTCCACCCGATTTAGGCATCACTGTATAGTCAATTTGTAAATCGGACATGGGGAGTCCCCCCATAAACTGGACTCCTGGTGGCTTTACTGGTCCTTGCCTTGCATTATTTTTAGCACACGTTACACATCTTCGTACAATGGCCTGAGTCAAGTTGGACAATCTTGGTATGTAGAAATGTTTTCTGAGAGATTCCTCTGTGCTGTCTCTCCCAGAATGTGTCCCGTTGTGATAGTTTTGGACAATTTCTACCGCTAGTGATGCTGGAATGACTATTCTTCCATCTTCTAACTGATACCATTTGTTCTCCAAATACTTTCCAGGTTCAGTCTTTAACCACTCCTCTTCTTGAGCTGTATAAACTGGAGTCCATTGAGACAGTGGAGTTGGTATAAGAGCAGCTATATGCCCCACATACTCTTGTCTTCCCGATTCAGCGGCACGCTTAGCTGTACTGTCTGCCATCCGATTTCCTTTGGTTACATCACCATCTCCTCTCAGATGCGCTCGACAATGTATGATACCGACTTCTTTCGGTTCCCACACTGCTTCCAATAGTTGTAGGATTTCAGCTGCATACTTGATTTCTTTGCCTTCTGAATTCAATAGTCCTCTTTCTTTATACAAAGCTCCGTGGGCATGAGTGGTTAAAAACGCATACTTGGAGTGTAGATGTTCACTCTTAAACCTTCAGCCAATTGTAACGCTCGTGTCAGTGCTATCAATTCTGCCTTCTGTGCTGATGTTCCTTTCGCCAGTGGCCGAGCTTCTATCACCTTGTCTATTGTTGTTACTGCATATCCTGCATAGCGGATCCCTTCTTTCACATAACTACTGCCGTCGGTATAATATTGAACATCGGGGTTCTGGATGGGAAAATCACGAAGATCTGGTCTACTTGAAAATACTTCATCCATTACTTCCAAACAATCATGTTGACTTTCAGTAGGTTGTGGCAAAAGGGTAGCTGGATTTAAGGTGTTTACAGTCTCTAAATGCACTCTTGGGTTTTCACACAACATTGCTTGATACTTGGTCATACGGCTATTACTAAACCAATGATTTCCTTTGTAATCCAACAACGTCTGTACTGCATGTGGGACTCGTACATAAAGTTCTTGACCCAGAGTGAGTTTATCGGCTTCAGCTACTAGCAGGGCGGCTGCAGCTACTGCTCTTAGACAAGGTGGAAGTCCGCTGGCCACTGCATCCAGTTGCTTAGACATGTAGGCAACAGGTCTTTGCCATGATCCCAAGTACTGTGTCAATACTCCCACAGCCATTCTTCTTTGCTCATGTACATACAGGTAGAATGGTCGTGTGTGATCAGGTAGACCTAATGCTGGGGCACTCATCAAAGCCTTCTTCACATCTTCAAATGCCGTTTGCTGTTCTTGAGTCCATAAGAAGGGGTCGTGCTCTGTACCTTTGATAGCTGCATACAGAGGTTTTGCCAGTATCGCGTAGCTGGGAATCCATATCCTACAGAAGCCTGCTGCCCCCAAGAATTCTCGCACTTGTCTTCTATTCTTGGGTATCGGTATTTGGCACACAGCTTCTTTTCTCTCTGGCCCCATAATTCTTTGACCTTCAGAGATATGGAATCCCAGATATTTGACAGTTGGCAAACACAACTGAGCCTTCTTTCTAGACACCTTGTATCCTGCCTTCCAGAGAATGTGTAGTAGATCGTGCGTTGCTTGCTGACATATTTCCTTTGTAACTGCTGCTATCAACAAGTCATCTACATATTGTAACAATACACACTCTCCTGGGATGGACTCGAAATCCAGTAGATCTTGACTTAGAGCTGAACCAAATAGGGTAGGTGAATTTTTAAACCCTTGGGGCAGTCTTGTCCAGGTCATTTGGCGTTTTGAGCCCGTTACAGCGTTTTCCCATTGGAAAGCGAAGATACATTGACTTTCTGCGGCAATTCGGAGGCAAAAGAAGGCATCTTTGAGATCTAAGACTGTAAAGTAAGTAGCCCCGCCCGGAATTAAAGCAAGCAGGTTATATGGATTGGGCACAACTGGATGTATACTAACAACCGCATCATTGACTGCTCTCAAGTCCTGCACAGGTCGATACTCATCTGTACCGGGCTTTTGAACAGGCAGCAATGGGGTGTTCCAGGGGGAAGTACAGAATTTTAGGATACCATACCGTATGAACTTATCCAGATAAGATTGGATGTTCTTCTTAGCCTTCTGCGGGATGTTATATTGTCTTAGGCTCACTGGATAAACCCCAAGTTTTAGTTCGATTTTAATAGGTGGAATATTGCGGGCCAGTCCTGGTGGGTTGTTCTCTGCCCATACTCCTGGTATGTTGAATAAGGATTCATCACTCCTAGGGTTTTGGCTAGTCAACGCTGTATAAAGTCGCCACTCTTCTTCCTTTGGTACGGATAATGTCATAATACCTGAAGGTCCATTAAACTTTAAGGATGTTGTTCCATTTGGTAGGAACGTAATCTGTGCTTGTAATTTAGATAGCATATCACGTCCCAGCAATTGGACTGGACATTCAGGCATATAAAGGAATTGATGTTTTACTACGTGGCCTCCCAATGTACAGAGTCGACTTTTAAGAACCGGTTTTTCATCACTTCTTCCAGTTGCTCCTATTACAGTAATAGTTCTTCCAGATGGAGGAGCAACTAGATTAGTCACCACTGAATGTTCAGCACCAGTGTCGATCATGAACGCACTCCTTTTTCCCCCTATTGATACATCGACCATAGGCTCCGCTCGACCAAGGGGGATGGAGCCCGGTCGGTATCAATAGTCATCCATGACCGTGTCAGCCAATCCTACAAAGTCCCTACCTTCTCTATCGCGGGACCTTTGCGCTGTTGGAAAATACCTATCTTCCCTAACACTTCCTCTGTTCCCATTGCTCCCTCTATTACCATTACTCCCTCCGGGGCCTCCTCTACCTCTCGCTCTGCCTCTTTCTTACTTTCTGTTTCCCTGTTCATGTATACTTTATTCGCTACCTCCATTAGTTGGGTGATAGACATACCTGCAAACCCTTCTAACTTCTGTAGCTTGCGCTTAATATCTCTGTAAGCTTGGCTGACAAAGGCGGAGTTCACCATTCGGGAATTATCTGCGTCTTCCGGATTAAAGGGGGTATACAAGCGGTATGCCTCCAATAATCGGTCATAAAAGACACTGGGCGCTTCATCACTTTTCTGAATCACCTCAACTGTCTTCGACATGTTAATAGCTTTCTTTCCTCCGGCTTTCATGCCAGCAATTATAGCGTCTCTATAGGCTCTGAGTTGAACCATATCAGCACCATTTACATTCCAGTCGGGATCGGTGTTAGGATAATGTGTTGCGGCCCATGCTGCTGGATTGGCTTGATTCAAAGCACGGGCTCTATCCTCTAGCGCTTTAATGGCCGCTTGATTAATCCTTGTCCTTTCCTCATTATTGAACAAAGTCATTAATAACTGCTGGCAATCAGCCCATGTCGGGTTATGTGTCTGAACTATAGAGGTGAACAGATCGGTCATAGCTTGTGGTTTCTCAGTGTACGAGGAATTGTGGGTCTTCCAATTTAAGAGATCGGTAGTCGTGAACGGGACATATACGAAGACTGGATCAGCATGTGCCATTTGACCTGCGGCATCGATATAGGCTGACCCGGGATTCAGACGAAGAGGCATCTGATAATGTTTTAATTGTTGGGTACCGGTCAGTTGTCGGGTTAGTATGGGGCTACGTAGAGGGGCGTCAGTTAGAGGTTCCGGTCGGGGGGTAATAAAGCATGAGGATGTGGGAGCTTGGTTTTGGGAAAAATTAGTAAATAGAACACTTCGAGCCGAGCTAGAAGAAGCTTGACCGGAAGTCTGAAGTGGCGCCAAATCAGGATATTCAGATCTAATGGGGGTTGGTTCTGGTTCCGGAAGGGGAGATTTAGTACGAGAGGGGGTGGATTCTGTACTGGAGGAGGAAGCGGAAGTGGATGGGGGCAATGGGGGAAGGGGTGCAGGACTTCCTGCATTCGCGTCACTTCCTCTTAAAGGAAAGTAAGGGGGCGGCAAAGGGATCTCGGACTCAGGGGGCGTGTCCAAAATGGGCCTAACACCAGTCCTAGTGGACAAACAAGTCCTAGCCACCATGAGGCGACATTGCTCCTCGTGGCATGTCTGAATCCATTTTGGCGAGTCATTTACGGCCTGTCTCCAACAATCAATATAAGGAAACTGCCCGTAAAGTTCAGGCCTACCCGATACAGCCACGTGTACGCGCTGTACCAGAGTTGGATCCAAACTGCCACATGGCGGCCATGCCGCAACCAAAGTAGGCCACTCCCTAGTACACAAAGTGACCAAACGTACAGGAGACATTTTAACCCCAAAATCACATGTTTTGAATCCCTTTTTAAAATTCTTCACCATACAACCTAAGGGATCCGGAATCGTTGACTCCGACGCGCCCATACTTATCAATGGAACGTCGTTGACAACGAATACTATGCACGCGTACTATTCAACAGTCACACCCGTTTCCTCTGGCAACAGCACCACGTGGTACGGTTACCAAGTGAAACGTACACAATAACACAATAAACACTCAGGGAATTCCCGTACACACACAGCTGTTACACCAGTCACTAGATAATCAATATTATGCCCTTTGGCGAAACTATACAGTCACCCACGCTATAATTCTCTATATATGAATTACCCGTCTATAACACACCCCAGTAACATCGTCTTTTACAAATAGCGGTTACAGTACGGTTAGCATAGGTCAAAGCACAATTTAAGGTCACAATACAATTATTAGTGGTTATGGTGTTAAACATGCAATAGACGACAATGATTAGTACTTATATACAGTGTCAGTAAATATACAGGGTTATGGTACCGTGCACTATGATACAGCAACACACTATTAACACTCTCGCTAGACGGCTGAGCTCGCGCTATCTAACAAGATATACACTTTACTAAACAATCTTTAACACATTTACAATTCCCAACTAAACTATTGGCCAGTACCTTGAATGGACTACCTAAAACTATGTACACCCGTTTTGGTTAGCCACACTGCCCAAGCACCACATATAGCGAGCTAGAGGACCGAATTTACACAGGCGCCTCTTAGTCGATTACTATCAAAAATCTAGTGGGTTCCAAATTTACACGCCTTCCCACTTAGCCAAGATAGGTTGAGAGCTAGCGAACCGAATTTACACAGGCGCCGCTTAGTCTCCCGGTCCCTCCAACCTAGCGAACGTAATATACACCCTAGAACGCTAGTCTAGACAAGACACCGGTGTCCGGCTAGGGCTATTTACACAGGACCCCGCCTGACTAACCAAATCAAACGGTCTGACTAAAGAGCGTTCGATTGAGCGGTGCGCCTTCGCTCCTTCCCTCCGACAGAGGGGGCAGATTCCATACACAAATAACCCCTTATGGGCCTACCGCACAATCGGTATACCCCTAGTGGGTCTGCCGTCTAAAACAGCAGTTGTCTTACCTCCTCGTTCCTGAACCTGAGTTCACACTCATCGACAGGGACACCCCAGCACTTCTTACGTAGAGGCCGATGATCTCCTGGACAACAGACCAGTGGCGCCGAGACGAAGGGAGGTCCACGCAGAAGTTCAGGGGTGCAGCCGTAGAGAACGTGGGCAAAGATAGACCGTCTCACGCCTCTGCCTCTCAGCTACCGTTGAACGATGAGCTTCCCGGCCAATGCACCAAATGATACCGGAGAAACTGACGGAAGCCAAGCACAGAGAGATGGACACAGGTTTCTTCAGGAAGGAAGAGATTCTTTATTGGATCACCGATCGGGACTCAGAGGGACTAATGTCACCAAAAATACAGCAAGTTCTGAGCCCCGGACAATAGTGCAGGCTCCTTATATAGGCACATAACTCCTCCCATATTAAGCTCCACCCGCACATTCTCTTGACCAATCAATACAAATAAGAATTAACTTCCTGCTTGACCGCATGGCCTGTCCAGCACAATGGAGGAGGGGAATACTATATCCTGTATTCTTGCACATGCTCCGTACACTACTGATCGTATCTTGCCTCGTGCAACCAACTGATCGATACGTCAGCATATGCACATACACATGCCACGTGGTAATCTCGGCCTACTAAATTTATTTTTACCGAGATTCCACCACAATACAGAGCGTGGAGATGCTGAATGTCAGTGCAGCACTAATGCAGGAAGCACCTCTAGCGGCCGTCAAAGTGATTGCCACTGGAGGTGTTCCTAGAGAGCGATGTAAACACTGCCTTTTCTCAGAAAAGGCAGTGTTTACATGCAAATTGCCTGCAGGGACTGACTATTCACACCAGAATAACTACATTAAGCTATAGTTGTTCTGGTCCCTTTAAAATAAAGCTGTTTCATAGTGTCAGTTTAAAGGACAACTGTCATCAAATTTGCACTTTTCATTTTTTTTAAAAGTTTGTTATATTGAATAAAACTTCATGTTTTGTGTTTTAAATTATGTATATTGATTTTATTTTATTTTTAGAAAATTTTACTTTTTTATCTGGCTGAGCAGCCATGTTGGCTCAGGTTCGAATGTTATCTGACTAAATGTCGCTCAACCTAACATACTTGCTACCAGAGACAGACTGGATTTTTTTTTTGACCCAGGCATTCACAAACTGAGCAGTCCAAAATGAGTAGTTGTGTGGTGTCATCAGCATTGCCATGTACACCTCCCAGATTGGGCATTTCACTCCTGTGCCCCTTCAGGGCAGCCCATACAGAGAATCCTGCTCAGAGAGCTCTCACACATAGAAAGGCCCTGTGTTTATTCAGCACAGCACAAGAAAATTTAATGATACACTTGCTCTGCAATTGCTGATGACCCCATAAGTCGGACACCAGAAGACAAAAAGTGACAAGGGCTAGGAGGGGCTGTTGTGTGTGAGTGTGGAGTCTACTTGTGGCGTTGTACATTATTATTACTATGATTATAATTGGCATTTATACAGAGCCAACGTATTCCGCATCGTTTTACAATAATGTTTCGATACTCCTTGTATGTGCTGTTGTTTGTGTATGTAGGGAAGCTGTTTGTGTATGCAAAAGTAGTTTGTGGGGTTGTGTGTACTTGGAGACTACTTGTGGGAGAGAGAGGCTGCTTGGGGGGTTGAATGTACATGCTGTTTGGTTTGTAGTGGGTGAGCGTGTGGAGAGGGCTGTTTATGGTGTAATATGTGTGTGTGCAGGTGGCAGCTATATAATTTATTAGAGGTATAATAGTATTCAGGATTTCTGGATAAACTTTACTTAGATAGATATACACGCTTTACTAAAAAATATAACAATCCTGACAAAATAAATGCAATAAGTCTGCTGGTGTAGACTAAATTTGAATTCAGTTTGCTATAGCTCCACCATGTGTGCACAATATGAAATAGCAGGTTGGATACAATGCACGTAGGGCTATCTGGAGACATCAAAATTACTTACAAGACCACAGGAAATACAGAACCCCCTAGAATAGATAATTGCATCGTTCCCTAACACACCTTTAAACACTATGTATCTTTCATTTTGTATATATTGAGTTTCTTTCATATTAATATTACATATGTAATATTCATGCCCTGGTCTGCCCAAGCTTGGTAAGAGTTAAACTAGCATATTTTAGAAATACATTAATTAATATACTCCCCAACCTCTCTGTGATTATAGCTGAATTGGAGAATATTTTAAAATCATCATTCTGTTGCCTACATTTTTTTTTACTACTATTAGATGTTTAATAAATAAACCCCTAGATTTAACTTTATTATTATTATTATTGTTCGTCACTATTGGTTTTTTTTTTTTTTACTAATTTTGCGAACCTTCACTGCCTCTAACTGGTTTATTAACTGGACCTGTATGTAACAAAGGACCTTCTCATTTTACATTCCATTATTCATTAGTTTGAGTAATTGGAGAATAAAGACATGAAGGAAACTCCAGACGACATTCAATGTGGTTGCTTACAACAGTAGATGCTTTGCCTTCATTGCATTAAGGCATCCCACAAATTTTAGGATTGTATACATTTTAGAATGTATACTTTGCAATCAAGTGTCCTGCAATCTGAAAAATTGGACTAAATTCATATCTCATCATGTTTGCTGCTGCTACTAAGAACTTTGTCAAACAAGTAGGTGACGGAGGTAGGTTAATTCCTGTTCCAAGTCTTAGCGAGGCAGACAAGTACCAACCTTTGAGCCTCGTAATAAAAAAGAAGAGATGGTGTTTCTCTAGAAAGGCAAGGTACGTCTCTACACCTTTTACTCTAAAAGATATTCTACATGGAGACAAAGAAATATCTGCTGGTAAGTGTTTTTTTTTATAAATATATACTGCATTTTCTATGGTTTACAACAATGTATTAAATATTCATGCTTTCAAAGAACTTCATCCATTAACAATGGTATCCTATTGAAATGCTGGGATCATTCCATTGTAAAGGCTGTTAGTTTTATTGCAACATATCAGAGTGTATTAGTGTAGTGACTATAAATTGTCAAGCGAAAATTAATCTCTGGCGACTAGTGAATATTTTTCTTTATTTCAGTGGCAAGTAACTCTAAAGGCCTGGCTAGAAACATATGACTTCACATCTTTAAGTCCCAGTATTAAAATGTGTATTTAGGAATTCACACCCACTGATTGGACATATCTCACAAACAGTGATGTACTTTATAATGCATTATCATGGATATTTATGTAAAATGTGTGAATGCACATACATCTGAGCAATGTCTGTGAAAGAATAATAATGTAAGGGTTTGTCAAAAAGAAATTGTATGTGCAATGAGCAAGATGTAATGAACACACATACTTACTTAGTTACACTGACATACCTAATTAGTCATGCTTTTACACACATTTTATTAGCCAAAGGATCTCTTCTACACACACGTCACAAGTCACTCTTACAATCATATACTTCCCAAGAGACCCTATTTAGGAGGGAACTTTCCTATTTTGGGTCAAATCCCTCTGTTCCTGTTTCCTATTTTGGGCCCAAATCCCTACTAGACAGCCACTAGAGGGCGCTTCCGTGTCTATAGCACAGGTTTTCTGTGCTAGAGCGTTGCTGATCGTCCTCACGCTATGTAAGGTCGCAAAGTCGCTCAGTTCCCCATAGGAAAGCATTGAAAAGCATTTTCAATGCTTTCCTATGGAGAGCTCTAATGCGCGTGCGCGGCATTGCCGCGCATGCGCATTAGGTCTCCTCAGCCGGCGGGCGGGATCAGTCTTGCCCACCGGCTGACGTAAGGAAGGTGAGGAGCGGCGGCGACCCGAAACCACCGCCGAGGGACATCGCCGGGGGTCTCAGGTAAGTGACTGAAGGGGTGCTCAAATTCTACTGCAGAAAAAGCATAAATTGGCATCAGGTTGCCTAAAAGTACATTAACATATGATTGACCATGAAAGGACAGGGCAATGCCCAAATCAGGTTTCATCCAGGTCCCATGTTATTAAAGTGAGCAGAGGTATTACCACCTGTAAAGTATGGTACGTCAAATTTTGCAGTTCTGATAGGCTAATTGTGTGAATTATGGATGTTCTGTGATGCTTGATTTAGCAATATCACTTGTTCTTTTTGTGTGTTACTCATTTAGAGGGTGAGTGTTTCTTTCTACATGTTTAAATCAGTGATTAGTGGCTGATTTCTTTTCGCCTTAAATATATTTCTGTTTCCTTAGGTGTCAGTTCTTACCAGTTGTTGAATTATGAAGATAAATCAGATGTATCTTGGAACAGACGACATGGAAATCAGATTATGAATGACGTTGGAATTGACATGTATGGATCAGACTCTGTTGCAGTTAAAGCTTCTTTTGGTGTTGTTACCAAGCACGAGGTTGAAGTTCCGACACTTCTTAAGGAACTTATTTCTAGGTAAATATGATAAGAAATCTACAGGAAATACTCATAAGACATTGATTAAGAGTTAGATCCCAGGTTTTATAATGTGTTCTGTGTAAGTAGGTTCGATTTTACTGTGTACTTGATGAGGGTAAATTTATCTCACTATTCAGTACTAACTAAATATTTTCAAAGCCACAAACTGAACAGTCCTGATTGTACATACATTTTTACTTAGTATGGCTTACTAGAGCTGCATTAACAAAGTTATTTAACTACTAAATGGCAGATTATATAACCGTGACCCTGCACATCCCAGCTGTTTCATTAATGAGCTTGCCATTGCTTAATAAAGCATTTTTGGTGTATAGATCATCTCATGCCCCTGCAGACTCACTGCTCAACTCAACACGATTTAGGAGTAAAATCACTTCTGCTTCTGTTTATGAAGCCCTGGCTGCACTTCCCCTGGCCGTGACTCACCCAGCCTTCATTAAAAAGATTTAAGTTTCAATCAGATCTTACAGTACAGTGTGTTTACTTTAAAAGTTCTTAACTCCTGCCCTGTTAATCGAACTTTAATCACACGCAGCGGTTGTTGCAGGCTCTAGCAGGCTATTAGCAGAGGAGGAGATAACTTATTAAGCAAATACACTGTGCAATAAAGGAAGCAAGGAGTTTCATACTTTTATTTTTTCTTGGTTTTTTTTAGTAAGTGTGCAGGGAGGCTGTGTGAGTTACAGTCAGGGGAGATGCAGTTATGGGTGTATAAACAAAGTGATATAAGACAATTTAGCAGTGAGTTGCTTACTGCAGGAAAGAGTCAAACCATTTTCAAAATATTTAATACTAACTGGGTTAACCAGATACATGGGTTCCAGCCCAATGCTATCTGCTGTAGCTAAAGCAGACATCCCCCCCCCCCCCCCCCCCCATTTGGAAGGAATTCATTTACTTCAAACATTGGCCTCAATTAATTTTATTTAATAAACTTTGCAAAAGATGCAATACTGTTAGAAAAACATTCCAAATTATTTATCTACAAAAGTCACAATTAAAGTCTATGGTGATTTTTGTAGATAAGGCCATGGATGGAACTGATATCACGAATGAAAAAAATAGGAACTTCCACATTAGTGATATGTGTGTGCAAGTACAAAGTAAGTGACGAAGTGTTCCGTAATGGTTTGAATCTAACCCAGGGCTCGGTGCTAGGGGACTCCTGGCACCATGAACCACTGCAGTGCTCCGTTGTCATGATGGTGCCTAGACTAGCCCGTTAATGGCAAAAATGAGAAAGTTATGAAGATTGCAGTGTAGGAGTCTTTTTCCTCTTTGCTGTATTAAAAATTTCAATTATAACTTTCAATAGTTTTTTTTTTAACTGAATTTACCTTGGAAGTAAAAGTGGTTGTTCTAGATACTTATCAAAGATTTAATCAGTGCTAACAGCTCGAACTTTGACAATTTATTCAATTACTGAATTAGTTTTGGATTGTCATAAACTGGATAATGTTTCTCACTTTCAGAACGATTGACTTAGATCACTGTTTAATTCGCCAGTCAAGACAAAGCAGAAAAGAGATATTATGTGTTGTGATGGAAAGCATTCGGACAACACGCCAGTGCTCTTTATCGGTCCATGCAGGCATGCGGGGAGAAGCCATGAGAGTGAGTCTGTTTGGTATATTAAACCTAGGGCCACATGGACGGAAACAAAATTGAATTAACTCCTAAATGACAGAAAATTAAGCAGTAAGACTGCATTGGCATGATCTAGACATCAACACAACATCAATAATCCAAGTTGTTTTAGTGACTATAGTGACCCTTTAAAGTTGTCAGCCTCATGGATAAGGGGAAAGAGATGTCTACTTGCATGCATGAAAAGAATATACACAGAGGTTATAATACCTGTGATCTTGGATTCTTAATAAAAAAGTGATGACAGATTCCCTTTAAAACCCGCAAAAAATAATTTGACTGGCTCATATACCTACAGTTTAAGACAGATCAATTATTATTATTATTATTATTATTATTATTATTATGTTATTTATATAGCGCCATCAAATTCATCAATTGCATGCTTTAAAGGAACACTCCAGATAGCATATGTTTTACAGCCAGCTGTAATGGTTCCAGAAGTGCCTTGGCTCCAAACAATTGTTGCAAATGGTTTAATAACTTACCTGGGACTGCTGGTTGTCAGTCCCCTCCTCTATGAGAGCTGGTAGCTCACTGCTCTCAGCTAGCCCTGGCGTGCAGGGCTTAGATCATTAGCTGAAAGCGATTAGCTGATAGCAGGAGATTCTGGCACTTGATGGAGAAAATGACTGGTACCCAGCAGACCCCAGGTAAGTGGTTAAACCGTTAAACTACTTACTTACAATGGGGGTGGGTGTCAGGGCAACACTCTGTAGTAGTTATGTGCTTGGAGTGTTAATTGAAGGCCGCAGACTACCAGTTAAAGGAGTAGAATGGTTTTAATTGATATATAATAGGTATGCCCAATACAGGGCAAATAATCATAAAATTAGATTTTTATTTGTCGATTTATGTTTTCTATGTGTATATAAATATCTATAATGTAAACATTAACAGTTGCATTATCATTGTTATCAATTTCCTTTAGGTTTAGTAAATATGTCCATTGTATGACTGATATTAGGAAAGAGTTATTTCATGTAACTAAACTGTGTTTATTATGAATCATTTTAGTTTCACATCATTGAAGATCAAAACTTTAAAGGACGGGATAAAGCAATTGTTTTTCCAGCACATACAACCATTGCATTTAGTATTTTTGATCTATACATTCACCTGGATGGCCACTTTGGTAAGTTTCTGACTTATATTGAAATGCCCTGCTTTTATATACATATATATATATAATTTACATGATCTGTGCATTAAGTAAGATTACATGTCCAAATTCTACATTGCAAAGTGGGTGACATCAATGGCGTGGTTTGACCAGGGCCGGATTAAGAGCCCAGAGGGCCTGGAGCTGACAATTATGATGGGCCTAATTACGGAATCTTATCGACCAAAAACACTAAAACAGTCATACCTCTCAAGCATCATGTATCTGATGGAGATGGTGCTGGAGGGAAACTCAAAGGATGCAGCTATAAGAAAACACATACTCTATGCTAATCTCCCTCTAATTTATGCGTTCATCTTATAAGTAAATCCATACCCCCTAACAGCAGTGTCCAGTGAAGCAGGAAATCAATGGGCGCGGTAAAAGGGTGTGCCACTGGCGCGAATCACGTGACCAGACCTGCCAAAAGGGGTGAACATGCCCAGAAAGGGGGCATGTTTGTCCAAAGAATTGGAAGGTCAGTCTGGCATGTCAGGCTGCCCGCCAATCCTGCAGGCTGTCCAACTAAGGACATACTATGCAGGCAGCACCCTGAGCTTGACATAAATGTGTCTAATGATGCGCTCACTCCATGCTTTCTAAGGACTGTACCCCTAGCACTCGCTGGTCCACTAGTCTCCTTACCTTCTTACTAGCAGGCAGAAGTTCCTGGTATATAGTCTGAGACAGAGAAAAGGTGAGTGCAGAATAAAGGGGACATGCCACAGTGTTAGAGAGACCAACATCTGCATTACCTAAACTAATTTTATTATCAGCCAGTCCACACAAGTTTTGTTCCCATACATCCCTCTCAAGCTTCCAAACCTAAAGGGACACTATAGTCACCAGAACAACTACAGCTTATTGTATTTGTTCTGGTAAGTAGAATCATTCCATTCAAGCTTTTTTCAGTAAACACTGTCTTTTCAGAGAAAATAACTCCACTGGCCGCTCCTTAGATGACTGCTAGAGGTGCTTCCTGGGGCAGTACTGCCTGCTGTGCAGCACTGCCATTCAGTGTCTCCACCCTCTGCATGCAGACACTGAACTTTCCTCATAGAGATGCATTGATTCAATTTATCTTTATGAGGAGATGCTGATTGGCCAGGGCTATGTTGGACTTGTGCTAGCTCTGCCCCTGATCTGCCTAGTTGACAGCCTCAGCCAATCCTATGGGGAAGTATTGTAATTTGCTCAGACCACCACTTCTGATGATGTCAGCAGACAGTCTGTTCACAGGCAGAGCCAGCAGCTGCAGACTTGAATACAAGTAATATTTTATCATATTTAGGGAGGCAAGAAGTGGTGGCCAGGGTGGTGGTTTTAACATAATAGGGTCAGAAATACATGATTGTGTTCCTGACCCTATAGTGCTCCTTTAAGCAAGAGTATGTGAAGAGTAGTTAAGGTTGCCACCTTTCTTGGAAAAATATACCAGCCTTAATAATTTGTATAATTAATTAGTTAAGCGTGACATCACATGATGTAAATCACAAGGAGTGACATCAGAGAAAATTCTGTAAAATCACCAACAAACTACTCACAGTTTGATTCTGCTGTATAGATGGATTGCTCCCAGTGTCTCCCTGTCTCTCAGTTTCTCAGTCTTGCAAGTCACCCAGTGTCTCAGTGTCCCTATGTATCACCCAGTTTCCCTAAATGTCTCCCAGTGTCCCCCTGTCTCCCAGTGTCCCCATGTCTCCCAGTTTCCCCGGTTCTCTCAGTGTCCCCATGTCTCTAGTGTCCCCATGTCGCCCAGTCCCCTAGTTTCCCAGTGTCTGTGTCCCCATTTCTCCCAATGTCTCAGTGTGTCCCCATGTCACTAGGATACTGGGGACACAGTGAGACCCGGGGACACAGTGAGACCCGGGGACACTGAGAGACCCGGGGACACTAGAGACCCGGGGACACTAGAGACATGGGGACACTAGAGACATGGGGACACTGAGAGAACCGGGGAAACTGGGAGACATGGGGACACTGGGAGACAGGGGGACACTGGGAGACATTTAGGGAAACTGGGAGAAATGGGGACACAGACACTAGGGACACAGAGACTGGTAGACATGGGGACACTGAAACATTTGGGGACACTAAGACACTAGGCACACAGAGACATGGAAACACAGACACTGGGAAACTAGGGGACACTGGGAGACTAGGGGACACTGGCTGGGAGACAGACACTTGGGGACACTGAGATACATGGGGACAGTTGGGACAGACATGGGGACACTGGGACATATAGAGACACTGGGAGACATGGGGACACTAGGCACACTGAGACACTAGGAACACAGACACTGGGAGACATGGGGACACTGAAACATTTGGGGACACTAAGACACTAGGGACACAGAGACACAGAGGGCACACTGAGACACTAGGAACACAGGCACTGGGAGACTAGGGAACACTGGCTGGGAGACAGGCACTTGGGGACACTGGGAGACATGGGGACAGTTGGGACATATGGGGACACTAGGCACACAGACACTGGGAGACATGGGGACACAAACATTTGGGGACACTAGGACACAGAGACATGGGAACACAGACACTGGGAGACTAGGGGACACTGGCTGGGAGAAAGACACTTGGGGACAGTTGTGAACATAGACATGAGGACACTGGGACATATAGGGACACATGGGGTCACTAGGTACACTGAGAGACATGGAACACAGACACTGGGAGACTTGGGGACACACACTAGGGACACTGGCTGGAGGACACGAGAGACATGGGGACATAGTGTCTCCGTGTCCCAATGTCTCAGTGTCTCCCAATGTCCCTATGTCTTACAGCATCCCCATGTGTCTCAGCGTCCCCTAGTGTCTCAGCGTCCCCTAGTGTCTCAGCGTCCCCTAGTGTCTCAGTGTCCCCATGTTTTCCAGTGTCCCCAAGTGTCTGTGTCCTAGTGTCTCAGTGTCCTCTTGTGTCTGTGTCACCATATGTCCCCTAGTGTCTGTGTCCCCTAGTGTCAGTGTCCCCATGTTTTCCAGTGTCCCCAAGTGTCTCACACTTACCAGGTCTGCCAGTGTCTGTGTCCCCTAGTGTCTCAGTGTCCCCACATGTCCCCTAGTGTCTCAGTGTCCCCATGTGTCCCTGCTGCCTTTCCCCCCATCCCTCACTTACCTGAGCTGTAGAGCTGCTTTCTGGACTCTGTGCTGTGTTGCTGCTCCCCCACGGATCAAGGAGTAGTAGAGAGAGGCAGGGTTATGCTGTAACTTCCTATCCCTGCCTCTCTCCACACACAGTGACCCCTACTGGCCGGTGCTGGTATTGCAGAGTAATCTATTCATTTTCTCATTTACTCTAAAAAAAAAATTCATGCATTGTATTGCTGGTATTACTGCAATACCGGCACAGCCAGGCAACCTCAAATACCAATACCGGCTGTGCCAGTAAAATACCAGTAAGGTGGCAAACCTAAGAGTAGTGTGTAAAAAAAAAAAAAAAAAACATTATTTTTTTAAATGGGCCTGGGCCTGGAGCTGCAGCTCCATCAGCCCCTATGTTAATCCGGCCCTGGGTTTGACTCCTCTACTTATCCTCACACTCCTTCAATACCTGACTCGTCTGTCAGTCTTTACACTGGTTCCCAATTTGTTTCTGGATTCAACTTAAAATCTTTATCCTTGCTTATTAAGATTTTTTTTCACCGTTTTTCCCATCCTATATATCCCCCCAAATCTAAATATTATGGTCTGCACAATATTACTGGGAGGTACTGAGAGGCATAAGCTTCAGTTTGCATCTGCCTCCATTAATTAAAGGAACACTATAGTCACCTAAATTACTTTAGCTAAATAAAGCAGTTTTAGTGTATAGATCATTCCCCTGCAATTTCACTGCTCAATTCACTGTCATTTAGGAGTTAAATCACTTTGTTTCTGTTTATGCAGCCCTAGCCACACCTCCCCTGGCTATGATTGACAGAGCCTGCATGAAAAAAAACTGGTTTCACTTTCAAACAAATGTAATTTACCTTAAATAATTGTATCTCAATCTCTAAATTGAACTTTAATCACATACAGGAGGCTCTTGCAGGGTCTAGCAAGCAATTAACATAGCAGGGGATAAGAAAATCTTAATTAAACAGAACTTGCAATAAAGAAAGCCTAAATAGGGCTCTCTTTACAGGAAGTGTTTATGGAAGGCTGTACAAGTCACATGCATGGAGGTGTGACTAGGGTTCATAAACAAAGGGATTTAACTCCTAAATGGCAGAAGATTGAGCAGTGAGGCTGCAGGGGCATGTTCTATAAACCAAAACTGCTTCATTAAGCTAAAGTTGTTCAGGTGACTATAGTGTCCCTTTAACCCCTTAAGGACCAAACTTCTGGAATAAAAGGGAATCATGACATGTCACACATGTCATGTGTCCTTAAGGGGTTAATAGTCATACCCTCTTCCAATAGAACAATCCATGTGCTGAGACAGGGGCTGGGGAGAAAAGACAGTCTCTCCAAAGCTCCCCTCTCTGCATACCAGTAAAAGGAGAGGGGCTAAATTAAATGATAGTATGTAACTCTCACCAATCTGTGCAGACCATGAAGCGCACGTCCCTGCTGTTCTAATATTAAAGAACCCCAGCTCGAATTAAACGAGAAATATCCAGTATAAAAGATATGTAATGGTGAAGCATGTATTAGGAAAAAAATAATGCCATCTCTTCATTTATAAAACATTTCAACTTTAGCATCATAGTTTATTATGATGTTCTCAAAACCCCTCAAAAGCAGTATCACTGCTGTAATCTTATATTAGCCGAATTCATGCTCAAATTAGGGCAAGTGTAGAGAATATAACTCTTAACTGTTATTCAACTAAACAACTATCTTATCAAAAGAGTTATAGCGCAATTACAGATTCATAGCAACACTTGGGATTTGTTTTGCTAGAGAGTGCACCCACTGGCCTGCATAAAGTCCAAGAAGTGTATTCACGGAACAGAGAGAGGCACTTCCTTTTGTAGCAGATTCCATCTGACTTGAACATAAACAGCCATAATCTTTGTCAGACAAAGGCGGACCACTATAAGTCTGATATGTTTATAATGTAGTCACGGAATGGGTATTATAACCATTTAAGGCATCAATTTAATATTGTTGGATAATCTATTCAAATAATTTGATATTGTTGGGCTACACTTTTAAAACAATTTCTACAAAATATTAAAATACTAAAAAATATATCATATATAAAAAATATATCAATATATATTAAAAAATCAATATCACAAAAGGTAAATATTTTTTATAATATTAAATCATTTTAAAAGTTTAGCCAAATATATTAGATCACTTAAAAAAACGTATCTAACAATGTGAAATTGAGGCCCAAGTGCCATAGTTAAGAAAATAAGCTTCACAGCAGTCCAGCTTCAAACGAGTAAAACAGATACGGACTAATCCATCTCAAAAACATCAAATGGAAAAACTGTGGCGCTGAAGACTCATTGAATTGATATGCGTTTAATTGGTTTTACAGAACTATGTGTATCAACAGCTTCAAAAGGAGGGTTTGAAAGAGAACCAACCAGGTCATTTTCATTGAACACCCTGAGGAACAACTTATATCGATCAGGAATCCTGTTTACTAGTAAGTCAGAATATCAGCAACACATTGATTAGCATTATGGTGTCTAGTAATTTGTCATTGATCATTTGGATTAAAGGGGCAGCAATGCCAGACATAATTTTCATCTCTGGTGTCAGTGAAACAATGCATGATTTGATTCACTTCCAGGAAGTAAGAGCAACATTTTATACAGGAGCACGGTTACAATATTTACTGCTTTTCTAACTCTGACATCACTAGTCCAGTTTGTGTTATCATGCTACATGTCCCCATTCAATTCATATGTTGGCTTGGCTTAAAGGAACACTATAGGGCAGGGCCGAACTGGGAAAAAAATTAGGCCCGGGCATTTTTCAATCAGAGCGGCCCCCTAAGAAGGGGGCAGGGCCAGAGAGGGTGTGGTTTTGTCATCACTAATGACAAGCACGCCCCCTCTCAAAGTGAGCATGTTGGTTCAATGCGCAGAGCCCTGCTGAAGAGCTCTGGCATTAGAAAAAGGCCCTGAATTTGTTCTGCGCAGTGCAAGCAAATTTAATAACATGCTTGCGCTGTGTTTGCTTTTAGGACAAAAGGGCCAGGAAAGTGTATGGTGCATGTGTTTGGAGTCTGGTTGTGGGATTGCGTGTGTGTAGAGTGTGGTGTGGTATTGTGTAAATAGGTCAATTTCATTTGTGTTTGTGGTGTAATATGTGTGGCTAGGGGCTGTAGAGAGTGTGTGTATAGGGAACATAGTGTTATAGGGGATGTAGCGAGTGTGTGCATACGGGCTGTAGTGTGTGTGTATAGGTGACGTAGTGTGTGTAGGGGTTATAGAGAGGGTGTGTTTAGAGAATGTTGTATGTGTTTGCTGACAAGGAATGTAGTGTGTGTGTAGGTGGTGCAGTGTGTGTGTGTAGGAGATCTACTGTGTAAAGGACCCAGAGTGTGTATAGGAGATTGTGTGTGTGTGTGTGTGTGTAGAGGATTAAGAGTGCATATAGGGTAAGGGATCTAGCGTGTATCTGGAGCGTAATGTGTGTAGTGGTGCAGTGTGAGGGGTGCTGTAGTGTGTGTGTATATATATATTGTCTGTTAACTCACTGAGGGTTATTTTATATATATATATATATGTGTGTGGGAGTGTGCTGTATATGTGTGAGCGAGGGTGCTGTGTGTGTGTCTGAGGGTGCTGTGTGTGTTTGAGTGCTGTGTGTGTCTGAGGGTGCTGTGTGTGTTTGGGTGCTGTGTGTGTCTGTGTGCTGTGTGTGTCTGGGGGTGCTGTGTGTGTGTCTGAGGGTGATGTGTGTTTTTGGGTGCTGTGTGTGTGAGTGTGAATGTATATTTTATTTAAATATATATATATATATTTTTTTTTTAAAGTTATATCCCCCCCCCCCTTCTTACCTTTAGCCTTGGAGGGGGGGGGGGGAAGTTCCGTTCTGCCTGGGGGGAGGAGGGGTGCCGTGCTGCCATCCTTCCCTGGTGGTCCAGTGGTAACCGTGGAAATGCTCAGACCTCGCAAGAGGACCCGGCGGAGTTGCTGGCTAGAGCTCCGCCGGTCCTCTCTCCTGCCTCCCTCCCTCACACCCTCTCCTGCCGGCGGCCGCCTGGAAGTGTCTCTGGGCCGGTGAGGGAGATCTTTCCCCCCCCCCCGGCCCATGGAGACACACAGCAGGGCTGGCTTTCCCGCATTGGATTGGCTGAAATGGGAAAAGTGGCGGGACAGGGGCAGGGCCAAATGCCAGTTTGGCCAATCAGCACCTCCTCATAGAGATGTATTCAATCAATGCATCTCTATGAGGAAAGTTCAGTGTCTCCATCCAGAGCGTGGAGACACTGAACCATGGATACACTGAACCAGAAAGCAGCTCCACTGGCCATCTGAGGAGTGGCCACTGGAGGTGTCCCTAGGTGGCAATGTAAACACTGCTCTTTCTCTGAAAAGGCAGTGTTTTCTCTGAAAAGGCAGTGTTTACATGAAATTGCTGTCTATTCTCACCATTAAGCTGTAGTTGTTCTGGTGACTATAGTGTCCCTTTAACATTGTACTATAGTGTAAAAAATGTAAGTTAGTGTATTGATATGAACAGTATAATCTGGTGTATGTTGCGTGTTTGTCACTCTTTATGCTGTGTTACTGTGGCACAGTTTACCTTAAGCTTTGATCTTTTACAGTCATTTGTATACTATGGCAGGTAGTCACAGATCAAACAACCTTTCAAATTAAAGTGAAAATGAAAGTTTCACTAAACCCTGTGTATTGCTTTCACGTGAAATAACACACAGAGATAAGATCACAAACAAATGTAAAAATCAAGGGACTTACCTTAGATTCATTTTACAGCAGCAATTATCTCCGTCAAATATGCATATTTTCTCAGCGTTTAAAAAGTTCAAACAAAACTTTTATCATATATTAAGGCTCCTCTAAATGTGTTCTTTTATATACAATCAACTTCGTTTTTAGCATTACCATTTACAATTCCCAATATTATACTTAGTTAATCATATAAAAAAAAGGTAAAAATGTTACTTTAAGTTAGTCTCGATTTGTATTTTATTTCTATAAATGCAATAGGAGCTATTTCTATTACAGTGATGATTTATTTTACAAAGTGTTACAGTTTATGTGTCTTTTTTCAGGTAAAAGAACGATGGATATCATTGGTAACTCAGACTCTTATATTGATGATATTTTTTCTGATTACTATGACAAGGCTGCCAGCATGACGGACATATCCACCACTTTTAATCGAGAAGGCACTCATACTCGAGTAAACTTGCTTAATAATAACATCTCTAAGGGACCATGTGCACTCTGCGGAATGGGGAACGCAAAAAGAGAAACGGTGTATGGATGTTTTGAGTGTTCCTATAACGGGCAGAAGTATGTGAGGCTGCACGCAGTACCTTGCTTTGACTTGTGGCATAAAAGAATGAAGTAATCCGTATATGTGCCTACTTGTTATGTCTCAGGTCTAACTGTGCCACACTCCTAATCAAAGATGGTTAAGGAATTTGTTTTAAGTGGCAAAAGAATTTGCTACATTTGTAGGTGCTAGTAAAGTAAAAAAAATATATATATATGTTGCAGCCATCTGATTTCAAGCCATTGAAATCCACTTTAGAAGAGTATTAAGTAGAGGATGGGCTCCACATTAGTAAAGTTATACCCACAAATATGCACATGTACTATGCGATGTATGTTTAAAGTGAACCTATCATGAAAGATACAGACATGCAGTTTTCTAATCATCTTGACTCTTATTATACAATTGTGTTTCTTCCCTTAATACTATTAAAATATTAGCTTTTAATTAAGTTCCATCACCCCTGACTCATGCTGAAAGCATTCATCATGTTTTTATTGGGTGGGTGTTAGACTTGCCGTACGACACGCCTCTTCTCCATACCTCTATTTGAGGAGCACAGAACTGTTTTCCATAATAGGTGAAAAGTCCCTAACACTTTATGTTGGCATTGTGTAAATAAAACATATCTGTTCTCTCTCTCCATTCTCAAATTGCCGGTCCAAAGCTGATGCTAAAAATTATTCTGGCTGTTTATCTTCTCTCTTTGTCCTGCAGCTCCTCCCTACTTCGAATTTCAGGCAATGCTTTCCCTTAGGCTGAATTCAAATAGGACAGTCACCCAGACAAATGTTTTCCTGATAACAGACATGCAAAACACAACTTTCTTAACTGATAGGCACTGACTGAACTAACAGAGAAGAGGGTGGAAGGGCTGTTTCTTACCTCTGATTTTAGAGCAATCTAGACATTTGCTATCAATTCTGCTAGCACTATGTAGAGAGGGAATGTTATTCACTATGATTTAGGATTAAGTTGTATTTGTCATGACAGGTACCTTTTATAGTTTATCTTGTGTAAAACATTAAAAGTGTAGCAATATAGGAGTGTAATGAACAAGAAGTGTCCTGCAAAGCTCCCCAACTCATGGTTATTAGTTGTATAGAGTTATTTTTGATACTACCGTGAACTAAATACAAGCTATTCTGTTGTCAAGGGGAGGGTCTATTCATGACAATTAAAGGGACACTAAAGTCACCAGAATAACTGCAGCTTAATGTATTTGTTCTGGTGAGTATAATCATTCCCTTCAGGCTTTTTGCTGTAATCACGGTCTTTTCAGAGAAAGGCAGTGTTTACATTAAAGCCTAGGGATACCTCCAGTGGACACACCTCAGATGGCTACTAGAGGTGCTTCCTGAGGCAGTGCTGCACAGTGTGACTGACATTCAGCGTCTTTACCCTTTGCATGAAGACACTGAACTTTCCTTAGAGAGATACATTGAGATTGAAATCATCTTCGTCCCCACAACCCCGCCTCCTTGGCTGAGATCATCAGAATTGACCATCACAGCTTATCCTATGCTTTCTTATGGGAACACATTGTGATTGGCTGAGGTCATCACCTCTGATGTCAGCCAAGGAGGCAGATCAGGGGCAGAGCCAGCACCAGCAGATTGGTATAAAGGTAGAAATTAAAAATATTTAGAGAAGCAAGAAGGGGCCACGGGGTGATCGATATTGTTTTATCACTATAGGGTCAGGAATACATGTTTGTGCTTTTGACCTTATAGTGTTCCTTTAACATTAAAGGAATGATTAAATTATCATTTTCAATATGCAGGAACATAGAATAGGATTTATGTTCAATATTACTCGAGATGTAAACTCAATGGCATAATTGGACCTTATTCATGTAAGATTCTAAGTCAGTATAGTATTCCAGTGAGTCATAAAATAATATTACTAAAAACATAACACTAGCAGTCACTTGCTTTCAATAGATCAGGAACCAACTTATGTTGACCCAATCCAACTTATGTTGACAAACTGTAAGGTTGTGTTTGCAAAAAAAAAATAAAAGATTTTTTTAAGTTAACACACAATTTAAGTACCATCTACTTATTAATGATGTATATTCTATGGATGCACACTCAGCTGATCATTTGTTTTATTTCAATACTTCTTGGATATTGATGTTTTTAATATGTAAGGACATTTTTTTCTTGCCCTTCACCCTGATCCACATGTTAGAAAAAATACTAAATCAGAAAATATCTATAAAATGTATTTAGATTTTATGCATATACCTTAATGTCCAGACACGTGATCAAGAAATGAATGGCCAGTTACAATTTGTACTGTATAAAACACAAATTGATGAGTGTTCAATGCATCCTGGAGCAAGTTGTTTAAATAAAACTTAACGGTAACATGTAATTAACATGTGTGATGGTCTTTTAAAATTCTGTAATTTATTAAAAAAGGAAAACAAAAAAGAACCACAAATTACAGCGCTGATGCACAGACGATTGTTAATTTTGTGTCATATTTTCAGTTTTTATTATTATTTTTTTATGAATTATTCAATTGTGTATTAGTAATTAAACTCGTTTTTATAGACTGGCATTTCCATTAAATAGTTTTATTGACAGCTATTGATTTATGTTATTTCTTTCAAAACTAACCACAATAGATATTTTAAATATATTGCCGGTGCTTCTCCTCCACAATGCTTCTCTAGGAGAAGCATTTGATTGGATGAGAAGTTAGCAGGCATGAAGACAAGATGGGATATTGTTTTATCATCAAAAATGAATTTATTAGGTTTTTCACAGCGAGACAAAAAATATAAAATGATCACAGATTTTTCTTCTTTTCTAAATCCTGAAATTACTGACATAAAAAAAAGAATGTGTAGAAACACCAACGTAAACTGTACGTATTGTTGACACGGTGTATTATTTACATATAACTTTTATATGTCCAGTTTATATGTGCAGTTCAGTGTTATTAGTTATGGGCTTAAAGAAAGTTGTTAAAAGTAATTGTGATAAGTAAAACAAAAACAATACTTAAGCAACACACAAAAAATAATTTACTATAATTCATCATGTTTGTAGACATTATATTCTCTCGTAGAAATGAAGCCATTGCCATCATGATCATTTTTCTCAAATATATCCGTTAAAATGAGTCCGTGCACAGACGGGTCCCGTTTTTTGCCATCCTTCCTAAATTCTTCGGATAAATAATGACTTATCTGCGGAGATGAGAAAAATGCTTTTAATTCCAGAAAATAAAAATTTATATCAAATGATGTTTTTTTCAATTTAGAAAAGAACTTTGCAACTTGTCCGTATTTTTTTTATTTTATTTTTATGTTAAGAGCACAAGATAGTTACACATGCCATGCAGTTGTACATGTCTATGTATTATATCGGCCCTTTATATGTCAAGTATTAATAAGATATGGAAGAGCTGGTGTGAGAATAATAAAGACACTTAGCAGGTCTTGTGGCACTCGATGCTAATGAATATTTTCCAAAGCAATATAACATGTCTCTACTTAATGAACACGTTGGATGAAGTGACAAGCGCACGGCAGACAACAGGTAACTTGTCACACCTTTAGCAAACTGTTTGATGATCTACACTGGAGGTGATCCAGGGCACTCCTGGCACCATAACAACTACAGATCTCTGTGATGGTCATGGTGCTTGGAATGTACCTTTAAAAAGTAAAAACAATAAACTAAAAATATATGTGATAGGCACATTTCTTCAAATCTCTTTGCTGTGCAGATTTTGCTATGAGCTATCACCGAACCAGGAAGTGACTGATGCTTCTGTGAAACTGCGGAGCCTTTTTTTAACACAAGCAGTGCTCTAGAATTCTGCAAGGTTTCTGGTATTTAGACTTTAATTATTAGCTTTCTGTAAAAGGCAAAAAGCTATGTTATAATTCCCAGAGACCTAATTTGACAGTACATTCGAAGCTAAAAAGGAAACATAGGGTCTATGGATCAAAACGAATTAGTACTAATTATAATTAATAAAAGGAGATAAGAAGAAATAAAACCCAGAATAAAATGTACGAGTGCGTGTTTGCTATCCGTTCAATTACTGAAAAGATTAGGAAAGTATTGGATCATATATCATAAACCATCAATCTTATTAAAAATACAGTTTTGACCAAATATTGATCAGGCACTCTACACATTTATACCTCATGATAATTTACAAACCTACTTATTTAGTCTTGTGAAAACTCAAGAAAATTCTAAGTTATCAACAGCTATAAACTGTAAGCTGCCTATTCTACTCCAAATTTTTAGAACTACATTTCCCATGGTCCTCAGCCATGCATTTCAAAACATGCAGTCTAGTCTATAATAACTGGAGAACCTGTGGCACCTTAAAACAAACATGGCACCTTACCTCATCTTTGGATAGCTGCTTGTCATTGTCAAGATCGATTTGCAGAAATGCCTCCATGCTACGTGGTCCCCGGCTTATTCCTAACAACTCAATCTCAAAAATCAACGTGGAATTAGGTGGAATGTTATCTAATGAAAAGAGAAGAAACAGATTACAACAGGGTAACCCTGACACTTGGAGGTTTTCATACGTATACAAAAATATCCAACCATGCAGCATATGTTTATTCTGTAGGGCAATAAATAACACATGACCTTTATGTCTTTCAGTTTAACACTGGAGCTATATTTTTTATTTCAGATAAACAAAAAAGTAGCATTGTTCAACTGTTTGAACTATTCAACTGACCAGATACTCGATCTTCAAAAACAATGGGGTTCTATTCACTTGGTTCCTCAAAGTTAACTCTCCAAGTTATAATTATTGGGAAACTACTTGAGTGCATTTATTTGATAAACATAGTTACATCTTTTTAGGAAATTATAAAGTCTGCACCCCGTCCCATGCTCAAAATGAAAAAATATGGAGCCCTGTTAAAGGGAACGCTATAGTCAACAGAACCACTACAGCTTAATGTGGTGGTTCTGGTGTTTATAGCCTGTCCCTGCAGGTTTTTCAATGTAAACACTGCCTTTTCAGAGACACACACCTCTAGTTGCAGTCACTCAGATGCCACTAGAGGGGTTTTCGAGTCAGGTGTGCAGCACTAGGGATTAGCGTCTCTACACTTTGCATGGAGGCACCGAACATTCCCCATAGAGATGCATTGATTCAATGCATCTGTTTGAGGGGATGCTGATTGGCGCAGCACAGCATTTTGCCGTTCATGCAGTATAGCCTCCAAATGCTTTCTTATGGGAAAGCATTGGATTGGCTATCACCAAGATTGATGATCTTAGCCATGGAGGCGGAGCCAGCTGCAGTGAGACCAGCACAACTTGGTAGAAAAGATGAGTAAAATTACCTTCTCAAACAAATGAAAGGTTGATTGGGGACCTAAATAGTTAGTTTAGCACTATAGTGTTCCTTTAAATACAAGCTCAATGAAAAACCAATGGAGAGCTGCTGAATGTACAGGGAAACTCATTGGTACATCTACATAGAATGTGCCTAGTCAAGTTCAATGGAAAACATGCCCTTCTAAGATCAATTGAAAATGTATGGTGAGCTGCTGAGTTCTATTTAAAGTAACACTATAGGGTCAGGAACGCAAGCGTGTATTCCTGACCCTATAGTGTTAAACTAACTATTTAGCCCCCTTGCATACCTCTAAAGCTAGTATAATCTCACCTTATTTTCAGTGTCGCGTGGGACCGCCGGCACTGGCTTTGCCCCCAATCTGGCTCCTTGGCTGTCATCATAATTTCCCATAGGAAAGCATTGGATTGGCTGAGATCATCAATTCTGATCAACTCAGCCAAGGAGGTGGGCCGGAGGCAAAAGCTGCCGCTGCCCTGGAGCAATGTGCAGCGGTTCCCCAGGAAGCACCTCTAGTAGCCATCTGAGGAGTGACCACCGAGTGTGTGCCTAGGCTGTAATGTAAACACCGCCTTTCCTCTGAAAAGACTGCAGGAAATGATTATACTCACCAAAACAATTAAATTAAGCTTTAGTTGTTCCGGTGACTACAGAGTTAATTTAAGTTCAATGGAAAGTCTATACAGAAGTGCTGAGCACACTGGCAAGCTAAATAGAACATCTATGGAGAGCCGCTGAGTGCACTGTCAAGTTAAAAAGAAAATCTATCAACAGCAGCTGAGTGCACTGACAAGATAAATAGAATGATATAATCCACAAGTGTTAGTTAGTCATATCTTTGGCCTATTTTTTTTTTAATTTAGCAAATTAATTTATTATTTATAAAGCGCCAACATATTCTGTTTAAAAAAAAAAAAAAAATCAAATATATACAGAACTGAAAGTCAGCTGTATATTAAGTTCAGCTTTTTTCGTCTAAATTTGTAAATTCGTTTTCAGTTTTCAACTATTCAAACTTTTAAATAAATCTGTGGCATAAGGCCATGCGTTGAATAATTTAGTATTTTGGCACACTCACACAGTAACAGAATTTATGGAGGTGTTCTTTGACATGAGTATCGTAATGAGATACATTTATGACATCTTGGATTTATTTAAAAATTAAGATTTTATTTATGCTTCAACAATTTCTTGCTGATAGGCAAATACATTGCATTTTGATACATTTTATTACAAACAGGAAACACTTTAAATAAATTAAAATAAAGGAAACATACATTTCTGTCTGCGGGAGGAAATATATTACACATGCTATAACACACACTTACATTGACATGCATTTTCTCTGACAAGGTGGCATGCATTTTCTTTTGAAAGGAGGGCCAGTGATGTTTCCAACATGCAGCTATACTTTTGGCAGTACATTAAGGGCATTTACTGTGAATGCAGAAGGAAAGCGATGTAAAGCTGGTTTTAAGCAATAAATAAAAGAGGCAAGCACACAATATTTCTAGTGATGTCCCGAACGGTTCGCTGGCGAAGAGTTCCTGGCGAACATAGCGTGTTCGCGTTCGCCACGGATGGCGAACATATGCAATGTTGGTCCGCCCCCTATTCGTCATCATTGAGTAAACATTGACCCTGTACCTCACAGTCAGCAGACACATTCCAGCCAATCAGCAGCAGACCCTCCCTCCCAGACCCTCCCACCTCCTAGACAGCATACAATTTAGATTAATTCTGAAGCTGCATTCATTTTTTTTGTATTATTTTTTTTATTGTATTTTTTGTGTTTATTATACATTATCCTCCATAGCCAGTAACCTGTGTTTATTATACATTATCCCCCATAGCCAGTAACCTGTGTTTATTATACATTATCCCCCATAGCCAGTAACCTGTGTTTATTATACATTATCCCCCCATAGCCAGTAACCTGTGTTTATTATACATTATCCCCCCCATAGCCAGTAACCTGTGTTTATTATACATTATCCCCCACAACCAGTAACCTGTGTTTATTATACATTATCCCCCCACAACCAGTAACCTGTGTTTATTATACATTTCCCCCCCATAGCCAGTAACCTGTGTTTATTATACTTTACCCCCCATAGCCAGTAACCTGTGTTTATTATACATTATCCCCCATAGCCAGTAACCTGTGTTTATTATACATTATCCCCCATAGCCAGTAACCTGTGTTTATTAAACATTATCCCCCCATAGCCAGTAACCTGTGTTTATTATACATTATCCCCCCCATAGCCAGTAACCTGTGTTTATTATACATTATCCCCCATAGTCATTTATCATTGGACCTAGGCAGCATGATGTCTTAGGCCGGCCCAGAGAGTGAGTGAGTGAATAATATAATATATATGTTCAGAAACATATTAGTAATATATGTAAATCGGGTTCATGCAAAGAGGGTGAAAAGGTATTAAAGAAAAACACACTTATTGCATCAAATTTACAAAGCCAAACTTTTAAAAGCTTTCCTCATTTCTTTCTCGGGATGAGGAATATATCGGTTGTAGACTGAGGATTTCCATCTGCCCAATCTTTTAATAATATGCACTGGAGTGTCAGTGTTGAAGGAGACCGAAGCTGCCCCTATTCTAAATGAAAGAGCCGAGACATGGATACAACCCAATCTTAGGAGTAGTATTCTGATGTAGAAGATGAATTTAGCCGTAGTCAGAGTGATTCAGTGAGAGTAGTGGTGAAATGTGTGTGGCATGACTGTGTGGGTAAGTGTGGGTAAGTAAGAGTCAAGTATTTTAACTGGGCACTAGTTCTAGGTGGGATAAAGTGGTATAGCGGATGGATGAGTAGTTTGGTTCGTTTTAGAGGTTTGTAGAGAAAGTATATAGTGATCAGTGGCGTACTAAGGGGGGGGGGGCGGAGGGGGCGGTCCGCCCTGGGTGCCACCAAGGTGGGGGGTGCCATGACCCTGGGGTGGGGGCTGTGTGAACTGTGGCCGCACAGTGCCCTCCCCCATGTTAGTTAGGGTGCTCAAAGAGCAGCTGAACTGGCCGCACGGAAGGAAAGTAGGGGCGGGGCTAAGCATAACCGGGTGGCGGACCCAAATCGACAGCGGGGGGGGGGCTTAATATGGCCCTTACCCGTTGCTGTAACTGCTGCACATGGAGGTGCAGGCTGCAGCAAGAAGGAATCCCTGCCTCCCCACCTAATAGGCTCCAGGAGGACTCCAGTGAATCCACTCCTCCTCCAGCTCCTGTCTGTAAGTAATAGTGTGTGTGTGTGACTGTGTCTGTAAAACTGTCTTCCTGTAACTGTGTTTGTGTTTGAGGGTGGTACTAAGCCCAGGATCCGCCCCGGGTGCCAAATGCTCTAGGTACGCCCCGGATAGTGATCATGATTTTTAGCGATATCCAATATTTTTAAGGTGGTCCCAGTGCCACCACTCATATCTGGTGTCACAATAGCTTGCATTTAAAAAAAAACAAAACTTTTTTGACTGTAATATAATAGCAGTCAGTTTCCTTCACACGTGTGCATTTCAGGGCCTGCCAGGGCATGTCATACCAGTGCAACTCATATCTGGTGTAACAGTAGTGTACATTAAAAAAAAAACTAGAAATTTGACTGTGAAATAATAGCAGTCAGTTTCCTTCACACCTGTGCGTTTCAGGGCCTGCCAGGGCACAGTGTCACACCAGTGCAACTCATATCTGGTGTAACAGTAGTGTACATTTAAAAAAAAAAAAAATACAGGGGGCTTGTTGTCACCTTTCGGGGACCCTTGGTGTTGTACTTGGCCGGGTGGAGGAAGAGACCTTAAATGACATCAGTGAGGACAAGGAACGGGACATGGCTAGCTTGGTATCCAACCTTGTGCAAACGGGGAGTTTGGTCTGTCACTGTGAAGCGGGTGTAACCCTTACACTACCTGATCGATTCAACATCATACCTGATGTTTTAAAGCACGTTATTCCAGACAATTTAGGAATGTTAGGTGATTTATGCCCTTTATGGATTAAAACCAGACTCTGCATCAACTATGTAATTTTCCATGGGAGTTTTGCCATAGATCCCCCTCCAGCATGCCACAGTCCAGGTGTTAGTCCCCTTGAAACAACTTTTCCATCACTATTGTGGCCAGAAAGAGTCACTGTGGGTTTTAAAATTCGCCTGCCTATTGAAGTCTATGGCGGTTCGCCGGGTTCGCCCGTTCACGAACATTTGCGGAAGTTCGCGATCGGAAAATTTTATGTTCACGACATCACTAAATATCACCTGTTAGAAGTTATTTGTAAGGGTTGACAAGCCTTTAGAAAATGCCCTGTTATGACTCGGCAGTATTTAAAAAATTAAATAAAAAAATAAATAAAGAATAGATTGACCCAACAAGTTAGTCTTGGAGAAAAGACATCAGAATTGACACATTTTCCAATGTTAGTAGAAGAAAATAAAACTCGGGGTTATGGCTTAAACAGTGTAGGTGAAACAGTTTATTAGTTCACAGACAGCTATAGAAACGTACATGCAGAGGTGTGTTCTATTATGTGACTCTTGGAATTTCATGATAAGTCTATAGAGGATGCATGAAAATATTAAATTCAAGTAAGAGATACTGCTTAGAGATTTGTATACAAATCTTTCTAGACAACCTACTAGTGATATGCAAAATAGCATATCATGGAAATAAGTCAAAGTGGTGCGGTCACCTGAAAATTTGTATTTCATAAGATATCATCGTTAATTAATTTCACTGAACTTCCAACTCAGCCAAGAGATATACTGAGACAAAGTAGGGGCTACTTTGTGTCAGTATTTTTCCTCTGTCTGACACTTATAAAAATTGGGTGGAGCTACTGCTGTCTAGAAGTGTAAATCCTCCCATCTGTCACCAGTGATGGCTGCAGGGAGTTGGCTTTATCTATGGAAGATCCCACAGACTCGCAAGATCCTTCACAGACCTCAATGCTGTACTGTCGCACATTTGCGAGAGTACTGCACTGACGTTGGCTTCTGGCGATAAAGAGGACCTGCAAGGAACAGGTTCAGGTAAGTAGGACTTAACTTTGCCTTTCCCTACCTATCCACCCCAGCCACTGGACTCAAAACGGCAAACCTTACTGTCTAGAGCAGGCTTCCCCAAACTCCGGCCCTACAGATGTTGCTGAACTATAACTCCCATGATTCCCAGCCTATCTATTTCATTTATATAATCATAAGCATGGTAGTTCAGCAACATCTGGAGGGCCGGAGTTTGGGGAAGCCTGGTGTAGAGTCTTTGCAATTTCTGTCCCTAGACGGTCACATTGCCGCTTTAATTTCACAAACTGTTTGTTTGTCTATTGTCTTGTGACGTCGCTTCGTAATGTCAAACCATGTGGGAGTGCACTATTTGAAATTGTAAATATAAATGTAAATATGAACTGTGTGTTGCACCCTTACTGTCAAAAACCACGATAATCAACAAATCGTACTTCAGTTAACACACAGCCGATACAAATGTGCACAATAAATATAATATGCATAAAATAATATGTTCAACAAACATATTACTGTGTTTTTAAAGACGTTGCAATCCAATGTTCTAAATTACTGTAATTTGTGAACATTTGCTTAGTTATGAAATTTACTGACAACCCGTTACTTCATTAGTAAATTGTTATAATAATAAAGAGCTAAACGCACAAACACTAGTAATTATTTCCTAATGTAAATTTTTTTGCACTTTATTGATATCATATTATTCTATATCTTCCACTGTATTAAGATTAAAATTTTTGAATTGAGTCTGTATTCAATCTGTATCTGTATTTAAGCAGGGATTTTAACTATAACCTAAATTAGCACTACAAGCACCATAACCACTGCCAACGCCCCCACACTTGCTAAACGTTCAACTTTCTGCCTAGGATATGTTAGGTCACTTCCACCATTAAGATCATGTAGCTCATACTAGAAATATTAGCATTTCTGCCATGTGGGGGCCAGCTCAGCTGGGTCAGCTGATCACCATCAGCCAATGAGTTAAACCCTGCAATGCTGGTCTTAGCTGACAGCTGCAGGCTCTCATAGATATACTAGTGGGAACCTGGGGTGGGGGGCACCACTGGACTCCTGGTACCACAATCACCACAGTGGTTATAGTGGTTGGAGTGTTACTTTAACTAAATGTATTTGTGTATGGTACATGTTGAAAAAATTTACCAGTTCCATTCTATAGAAATTCAATCCATTCATTTATTCTCCCAGCATTGATGCCACAATTAAAGTGTTTTTGACCACTGCGGTTTGCTTTTTATCAGTTTTTGACAAGCATTTCACATTTTTACCTGTTTAGTTAATTCTAGTTTAGTCAGTACATACTGGGTATATATTTCCACAGTTTTACTGTAGCAGTTTCCTGTTTTTTTTCTCCTCTGTCCTTTACTAGCAGTAGCAGATTATTAAGATAAAAATGTTGAATTACCGTAGCCTTTTTCTCCGTAAGCCAATGAAGGAGGAATGACGACTTTTCTTTTTTCCCCTCGGCACATATCCAGCAATGCTATGTCAAGTCCTTTGATCACTTGTCCAACTCCAACAACAAACCATTTTGGGTGTCCATCTTTTTCTGAACGACTAGATAGAAAAACACCATAAATTGGTCAAAATGTCACTCCATACGCTAGGTGCAATGTTTATGTTAAGTTACTGTTCGCTATACTGCATGTCTGTGTTTTTTTTAAAATTAATTTTAGTTTGTTTTAATTTAGTAAAAATTATTTAGTCCTCCATTCCTGCTCCTTTGTCCAAATTTGCAATGTTTCTTTTTTCTTTTTTGCTCTGGAAGTACAGCTGTACGTGAAGCCATGATATGGTTTTGTGGGGGCTGTAACTCAGCTGTTCTAATTCCCAGAATCCCTTGCTGGGGTGAAATAGCGCTGCTTTTGAGATGAGCTCAAAACGACTTAACTTCAGTGTGTCTACCATTCAGAAAATAAGTACCATTCAGAAAATAAGTGGATATTAAAGGAACACTATAGTCACCTAAATTACCTTAGCTAAATAAAGCAGTTTTAGTGTATAGATCATTCCCCTGCAATTTCACTGCTCAATTCACTGTCATTTAGGAGTTAAATCACTTTGTTTCTGTTTATGCAGCCCTAGCCACACCTCCGATGGCTATGGTTGACAAAGCCTGCATGAAAAAAAAACTAATTTCACTTTCAAACAGATGTAATTTACCTTAAATAATTGTTTCTCAATCTCTAAATTTAACTTTAATCACATACAGGAGGCACTTGCAGGGTCTAACAAGCTATTAACATAGCAGGGGATAAGAAAATCTTAATTAAACAGAACTTGCAATAAAGAAAGCCTAAATAGGGCTCTCTTTACAGGAAGTGTTTATGGAAGGCTGTGCAAGTCACATGCAGGGAGGTGTGACTAGAGTTCATAAACAAAGGGATTTAACTCCTAAATGGCAGAGGATTGAGCAGTGAGGCTGCAGGGACATGTTCTATACACCAAAACTGCTCCATTAAGCTAAAGTTGTTCAGGTGACTATAGTGTCCCTTTAAGTTTACCTTCATATAAACAGATGCAATCAATAAACTGTTCTAGCAAAATCATCAGCAAAAACAAGCTTACCTGAAGTGCTCTTCCTTTACATACAGCCAGGTGGCCTACCATAAAATTTTGCTAATGGCATCCCCAAAATCCTAGATTATGTGTGAAACTTATGTGTGATTTAAAGTGTAACTGTTACTTTTGACGTGGCAGGTTCTCATTCCGTCACCCACCTAAATTATTATTATTAGTATTTATATAGCGCCAATATATTCTGTTCAATCACTTGGGCCTAAGGATGAATATGTGTTGTCTTCTTCATAGAAGCTTATATAGTAACCATTTGTCAGAGCTGAATGTAAATCCCTTATAGCTCCAGGGAGGGTAACGAATAAGTGCACATATTCACTGAGCGTACACTAGGTTTGGTCAGGTTACATTGAATTCATGCAAGCCCAGGCTTGCAATGGCTGGCCCTTTTACATTGCTGTGTGCATATTGAAACAGTATTGCCTGAATTTAATGCCTAAATCAGATCTTTTGAGTGACCTCTGAACTTGTGTATCACATCGCACAAACAAATCTTTTAAGTATTTCAGTCTGGCTGTTTTAATATTTAAATAATGAAAAGTTATTTGCAAAACAACTGCAGCCTAACTTTAATATTTTCACTCTTACAGTTACTGTATTAGATTTTAAATAAACAACATAGTGTTAGAAATACAAAGTTGTATTCCTAACACTACAGTGTCCTCTGGTCCCTGTCCCCCCTTCCTCATGCCCCTCCCCCACTGTTGCACATAAAGGGTTAAAGGGACACTTTAGTCACCAAAACAACTTTAACTTTGGTGTATAGCAGGTTTTGGTGTATAGATCATGCCTCTGAAGTCTCACCGGTCAATTCACTGCCATTTAGGAGTTAAATCACTTTTGTTTCTGTTTATGCAGCCCTAGCCACACCTCCCCTGGCTGTGACTCACACAGTCTGCATTAAAACAAAAATGTTTTCGTTTTCAATCTGATGTAACTTACTCTAAATGTTTGTATCTCCTGCTCTAGAAATTTAACTTTAATTACATACAGTAGGCTTCTGCAGGGCCTAGCAAACTATTAACAGAATTTGAGATAAGAAATTCAAAATTAAATAGAATTTGCAATAAAGGAAGTGTAAACATTAGATGACTCTTTACTGGAAGTGTTTAGGAAAGCTGTGTAAGTCACATGCAAGGAGGTGTGATTTAACTCTTGCAGGGGCATGATCTATACACCAAAACTGCTTCATTACGTAAAAGTTGTTTTGGTGACTATAGTGTCCCTTTAAAGATATCGTTAGATCATTGTTATAGATTTTTACATATGTACTTGGCTTTTGGTGCTCCATCATAGATGTGTTCAAGAAGTCCATGACAACCTAATGTTAGACCCTTTACTCACCCGATTCGAGCGCTGATCTCCCTTGGAGCTGAATTGCTGCTCCATCTCCTCCAACGTCATCTGATGGGGGGACCTAATGTGCATGCGCAGCGGGTGCGTTAGGCCCACCCCATAGGAAAGCATTGTCTTAATGCATTCCTATGGGGATTTTACTGATGCAGGATGTCCTCATGCAGAGAGTGAGGACATTCAGTGTCATTTAGGCGATCTAGAGTCCAGTAATGTCCCGGAAGCGCCTCTCGTGGCTGTCTTAGTCTTTATCAAAAACTGCAATGTTTTACATTGCAGGATTAAGTGTGACAGGGACACTGCACCCAGACCAATTCAGTTAGATGATGTGGTCTGGGTGCCTATGGTGTCCCTTTAAGTCTGCAATGTAAAACAGTGTAGTTTTGTTGAAACTACGTTTTCATTGCAGGGTTAAAACACCTCTAGTGGTTGATTTTCCGACAGCTACTGGACGAGCTTCCTCTACAATGACAACGAGTGAGCAGCTCACAGGAAAGCACTTGACTGGTTGAGCGCAGGGCACTTGCCTGACAAGCACATCACGTCCTCAATGCCCCTCTTTTAAGAGCATTAGATTGGACCATTACTGAGAGAGCGATGCCTGCTAAATGCGGAGTGGGCAGCAGAGCCGAGGGAGTTTCTGTGCTGGAGAAAAGGTAAGTAAATCTTTTTTCTTCTTTTTTTTTTAAAACTATTTTTATTTATTGCTGTTGGGCGGGAGGCTCTAATCTAAGTAGTGCACTATAGAGCTGGGAATACACATTTGTATTGTCATAGTGTTCTTTTATTTTACCAAACACAATGCAAACATTCTAAAGGACAATCAACATGTAATGGACCGTATACCTATATTGCCTTAATGGTACCTTTTATGGGAATTTTAATTACTAGATCCTTAATACAACTAATATAGAACAAAACACACTGGATAAGAATAATATAAATCTATTCAACCAGGAAGGATGCATTTAGCATTGTCCTGGGATATAGATGCCATCACAACACCACTCAATATGTATGCATTTCAACAAGACTAAAAAAATAAAAATAAACGTGAAAGGAAGAGGGAATCCAACCTGCAACGCTGACGTTTGGACAGGTATTGATAATGAACCTGAACACTAACACAATGAGCAAATAGACAGGCACAACACGTTACAATAATGTCTGCATACAACATTAATTGCCATCTAAATATCCCTTATAAATACTAGTTTAACAAAAATAGTAATAAAATAACACGTTTCAGCTACAGCTACTAGTTGTATACAGTCAGAGACAGACAGACACAATTTGTTTGTTTTCTTTAAATACATAGCAATCCAACTCAAACTCATGCACAAATACCAGGTACTTAAAGGTGACAGAAAGGACAAAGTGGCCTAACATTAGGTTGTCCTGGGCTTCTTGCACACATCTATGATGGAGCACCCAAAGCCAAGTCCATATCTATAAATCTATAAAGAAAACAACTAAAAAATGTCTCTTCTGGTTTGTGGCTTATTATTTTAAAAGGAAGACCCCCCTAACTGTTCTTTATTCTACAAAAGATGAGAATACCAAATGTCGCCTATTAAAAAAAACAAAAAAACTTTAGTATATATTACAGGTGAAGGTTGTGAAACTTTGTAATGTCACTGATTTCAATACTTTGTAGCATTGAATTGATTACAGTATTACTTGTATTATAATACAAACAACGACACAACACTACAAACACATCACAAATTATTCGTTTTAATAATCACTTACCTGCAAAAGAATTTGGACATATTATGCGCCAGGAACCCATCATAATGTGCATTCACCAGGTCCCCCCTCCTGCTCTTTTGCTCACATTCACTTGGAACATAGACCACTTCGATTTTAACGTCTTCTTGTGTGTCTTTAGTTTCTTGACCCTGAATGTGACAGTTTAGAAGAATAAAAGCATGCACAAATAACATCAATTTGCAGCAGAGATGCATTGTTGCTGAGTGGCTAGCTGAAGGACTACAGAAGAATCCCAGCAAGCTTTGATCCTGGGAATGCACTCACTATACACGTGGCAGTCTTGAAATAAATGCAGATGGGGGGGAATAAAACACTCAGAGCAAATAGTTTTGTCTTCCCAGAAGAAAGCAGGATCAGCCTTAATGTGAGCAAAATGGAACATTGCCCTTGATTGGCTGTCTCAATAATAGAGCCCTGCCTTTCTCCTAAAATACTTCTTCCTGGCCACAAAAAAACCCCAGAGAGAAACAGCTGGATTGCAGAGACATGAGCAGTTCTGGAATCAAGTTTCAAAGCTTATAGGAAGTTTTTTCCCCCCAGGTGTCAGGCAGCTATTGACAATGTTAACCCTTGGTGTGTGGGTCTGCTGCACACATTACATTGTATCATCTTCTTAGCAAACATTCTGGAGCAAAACTCTCATTCAGTTACAGACAAATGGTATTTACAAAGAGTGCATTAAATGAATGCCATTGTCTTATTGATCCGTGATAACAGACCAGATTATTTTATTTACATTGTTAATAGAAATTCAGCTGGAAATGTAATTTCTGGGATTTTAATCCGAGTCACATTATTCCGTAGCCCAGAGGTGCCCAAAAGATAGATCCCCAGATGTTGCAGAACTGCAACTCCCATGATACTTTGCGTGCCTTTAGAATGACAAAGCATCATAGAAACTGTAGTTTTAAAACATCTTGGGATGTGCCTTTTGGGCACCCCTGCTTTAGCTTGTCAGATAATGTAAGGGGAGAGACTCCCGATCCCAGAGCTTAGAGATGACTTGGGCCTCGATTTAATATTTTTGGATACGCTTTTCAAATGATTATAGCAAAGTGTTAAGATATCAAAAGATTTATCATTTATAAAAAATAAATATATCAATGAATAAAAAATATATCAACATAGTTTTCAAAATATTAAATCATTTGAAAAGATTATCCAAAAATATCAACAGGGTTTTTCGCCCAAAGTGAGAATTCACAATAAATTCAAAGTGAACTTCAAATATAAGCCCAAAGTAGTCAAACTGAAATGATAGCTGACTTGGAGAATTTTGACCTTAACCCCTTAGTTACCGCGGACGTACAGGGTACGTCAGCCAAAAAACGGTCGTTAACGACTGCTGACGTATCCTATGTAGCGGAGAGCTGGTATTTCACAGGTTAACTCCACTAAAGATCCCAGTGAGGTTCAGGAACAAGTAATAAAATCCCATATAACAATAGTCACAGCAAGCAAGGTAATCTACGAATATCCCAATACAGATCCCAATGACTGGAAGACACACAGCATCAGGAGCAGAAATAAACTTTTAATCACAGAGTCCGCTTTTAGGCATTTCTCCCATGCAAGGGAGACACCCACAATAATTATACAGTACACCAATCATACATGAGTTGCCACCCACACTTCGCCTCCCCTTAGTATGATTCATAAACCCATTATGCAGGACACAGTTCTCCTCGTTTTCTGGATGTACCCCTAAACCTAGGGCTACAACTCTACTTTTACATCCCCTGGTAGCCCTGATCTGGGTGAGTAACATACTCAAAAATCACCCAGATCGGACCAGGGGTTCGGGAGTTATGAAGGTTTAAAGTTAGAACCGACCGTACAGGCAACAGTAGCCGAAAATAGTTCCATAATTTTTGGCCTTGCGGTCGGTCTCCGTTCGCGGAATAAAAGTCACGAAATGTCTGCCATCCTGCTGTTCACGTGAATCCCCCTGTTTGCATTAGTCTTTCTACTGAACGGCGGCTCGTTCTGTAGTTTCGGCACGAATTTATGGAAGTCTGGATGTCTCAGCGGTGTTTGCCTAGTCGAGTGTCTGATTTTAGTTCCAGACACTCGACTGCAAAACACCGCTGTTCGGGAGTTTAAGATGGCCGCCGCCACGTGTTCGTCTCCCCAACGGCGGCCACCCAGAGGACAAAGCACACACTGCACTGATTGCCAATTACAGGTTTGCAACATTGTTGCGAATGTTAATTGGAGGCACACTTACTCCTGGGGTGGTCTGATTGTTCGGTAGTTTCACTCGTATAATAAATGGAGTGATTTTACCGAACAATCAGACAAATGCTGCATACAGTATACATACATACGGCAAAATTAAACCAAAGCATATTAAAACACATAATTTTGTGGACAGCCCAATGCCATCCGCTACATCCTGTACGTCCACGGCCAAAACGAGCGCTGGCATTATGTACTACTCCCCCCACACTGCCGGGCACCCGAGTGGTCGCTGCCCCCGGAGCGATCACTTCCGGGTTGGCGCACGTGGCATCCGGCAGGCTTTCCGATGCTCTGCCTGTACTGAGTGCCTCGAGGAATCGAGGCACTCAGTAATAGTTAAAAAATAAATAAAATGTAATTAAAAAACGAACCCTCTACCCTCCTTCCTTCTTCCTCCCCATGTACTTGCCGATCGCCGACGTTCCTCTGCCACAATAGGTATCCACAGTGCTGCCAGCAGTAAAAAATTTATAAAAATAAAATTAATAAATTAAAAAAAAATGTATGTATATATAGGATATATATATATATATATATATAGATATATTATAGCTATATATACTATGTATATATATATATCTATCTTATATATAACTTCATACATATATTAATATAAAAATACACTTAGAGTAAAATTACACACGCATATATATAATATATATAATAACTATATATATTATATATATATTATTATACAAATTAAATAATAATTAATTAAAAATAAAAACTTTAAAATAATTAGAATTAATATATATATATATATATATATGTAACTTTATTCTAACTGTATTTTGATATTAATGTATATATATATATATATATATATATATATATTTATATCAAAATACACACACACATACACACATATATACAAGGGACTTGTGACCTCAGTGTGGTCATTCTCTGATTTTCTATGCTATTTGCCTGACCAGCACCGGGCACATTATTTACCTGTTCCAGGAGTGCAAGCAATTTTGTATTTATATATATATCCTTAACGACCATGGACGTACTGAATATGTCTGACAAAAAACGGTTGTTAAGGACCGCAGGCGTACCTAGTATTACCGCGGCAAATAGGAGCCCTGGACTTACGGTACCTGGACCGGCGATCAGCAACGATTACGGTCAGGGGGGACTGCCAGAGATCACAGCTGTCCCCCTGCAGTAGCTCCAGCCACCCGGCCCGCAAGGGCCATGTGATCACCATAATCACATCGCCGCAATAGGACTCTAGGAGCCTCCAGCAGGGACTGTCTGAGCTGTCAGGTAATCCCCCAGGCTGCTAAACTGTAAAAAAATTAAATGTTGTACATATATTATAAATGTATAATATATTATAAAATTATTAAAGCATTTTATAATATATTATACATATATGTATGATTTTAATATAAGTGTACTTTGAGATATATATACACATAAATCTCAAAATACACTTATAATTAAATCATATATATGCATTATATATGTATACTATATTATAAAATGCTTTAATTATAATATATTATACATATATAGAAAATAAAAGTGTGTGTATATATATATATACACATATACACACATACATTTTATGTATATGTGGGTGTATATATATATATATATATGTATATATATATATCTATATATATATATACATACACACATATTATATATGCGAGTGCACTGGATTTTGTGTTTTGTATTTCACATATATATATATATATATATATATATATATATGTGTGTGTGTGTTTACATATATATATATATATATATATATATACTCACACACACTTATTATATATATATATATATATATATATGTGCCCACATTCCTGGGCTACCATATGGTCTCAAAAGGCAACACAGACCCAGCAAACCAATCTGGCAAACTGAATTGGGCAAGCCCTATATTGACCCTATAACAACACACCATAAAACCCGTACATGGTGGGTATTGTTATACTTGGGAGACTTCACTGAATACAAATATGAGTGTTATAAATCAGTAAATCTTATCACGACGATGAAATCACCAGTAAAAGTGCAGTTTTAGTGTAAAAAAATTCAAAAACCAAATAAAAATGCTAATTTTGGCCAGGGTTTGTGACTAAGTGGCTACTAAAAAAAGACTGGACATACCCCATTTCAAATACCGTGGGTTGTCTACTTTTACAAATGGTATGCCATGATGGGGTTTATTTTCATTCCTGGGCTGCTACAAGGTCTCAAAGGCAACATAGGCCCAGCAAACCAACCTGCCAAATTTAAATGTGCAACCATGAAAAAGCCCTACATTTGACATCTGTAAGTTTGCAAAAACCCATAAGACCTGTACTTTGGGGGCATTGTTGTACTCGGGAGATGTTGCTGAACACATATTGGGGTGTTTATTGTCAGCAACACATCCTAAGAATCAATGCCTAAAGTACAATGTGAGAGAAATATAACACAAAAAAACAACTACCCAAACGTTTGACCAAGACTGGTGGTAGTATTAGTGCATAAAAAGTATTAAAATACCACCATTTGAAATACCCTGTGTCTACATTTCCAAAATATATGGTTTGATGGGGGTAAATTACATTGGCCGGCTTAAAAAATGTCCCAAATAGGACATGGGTGCATGATGACCAGCTGCGAAAATTCCAAGTTGTAAAACTGGAATGCGCACCCTACAAATAAGGTCTTTTGGCCCCCAGAGAACCCAACACACCTGTACATGGGGGGTATCGCTGTATTTAGGAGATGTTGCTGAACACATATTGGGGTGTTCTTTGGCAGTAACCCTTAAAGTCTGTACATGTATTCTTAAATTGCAATATGTGTCAAAAAAATCACTTTTTATAATATTTTTTTTTTAAATTTGGCATAGATTGGTGGTAAAATGGTTGCATGAAAAGAGTCAAAATGCCCCAAGTTTAATAGCTTAGGTTGTCTTCTTTTAAAAAAATATATACATGTGAAGGGTTATTCACGGATTCCTGACAGATATTAGTGTTACAATGTAACTTGCGTTCATTTTGAAAAATGGTTTGGAAATAGCAAAGTGCTACTTGTACTTATTGCCCTATAACTTTCCAAAAAATGCTGAAAACGTGTTAACATTGTGTTTTTCTAAACTGAGGACAAAATTTAGAAACTACTTAGCATGCAGCAAGAAGCAGGCCAATGGTCCACACTGGACCCCTGGGAGAAGCTCCCCACTGGACAGCGGCGTACATACTCCACTCCAGCTGTGACCGGGTGTCTGCCGCCATCATCTTCTGTGGCCCCGGCCTGCGTGGAAAACCTCCGAGGCCCCCGTCCAATGGTGAGAGGGAGAGGGGAGGGTAATGGTGAGAGGGAGAGGGGAGGGTAATGGTGAGAGGGAGAGGGGGTGCAATGGTGAGAGGGAGAGGGGGTGCGACGGTGAGAGGGTGAGGGGGTGCGATGGTGAGAGGGAGCGGGGGAGAGGGGGTGCGATGGTGAGAGGGAGCGGGGGAGAGGGGGTGCGATGGTGAGAGGGAGCGGGGGAGAGGGGGTGCGATGGTGAGAGGGAGCGGGGGGTGATGGTGAGAGGGAGCGGTTGGTGATGGTAATGTGAGAGGGAGGGGGGTGATGGTAATGTGAGAGGGGTGATGGTAATGTGAGAGGGAGGGGGGTGATGGTAATGTGAGAGGGAGGGGGGTGATGGTAATGTGAGAGGGAGGGGGGTGATGGTAATGTGAGAGTGAGAGGGGGTAATGTGAGAGGGGGGTAATGTGAGAGTGAGGGGGGTAATGTGAGAGTGAGGGGGTAATGTGAGAGTGAGAGGGGGTAATGTGCGAGTTAGGGGGGGTAATGTGAGAGTGAGGGGAGTGTGATGGTGAGAGGGAGAGGGTGTGCGATGGTGAGAGGGGTGATGGTGAGAGGGAGCAGGGGGTGATGGTGAGAGGGAGCGGGGTGTGATGGTAATGTGAGAGGGAGGGGGGTGATGGTAATGTGAGAGGGAGGGGGGTGATTGTAATGTGAGAGGGAGGGGGGGGCTGAGGGTGGTGGGGGTGATGGTGAGGGTGGGGGGGTGAGGCTGAGGATGGTGGGGGGTGAGGCTGAGGGTGGTGGGGGGTGAGGCTGAGGGTGGCGGAGGGTGATGGTGAGGCTGAGGGTGGTGGGGGGTGATGGTGCGGGTTGTGGGGGGTGATGGTGAGGGTGGTGGGCGGTGATGGTGAGGCTGAGGGTGGTGGGGGTGATGGTGAGGGTGGTGGGGGGTGAGGGTGAGGGTGGGGGGGTGATGGTGAGGGTGGTGGGGGGTGAGGCTGAGGGGGTGGGGGTGATGGTGAGGCTGAGGGTGGTGGGGGGTGATGGTGAGGGTTGTGGGGGGTGATGGTGAGGGTGGTGGGCGGTGATGGTGAGGCTGAGGGTGGTGGGGGTGATGGTGAGGGTGGTGGGGGGTGATGGTGAGGGTGGGGGGGTGATGGTGAGGGTGGTGGGGGGTGATGGTGAGGGTGGTGGGGGTGAGGCTGAGGGGGTGGGGGTGATGGTGAGGCTGAGGGTGGTGGGGGGTGATGGTGAGGGTGGTGGGGGGTGAGGCTGAGGGTGGTGGGGGGTGATGGTGAGGGTGGTGGGGGGTGATGGTGAGGGTGGTGGGGGGTGAGGCTGAGGGGGGTGGGGGTGATGGTGAGGCTGAGGGGGGTGATGGTGAGGCTGAGGGTGGTGGGGGGTGATGGTGAGGGTGGTGGGGGGTGAGGCTGAGGGGGGTGGGGGGTGATGGTGAGGCTGAGGGGGGGTGATGGTGAGGCTGAGGGTGGTGGGGGGTGATGGTGAGGGTGGTGGGGGGTGAGGCTGAGGGGGATGGGGGGTGATGGTGAGGCTGAGGGTGGTGAGGGGTGATGGTGAGGGTGGTGGGTGGTGATGGGGAGGGAGAGCCTACCTTTCCCTGGTGGTCCAGTGGGCTCCCTGGTGGTCCGGTGGCCACTGCTCCCGGTCTGCAGCTCCGCAGAGCTGCAGACCGTGTAGTCTCGCGAGATTTCAGAGCGTTGCCGTGGTAACCCGCGGCAATGCTCTGATTGGCCAATTCTCGCGAGTCACATGGTCTGCAGCTCTACATACTGCCCGAGGTGGCCGGGCAGCCAGGAGGGGCCTCGCACCCGGCGGAATACCGGGCAAGCCGCCGGGCCCCCTCCTGGTGTCAGGTCCTCGGTCAGTGACCGAGGACCTGACACACTCTGCCCACAGGCGGTTTAGGCGGCCGCGAGGCCCCCGCCAGCGTGAGGCCTTAGGCGGCCGCCTAAACCATCTAAACATTAGTTCACATTGACATAACTCTGTACTACTCCACTCTTTCTGTGTCAGTCTTTTTATTTATTTATTTTAAACCTGCATCCATTACTTGTATCAAAGGACCGTTCAAGGCAACATAACAACTAGAGGTCACGGGTGTCATTTTTCCTTATGGGGTTAAGCCATTAACAAACAGTTTAACACAAATTCTGGAAAACGGTGCTTGATTGCTCTTCCCTTCCACTTCCTCAGAAGGTCCAAGGCTTCAATCAGGATGCCCAAACGTGGCACCACTGTTAGACTGGGAGCATCAGTTAATGCGCTCACTCAATCACAAGCTCCCCAATCAGAAAAGTGAATGAAAAAAAGTATGCGTCCTTTCCACTCACTTCTCAATGAAGAGCTTCTGTCAGCTAATGCTCTCAGCCTATAAGCGGCACCCAGTCCAAGGCTTCAGACCTTTAGAGGAAGTGTTTGGGGTTAAACGGTTAATGGTTTAACATCTTATGGTGAGATGGTGCCATGGACCTCATCACACCATAACAACTTCATTGTGATGGTGTTATGGTGGTCAGAGTATCCCTTTAATGCCACAACCACAACATGGGAAATTAAATTGTTTCTGTTCTTGTCAATTAAACTCCAATTTAATTTTCAATTGGATTACATTTCCATAGACATTATGCAGTCAGCCATTCTCTCTGCAACTAGAACAGAGCTGTCAATAGGCAGATCCCCAGATGTAAATGTTGTAGAACTACAACACCCATGATGCTTTGTCATTCTAAAGGCATGCAAAGCATCATGGGAGTTGTAATTCTACAACATCTGGGATCTACCTATTGTGATCTACCCTGATCTAGAACATCAAGTTCTTTTGTGATGTCACTAACCAGAGAATAGAGAACCCTATTCTTGCTGGTTGTACTAGCATTTCACAAGCATTTTCATTGCAGTGGGATGATTTATTAAGAGAATGGGTAACGCTATTTCTATATTTGAATATCCTCTGGTTTCATGGCTGTGGGGTAATCAACCCCCACCCAGGAATTCTACTAAAAAAGAATTCAAAAAACAGCCAAAGATCCAGCCTTCTACGGACAGGTAAGTAAACATCTGCTACATGTATCATATTAGATAGAGCTATTAGAAGTTGGGGTTAGAGTTCAATAGAGATTAGAATAAAGGATGGTTTGTTAATGGGCATCATCTCTATAAATAACACAGCTTTCCTGTAGATTTAACAGTGTCATCTTGAAATGAAAACTAATAGAAGGGTTACATTTCTTAAAATGTGAATTTAAGTTTCATCTTTTAGTTATTTTTGATGAGATAAAAAAATGAACAAAAAAATAAATAAAATGAAAGTGTTTATTTAGCCTAGCACATTAATAGGTATTGAAATAAAGCAAGCAGGCAAGTTATACAGGGGTGCAAAAAAACCAAAAACCCAAAGTAAAATATATAAGAATTATCAAAGCCGTTTCTAACTGCTCGATTCTCTACCATTTAGGAGTCAAATCACTATAATTATGCAGCTCTAATCAAACCTCCCTGAACTTGACCTAAAGAGTCTCCCATCTCTGTGAAGAGAGATCTAATGTTGAAACTTATTTTATTGCACAGTCTGCTTAAATTAGAATTTCATCTCCCATATTCTGTTAATAGCCTGCAGGTACCTCCTGTGTGCTATGAATGGTCAATTAACAGTGCAGTACATAAAATCTGCAAAGTAAACACACAGTGCTGTTACATCTGATTGAAAATTAAACAATTTTTTTTGTCAAGTTGGTTGTGTGAGTCACGGCCCGGGGAGGTTAAATGGCAGAAAATTGAGCAATGAGAGTGCAGGGAATCATCTATACACCAACACTGCTTCATTAAGCTAAAGTTGTGTTGGTGCTTAGAGACGTTTTTTTTAATATTGTCAAAGAACAAAGACAAAATTACAAAATCTTGATCTTGGCGTCATAGTGGCCGGAGTATCCCTTTAATGCCACAACAACAAATTGAAAAATTAAGTGGTTTCTGTACCTATCATTTAAATTCTATTTACATTTTCAATTGGATTTAATTTCCATAGACATTATGCAGTCAGTCATTGTTTCTGCATTTAGACAATCAGGTTCGATTGTGATGTCACTGACCAGAGGACAGAAACCCTACTCCCAGTGGCGTACTAAGGGGGGGGCGGGGGGGGCGGCCCGCCCCGGGTGCCACTGACTAGGGGGGTGCCATGACTTCCAGTGTCATGTGTCACCCCCCATCATTACGCTGCGCACAGCCGCAGCACCTTTGCGGCCAAACACCGGCGGGACTTCCTTCTTTATGAGGAGGAGGGGGAGGAGCGTTGCGGGCCGCGGCGTCGTGCAACGTGATGACGTGCGCAGCGCCGTCAGTCCGCCTTCACGGATCTTCAGCGGAAGGATCCATTTCCGGGCGGTGAGGCACCCAGTGGTCGGACTCGGCGGGCAAGCAAGGCATCATCAAAATGTAAGTATAAAGTAGTTATTTTATGTCTGGGGCTGAATTAATTAAAGGGGGGGTGTATTAATTAGAGGGGGGTGGATTCATTAAAGGGGGGGTGTATTAATTAGAGGGGGGGTGTATTAATTAGAGGGGGGTGGATTCATTAAAGGGGGGTGTATTAATTAGAGGGGGGTGTATTAATTAGAGGGGGTGTATTAATTAGAGGGGGGTGTATTAATTAGAGGGGGTGGGTTAATTAGAGGGGTGTATTAATTAAAGGGGGGTGTATTAATTAGAGGGGGGTGTATTAATTAGAGGGGGGTGTATTAATTAGAGGGGGTGTATTAATTAGAGGGGGGTGTATTAATTAGAGGGGGTGTATTAATTAGAGGGGGTGGGTTAATTAGAGGGGTGTATTAATTAAAGGGGGGGTGTATTAATTAGAGGGGGGTGTATTAATTAGAGGGGGTGTTTTAATTAGAGGGGGTGTATTAATTAGAGGGGTGTATTAATTAAAGAGGGGGTGTATTAATTAGAGGGGGTGTATTAATTAGAGGGGGTGTATTAATTAGAGGGGTGTATTAATTAGAGGGGTGTATTAATTAGAGGGGGTGTATTAATTAGAGGGGTGTATTAATTAAAGGGGGGTGGATTAATTAAAGGGGGGGTGTATTAATTAAAGGGGGGTGTATTAATTAAAGGGGGGGTGTATTAATTAGAGGGGGTGTATTAATTAGAGGGGGTGTATTAATTAGAGGGGGTGTATTAATTAGAGGGGTGTATTAATTAAAGGGGGGTGGATTAATTAAAGGGGGGGTGTATTAATTAAAGGGGGGGTGTATTAATTAGAGGGGGTGTATTAATTAGAGGGGGTGTATTAATTAGAGGGGTGTATTAATTAAAGGGGGTGTATTAATTAGAGGGGGGTGTATTAATTAGAGGGGGTGTATTAATTAGAGGGGTGTATTAATTAAAGGGGGTGGATTAATTAAAGGGGGTGTATTAATTAGAGGGGGGTGTATTAATTAGAGGGGGTGTATTAATTAGAGGGGTGTATTAATTAAAGGGGGTGTATTAATTAAAGGGGGTGGATTAATTAAAGGGGGGGTGTATTAATTAGAGGGGGTGTATTAATTAGAGGGGGTGTATTAATTAGAGGGGTGTATTAATTAAAGGGGGGTGTATTAATTAGAGGGGGGTGTATTAATTAGAGGGGGTGTATTAATTAGAGGGGTTGGATTAATTAGAGGGGGTGTATTAATTAGAGGGGGTGTATTAATTAGAGGGGGTGTATTAATTAGAGGGTGGTGGATTAATTAGAGGGGTGTATTAATTAAAGGGGGTGTATTAATTAGAGGGGGTGTATTAATTAGAGGTGGTGGATTAATTAGAGGGGGTGGATTAATTAGAGGGGGTGTATTAATTAGAGGGGGTGTATTAATTAGAGGGGTGGATTAATTAGAGGGGTGTATTAATTAAAGGGGGTGTATTAATTAGAGGGGGTGTATTAATTAGAGGGGTTGGATTAATTAGAGGGGGTGTATTAATTAGAGGGCGTATATTAATTAGAGGGGGTGGATTAATTAGAGGGTGGTGGATTAATTAGAGGGGTGTATTAATTAAAGGGGGTGTATTAATTAGAGGGGGTGTATTAATTAGAGGGGGTGGATTAATTAGAGGGGTGTATTAATTAAAGGGGGGTGTATTAATTAGAGGGGGGTGTATTAATTAGAGGGGGTGTATTAATTAGAGGGGTTGGATTAATTAGAGGGGGTGTATTAATTAGAGGGGGTGTATTAATTAGAGGGGGTGTATTAATTAGAGGGTGGTGGATTAATTAGAGGGGTGTATTAATTAAAGGGGGTGTATTAATTAGAGGGGGTGTATTAATTAGAGGTGGTGGATTAATTAGAGGGGGTGGATTAATTAGAGGGGGTGTATTAATTAGAGGGGGTGTATTAATTAGAGGGGGTGGATTAATTAGAGGGGTGTATTAATTAAAGGGGGTGTATTAATTAGAGGGGGTGTATTAATTAGAGGGGTTGGATTAATTAGAGGGGGTGTATTAATTAGAGGGCGTATATTAATTAGAGGGGGTGGATTAATTAGAGGGTGGTGGATTAATTAGAGGGGTGTATTAATTAAAGGGGGTGTATTAATTAGAGGGGGTGTATTAATTAGAGGGGGTGGATTAATTAGAGGGGGTGTATTAATTAGAGGGGGTGGATTAATTAGAGGGGGTGGATTAATTAGAGGGGGTGGATTAATTAGAGGGGGTGGATTAATTAGAGGGGGGTGGATTAATTAGAGGGGGGGTGGATTAATTAGAGGGGGGTGGATTAATTAGAGGGGGGTGGATTAATTAGAGGGGGTGGATTAATTAGAGGGGGTGGATTAATTAAAGAGGGGTTGTGGATTAATTAAAGAGGGGTTGTGGATTAATTAAAGAAGGGTTGTGGATTAATTAAAGGGGATGTGGATTAATTAAAGGGGATGTGGATTAATTAAAGGGGTGCAGCACGGGGGAAGTTTATTTAGAGGGGGTAATTAAATTAATTAAAGGGGGGGTGCAGGTTGTTTTTTTTATTAAGGGGGTTGCAGTATTTTATTTATTAAGGGAGGATGTGCACTGCAGATTTTTGTTTTTTATTAAGGAGGTGTGCAGGGTTTTTATTAAGGGTTTGCATGATTTTTTTTAATTAAGGGGGGTTGTGCAGGTTTTTGGTTTTTTTTAGGGGGTGTGCAGCTTTTTTTTTTTAATTAAGGGGGATGTGCAGGGTTTTTTATGTGTAGGGAGTGTATGAAATTTATGTGATCGGGGTGCAGGGTTTTTATGTGTACGGAGTGTATGAAATTTATGTGATCAGTGTGCAGGGTTTTTATATGAAGGGCGAAGGGCAGGGGTTTTCTAGAAGGGGCGAGACCAGGGGCTTTGTAGAAAGGGGCAGGGGAGGAGTTTTCTAGAAGTTTCTCACCAGCCCCTTTCTACAAAAGCACTGATCTTCCCCCTTCTACAAAAATGGCGCATTTATACAAAACCCCTGCCCTGGCCCCCTTCTACAAAACCTCTGCCCTAGCCGCTACATCTTTTGAACTCAAATCCCTTTCCTATGCTATTTCTAAGGATCCGCTCAATAAAGTGGTATGGGTGCCAGGTCCCTTTAGTTTTATCCCTGCAGCTGAAAACATATGTTTCACTGAGGGTTAATCCAGCCTCTAGTGGCTGTCTCACTGACAGCCGCTAGAGGCGCTTCCGCAATTCTCACTGTAAAACTCACCGTGAGAAGACGCTGGACGTCCATACGAAAGCATTGAGTAATGCTTTCCTATGGGCAGTTTGAATGCACATGCGGCTCTTGCCGCGCATGCGCATTCGGATCTAACGTCGGCAGGGGGAGGAGAGGTCACCAGCGCCGAGGGAGCCTGACGTTGGAGAAAGGTAAGTGGCTGAATGGGTTTTAAGGGGTGACCTCTTCTCCCCTGCCGACGTCAGCTCCCGAGTGGAGCCGAATGCAGCAACAGCTGCGCGCACATTCAAACAGTCCATAGGAAAGCAAATAATTGTGGGTGTTTTCTTACATTTTTATCATGGGGGGGGGGGGGGGTGCCACACTCAGGGTCCGCCCCGGGTGCCAAATGCTCTAGGTACGCCCCTGCCTACTCCTACTGGTCCTACTACCATTTCACAGGCATTTTCATTGCAGTGAGATTATTTACAGAGACCATGAGTAACACTATTTCTATATTTGAACATCCCCTGGTTTTATGGCTGTGGGGTAATCAACCCCCACCCAGGAATTCTACTAAAAAAGAATTCAAAAAACAGCCAAAGATCCAGCCTTCTACGGACAGGTAAGGGAATAGCTGCTACAGCTATCAGATTAGATAGGGTTATTAGAAGATGGTGATCAGAGTAAGATAGAGATTAGAATAAAAGATGATTTGTTAATAGGCATCATCTCTATAAATAACATAGCTTTCCTTTACATTTAATAGTGTCATCTTGACATTAATGGGAGTAATATAAGGGTTAAAATCCTTAATATGTGAATATAATTTTCATCTGTTAAGAAGAGTACCTAACAGATAAGCTAAAACAAACAAACCAATGAATGTGTGTGGCCTAGTTCAATTGTAGTGATACCATTTGAAATAAAATAAGCAGGCATGAAAAACAGGGGTGTAAAAAAAAAGAAAATGTTAAATATATAAGAATTAATAAAGGTGTTTTTGAGACCCTGATCAGATAGCACAATCCTGGGATGAAATGCAGAATGACATTAATTTGAGAATTCAAAGTTAGTTAGTTAACCGCACAACTAATAATGCATAGGGGGCGGGGCCGGGCCACCGAGCTGAGCGGTCGCAAGACAGACCGGCTCCCGCACAATATGACCCGCTAAACATATGAATAGAATTTCTTGGGGGAATAAACGATCACTATCCGCGACCCTCGATGCACACAGGCTACCGGAGCTGGGGAGAGGCTTGCTCCTTGAGTTCTAGTCCCTCGGAGGAGAGGCACCTGCTGTACCAGATGGAGGGCCTACCTGGCGGTGAGTGGAGTGGACGGCCGCCGCTCCACTATCCTGCCCAACGGAGCCTGACACGAGCATCACGGCGGACCCGGCCCCGGTCCATGCCCCAGAGCCACACCCCGAGACTCCGCCGGACCATCGGGCCCAAACCCAAGATGGCGGATCCCGGGCGAGCGGGAACCGCGCCGCAGAGCCCATGGCAGTATCCGGACACCGTCTACCCGACGGCAACACGCACCAAGCGACCCGTACCTTACAGCAACGCCCGAATAAGAAGACACTCCAGAGGTATGGCGCTGATATCCCGGCACGAAGCACCACCCACGTGGACGGCCCGGCGGAAGAGACCGCTCACCCTTCTTCTGAGCTGGGAGCTCACCGGGAGGTACCCCTCCAGAGCGCGCCATACCCCCCGGGGGAAAGCCGGCCCACGATGGAACCCGGGGCCCACGGTCCTGTTGATGGGACCAATGGCGAATGCACACGAGCCCCCACTAAGGCCTCATGCCGAAGAACGGTGGCCCCGGACGCAGAGTCGCCACGACACCGGGATGATCAGATGCATGGAACTGTTCTACCACCCGGCTAAGCAGCAAGCGGCACTCACCCCGAGATACAGCGCAACACCCTGCGGACCAAGATGACTGCAGACTCGGACAGCAATGGACACACTGGCAATAGCCAGATAACATAGCAAGGCTGGGACTTGGGCCTCAAAAACTTAACTGCTCAAACCTATGGGCTCAGCGGGCAGGGATAGCATTGGCTAGGGCAAAGCATGCTCTATATGTTTATTGCCGGCTGTCTCCGCACCCTACACTAACACCCTGATGCACTCTCATTTCACTAATCTTGCAGTTATATTCCTGTTAACAACTCCAACTCTATCCCCCAATCTTTCACCCATGCTATTAACCTGATAATAATGAGCCTTATTCAAATGTCTAAATCATTGATGCTGTTGCTCCATGGGTGTATCAAACACAGCCTATTTTTGCCAAGTCTAGCAGGGTTGATGTTTTCCTACCTAGTTGACACATAAGCCATGCATTGTACATCTTACACAGCTCCTGCCTCCACTGTCCATACTGCAAATGCTACTAATATGTCTTAAGCCTCAGTCCATACCTGGCGTAAACCTAGCATGTCTTACCTATTTTCCTAATAAGCTCAACGTGAGTCCTGCATATATCGCCATAAGCAACATGAGCTTACATATGATTATTAGTTATATGCATACTTATACTGCTAATGCGTCCATACTGCCTGTGTCTTAAGCTTCAGTTGATAACAACCGTAAATAGCTTGACCATCATATTGTCTACCCATGTACCACCGAATGTCTGACTATAATACTCTAGCATGTAGCCAATCGGATCCTATGATTCCTAGCATGTATTTAAACTCAAAAACTAAGACATATATTACTCCTGTTTTCACAAATTAATGTTATAAGCTTGTTATATACACATAAAATGAGGCTGATAAGTCTAGGAGATATTGTAATTTGCTATGATGTCCCTAACCTGTATAACCCCTGCAAGTCTCCCTCTCTTTATTCTGTACCACCATAACCATATGCCTCAATAAAAGAAAGATTGACAAAAAAAACACAAAAAAAAACTAATAATGCATAATATATAATGCCTTCTTTTATCATCTCCTAAACACACTCGGTTATTCCAGAAATAGAATTTCAAATGTATGAAATATTAAAATTAATTAGTCACTTTTTCTTTCCTAAATAGGCTTAAAGCTGAGCCCCAGACATTACCCCAGGTATCACCTAATCTGGATGTTTGTCCAGATCCTGAGAAGGGTAAGAAATGGGAGCCATGGAAGCAGAAAGGTGGGCTTGTGAAAGAAACTCGAAAAATGTACCAACACGGCAGAAAGAGTCTTCGCTTTCCCCCTTCTGTTACATCTAAATTTGCAGAGCTTGATGAAAGGTAAATAGTGTATGATCACATTAATCAATGGGTGGTATTGGGGGGGAGAATCTTGTACTTATTTTCTATTGTTGATATTTTGTTTTAACAAATTGACATTTTAACCTCTATACTGCTGTGAGAATTAGCCTGACCATTTTGTTTGTGTTTTTCTTAAAAAGCTTTAGACGTACCTTTGTCAGCTATGGAATAGAGCATAAGATTCCCGAAGTACCATACTATATTCGGGTGACTCCAACAAAAACCAGCAAGCTAAAGACGTCTGCTCGGCTACCTAGGTAAGTGTATCATGAGACACAGAATAACTGACCACAATGCTATTAGGACAACCAAATAAAACTGCAGTGTCCTCAGTAAGCCAATACCCTGGTTCCCTCACTGGCTGTCTGTGTACACAGAAAACCAATGAGAGCAGGACCACAGATATAGAAAGATGTCACTGCTCTACGGCAACGTAACTTACTAAGCATTACCTAATTTCCATAAGGAATGCATTTCAAAATATACAGAAGCTTTTATGGTACGAATAAACTAATGAAATTGCGGTAACCAGAATCCAATATATGAAAAATAAATGATCTGATAGTGTCACTATAAGCTGTCACAAGTCTAGAGGACATTCTTTGTCATACGTCTACGGAGAGGTAAGTGGACAGCGGCTGCAAGTATCCTATTAGATAGGGTTATTAGAAGATGGAGGTCAGAGATGGGTCACAATACGACCCAAATAATAATGACTTATTTTTTTTTTTTTTTTTTTTCAAACATTTCAAGTCTTTATTTACAATAATTTTTTTTTTATAAATTCTTTATTTTTGAGTGCAGTTTTAGATAGACATTTCAGCATTTTCACATAGCTTTACAGATAAAATAACAATCTTGCATCATCGCAAAGAACTGCACTTTTTTGTTTTTAGTATGCGAATAATATCGCATTATAAACAGGCATATTGGCAAGCAAAGTATTCAAAGTTAAACATATCGAGCTAGGCAGGCTTACAGTTAGTACTGTTACGTGTAAAAGGTTAATAACATGTTAAAATAATTGTAAAGTGAGAGTTTAAATATCTCAATATTGTCCGGAGAGCGTTAACACATATCACTCGCCATAAATTAGTGGAAACTTGTACCGAGAAGAATATTACGTTTATAAAGGCAAGTACTTGAAATGGTTAGCAGGTTTAGGCACTTGTTACATGTACATGTTAGAAGAGGCTAAGGCATGGGGGCTCTAGCCGTATGTTGTCTTTCGTTTGTTTTGGGTTAACTGAGTCAGGCAGGCTTGCGGTTAGTACCGTTGCTTGTAGAGAGTTAAGAGCATTCTAAATCTAATTTTAAATTGAAAGGTTATATGTCACTGATTCGTCTAGAGGACCTTAAAACTTAATAACAGTTGTTGATTAGTTAAACCCATACTGAGTAAATTACTATAATTGTAGCTGCTGGCATGTTCCCGTTCGTTATAGGGCAGGATTATCATAGTTACAAAGATAGGTACTTGAGGTGATTAACAGGTTTAGGCATACATGTTAGTAGAGGCTAAAACATGGAAGGATTTAGCCGCCTGCTGTCATTTGTTTATGTTGGGTTAAACTGAGCTAGGCAAGCTAACGGTTCGTACTGTTGCGCGCAAAGAGTTAAGAACATTTCAAAACAATTTTAAGTGTAAGGTTATAAAACCCTGTCTTGGTTAAAGAGCATTAAAACTTAAAACTTAATAACAGTTATATTTTAGGTTAAACCTGTACTTGAGGAGATAATTCGAATTATAGCTGCTTGTATGTCCCCGTTCGTTTTAAAGCAAAAGGCAAAATATGCTTGTTAGGTGAGACAACGAGAGAGAGAAAGTACATAGGTTCTGCGTCTTGCTGTTTGTATCAACGGCCCAGACATATGAACCAGCTAGACTTGTTAGATGGGTCTCTGGATAACAAGCAGGAAAAATGAGACTATAGAAAATAATATGAGTAAAACGAGAAAGTAAGAAAAAAAACAAAACAGTGTCAGTGTAACTGTCTCGGGTTTGGCACTTTGGTGCGGCTGGGACATAAACACAGGGTTGCCATGTAGCAATAGGGTGTTTGTTGCTGTCGAAAGTCTTCGGTGTATGCTTACTTGTCGTCGGTTTCTTGTCACGCAATGTCGGTCCTTTTTTGGGGCACTCCCGTGGTTGACCAGACGACACCGGGTCACGGGTTACCATAATAACTTCTTTTATCATCTCCTAAACACACTCAGTTATTCCAGAAACAAAACATCCAATGTGTGAAATATGAAACTTCACTAATCACTTTTTCTTTCCTAAATAGGCTACCTCTTAAAGCTGAGCCCCAGGTATTGCCCCAGATATCACCTAATCTGGATGTTTGTCCAGATCCTGAGAAGGGTAAGAAATGGGAGCCATGGAAACAGAATGGTGGGCTTGTGGAAGAAATTCCAAAAAGTTACCAACAAGGCATAAAGAGACTTCGCCTTCCCCCTTCTGTTACATCTAAATTTGCAGAGCTTGATGAAAGGTAAATAGTGTATTATCAAATTAATCAATGGGGGGAATCTTGTGCAATTTTCTATTGTTGTTATTTTGTTTTAACAAATTTACATTTTAACCTCTATGATGGGTGATATAAGAAGTAGACTGACCATTTTGTGTTGTGTTTTTCTTTAAAAGCTTTAGACATACCTTTGTCAGCTATGGAATAGAGCATAAGATTCCCGAAGTACCATACTATATTCGGGTGACTCCAACAAAAACCAACAAACTAAAGACGTCTGCTCGGCTACCTAGGTAAGTGTATCATGAGACACAGAATGACTGACCACAATGCTATTAGGACATCCAAATGAAACTGCAGTGTCCTCAGTAAGCAAATACCCTGGTTCCCTCACTGGCTGTCTGTGTACACAGAAAACCAATGAGAGCAGGACCACAGATATAGAAAGATGTCACTGCTCTTTCTGAACCAACATCACAAATCACTGGGGAGTGCTATGGCAACGTAACTTACTAAGCATTACCTAATTTAAATAAGGAATGCATTTCAAAATATACAGAAGCTTTTATGGTACGAATAAACTACTGAAATTGCGGTAACCAGAATCCAATATATGAAACATAAATGATCTGATAGTGTCCCTTTAAGCTGTCACAAGTCTAGAGGACATTCTTTGTCATACGTCTACGGAGAGGTAAGTGGACAGCGGCTGCAAGTATCCTATTAGATAGGGTTATTAGAAGATGGAGGTCAGAGATGGGTCACAATACGACCCAAATAATAATGACTTATTTTATCATCTCCTAAACACACTCAGTTATTCCAGAAACAAAACATCCAATGTGTGAAATATGAAACTTCACAAATCACTTTTTCTTTCCTAAATAGGCTACCTCTTACAGCTGAGCCCCAGATATTGCCCCAGATATCACCTAATCTGGATGTTTGTCCAGATCCTGAGAAGGGTAAGAAATGGGAGCCATGGAAACAGAATGGTGGGCTTGTGAAAGAAATTCCAAAAAGTTACCAACAAGGCATAAAGAGACTTCGCCTTCCCCCTTCTGTTGCATCTAAATTTGCAGAGCTTGATGAAAGGTAAATAGTGTATTATCAAATTAATCAATGGGGGGAATCTTGTGCAATTTTCTATTGTTGTTATTTTGTTTTAACAAATTTACATTTTAACCTCTATGATGGGTGATATAAGAAGTAGACTGACCATTTTGTGTTGTGTTTTTCTTTAAAAGCTTTAGACATACCTTTGTCAGCTTTGGAAAACAGGATAAGATTCCCGAAGTACCATACTATATTCGGGTGACTCCAACAAAAACCAACAAACTAAAGACGTCTGCTCGGCTACCTAGGTAAGTGTATCATGAGACACAGAATGATTGACCACAATGCTATTAGGACATCCAAATAAAACTGCAGTGTCCTCAGTAAGGCAATACCCTGGTTCCCTCACTGGCTGTCTGTGTACACAGAAAATCAATGAGAGAAAAAACACAGACAGAGAAACATGTCAATTCTCTTTCTGAACCAACATCACAAATCAGTGGGGAGTGCTACGGCAACGTAACTTACTAAGCATTACCTAAACTTCCATAAGGAATGCATTTAAAAAAAAAAAAAACAGAATCTTTTATGGTACGAATAAACTACTGAAATTGCTGTAACCAGAATCGAATATATGAGACAAATGATATGATAGTGTCACTATAAGCTGTCACAAGTCTAGAGGATATTCTTTGTCATACGTCTACGGCAGGAGTGGGGAACCTTTGGCCCTCCAGATGTTTTGGACTACATCTCCATTGATGCTTTGCCAGTATTATGGCTGTAAGAATACTATAGGAGATGCAGCCCAAAACATCTGGAGATCCGAAGGCTCCCCACCCCTGGTCTACAGAGAGATAAGTGGACAGCGGCTGCAAGTATCATATTATATAGGGTTATTAGAAGATGGAGGTCAGAGTTCGATAAAAATTTGAATAAAGGATTGTTTGCTCATGGCATCACCTCTATAAATAACATAGCTTTCCTTTAGATGTAATAGTTTCATCTTAAAATGAATGGGAGTAATATACGGGTTAAAGTACTAAAATAGAAATATGGATTTCATCTTTTAGTTATTTTTCATAACAGACAAGATAAAAAATTAACTAAAAATTAATGTGTGTAGCTTAGCCCATTTGTAGTGATTGAAATTAAATAAGCAGGCATGGTATACAGGGGTGCAAAAAATAGAGTAAATATATAGGAATTAAAAAAGGTGTTTGAGGCCCTGATCAGCCAGCACCAACAGGGATGAAATTAGTCCAGACATTTCATAGGTTTTACAAATCATATTGAATTATTTAACCATTACAATACAACCCAAATAATAATAATGCATAATATATAATGGCTTCTTTAATCATCTCCTAAACACACTCAGATATTCCAAAAATATACCATCCTATGTGTGAAATATGAAACTTCACTAATCACTTTCTCTTTCCTAAATAGGCTACCTCTTAAAGCTGAGCCCCAGATATTGCCCCAGATATCATGTAATCTGGATGTTTGTCCAGATCCTGTAAAGGGGAAGAAAGGGGAGCCGTGGAAACAGAATGGTGGGTTTGTGGAAGAAATTCTACACAATTGCCAACAAGGCAAAAAAAGACTTCACCTCCCCCCTTCTGTTACATCTAAATTTGCAGAGCTTGATGAAAGGTAAATACTGTATGATCACATTAATCAAAGAGGGGAAAACAGGGGGGTAAGGTCTGCTGATTTTTTTTTATCTATTGTTAATGTTTGTTTTAACAAAGTGAGATTTAACCTCTATGCTGGGTGCTGTAATAATTAGCCTGACCTTTGTTTTTTTGTGTTTTTCTTCAAAAGCTTTAGACATAACATTAATGTCAGAAATGGAAAAGAGGAGAAAATTCCCGAAGTACCATGCTATATTTGGGTGACTCCAACAAAAACCAACAAACTAATGACATATGGTCAGCCACCTAGGTAAGTGTATTATGAAACACAGAATGATTGACCTTATTTATATACACATATACAAATAAAACTGCAGTGTCCTCAGTAAGCCAATACCCTGGTTCTCTCACTGGCTGTCTGTGTACACAGAAAACCAATGAGAGAAGAGCCACATACAGAGAAACATGTCACTGCTCTTTCTGAACCAACATCACAAATCACTGGGAAGTACTACGGCAACGTAACTTACTAAGGATGACCTAATTTCCATAATTAATGCTTTTTAAAATAAACAGACACTTTTATGGTACAACATAAACTACTGAAATTGCTGTAACCAGAATGTATTATATGAAATATAAACAATCTGATAGTGTCACTATAAGTTGTGCGATAACTAATAAATAGTGATGTCCCGAATGTTCGCTGGCGAATAGTTCCTGGCGAACATAGCATGTTCGTGTTCGCCACGGACAGCGAACATATGCGATGTTCGGTCCGCCCCCTATTCGTCATCATTGAGTAAACTTTGACCCTGTACCTCACAGTCAGCAGACACATTCCAGCCAATCAGCAGCAGACCCTCCCTCCCAGACCCTCCCACCTCCTAGACAGCATACAATTTAGATTAATTCTGAAGCTGCATTCATTTTTTTAGTATTATTTTTTTTGTATTTATTTTTTTTGTGTTTATTATACATTATCCTCCATAGCCAGTAACCTGTGTTTATTATACATTATCCCCCCATAGCCAGTAACCTGTGTTTATCATACATTATCCTCCCATAGCCAGTAATCTGTGTTTATTATACATTATCGCCCCATAGCCAGTAACCTGTGTTTATTATACATTATCCCCCATAGCCAGTAACCTGTGTTTATTATACATTATCCCTTCATAGCCAGTAACCTGTGTTTATTATACATTATCCCCCCCATAGCCAGTAACCTGTGCTTATTATACATCATCCCCCCATAGCCAGTAACCTAAAGATTACTTAGTATTAGTAAATAATATGCCCCTACTCGCTATACCGCGAGTAGGGGCATGTCTAGTAAGCAGTGAGCAGCCTGTGGCGGCTCAATGTAAAAAATAAAAAACCTAATAACAACCTCCCCCCCCTTGCGCGGCTGGTGGGGGCCCCATATATAACAATAAGGGGGGGGACCTACTGCCCCCCCCGGCCCCCACCCCTGAGCGGTGGGTGGGGGCCCTAAATAAAGATAGGGGGGACGACCTACTGTCCTCCCCCCGGCCCCAACCCCTGAGCAGTGAGTGGGGCCCCTAGATAAGAATGGTGGGGGGAACCTACCGTCCTCCCCCCAGCCCCCACCCCTGAGCGGTGGGTGGGGGCCCTAAATAAACAATAAGGGGGGGACCTACTGTCCTCCCCCCCCTGGCCCCAACCCCTGAGCAGTGGGTGGGGGCCCTAGATAAGAATGGTGGGGGGAACCTACCGTCCTCCCCCCCCAGCCCCCACCCCTGAGCGGTGGGTGGGGGCCCTAAATAAACAATAAGGGGGGACCTACTGTCCTCCCCCCCCTGGCCCCAACCCCTTGAGCGTTGGGTGGGGGCCCTAAATAAACAATAAGGGGGGGACCTACTGTCCTCCCCCCCTGGCCCGTGGGTGGGGCCCCTAAATAAAGAGAGGGGGGACCTACTGTCCTCCCCCCGGCCCCCACCCCTGAGCAGTGGGTGGGGGCCCTAGATAAGAATGGTGGGGGGGACCTACCGTCCTCCCCCCCGGCCCCCACCCCTGAGCGTTGGGTGGGGGCCCTAAATAAAGAGAGGGGGGACCTACTGTCCTGCCCCCGGCAGTGGGTGTGGGCCCTAGATAAGAATGGTGGGGGTGGGGGCCCTAGATAAGAAAAATTCCAAAGAACTTTCCCACGCTGTGTAAAATGACAAAGAGCACTCTGATTGGCTTAAACCCACCAATCAGAGTATTCTTAGCCTAATTGCAGGGCGGGGCAAGGCTTTATAAGCTTTCCCCCGCCCTGCCTAGCTCAGTCTGCGCGGAGCCCTCCATGGGTGAAGATGGATTATTTTTTTGCACTCGGATTTTTTCTTTTTCGTCAGGTTTTTTTTTTGCGCTCAGGTTTTTTCTTTTATTTTAAGTTCGTCTGGCTTTTTATTTGGCCTTTTTTGGGGCTGAGAAATTATGATTTTAGAAAAAAGAAGAGGTCAAATGGTAAGTTTAATTTTATTTGACAGGTTAGTTATTTTATTCCCCCTCACTATTTTTAGGGTGAGGGGGGTAGGTAGGGGATAGTTTAATTTGGGTGTGTGGGGGGGGGGGGTGACTAGGGGCTTGGGACCCCTAGTCACCTTGATTGGGGGGGGGGATTTTCATTTAGGGCCCCCACCCGCTGCTCAAGGGTGGGGGTTGGTGGGGGCAGTAGGTCCCCCCCTTATTGTTTTTTTAGGGCCCCCACCCACCGCTCAGGGGTGGGGGCCGGGGGGAGGACGGTAGGTCCCCCCACCACCATTCTTATCTAGGGCCCCCACCCACTGCTCAGGGGTGGGGGCCGGGGGGAGGACAGTAGGTCCCCCCTCTCTTTATTTAGGGCCCCACCCACCACTCGGGGGTGGGGGCCAGGGGGAGGACAGTAGGTCCCCTCTCTTATTGCTTTTTAGGGCCCCCACCCACAGCTCAGGGGTGGGGGCCAGGGGGGAGAACGGTAGGTCCCCCCCACCATTCTTATCTAGGGCCCCCACCCACTGCTCAGGGGTGGGGGCCGGGAGGAGGACAGTAGGCCCCCCTCTCTTTATTTAGGGCCCCCACCCAACGCTCAGGGGTGGGGGCAAGGGAGGTGGACAGTAGGTCCCCCCCCTTATTGTTTTTTTAGGGCCCCCACCCACCGCTCAGGGGTGGGGGCCAGGGGGGAGGTCGGTAGGTCCACCCCCCACCATTCTTATCTAGGGACCCCACCCACTGCTCAGGGGTGGGGGCCGGGGGAGGACAGTAGGTCCCCCCTCTCTTTATTTAGGGCCCCCACCCACCACTCAGGGGTGGGGGCCAGTAGGTCCCCCCTTATTGTTTTTTTAGGGCCCCCACCCACCGCTCAGGGGTGGGGGCTGGGGGGGAGGACGGTAGGTCCCCCCACCATTCTTATCTAGGGCCCCCACCCACTGCTCAGGGGTGGGGGCCCGGGGGAGGACAGTAGGTCCCCCCTCACCGCTCAGGGGTGGGGGCCAGGGGGGTGGACAGTAGGTCCCCCCTTATTGTTTTTTTAGGGCCCCCACCCAATGCTCAGGGGTGGGGGCCGGGGGGGAGGACGGTAGGTCCCCCCCACCATTCTTATCTAGGGCCCCCACCCACTGCTCAGGGGTGGGGGCCGGGGGGAGGACAGTAGGTCCACCCCCCACCATTCTTATCTAGGGACCCCACCCACTGCTCAGGGGTGGGGGCCGGGGGAGGACAGTAGGTCCCCCCTCTCTTTATTTAGGGCCCCCACCCACCACTCAGGGGTGGGGGCCAGTAGGTCCCCCCTTATTGTTTTTTTAGGGCCCCCACCCACCGCTCAGGGGTGGGGGCTGGGGGGGAGGACGGTAGGTCCCCCCACCATTCTTATCTAGGGCCCCCACACACTGCTCAGGGGTGGGGGCCCGGGGGAGGACAGTAGGTCCCCCCTCACCGCTCAGGGGTGGGGGCCAGGGGGGTGGACAGTAGGTCCCCCCTTATTGTTTTTTTAGGGCCCCCACCCAATGCTCAGGGGTGGGGGCCGGGGGGGAGGACGGTAGGTCCCCCCCACCATTCTTATCTAGGGCCCCCACCCACTGCTCAGGGGTGGGGGCCGGGGGGAGGACAGTAGGTCCTCCCCCCTCTTTATTTAGGGCCCCCACCCACTGCTCAGGGGTGGGGGCTGGGGGGGAGGACGGTAGGTCCCCCCCCACCATTCTTATCTAGGGCCCCCCCCACTGCTCAGGGGTGGGGGCCGGGGGGAGGACAGTAGGTCCTCCCCCCCTCTTTATTTAGGGCCCCCACCCACTGCTCAGGGGTGGGGGCTGGGGGGAGGACGGTAGGTCCCCCCCACCATTCTTATCTAGGGCCCCCACCCACTGCTCAGGGGTGGGGGCCGGGGGGAGGACAGTAGGTCCTCCCCCCCTCTTTATTAAGGGCCCCCACCCACTGATTAGGGGTGGGGGCCGGGGGGAGGACAGTAAGTAAAGGTAAGTTCGGCATAACAGTGCCGCTTTAAAGTACGTTATTCCAAACAATTTAGGAATGTTAGGTTATTTATGCCCTTTATGGATTAAAACCAGACTCTGCATCAACTATGTAATTTTCCATGGGAGTTTTGCCATTGATAGCACTCCGGCATGCCACAGTCCAGGTGTCCCCTTGAAACAACTTTTCCATCACTATTGTGGCCAGAAAGAGTCCCTGTGGGTTTTAAAATTCGCCTGCCTATTGAAGTCTATGGCGGTTCGCCCGGTTTGCCGTTCGCGAACCGAAAATTTTATGTTCGCGACATCACTACTGATAAATACAAAGTAATAGCGGAAGAGGAATAAGATAAATGACAAAATGGGCTGATGAATGGAAAGGGAGGAAAGGATAGAATTGTTACAATTGTATTTGAACTATTCCTATTTAATTGCAGGGACCCATTCCGTTTTACTACAGTAAAGCCTACATTACTTCCAAGACAAAACATAGCAACTGAAAAGGCTGCAAGTGTCCCAGAAGAGGAAGTGGTCAAAAAAGGACCAGAAAATGAAAAAGATTCTGCTGAGTATTATAAACAGGATACTATTCTACAGCCTGAACCTGTCACAAGTGTAGAAGATATTCCTTATCCTTTGCTGCAGTCTATGTCTCTAGAGCCTACAGTGATTTTCACATGTTTAGAAAACAACAATTCTCTAGAATGCCCTGTTTGCACTATCGAACCTCATACAAATAGATTGACAGAGGATATGCCAGTGAACCTTAGTAACCCACAGTCCACTTTCAGTTCATCTAACCCTACAAATCTAGATTCACAGAACCCAGTCACAGGTCATTGTCATTTGCTGCAGTCTATGTCTCTAGAACCTACAGAGGTTGTCATGTGTTTAGAAGACAACAATTCTCTCGAGTGCCCTTTTCGTACTATCGAACCTCATACAAGTGAATTGACAGATGAGTTGACAGTAAACCTTGATCAGCCACAGTCCACATTGAGTTGTCCATCTGAGCCTACAAATATATATTCTCAAGACCCAGTCTCAGTTGGTCTTTCACTGCAGTCTATGTCCCTAAAGCCTACAGAGATTGTCACATGTTTAGAAGACAACATTTCTCTAGAGTGCCATGTTTGTGCAATCGAACCTCATACTCTGCCACAGTCCACTTTAGGTTGTCATCCAGAGCCTACTAATCTAGATTCTCTGGAGACTGCCACAGTTCAGGAACACAGTATTCTTCTTGATGTCCCAGTTTGGCCTGCTAAACCACACACTAATGAAATGTTAGAGGAGCTGCCAGTAAACTCTGCCACTGTGATTTATCCCTCTGAGACGACTTTGGATTCCCCCACTGTTAAGCATGAGGAGTTGTTTCTAATTAAGAAAGAGGGCACCCCTGAGCAGAAGCAAATTGGGATAAAGAATAATCAGCCTGCATCATATAGGAGCCTGAGCTGTGACCCTAAAGAGCAAGGATTGCCAGAAACAGAAGAAAAAGAACAACCTGGTAAGGCTGATGTGGTTTCAAAGCCAATTACAGAAAGCCAAGACCTTGCAGTACCTTCACTCCAAGATAAGTTGAATATCAAAGCAAAGGTAGAAAGGGTATGCTACGACAGGAATTTCTTACTCCAATTCAAATCGATCACGCAGGAACCAAAGGACTTCTCTGAAATCTGTAAAATCCACCAAGGCATGGTTATTAGACCTCACCTTCGGCCAGTAGATCCATCACGTTTGACTCGCAGGAATTGGACACCTCAATCTGGAAATTCCTGCCACCCTGCTAAGGGTAATCGCAGATTGCCACCTGGAATCCATCAAATGAAGTCTCATCAAGCACCTGTTAAAGAAAGTCGACAAATCCTTGAACTAAATGAGAATGTGAAACTGCAAAAATGTGAAAAAGCTTGGAGACCTCCCATGAAAAGGGCAAACGAAGAACCCAGTAGAGTCAAGGCTGAAGAACTGTTTCGGAAAGTTCGCGGTATCCTGAATAAGATCACTCCTCAGACATTCGAGCACTTAATCCATCAGGTGAAGGACCTCTCCGTAGACACTGAGTATCAGCTTAAAGGAGTTGCTGAACTCATATTTGAAAAAGCAGTAGCAGAGCCTCATTTTGCAGTTATATATGCAAACATGTGCAACTGGCTAATGATGCTTGAGGTCCCAACTGAAGAAAATCGTGAAGTGTGCATTACGTTCCGCAGGCTGCTAATAAGGCTCTGCCAGGTGGAGTTTGAAAGAGGTGAAAAAGGTGGTGAAAGAATTGAAGAACTGCAGAAAGAACTGGACGCTGCTATATCACCTAATGAAAAGGCTCGACTAAAGGAAGAATTGAGTGATGCCTGTAAAAGAGCACGCAGGCGATCCCTTGGAAACATCAAATTTATTGGGGAGCTATTTAAATTAAAGTTGATCTCAGAACCAACCATTAAAGAGTGCCTTATTAAGCTACTAAACAAGAACACAGAGGAGTCCATGGAGTGCATCTGTCAATTGTTGACATCAGTTGGAAAATACCTTGAAAATGGACAGCCTGGCATGGACAATTATTTCAAGAAGATTAATATCTTTATTAAAAACAAGACCTCTTCAAGGATAAGATTTTTGGTGCAGGATGTGCTGGATCTGAGGAGGAATAATTGGGTACCGCGACACAAACCTGAGGGGCCAAAAACAATTGATCAAATACATAAAGAGGTAGAACAGGAATCCAAAAGAAAAGTGCCTTGAACCAAAAGAAAAAAAACAAACAAAACCACACAGTATCTTAACATGTATAGCTCGGAGGAAAGTATAACTTGGAGGAAAGACGAGACAGGAGAATATCATAAAAACATTTAGATATATAAAGGAAATCAACACCATAAAGGAGAAGAGTATATTTAAAAGAAGGAAAACAGTCACAACAAGAGGACAGTCTTAAATTGGGCAAATTAGGCGCAAAGGTTTAATAATAATATCCGGAAGTAGTACTTTACTGAGAGTGTAGTGGATGCATGGAATAGCCTTCCAACTGAAGTGGTAGAGTTTAACACAGTGAGGGAGTTTAAGAATGCGTGGGATAGGCATAAGGCTATTCTAGATACAAGAGACTAATGAAAGTATTCATAAAATTGGGCAGACTAGATGGACCGAATGGCTCTTATCTGTCGTCACATTCTAAGTTTCTATGTTTCTATTCCACGGACAAATGGATATATGCAACATATGCACAAAGAGAAGCCTGCATATTAATTTACATAAATACATAAAAAATAATTCAGGCAATGACACCAACCTTTATTCACAAAGCAACACATACTCATATACAGAAAGAGACATACATATTCATGCACAAGCACAAACATTTATTCAAAGACAAACATGCACAAACACTCACACACTTCCTAATGACAACTTTAACAATATTTATTCAGATAAAAAGACACACACATGTTATGAAACAAACACATTAGTGGTAGCATAAAAACACGATTTAGTTATTTTCATTATTGGCAAATAAAATACAGAGTGAAACGCACATTAACAACATGCAAGGTTCACTGGCCTGCACCTGAATTCACACTTGGCATGCTAGAACCACCATTGTTTTCCTAGACATATGTATTTTATATAGTGTTCATTGTATTACAACAATAAAGTCTGTTCTTCAAATTTACCTTGTTATACTGATGTTGGTTTGTTCTTTGGATGGGTTTTATTGCCAGGGCCGTTGCTAAGTTAAAAATATTCCTATAGATTCAGTCCATATTATATCTCACATACACCTTCCTAAGCACTACCGGTGCGGTCGTAGTTATAGTGTCTGAATTTTCCTGCTGCCCTCACAGGATAAGTAGTCAAACTTTTTGAGATTGTGCCTAAAAGCTCCTGCACTGAACCAAACCAGTATTACAGGGCTTAGGTCATTGGTTGAGAGTGCTCACCGTACCATCTCAGCCAGCGGGATTAAAAAAGTGGAGTTAATGGAAACTCCTTCTATCACTATGTAAGCTGCAAGGGCACTACTAGCACCATAACTACTGCAGCGTACTGTTATGGTGTTTTAAATATTCCTTTAAACCCTTTTAGGGCTGGGGTATAGTTAGTGGATTGTTTTGGAGCAAAATAATGCACTGCATATCTCAGTCACTGAACGGGTAAAGCTCAGCAGGCTGTTAGACTATGTCTCCCGTGTTGTAGTACAGTGGGCATTAATATTAGGGAGTTAAATTGAAATTACCCATTTAATGTTTCTTAAAACCAATGCACATATTTGCTACAAACTTTCAGGGTTCTTCACTACAGTAGGACTTAAAAGTGAATTTCAAATTTAAGGACAAAATCGCCAAACTGGAAGCATAGCTGACTTGGAGAATTTCCATTTAATCACTTTGGCCTCAAATGTAAAATTCACTTTGAATTCCCAGTACTTTTTAAATTCGTTGATAACCCTGAAAGGATCCATACTCATTGGCTGCCTGAGAACCATCTGTGTTTCATAAAATTATTATCAGCGCAAGATACCACACATGTATTTGGAGTAGCAATGCAAATCATAAATGTTTCAGGAGAAATACCCTTTAGTTACATACAAAGTCGTTATTTTTCTTAAAGAATATCAGAAAACATTTACCGTATATACTAGAGTATAAGTCGACCCGAATATAAGTCGAGACCCCTAATTTTACCCCCAAAAACTGGGAAAACGTATTGACTCGAGTACAAGACTAGGGTGGGAAATGCAGCAGCTACTGGTAAATTTCTAAATAAAATTATATCCCCAAAAAATTACATTAATTGAATATTTATTTACAGTGTGTATATATAATGAATGCAGTGTGTGTGTATGTGTGTATGAATGCAGGAGCTGCTGTGAAGGTAATTAACAGCTTCCTGTCACACATGTCATGTGTCCTTAAGGGGTTAAAGGAACACTATAGTCACTAAAAGAACTTAAGCTTGCTGAAGCAGTTATGGTATATAGATCATGCCCCTGCAGTTTCACTGCTTGTGACGGACAGCAACTAGCCCTAACTACACCTCCTCTGGCTGTGACTGACACTGTCTGCATAAAAAAAAAAAAAAAAAAAATGGTTTTACTCTCAGTCAGATAAAAAAAAGTATTTTTCTCCTACTCTGTAAATTTAACTTTAATGATATACAGGAGGCTCCTGCAGGGTCTAGCAAGCTATTAAAAGAGCAGGTGATAAAAAAACCAAACAATATTTGCACTAAAAGGAAGTATAAACATTAGTTAAATATTTACAGGAAGGCTGTTTAGGAAGGCTGTGAAGTCACATGCAGGGAGGTTTGGCTAGAGCTGTGTAGACAAAGTGAGTTAACTCCTAAATGGCAGAGGATTGAGCAAAGAGACTGCAGGAACCTGATCTATACACCAAAACTGCTTCATTAAGCTAAAGTTGCATTGCTGACTATAATGTCGCTTTAATATGCTCTTTGCACTTTTAGCGATTTGTCCTCCTTTCTTCATACTGTGAATTGCATTGTAAAAATCAAACGGTGCTACTGCTAAGGACTATATTTGGTAGCATAGGGGCAATCATCTGTTTCAGGTACCACATTCACCTACTCTATTTTTTATTTTGAATTTATGTGCCTATGATTTCAATCCATTTTTGAAAGTTATACTGCAAATATTGCAAGGAGTGAATTGTCATCTTAAAACGAAATATTTGCAAATATTTACACGAGGGAACTATACTTTTAACATCAATTACCAGATTCATTAGAAAGTAACTGAATGTAAAAGTTAGATTCTCCCATCAGGGGATTTAACTAAGCAAATTTTGACACTTTGAATTCAACCATTCTATCCATAACCTGTGCCAGGACTGCTTGTTATATAGTTATCACTTTGTGCTTTCCACAGAGATATTTCAATTCAAGGTGAATTTCACAGACCTACTGTGTACCATTACAGTACATACTGCAGATTTTTATTTTTGGGAAGTTATAGAGCAGTGGCGGCTCTAGACTTTATGAGGCTTTAGGCGAAAGTCAAACAAGAGGCCCCCACTGACACTCATAGTAAAAAAACATATAGGGGTTGCATCGTGTGTGTATAATGAGCTGCTGTTATATTGAATGACAGGCTTGCAGCACTGGATACAGAGATTTACTCTCTGTATTCACTGTTGGGGTGAGTGTGGCACGGTTGAAGGAGAAAGTGTACCAGTGCGAGGGTAGGTGAGAGTGACAGGATGAGGGAGGGTTATGTGACAGGGTGAGTGTGGCATGTCTAGGCAGGATGAGTGACAGGATAGGAGAAGTTAATGTGATTGGGTGAGTGTGGAAGAGCGAGGGCCGGTTATTGTGGTATGGATGGAGAGGGTGAGAGCAACAAGATTAGGAGAGGTTAATGTGAGCGAGGCTCGGTGAAGGGGGCATGACAGCATGTGGGGGGTGACAGTGTGGGGGTGGCTGTATGTGTGTGGAATTGTGACGGTGGGTAGGTGAGAGTGTGGGAGGCAGTGTTGAAAAGGGTGACAGTGTGTGCAGGGGCAGTGTGTGGGAGGAGTGACTATGTATTGGTGACAGTGTTGGGGGCTGACAATATGGGGTGCAAGTGTGTGAAAGGGTAACAGGGTGAGGGAGCAGTGTAGAGGAATGTGAGAGTTTAGGGGGCAGGGTGTGAATGGGTGATAGTGAGGAGGAAGATGGCAGTGTGGAGGATGGCGACAGTGTGTGACAGTGTGGGGGGTCAGGGTGTGTAACAGTGTGGGAGGGCAAGGTGTGTGGGACACAGTGTAGAGAGGGCAGGATGTGCGACAGCATGAGGGGGCAGTGTGTAGGACAGTGTAGGGGGGAAGGGTGTGTGACCGTGTGGGTGGCAAAGTGTGTGGAAGACAGTGGAGGGGGCAGTGTGTGTGACAGTGGAGGGGGCAGTGTGTGTGACAGTGGAGGGGGCAGTGTGTGTGTGACAGTGGGGGGGGGCATTTTGTGTGAGAAACTGTGTGGGGCAGAGTGTGTGAGAGACAGTGTGTATGCATGGTGTGTGAGAGTGATTGAGTCAGTGGAGGAGGCAGAATGTCTGGGGGGCAGGGTATGTGGGGTGCAGTATGGGGGTCAGGGTATGTGGTGGTCATTGGGGGTGGCAGGGTATGTGGTGGTCAATGTGGGGGACAGTTTCTGTGTTGGTAAGTGTGGGGGGGCAGTGTATGTGGTGGTCAGTGTGGGGGTCAGGGTATGTGGTGGTCAGTGTGGGGGGCAGTGTATGTGGTGGTCAGTGTGGTCGTCAGTGTGGGGGCAGTGTGTGTGGTGGTCAGTGTGAGGGGCAGGGTATGTGGTTGTCAGTGTGGGTGGCAGTGTATGCGGTGGTCAGTGTTGGGGGTAGGGTATGTGGTTGTCAGTGTGTGGGGCAGTGTATGTGGTGCTCAGTGTGGGGGCAATGTATGTGGGGGTCATCAGTGGGGGGGCAGTGTGGGGGGCAGTGTATGTGGGGGTCATCAGTGTGGGGGACAGTGTATGTGGTGGTCAGTGTATGTGGGGGCAGGGTATGTGGCTGGCAGGGAAACGTAGGTGCAGTGTATGTGGTGAGCAGGGCAGTATGGGGGGCAGGGTATGTGGGTGGCAGGGCAGTGTTGTTGTTAGGGTATGTAGGGGGCAGGGTATGTGGGTGGCAGGGTAGTGTGGGGGGTGGGAGGGCAGTGTTGGGGGCAGTGGGGGTGGGAGGGCATTTTGGGGCAGGGAAGTGGGGGTGGGAGGGCAGTGTTGGGGACAAGGCAGTGGGGGTGGGAGGGCAGTGTTGAGGACAGGGCAGTGGGGACAAGGCAGTGGGGGTGGGAGGGCAGTGTTGAGGACAGGGCAGTGGGGGATGGGAGGGCAGTGTTGGGGCAGTGGGGGTGGGAGGGCAGTGTTGGGGCAGTGGGGGTGGGAGGGCAGTTTTGGGGCAGTGGGGGTGATAGGGCAGTGTTGGGGCAGTGGGGGTGGGGGTGGGAGGGCAGTGTTGGGGACAGGGCAGTGGGGGTGGGAGGACAGGGCAGTGGGGGTGGGAGGGCAGTGTTGATGACAGGGTGGTGGGGATGGGAGGGTAGTGTTGGGGGAGGGCAGTGGGGGGTGGGAGGGCAGTGTTGGGGCAGTGGGGGTGGGAGGGCAGTTTTGGGGCAGTGGGGGTGGGAGGGCAGTGTTGGGGTAGTTGGGGTGGGAGGGCAGTGGGGGTGGGAGGGCAGTGTTGGGGTAGTAGGGGTGGGAGGGCAGTGTTGGGGCAGTGGGGGTGGGAGGGCAGTGTTGGGGCAGTGGGGGTGAGAGGGCAGTGTTGGGGACAGGGCAGTGGGGGTGGGAGGGCAGTGGGGGTGGGAGGGCAGTGTTGAGGACAGGGCAGTGGGGGTGGGAGGGCAGTGTTGAGGACAGGGCAGTGTTGAGGACAGGGTAGTGGGGGTGGGAGGGCAGTGTTGGGGACAGGGCAGTGGGGGTGGGAGGGCAGTGTTGGGGACAGGGCAGTGGGGGTTGGAAGGCCAGTGTTGGGAGATGGCAGTGGGGGGTGGGAGGGTAGTGTTGGGGACAGGGCAGTGGGGGTGGGAAGGCAGTGTTGGGGGATGGCAGTGGGGGTGGGTGGGAGGGCAGTGTTGGGGACAGGGCAGTGGGGGTGGGGGGCAGTGTTGAGGACAGGGCAGTGGGGGTGGGAGGGTAGTGTTGGGGGATGGCAGTGGGAGGACAGTGTTGAGGACAGGGCAGTGGGGGTGGGAGGGCAGTGTTGAGGACAGGGCAGTGGGGGTGGGAGGGCAGTGTTGGGGACAGGGCAGTGGGGGTGGGAGGGCAGTGTTGGGGACAGGGCAGTGAGAGTGGGAGGGCAGTGTTGGGGGATGGCAGTGGGGGGGTGGGAGGGCAGTGTTGGGGACAGGGCAGTGGGGGTGGGAGGGCAGTGTTGGGACAGTGGGGGTGGGAGGGCAGTGTTGAGGACAGGGCAGTGGGGGTGGGAGGGTAGTGTTGGGGCAGGGCAGTGGGGGGTGGGAGGGCAGTGTTGGGGCAGTGGGGGTGGGAGGGAAGCGTTGGGGCAGTGGGGGTGGGAGGGCAGTGGTGGTGGGAGGGCAGTTTTGGGGCAGTGGGGGTGGGAGGGCAGTGTTGGGGCAGTGGGGTGGGAGGGCAGGGGTGGGAGGACAGGGCAGTGGGGGTGGGAGGGCAGTGTTGAGGACAGGGTGGTGGGGGTGGGCGGGTAGTGTTGGGGGAGGGCAGTGGGGGGTGGGAGGGCAGTGTTGGGGCAGTGGGGGTGGGAGGGCAGTTTTGGGGCAGTGGGGGTGGGAGGGCAGTGTCGGGGTGGGAGGGCAGTGTTGGGGCAGTGGGGGTGGGAGGGCAGTTTTGGGGCAGGGCAGTGGGGGCGGGAGGGCAGTTTTGGGGCAGGGCAGTGTTGGGGAAAGGGCAGTGGGGGTGGGAGGGCAGTGTTGAGGACAGGGCAGTGGGGGTGGGAGGGTAGTGTTGCGGGAGGGCAGTGGGGGGTGAGAGGACAGTGTTGAGGACAGGGCAGTGGGGGTGGGAGGGCAGTGTTGAGGACAGGGCAGTGTTGGGGACAGGGCAGTGGGGGTGGGAGGGCAGTGTTGGGGACAGGGCAGTGGGGGTGGGAGGGCAGTGTTGGGGACAGGGCAGTGGGGGTTGGAAGGCCAGTGTTGGGGGATGGCAGTGGGGGGTGGGAGGGTAGTGTTGGGGACAGGGCAGTGGGGGTGGGAAGGCAGTGTTGGGGGATGGCAGTGGGGGGGGTGGGAGGGCAGTGTTGGGGACAGGGCAGTGGGGGTGGGGGGCAGTGTTGAGGACAGGGCAGTGGGGGTGGGAGGGTAGTGTTGGGGGATGGCAGTGGGGGGGTGGGAGGGCAGTGTTGGGGATGGCAGTGGGGGGTGGGAGGGTAGTGTTGAGGACAGGGCAGTGGGAAGGCAGTGTTGGGGGATGGCAGTGGGGGGGTGGGAGGGCAGTGTTGGGGACAGGGCAGTGGGGGTGGGGGGCAGTGTTGAGGACAGGGCAGTGGGGGTGGGAGGGCAGTATTGGGGATAGGGCAGTGAGGGGGGTGGGAGGACAGGGCAGTGGGGGTGGGAGGGCAGTGTTGAGGACAGGGTGGTGGGGGTGGGAGGGTAGTGTTGGGGGAGGGCAGTGGGGGTGGGAGGGCAGTGTTGGGGCAGTGGGGGTGGGAGGGCAGTTTTGGGGCAGTGGGGGTGGGAGGGCAGTGTCGGGGTAGTAGGGCAGTGTTGGGGCAGTGGGGGTGGGAGGGCAGTTTTGGGGCAGGGCAGTGGGGGCGGGAGGGCAGTTTTGGGGCAGGGCAGTGTTGGGGAAAGGGCAGTGGGGGTGGGAGGGCAGTGTTGAGGACAGGGCAGTGGGGGTGAGAGGACAGTGTTGAGGACAGGGCAGTGGGGGTGGGAGGACAGTGTTGAGGACAGGGCAGTGTTGGGGACAGGGCAGTGGGGGTGGGAGGGCAGTGTTGGGGACAGGGCAGTGGGGGTGGGAGGGCAGTGTTGGGGACAGGGCAGTGGGGGTTGGAAGGCCAGTGTTGGGGACAGGGCAGTGGGGGTGGGAAGGCAGTGTTGGGGGATGGCAGTGGGGGGGTGGGAGGGCAGTGTTGGGGACAGGGCAGTGGGGGTGGGGGGCAGTGTTGAGGACAGGGCAGTGGGGGTGGGAGGGTAGTGTTGGGGGATGGCAGTGGGAGGACAGTGTTGAGGACAGGGCAGTGGGGGTGGGAGGGCAGTGTTGAGGACAGGGCAGTGTTGGGGACAGGGCAGTGGGGGTGGGAGGGCAGTGTTGGGGACAGGGCAGTGAGAGTAGGAGGGCAGTGTTGGGGGATGGCAGTGGGGGGGTGGGAGGGCAGTGTTGGGGACAGGGCAGTGGGGGTGGGAGGGCAGTGTTGGGGGAGTGCAGTGGGGGGTGGGAAGGCAGTGTTGGGGACAGGGCAGTGGGAGGTCAGTGTTGGGGGATGGCAGTGGGGGGTGGGAGGGCAGTGTTGGGGACAGGGTAGTGTTGGGGGAGGGCAGTGAGGGGGTGGGAGGGCAGTGTGTGTGGAGGCTGTAACAAGCCTACACACAATTAAATACCTTATTTTTGACCCTGGTGGTCCGGTGGTTGAAGTCCCTGGTGGTCCGGTGGGATAACTGTTCCGTCTGCAGCTCCGCGAGAGCTGCATACCTTGTTCTCGCGAGTGCCTATCAGAGTGTTGCCGTGGTAACCCGCGGCAACGCTCTGTGTGCTCGCAAGAACCACATTTGATCTGCAGCTCTGCACTCGGCGGAGCTGCAGATCTGTGGGCAGACCATGTGCAGGGGCCACCCGGCGGCATACTGGGCAAGCCGCCGGGCCCACTCTCACTGTCGGATCCTCGGTCATGGACCGAAGATCCGACAGTTCAGTCTGCCCTAAGGCGATTTAGGCGGCCGCGAGGCCTTAGGCGGCCGCCTAAATCGCCTAATTAGAGAGCCGCCTCTGTATACATACATACACACAGAGCTCATTTTTCAGCCACCCTCCTGTTTCTTACTTTTTCTTTGCAGGAGGGTGGCTGAGGATGATGGGAGTCGGCACGACTCTCACTGCCTGGCTGGCTCTCCTGCCGCGCGGAGTGAGCTGGGAGGAAGTGACTACTTCCTCCCAGCAGCACTTGTGTTGCCGCTGCATTTTTTTTTTTTAAAGGGGCCCAGTCGCGCTCTTACACGTCCACAGCGCTGACCGGGCCCCTGAAGATATAGGGCCCATCAGGTGGCCCTAAGTGCGTAGGCCACTCGATAGGCCCCAACAGCGTGCAGGCCCCAGTGCAACTGCACCGGCAGCAGTTCCGCCTCTACACGTCACGGTTGTCACCCCCTGATGGCGGCCCTGACCTTGTCACCCACAATGTGTCTACTGAAGAAACTCCCAGATGGTTTACCCAAAGCTACAGAAATTATAATATGCCATATCCTGATCTCAGCAACCTCAGTCATTCCTTGATACTGGAAATCAGATACTATTCCTTCTATGACTGAGGTAATAAACAACATATTAGAGATCAAGATGTGCAAATTGGCTTTCAGAGCACCCTCATACACTCTAGAAACCATAAGGTATGAATGGGGACAATGGGAGCGGGACGTCAGAAAAAGATATTCACTTTAACACTTACCTCACTTGACCAGACACCGACACAGAAAGTAATTCAATATTATTTTTGAAAAAACAAAACAAGACACAGCGGATCTGAGATCTTTTATTGTCATTTGTTATAATGCATAATTGACATAATGTTTATAACACAAACAATTTCATCTATATATGCTGGAAACATATATTCATTGTATTCCCCAGTTATAATTATTATTATTTTTTTTTTTTTGTTAAGTTTAAATGTAATTCACACAATGTTATTTTCATTAGTGTTATTGAATAATTTTAATAATAAAAAACATTTAAAAGAAAAGGTTTGCAAATATATGAACTATTAATTATCTAATGAAATAACACTTTATTAAGGAGTTGAATTTTCACTGGTTATGGATAATACTTTTACTGCTGTATAATGGGTTATTCATTGCATTTGTTACTGTGATTTAATACTGACACTGCCCCCTACTGCCTTTGAAAAGTATAGCAAGTAACAATGTCACACTTTGTCCAACCTTGTGTCCATTACACCAGTGCTCCCCAACCTTTTTATCGCCGCGGACCGGTAAACATTTGATAATTTTTCCGTGGCCCACTTGTTTTGATTTAATAAGACAAAAAAAAAAACAGTCACATATATTAAAAAAACACGCAGACACATACATAGTCAGAAAATCACAAACACAGTCACATAAAGACATAGACTCAAAATTGTGTGTATGTGTGTGTGAGCGGTGCAGTGTGTATGTGAGGGTGGCAGCGTGTGTGAGAGTTGCAGTGTGTGTGTGTTTGGGGCGGTGTGTGTATGGGGGGCAGTGTTTGCGGGGCAGTGTGTGTAGTGTGTGTATGGGGCAGTGTTTGGGGGCAGTGTGTGTAGTATGTGTATGGGGCAGTGTTTGTGGGGCAGTGTGTGTAGTGTGTGTATGGGGGCAGTGTTTGCAGTGTGTGTATGGGGCAGTGTTTGGGGGCAGTGTGTGTATGGGGCAGTGTGTGTAGTGTGTGTATGGGGGCAGTGTTTGGGGGCAGTGTGTGTAGTGTGTGTATGGGGGAGTGTTTGTGGGGCAGTGTGTGTAGTGTGTGTATGGGGCAGTGTTTGTGGGGCAGTGTGTGTAGTGTGTGTATGGGGGCAGTGTTTGCAGGGCAGTGTGTGTAGTGTGTGTATGGGGCAGTGTTTGTGGGGCAGTGTGTGTAGTGTGTGTATGGGGCAGTGTTTGTGGGGCTGGGTGTGTAGTGTGTGTATGGGGGCAGTGTGTGTAGTGTGTGTATGGGGGCAGTGTGTGTAGTGTGTGTATGGGGCAGTGTTTATGGGGCAGTGTTTGTGGGGCAGTGTGTGTAGTGTGTGTATGGGGCAGTGTTTGTGGGGCTGTGTGTGTAGTGTGTGTATGGGGCAGTGTTTGTGGGGCAGTGTGTGTAGTGTGTGTATGGGGCAGTGTTTGGGGGCAGTGTGTGTAGTGTGTGTATGGGGGCAGTGTGTGTAGTGTGTGTATGGGGCAGTGTTTGGGGGCTGTGTGTGTAGTGTGTGTATGGGGCAGTGTTTGGGGGCAGTGTGTGTATGGGGGCAGTGTGTGTAGTGTGTGTATGGGGCAGTGTTTGTGGGGCTGTGTGTGTAGTGTGTGTATGGGGCAGTGTTTGTGGGGCAGTGTGTGTAGGGCTGTGTGTGTAGTGTGTGTATGGGGAGTAAGGAGGGTAGGGAGGCTTTTTTTAATTTATTTAATTAAATATAATATATTGATGTCCCCTCTCCCTTCTTACCTTTACTGGGAGGAGGGGGGACATTTCTTAGTCCCTGGTGGTCCGGTGGGGATTCCCTGGTGGTCCGGTGGTGGTGAGATGAACTCTAGCCCAGTTACAGGGCTAGAGTTCACTCTCGCGAGATTTGGAGCGTTGCCGTGGTTACCGCGGCAATGCTCCAAATCTCGCGAGAGGAGGACCCGGAGGAGCTGCAGGTAAGAGCTCCTGGGTCCTCTCTCCCTCCCCTGCCGGCTGCCAGCACCGTGCCTGCGGACCGGGGAGGGAGATCTCTGATCTCCCCTCCGGTCCGCAGGCACATTGCAGGGCTGGCACTTGGGCAATGCCAGCCCTGCATTAGCTGGCAGGCTCGCACACCCCTGGGCGGCCCGGTACCGTTTGATCCACGGACCGGTACCGGTCCGCGGCCCGGGGGTTGGGGAACACTGCATTACACCACTAAAGTTAGTTCATTGTGGTGTGGTGTTTTGTGTAAATGTCGGTTTCAATTGTGTTGTGTTTTTGTGGTGTGATATGTATGGCTAGGGGCTGTAGAGAGTGTGAGCATAGGTGATGTAGCGAGTGTGTGCACAGGGCTGTAGCCTGACCCCTCTCCTTTGCAGTGTCCCCCCATAGCCTGACCCCTCTCCTGTGCAGTGAGCCCCCATAGCCTGATCCCTCTCCTGTGCAGTGTCCCCCCATAGCCTGACCCCTCTCCTGTGCAGTGAGCCCCCCATAGCCTGATCCCTCTCCTGTGCAGTGTCCCCCCCATAGCCTGACCCCTCTCCTGTGCAGTGTCCCCCCATAGCCTGACCCCTCTCCTGTGCAGTGTCCCCCCATAGTCTGACCCCTCTCCTGTGCAGTGTCCCCCATAGCCTGACCCCTCTCCTGTGCAGTGTCCCCCCATAGCCTGACCCCTCTCCTGTGCAGTGTCCCCCAACAGCCTGACCCCTCTCCTGTGCAGTGTCCCCCCCATGGCCTGACCTCTCTCCTGTGCAGTGTCCCCCCATAGCCTGACCCCTCTCCTGTGCAGTGTACCCCCATAGCCTGACCCCTCTCCTGTGCAGTGTACCCCCCCATAGCCTGACCTCTCTCCTGTGCAGTGTACCCTCCCATAGCCTGACCCCAACCCTGTGTAGTGTCCCCCCCATGGCCTGACCCCTCTCCTGTGCAGTGAGCCCCACCCAGCCTGACCCCTCACCCGAGCAGTGTCCCCCAATGGCCTGACCCCTCTCCTGTGCAGTGTACCCTCCCATAGCCTGACCTCTCTCCTGTGCAGTGTACCCCCATAGCCAGACCCCTCTCCCCCGAGCAGTGTCCCCCCATAGCCTGACCCCTCTCCTGTGCAGTGTCCCCACATAGCCTGACCCCTCTCCTGTGCAGTGAGCCCCACCCAGCCTGACCCCTCTCCCGAGCAGTGTCCCCCAATGGCCTGACCCCTCTCCTGTGCAGTGTACCCTCCCATAGCCTGACCTCTCTCCTGTGCAGTGTACCCCCCATAGCCAGACCCCTCTCCCCCCGAGCATTGTCCCCCCATAGCCTGACCCCTCTCCTGTGCAGTGTCCCCTCATAGCCTGACCCCTCTCCTGTGTCCCTCATAGCCTGACCCCTCTCCTGTGCGTTGAGCCCCCCATAGCCTGACCCCTCTCCTGTGCAGTGAGCCCTCCATAGCCTGACCCCTCTCCTGTGCAGTGAGCCCCCCATAGCCTGACCCCTCTCCTGTGCAGTGAGCCCCCCCAGCCTGACCCCTCTCCTGTGCAGTGTCCCCCCATAGCCTGAACCCTCTCCTGTGCAGTGTACCCTCCCATAGCCTGACCCCAACCCTGTGTAGTGTCCCCCCCATGGCCTGACCCCTCTCCTGTGCAGTGAGCCCCACCCAGCCTGACCCCTCACCCGAGCAGTGTCCCCCAATGGCCTGACCCCTCTCCTGTGCAGTGTACCCTCCCATAGCCTGACCTCTCTCCTGTGCAGTGTACCCCCATAGCCAGACCCCTCTCCCCCGAGCAGTGTCCCCCCATAGCCTGACCCCTCTCCTGTGCAGTGTCCCCACATAGCCTGACCCCTCTCCTGTGCAGTGAGCCCCACCCAGCCTGACCCCTCTCCCGAGCAGTGTCCCCCAATGGCCTGACCCCTCTCCTGTGCAGTGTACCCTCCCATAGCCTGACCTCTCTCCTGTGCAGTGTACCCCCCATAGCCAGACCCCTCTCCCCCCGAGCATTGTCCCCCCATAGCCTGACCCCTCTCCTGTGCAGTGTCCCCTCATAGCCTGACCCCTCTCCTGTGTCCCTCATAGCCTGACCCCTCTCCTGTGCGTTGAGCCCCCCATAGCCTGACCCCTCTCCTGTGCAGTGAGCCCTCCATAGCCTGACCCCTCTCCTGTGCAGTGAGCCCCCCATAGCCTGACCCCTCTCCTGTGCAGTGAGCCCCCCCAGCCTGACCCCTCTCCTGTGCAGTGTCCCCCCATAGCCTGAACCCTCTCCTGTGCAGTGTCCCCCCCATAGCCTGACCCCTGTCCTGTGCGTTGAGCCCCCCATAGCCTGACCTCTCTCCTGTGCAGTGAGCCCCCCATAGCATGACTCCTCTCCTGTGCAGTGTCCCCCCCATAGCCTGACCCCTCTCTGTGCAGTGTCCCCCCATAGCCTGACCCATCTCTGTGCAGTGTCCCCCCATAGCCTGATCCCTCTCTGTGCAGTGTCCCCCCCATAGCCTGACCCCTCTCTGTGCAGTGTCCCTCCATAGCCTGACCCCTCTCCTGTGCAGTGTCCCCTCATAGCCTGACCCCTCTCTGTGCAGTGTCCCCCCATAGCCTGACCCCTCTCTGTGCAGTGTCCCCCCATAGCCTGACCCCTCTCCTGTGCAGTGTCCCCCCATAGCCTGACCCCTCTCTGTGCAGTGTCCCCCCCATTGCCTGACCCCTCTCCTGTGCAGTGAGCCCCCCATAGCCTGACCCCTCTCTGTGCAGTGTCCCCCCCATAGCCTGACAACCTCTCTGTGCAGTGTGCCCCCATAGCCTGACCCCTCTCCCCCCGAGCAGGAAGTGATTGAGCGGGCGGCGGCGGGGCCGCGCGGAGTGCACGGGAAGTGTTAGCAGGAGGAAGATCCAGCAGCCGGATAGAGACAGAGCCAGCGGCGAATGGGACCAGGACGTGCGGTGTCCGGGCTGGGCGCTCCAGCATCCCCCGGCCCAGTCATGAACAGCCCGGCCTCCCCAGCCCCGGGAGTGTAACCGGCCGAGCGTGCCCGTCACGGAGCCCCGAGCCCGGGGAGAGGATGCTAAGACAGTCCGCGGTCTCAGGCCAGCTATGGAAGGGGTTCTGTTTAAATGGACCAATTACATCACAGGTCGGTGTGTGTGGGGGACACAGGCATGGGCTCAGGGAATGGGTGGGGAATACATGGAACATGGCTGTAACAGGGAGGTGTATGCAGGTCATGTCATACTGTGTGTCCAGCATGGGGGGGGACCTGTCACTGTGTACACTGACAGCATGGGGGGGGGACGGACCTGTCACTGTGTACACTGACAGCATGGGGGGGGGGGGGCTGTCACTGTGTACACTGACAGCATGGGGGGGACCTGTCACCGTGTACACTGACAGCATGGGGGAGGGACCTGTCACTATGTACACTGACAGCATGGGGATACCTGTCACTGTGTACACTGACAGCATGGAGGGACCTGTCACTGTGTACACTGACACCATGGGGATACCTGTCACAGTGTACACTGACAACATGGAGGGACCTGTCACTGTGTACACTGAGAGCATGGAGATACCTGTCACTGTGTACACTGACAGCATGGAGGGACCTGTCACTGTGTACACTGACAGCATGGAGGGACATGTCACTGTGTACACTGACATCATGGAGATTCCTGTCACTGTTTACACTGACAGCATGGAGATATCTGTCACTGTGTACACTGACAGCATGGAGATATCTGTCACTGTGTACACTGACAGCATGGACTGACCTGTCACCGTGTACACGGTGGGGGGGGGGGGGGGGGGTCACTGTGTACACTGAGAGCATGGGGGGGACCTGTCACTGTGTACACTGACAGCATGGGGGGACCTGTCACTGTGTACACTGAACGCATGGGGGAGGGACCTGTCACCGTGTACACTGACAGCATGGGGGAGGGACCTGTCACTATGTACACTGACAGCATGGAGGGTCCTGTCACTGTGTACACTGACAGCATGGGGATACCTCTCACTGTGTACACTGACAGCATGGAGGGACCTGTCACTGTGTACACTGACACCATGGGGATACCTGTCACAGTGTACACTGACAACATGGAGGGACCTGTCACTGTGTACACTGAGAGCATGGAGATACCTGTCACTGTGTACACTGACAGCATGGAGGGACCTGTCACTGTGTACACTGACAGCATGGAGGGACCTGTCACTGTGTACACTGACAGCATGGAGGGACCTGTCACTGTGTACACTGACAGCATGGAGGGACCTGTCACTGTGTACACTGACAGCATGGAGGGACCTGTCACTGTGTACACTGACAGCATGGAGGGACCTGTCACTGTGTACACTGACAGCATGGAGATACCTGTCACTGTGTACACTGACAGCATGGAGATATCTGTCACTGTGTACACTGACAGCATGGACTGACCTGTCACCGTGTACACTGACAGCATGGACTGACCTGTCACCGTGTACACTGACAGCATGGACTGACCTGTCACCGTGTACACTGACAGCATGGAGGGACCTGACATCATGTACACTGACAGCATGGAGGGACCTGACATCCTGTACACTGACAGCATGGAGGTACGTGTCACCGTGTATACTGACAGCATGGCTTTACCTATCACCTTATACATTGACAGCATGGTTGTACCTGGGGCTGTTACTGCTGTCAGTGTACACATTCTAAGCATGTTCTGTGTGTGAACATCTCTCACATGTACTTAGTGCACAGTGTTTATAAATTAGATGTTACCGACATAGAGCAGGATATATTCATATAGAGTGTGACCAAACAGTGACATGTCTTCAGGCGTGCAGTGGGATGCATGTTTTCGTGGAGAGGCACATACGTGTGACTTGTTTTCAGGTGTTGTGTGGAATGCAGTTGTGACATGTTTAAGTTGTGAATTAGAAAGGAAGTGTGAAATAATTGTTTTAGGATTATAAAACATATGTGAAGTTAACGTCCATGTTAGCCATTCAAATGTGGATTTCAAGGCCATTTGCGTATCAGACTGGGATCTGACTAGCTGGAGATCTGAGCAGGGACCCACCGAATGGCAAGTTACTGGAGCTGCTGTCTGTTCTCAGTATTCTCTTGCACCCTGTTTTTTTTTTTTGTCTCTATTTATAAAGAACCATTATTTTCACAGCGCTGTACAATGAATTCACAAGACATACAAAGACGTTTAACTCACAGGGGAGAGAGGTAATGAGTTCCCTGCTAAAATGAAAAGAGAAATGGGGTACAAATAAACAGTAGGTAACGAAAGAGTACATTTTATTCAAGTAGCAATGGGTTGCATGTATATTGACCATGCAACGGAGTGAGGGGCATCTCATAAGTAATGCTATACAGCTTCAAAAGCTCATAAACATTTAATGTGTTGGGAGCTGTTTTATGCCAACGTAAACCTGACATGACAGGTTCCCTTTAAAGGAACACTCCAAAATTGCCGTTGGCACCACCAACTTGACACAGGCTTCATACAATCCAAAACATAGGACTTACTTATTTCAGTTGTAATTCAATGTTAATCAGTATTAGAACACACGATGAGTGAGTCACCGGCACCTGTTTATGTAATAAGAGTCTATTTGTTTTTATTACAATTTTCACTTCTGATTTCCCTACCCCCCCACTCCAAAGATTATAGATTGTTCTTAAATTGGTGGCTTGTTTGTCCACATGTACTGCTTTATACCACACAATCAAATCTTTATAATGGCTTTTATCTCTTGAAGTGCCAGTCTCAAGGTTGAACAACATTTTATAATTATTTATACAACACCAACAAATTCTGCTGTCATACCTATTGTGTGACCAGACAATGCACTAAAGTGATGCAATCTGCTCTAGTTCAGCATGTCTTTCAGTTGTTGGAAATTCTGCTGTGTTTGTGATAACGTGTTCATGTGAATAGTACAAATTCAGTTCATTATTGTTGGGGAGAGCAAGAATAGAATTCTGAAAATGTAGTGTTTTGTTTGTTGCAAATCTAATTACCCCAACCTATTGTATCGTTTAAGTCTTTTTTGGTGTCTTTTATTGTCTCTATTGTGTCTTTTAAGTCTTTTTTTTTTTAAAACCACTTGGGTGGACCCAAAATTGGACCCCATATTTTTCATGTGGATAACTCCTGGTTGGAACAGACTTATCTTGTCCTTCCAGACCCCAGGTTTCTGCCCACAATACATTGTTTACTGCAACAGCACTTTTTTTTTTTCATAATTTGGTCACTGTTGCAAACAAACAAACAAAAAAAAGGACGAGCATCTACTGGTTTCTTATTATGTATATTGTATTCTGATGATCAAATGAGATGTCTTTGGAAATATTAAATTATCTATTTTTTTTCCAGTTCACAACATTTCTTAATCTGAGTGGCCCAGTTAATCTGGCCTATGTTAATATTATAATTGGATCTAGCAAGCATCTTGCAGAGTGTGCTATTTCACACGATAGAGTGTAGGCGTAACTTGGAATGATGCATGTCCGTAAATAGTATTTACCGTTCATCAAATGTGTGTGGGATTTTTGGCAGTGCGAGGAAGTATCCCTATACATACTTTTATTGTTTAAGATCAGCAATTGTAAACTGGGAATATATAAATATGTGAACTCTTTTTTTTTCTTCTTTCTTTCTTTCTTTCTAAACCGTTTTATTTATTTTGACCTTGCATTGAAATTGTATCTTTTCATGTTTCACCTATTGTTTCAGATGTAGTTTGTGTTTTTTTTTTTGTTTTTTTTTAAAGGAAACGATATTAGACAAATTCAGTGTACTATTCTATACCATTACATTAAAACACTTGTTTAAAGCTTTTTTTTTTTAAATCTCCAGCAGGTACTGAGTTTTCCGAGGAAAACTCAATGCCCTGTCTGCGTCTTATCTCTTGTCTGCTTTATGTGTGATGAGTGTGTCCTCTTTTGTTGTTTGTTTGTTTGTTTTATAAATTAACCTTGTTACACCCCTAGCTGTCAATCACACAATGATCCTGTTGCTTCTTGGCTGTTAAGCTCAGTGGAGCAACACTGATGAGGCAGGACATTGCTCAGAGCATATGCATTGCAAAGATTTTTCAATACGCTGCATTGGGAAGTCTGTGATTGGACAGTCACAGAAAGACTGGGCTGGGTTAGAAGGGAAGAACTTTAAGTCACTTCAGACAAGTGATATGCAAATTTTGCAATTTGTAATGAGATATAACTGCAATGAAAAAAAAAGCATAATTAAATGCATGCATGTTTTCATTCGGGTATATCTGTTAAACTCAGATTTGTATTTATTTATATTTTGGGCACTGGAAATCCCTGTAATCTCAATAAAGTGGTCTGGGTGCTGTGGCCCTCTGGTTTCGTCCCTGCAATCTAAAACATTGCCATTTAGAGGATAGAGCAATGTTATTGCACCTCATCAAATGCAGTTCATAGGGATGCATTGGATGCTTTTCTATGAGCAGTATTTGATTGGACGTGTGTGCGGCACTATTCACAATTGCAAATATCGTTCCCAATTCTATGAGAAGTATTGACTTCAGGTTGACTCCAGGTGACTCCAGGGTGATATCATGGGAGGAGGAGTGTGTGGCAGCTCTGAGTGAGTCTTTGCACTGAGAAAAAGGTAAGTTTTTAGTTAAAATTTTTTTTTTTTTTTTTTAGGGGTTAGGATACTGCATTAGAAATACATCCTTTAAATCCTTCCCTGTACACAAAGTAGCATTTTATTGATGATGAATTAAGATAAAATATAAAAAGATACCTTATGAAGTGCCTCTTTCTTGTAGACTTTGCATGGAATCTAATCCACCTTTGCTTCTTATTAGGACTAGTGGGTGACTATCTATTTCCAGCCAATCTTTAAAGTGGCTTTGTAACTTTCAGAGTCTTTCTATCTTTTACAAGATGCCCAAAGTGACAGGCCTGCTTGATGTGTGTCAGCTTTGAAGAGAAGCTGAAGAAATGTATGGGCATTGCTGTCTTACTTCCAGTGTCCGTCTTTAGATCCTGGGGCACTTGTCTCTGTTGCATGAAAATATGCCTATTCCGGCAGCTGTCAGCAGTAATTGCTGCTTGGACATGACAACTTTTGTCATCCTTGACTTTGCCCATAAGACAAAGTAATGTCTAGTTTGTCTTATAATATAGTTTGAATGCACTGGATTTTCAGTTAAAATCAAACATGGTCAATATGAATATTTCAATAAGATTTATCTATCAGTAGTGATAGAGCAGGTTTCAAGCCTTTTGTTAAAATCTGCCTTCGATGAACCCTCTGGATAAAAAGTTTACATTTATGTAGATATAAAATGAAATGGTCAGCAAGTTTGTAAATTAAAGGGCACTTTGTGCAATATTTGAGTGCCATTCATCCCGTTTTGTTTTGCCATTTTCCAGTAATGTGACACAAAAATAGGGCTCTCCTGGCACCCAGAGATTATGCGAACCTGCCTCCATCATTCACAGACTGATATAGGTTTCCTTTAAAAAAATATACTTGTCTTAAGTTCCTCGTCTAATGTGTTCATCTTCTCTAGTCTTGTAGTAATTTGCTTTCACTACTTAAACCTCAAGTTCCTTTGTATATATACACTCTGTCTTTTTCTGCTGTTCGAGCATATGGCAGTCATGCTGCATACTTACTGGACAAAGTACATTGTAGCATGTGCTAACTTAAATCAGGGTTCAAAACGTCCACTCTACACTCTCTCACTTTGGTGAGTGAAAAGTCAGCCCTGGTGAGTAGCAGTTCAGCGTTGGTCAGTGTGTCATGGACCCTCCAGGCTTGTAGTGGCGAGTAACTTTTAGGCTGGATTTTTAGGCAAAGGACTTGATTTGAACCCTGACTTAAACAAGCCATATTTTTTTTTAGTTATCTATAGAATTGTTGAATACTCTCTGTGGTGATGTCTACTATTTAATGAGGGCATGCACGTCCTCCACATCTCATTGTACCTCCTGTACACTGTACTGGTACTCCTTAGCCACTTCTCTTAGTTTTGGAATGGGAAGTGATCCATGCGTTTTAATGTAATCTATTCTAAGCATTGTATTTACATGTGTTAATACACCTGTAAATTGTAACTTGTGTGGCTAGTTATAGAATAGATGTTGGATAGATGTTGAATAGATGTTGGAGTCATTATATCTAATCCCATTCTTGACATTGCATGTACCAGGCCAGCCATGATATTATATTATTTAACCCCCTGTCTTGAAATAGTTAAAGAAAAAAACATGATAGCTGGTGTGAAGACCTACTAGGTTAAGTAAGAATTCAAAGTGAATTTCAAATTTAAGGCCAGAGGTGAGTGGATGCAGAGATAATTGAGATTTTTTTTTTTTGCAGTTTGACTATTTTGACCTTCAATTTGAAATTCACTTCGAATTAACTTTAAATTGCACCTTTAGTAAATAACCCTGCTGATACACACTCTAGCTTTACAAAGGTTGACTTGCTGTTTAATGTATCAGTGCTCCATAAAACTCTATTTGATCAAGAATGGTGAATTTTATTGAGCTGAGGACTGGCCCAGCAATAAGAACCAGGAAACATGTCTGGCTTGGAAAGCAATAAAGATTTTTATTTAGCTTGTAAAATGTTCTGCCAACATCAGTTACAATAGTTTCTCTGAATTATACATAACTGCTGTTAGGAAGGATTTGTACATAATTGATATATGTTGCATAGCTGGTTGTACCAACTTAATTAAAGTAGTACCCAATTAATCAGAATTCAGTAGCATGCTTTTCAGTTATTAAACATCAGGACACATAAATGCTTCAGTCCCCTATTTTTTTGTGTGTGAGCCTGTCAGTGAGTGTGTATGTGTGTATGTATGTGTGCCTGTCAGAGAGTGTGTGTGTGTGTGTGTATGTATGTGTGCCTGTCAGAGAGTGTGTGTGTGTGTGTGTGTATGTATGTATGTGTGCCTGTCAGAGAGTGTGTGTGTGTGTGTGTGTGAGCCTGTCAGAGTGAGTGTGTGGGAGCCTGTCGGAGAGTGTGTGTGAGAGCCGCTCCTTGTTGCTTCAGTTGCTTCCACCTCTGTCCTCCTCAGGGGGGCCGGCTCCATGCTACCTCAGCCGGCTGCCTCCATCCTTAGGGCGGGCGGGCGGCTCCATGCTGCTTTAGCCGGCCACCTCTATCCTCCTTGGGGTGGCCGGCTCCATGCTGCTTCAGCCGGCCTCTTTCCATCTTCCCCAGGGTGGTGCCTCCATGCTGCCTCAGCCGGCCACCTCTATCTTCCGCAGGGTGGCCGGCTCCATGCTGCCTAGGGCAGCCACCTCCACCCTCCTCAGGGCAGCTTGCTCCAAAGAGCAGGCAACTCCAATATTCCTTCGACGGCCGCCTTCAAAGCTCTCTCTGCAAATCCCAGGCGCCAGGGTGAAATTTCTAGTCGCCATGGCAACCTGGCGCCTGGGATTTATGAAACCCTGCTTTAAGGAACAAATATATGATGGGATCCCTTCCCAACTATTGTTCAGCACTCTGGAATATGTTGACACTTTACACAAACCCAGGCAATAATGTGTGGGCACTATTCTACCATGATAAAACAATATGTTATGTTCCTTGATAATGTAATAGTTCCTGTTGTGTACATAGTAACGTGTTTAACAAAGCTTGTCCGCTTGGCAAAGCGTCATGTGAGCTGCCATTCTAAAAACATCTGAGACTTGTTTACTACCCCATATATAGCATGAAATAACATTGTAGCATCGCTTACTGAATTATTTTTCTTTTCCTGTTCTAGGTTGGCAACCTCGTTGGTTTGTGTTAGACAATGGTATTCTGTCTTACTATGATTCCCAAGATGATGTTTTCAAAGGCAGCAAAGGAAGTATTAAAATGGCAGTATGTGAAATTAAAGGTAAGTAAAGGAGAGAGAGAATTCTCTCTAAAATAAGTAAAAAGTGTGATCCATCCAAATATAAAGAGGGAAAAAATTAATGATCCATGATCCATGTGCTCCTTTGAAGTCCATGATAGCTGGAAATCCTCCATTCAATTGTTATTTATAATATAAAGAAAAAAAAATTGATTATGGGGAAAAAAAAATCAAAATGCTTGGTCCTTTATTTTGCACGTTCTGTCGTGGTGCTAGAACCACTTTAAAAAGCCCCACCATGCTTAATGCATGTACAAGCCCACATACCTTTTCTATATAACTCCCATTAAAACCCAGAGATTGTTTCTAGCCTTGAAGGCAATAGCAGACACAGATCTGATTCCTCATTTCAGTGAAAGTTGAGAAATATTCACCAAAGCTTTGTGCAGAGCAAAGACTGATTCTGTATATTATAACAACTTCTTTTCAGTTCATTCAACAGACAGCACAAGAATGGAACTCATTATCCCGGGTGAGCAACATTTCTATTTAAAAGCAGTAAGTGCAGCTGAGAGGCAGAGGTGGTTGGTGGCATTAGGAAGTTCTAAAGCTTGCCTGACAGACAACAGAACAAAGAAAGAGAAAGGTAACAGTGCAAACTTCTCACCAGCTGACCATTCTTATTAAACATAATCTATCATCAATCTTTAATCATTTGCATATAATTTTGTATTTATATATTCTTCTAAAGAGTCAGATTTGTATATCTCTGACCAAGAGAGCTTTTGTGTAGATTCTGCTTAATGTGACTAAATAGAATTGAACGTTGACTTGTGGTACAAACTTTTCAGCTGCTATCCTTTCAAGTAGAGTAAACACATTATGCGTGCGTGTGAGTCATTTTTCACCATCTGAAAGTCTGAATGTTGATATTGCAGTTGCAGGATGCTGGGAGAAAATTACTATTTTTATTTTAGTGGAGAAGAAATGAGTGGTTTTGGGCTGTTTTTCATGGTTATGGTGAATCCTTTTTGTTCGATTAGAAGGTTACCTTCATGCTTACAGCATGTAATTGCATTGTAGATAATTCCGTGCTTCAAAGTTTGTGGCAACATTTGTAGAATGGTTGTCTCTGCTGGACAAAGCGTGGTGTATACTAAAATGGTTTCGTTTGATGAGTGTTAAAACTCGAACACATCAAAAATAGCTATAGTTAAATTGGATTACCCTTTGTTTGATAACTCATCCTCAATGCCTGACCTCACTATTGGTCCTTCCACTAAATGAGAGCAACCTTTCACATTAGTGATCCAACATCTGATGGAACATTTTCCTGATGGGTCAAGGCTGTTAAAGCAGTAAAGGTTGGACTGACTTCATCATTAATCCCATGATTTTGAATTGAGATGTTTAATGAGAGCATGTGCCCACTGTAATTTCATAGTTTATATATTTGTGTACGGCACATTCCGAGGACGTAAGGAAAACAGGGTTTAAAATAAGTAGTTCCTTAATAGCAAGTCAGTTGAGGTGTGCCGAAACTGACGTAAGGTTAGGCCTGTAAAAGAGGGCCCACCTAGGAAAATGATAAAATTGAGGGTGCGGTGGGAGGGGCACTTCCGAGATCGTCGAAGACAGGTAAGCAGGGGCTTACTGGGTTTAAATAGGGAAATTAAGTGCCTCCCACAATTACAGGCCAAGCCTTCTATTTGTGTACGGCACATTCCGAGGACGTAAGGAAAACAGGGTTTAAAATAAGTAGTTCCTTAATAGCAAGTCAGTTGAGGTGTGCCGAAACTGACGTAAGGTTAGGCCTGTAAAAGAGGGCAAAAATAATAACCAATTAAAACAAAATGCGTTTATTAAGCGGTACATCATTTAGTCATATCACAGAAAGCCATCCTTATCTCTTTCTCTGGATTGGGAATGTATCTGTTGTATGCGGATGATTTCCACCTCCCCATGTTTTTAATTATGTGTGTCGGTACATGATTACCTGAGGCAGCTGTGGCTGCTCCAATGCGAAAAGAATGGCCCGAGAATGACCGTGGGTTTTGTCCCAAACGGAGTAAAAGGGTGCGTATGTAAAGCATGAAAATTTTTGTGGTCAGGGTTTCCCTAGAATGTCTAGAAGTGGGCTATCGGGAGCGGAATTAGCTTGGGCTGCTACAAGCTTATCCAATACACGAACGGGACACCATTTGGTTGAAGTGGGATAAAAGTTAATCTCCACTGGTGGGCCTGATTGGCTTGTTTTGGTGCGGGTAACGGACAGAGTGTAGTGATCTAGATTTTTAACTAAGTGTTTCTTCTGTAGGCACGAGCTGAAATCAGAGGCTCTCTCTACGGTGAACTCTTTGGGTCTCAGGAAACCGTAAAAGGCTAGATAAGCCGCTGATTTGACAACGAGGTTTGTGATATGTTCGAAAGGGGACGTGTCGAGTATATCGGATAAGTTTTTAAACAGCTTACTATCTATGGGAAGGCGTTTAGTGGGTATGTGTACTGACAAGTTATGGATGCCTTTGAGGACACTTTTAAGAGGGTAGGAAGACAGGAAAGGAGACTTGTTGGGAAAGGAGGTTAACATGTAGTGTTGGATTCCCGTTAAGTAGAGTTTGATTGTGTTGTAAGATAGATTAAGAGAAAAGTGGCAAAAAGTTGTGAAAGCAACCATGGTTTCAACAGAAAAAACATTTATTACACAGTAATTACGAATGAAACACATAAACAGTTCATATGCTCTGTAATAGGCTTTCCTCGTGTTGAGGGATAAACCCGCCTGAGCAAGCGTGCCGCTCAGATGTAGGAGAGAGCTTAATGCATTACCAGGTCTTCGAATTTTGGAGGTACCCTGGGTTGCTGGGAAGCTGTAGGATGTAGTCTGAAGAACTCCTGCAAATTGAAGCGTGACAGAGCATCAGCGGCAGTATTTTGTATACCTGGGACGTGAACACAGGATATGCAGAACTGGAGATTAGCTGCTAGCCAAGTGAGTCTCCTGACTAGGTTCATGATCGTGAGGGACTGAGAGCGGCCCTTGTTGATGATGTTACAGGTAGCTAAGTTGTCACAAAAACACCTGACTGACTGCCCCCTCCACTCTACCCCCCACGTGTAAGCTGCTGCTACGATAGGGTAGATCTCAAAAAGAGAGGAGGTGGTACTGAATCTCTCTAGTGACGTGGTTTCGACCGGCCAGGAGTCGTATAGCCACTCATCTCCAAAAATGGCCGCATATCCTAAGGCCCCTGAAGCGTCAGTCCAGAGTACTGGGGAATCGTCGGAAACGGGGGGAACGAACAGCGACCTGCCGTTCCACGAGGAAAGGAACAGCTGCCACATTCTCAGGTCAGCTGTAGCTGACTCGTCTAGGGTTGTAGTGGAGTCATCGTCAGGGAGACCGTGCAAAAGTGAAAGGATCCTGGAAATGAAAGACCTACCCCGTGGAATTATTCTCATGGCAAAATTAAGTGAGCCTAAAAGTGACTGTAGCTGTTTCCTGGTGCAAGTGCCTAGTGACATGCAGGTGCTAATGTAAGATAGAATACGGTCTACTTTCTCCTGGGGCAGGCTGGCGTGCATGGTGACAGAATTGAGTGTAATCCCCAGAAAAGTAATTTCGGTTTTGGGACCTTCAGTTTTGTCCTGGGCTACGGGGACACCTAAATCTTTGAAGAGCGTGAGCAAGAGATGAAGGCTGCGTGGAGTGCAGTGGTGAGGTTCTATGGCGAGGAAGTCATCTAAATAATGTATAACAACTGGGCATCTGCAGAAGTTAAGGAGAAGCCATGTCAAGGTTTCGGCGAACAGGTCGAATAACTTGGGGCTACTTTTGGAGCCGAAAGTAAGCCTGGTAGCGAAATAGTAGTTGTCTAGCCACTTAACTCCGTGCAGATGCCAGAGTGATTGATGGATGGGAAGTAACTTAAAGGCGTTGGTAATATCTGACTTACTTAACCAGGCTGCCTTCCCGGAGTTAATAATCGCCTGAATGGCATCATCGATTCTAGCGTACTGAAGAGAAAAATCTTCTGACGGGATTAGTGCATTCAGGCTAGGTGTGGGAGAGGCGTGTGGTGCAGAAAAATCAATAATAAGTCTCTTTTTGTTGTTAAACTTCCCAGTGGCGATACCTAGAGGGTTAGTCCTCCATGAGGAGAAAGGAGGAGTAGTGAAAGGGCCTATCATGAAGCCGTTATCCACTTCTTTCTGTAAGAGTACTTGTAGGGTATCGGGGTCTGTGAGAGCTGACTGAAGGTTGGGGCACTCGAGGATGCCTGAGGGGAGAGAGACAAAGCCTGTGTGAAACCCGTGAGTGAACCCTGACGTGAGAAATTCCACCAGATGTAAAGAAGGATGATTAGCCAGGTAACGTTGCAAACTCGGTATGTTTATTGGAGTAGAAGCCTTTTTAGGGTACAACTTGTTAGGGCACATCGTCTTGGCATGTGCCCTGAAACAAAGCGAGCACACATGCAGCAGCCTACAAGCACTGTAACTACAACCCCCAGCATTAAAATTATTACAGACCTGAGCTTTTCCCAAGAACACTATTGGTCTGCCTAATTTATCTTTAATCTCCTTCTGGTTGGAAGTTGACTGGAATTCGGAGTTGGCGTAGCTGGTAGAGGGGATAGCTACATTCTCAGGACAGAAGTTAATAGAGTGAGCTGCAGACGAGCAAATGGCACAGGAAGGGGTTTTGAGACCTGCAAAATGCATAAGAAACAATTCTGTATCTAACTGACCCCAGTCCGTAACTGTATTATACTGGGACAATGAAGCGGCTGACCTAGCGGAGAACGACTTGTGATAGTCGTAAAAGGCAAAGCCCCCGTACTTATAAGCCAGCTCTATCACCTTGTGAAGGTACAAATCTAGCTCCTCTCTGCGGAGGGGAAAAGCAGTACAGATAACGTCTCTGTATAGGCCAAATGCCAAGACAAACTCAGGGATGTTAAGTTTCCTATTCAACCTAGGGTCCCTGGCCCTCATCACTACTGATAGGTCCTCAAAGGTGTATGCCCTGTTTTCAACCACGTCTTGAGCCGCTATCAGTAGCGAGGCCAAGTTAACATCCTTTCCCTCTATGATGTCACGTCTGAGAGACTGCGGTATCAGGTGAATAGGATTAATAACGTTGGAAACTTTCCTAGCCGGTGGAGGGTCACTGTTACCTCCTAGAGCGGGCGTGGGTTGGACAACCGGCCCGGGAATCTCGGGGACTGAAGGAACGTTATTAGCTTCCAGGTTATCCAATCTGTTATTGATGGTGGCAACTGAGGACACTAGGGAGGCCATCATGGCGTGTAATTCAGCCAGGCTATTAAGTACGTTAACCTGTGAACTAGGGCCAGGCCTTTCGTTATCCTCAGTAGAGTTCAATAAACGAAAAAGTTCATTCTTCCTAGCTGAAGCCGGATAAGGGATATTTCTCTTTTTAAGTTCAGCGGTAATCTTAGGGATAGTCCAGGAGCGATAGCTGGAAGCTGGACTTGGAGGGGTTGGTTGCGTTCTCTGCGTGCCCGACCTGAGCGGGGTGCTGGTAACCGACAGATTGTCTTCTAACACCGAAGCGTTGGACATTCTAAGGGGCAGAGAGGGCGAGTTTAGTACTGAAAAAAAAAAAACTGGAGGGACCCCACTCACTAGGCTAGTGCCCATAGGCGAAATTGTATTAGCTTAGCTTTCGTTGGTGGCAGATGAGGCCCTAACTACTTGCCAAGTGGCTATGAGAGGCACTAACTATGATTTGGCGCGTGGGGCCTTGGTGCCACTGAGGTGGGTGGCGGGGAGTTGGCCTCTCGGTGACATGAAAAAGAAGCAATATGATTGGCCGTGACTGGTGAGGCCCTAACTAATTTTGAAGCAAGGCTATAGCTATGCGTTGGGACGATTGGCCTGAACCTCCGAACGTAAGGGCTGACCTATGCCTTGCTGGACCTCTAACCTTATAGGCAAAGAGCCCACGGGAACATACCTAAGTTGGCGGGGGAATTACAACTAGTCCTCGAACCCCCCCCCCCCCCCCCCGCCAGGACACACCGATAACATACCTGCTGAGGAAGGAAACTTTATTTGACCTAATAAAGTATAATCCTGCAGGGAACCAATGGAACTAAAGGAAAAGAAACGTGACCTATTTATGAAATGTACTATTTTAACTACAACATACACACAAGAACTGGGTGACACCGAGGCCTACCTCTTTAACAAAGCTGCGAATACGTACACCCGCGAAGGGCCACTTGCGAGAAGTGTCAGTACTAGTAAGAACTACAACAAAACAGGACAGGAACAGCCATTTAACATGATGGAACAACATACCCCCTATTTACACTATTTAGCTATTTATGACATAAAGGGGACCATATAACTACTTTAAACACAGAAGTTAAGAATACTGGGCACTACTAAAACCGCTTAAACCCCTTTCATATAAAACGTAACTATTAAGACATAGCTTAAAACGTGAACAGAAAACCCAGAATACGGAACAGAATGAAGATATAGTACCCCCTGAACGAAAACGTATGGCAACCCGGTGTGGCTGAACGAGACTACGAGGTGTAAGTGTAACTGAACGTGTTACACTGACCGAAAAAATGCAGGAGCGGATTGAATCCGAGCCCGTGAGCGACAGGGCTAAACTTACGATTCTGATGCCGTCCGTGTGAGGCAAAAGCGGAATACTCACGAATACAGCCGCAGGGCGTTTGAACCGGGCTGCCGGCGGGCGGGAATACTGACGTCACGGATCTGTAAACCGGAAGTACACTGAAGCACTTCCGAGATCGTCGAAGACAGGTAAGCAGGGGCTTACTGGGTTTAAATAGGGAAATTAAGTGCCTCCCACAATTACAGGCCAAGCCTTCTATATATATATATGATGGTTTTGTCTCTTATTCAGAAGAGAAAAAAAGTCTATGGTATTTTTTTTTTTTTTAATTCTTTATTTATTTTGTGCATAGAGTGACAAACAGGCTTGTAGAGCCACAACAGCATCTACAAGTATTTTCTTAACATTTCCAATCGTGACAGTTTAAACGGCACAGTTTTATATTATATGAGGATAGCAAGCTATTAATCGTAATTTTTGTTGGTACACCACGCTGAGCTAAGCCTGCAAATGTCAGTGCTAGGTGCGCTTAAGGTATGGAGCAGGTTATTCGGTTAAGTGTATGCCTCTGTTGCGTACCAAGCTTAATAAACAAAGAATTAACTAATAAACAAGAAACAAACATATATACGTGCTTGTCTGGCCATAATGGCATCCACAAACCCAGTTATAAGAGTTATTGGCGAGTACCAGTATGGCATTTCGAATGACAACACATTTTTGTCTGTATGAGGAAATATTGTGAAGAAACATATCGTATAACATAAGAAAAACTTAATCATGCTGTAGGTGTCATCTGGGTTAACGCCGGTCCATACGTCTGATAGCATGTTATTGGCTGCGTCTCAAGTGTCAATGAAAGCATGGTATAGGCCTTTTACGTTGTATAGAACACAGTATAAACAGTGGTTAATATACATTTACGATTTTGCCCCACTCTGCGAGTTAGGCCAGTATGTCTTAAGTTTAAGGTTAAACTAGTATCTGTAGGCATAGGCGGCATGTAGTGTGGAAAGGCTATGTTCTAATTGCTAGCTTACTGCTGTGTGTGTTAACCTTAAAATGCCTGTGAGCGCTGAACATATGCATTGAGGTGTATAGACAATGGTTAAATATTCATACGTGGGGTGGAGTGATGCAGCTACTGTGGAGATACACCATGGAACTGCCTAACCTGAGTCGGCATGTCCGTATGACCTCTGAATGTGCAAGTAGGCTCAGGAGGGTAAGAAGGATTAGAGTGGGCCGCTATAGTTCAGCCACAGAAGTCTAAGCGTCGGGCTTGTCCCCCTCTCCGAGCACCCAAGTCCTCCATCTGTGTGGTGTTGGGAAAAAGAAAAACTTGAAGCCACGGGCAAATCTGAACTCTCAGTGCCTTACGGAACATGTGGCGCTGTGCAGTTTTTGCAAATCTCATGGGGTAAGTCCAGCTTCAGGTGGTGGCCTCAGTATATGGGTCCGCGGGTGGTCTCTGTGGTACAAACTCTGGCGTGCTTACGGAGTATCTTCCGTGTGGGTGCGTTAGTCCTGCTGACGGTGTTGCCGGAGCCAACGATTCTGTGGGGAGGCCAAGTAAGCCCAGCGTCCCAGTGGCTTCTTGCATGTCGTGTATCACATGTTTGGAGCCTCCCTTGTCTATGTTGAGAGTACGGCCTGGTCCCCAGCGGTACCGGATTTGATGGAGGCGCAGGAGAGCTGTGAATGGGCTCATGGATCTCCTCCATGCCAGCGTCCCGCCTGATAAGTCAGCATAGAAGGAAAGGGTCATACCCTCGAATGGGTATGTGGACTGACCTTTGACAACCTCCAGGACCGCTTTCTTGAACAATTTCTTGAACCGCTTTCTTGAACAATTGGAACTGGAGAATTAAATCCCCTGACGCGGTAGGTGGGGCCTTCGCTGGTCTCGGTATGCGAAATATGTCCTCCAGGATGATCGCTTTTGCTGCCTTTGGGTTTAACAGCTCTGTGAGTAGTCGCCTGATGAGATGTGGGAGTTCGGCTTCTGGGACAGAGTCAGCAACCCCCCGCAGTTTTATGTCGTTCCTGCGGTATTTATCTTCGTGGGCGGCGAGCTGTTGTTCGTGTTGTCGGGTTTTCTGTTGTATGTCTCGGATCGCTGCTTGGAGTTCCGCGATCTGACTAGTGTGGCTGTTAGAGGCGGCTTCCACTGCCCCCAGCCTGTTAGTAAGGCCTTTAATGTCCCCCCTGAGCAGGGCCACATCGTCCGCAATTTTTTTGTGGTGATCAGCCATAAGTGCCCCAATTGCCTCCATGGTCACAGGGGTAGGGGTCACCGGGGGTTGTTGTGCCCGTGTTGGTGGTGGGTTCGGCATGGGCACCAAGGGGTCTCCCCCATCTTCATCTGACGATCCGTCAGTGAAGTCTGAGCAGCCTCCATGCAGGTACACCATCTTAGCTCCTGTGGCCTTGTGCGCTTGCCGCCACAGTTCCCCTATATCCATGCCCTGGCGGGGCTTGTCGGGTTTCGCCTTCTTATTTTTCTGGCCCATGGTACCTGGAGGGGGTCTCAGGGTTATCTCGGGGTAAGTTTGGCTGAAGTTTAGAGGCCTGGAACGGTGTTTAAGTGTCTCGCTGGTCCGGAGCTCGACGGCCATGCGACCGTTCAAGCGCTAAGCTCCGCCCCCCGTCTATGGTATTTTAAAGTGAAACTTAACCGACTCTTATTAGATGGTACAGCAAAATGTTTTAAATATATATATATATATATATATTTGTGGTCGGTTAATTATTGACTGATATATTATAAGATTTAGTTAAAAGTCGGTGAGGTGTGCCGGAACCGACGTAGGGGGTAGGCCTGTAAAAAAGAGGGGCTCCCGAAGGTAATGTGTGAATATGTGAGGGTGCAGTGGGTGGGGTGAACAGCATACGACACGGCAAAGGTAAGGAGAGAGGAGTGGCGTCTTATAGGAACGCTTAACTCCTCCCACAAATACAGGCCTACGGCCTTAAACATATGAAAGTAGATAGCACTCCACGGTCTTTATCTTCAGATAAAAATTCACTTTTAATCCTCCAAGTTAAAACAACAAGATCTTTTAACTTGGAGCATTAAAAGTTAATTTTTATCTGAAGATAAAGACCGTGGAGTGCTATCTACTTTCATAATTATACCTTTGCTGATCAGCACCAGGCAGTGATCTAAATATACAGTGAGTGCAACACTGTTTGTATATATATATATATATATTGTTCTTGCCCAATAGCAAATGTATAGATTATTGTATGTGCACACAATTAGTACACTTCCAATGCCAAATGCCAGGTCCCAGAGATACTCCAAACATAGCCTCCACAAATGGAAACTCATGGCTGATTGCAGAGCAGTGTCCAGAGTTAAAGGACCACTATAGTGCCAGGAAAACATACTCGTTTTTCCTGGCACTATAGTGCCCTGAGGGTGCCCCCACCCTCAGGGTCTCCCTCCCGCCCGGCTCTGGAAAGGGGGAAAAGGGGTAAAACTTACCTTTTTCCAGCGCTTGCCGGGGAGCTCTCTGCCTCCGATCCTCCTCCGTTCTGCCCCGTCATTTACAATGCTTTCCTATGGACGCTTGCGTGCTCTCAATGTGATTTTCACAGTGAGAATCACGCAAGCGCCTCTAGCGGCTGTCAATGAGACAGCCACTAGAGGATTTGGAGGAAGGCTTAACCCATTTATGAACATAGCAGTTTCTCTGAAACTGCTATGTTTATAAAAAAAATGGGTTAACCCTAGCTGGACCTGGCACCCACACCACGTCATTAAGCTGAAGTGGTCTGGGTGCCTAGAGTTTTCCTTTAAATAATCTTCAACTACATGTAATGTTATGGACATTTTCAGGTGTTTTACCAGTGCATAGCTTATGCTTTATCTTATCTTGAGCTAACTCTGTTTTCAGTGTGTTTTCTGGATGTCAGAATCTCTTTAACTTTTTTTTTTTGCATTAAATATTAAATGAAGTGTGACATGCAATAGTGATGTGACACAACTAAAGAAAAAAATATTATATTAATATTAATAATATTTTTTGGCATACTCAAATATCTCCTCTCTCTATTCTTCTAATGCAGGTTGCTTTGCAGTTCAGATTACTCAGTACTGTCAATGGCTGACCTGTGTACATACATTTAATAAGGAAGTATTTTCTGGAGTGAGGGGGTGTGGCTAAGTAGGAGGGCTTATGTTGCAGCAAAAATGTTTTTATTGTACAAAAGCTATAAGAGCTTTGTCACCTTTTATATTTATAGTCCATGTTTGTATGTTTTTCCGTTTGTTATCGATAGGCTGCCATATATAACTTTTTAGCACCATGAATATGTTGGGATCTAAAAGGTTAATTACTTATGCCATCCTTCAATGGCTCATTTCATTAAATGAACATTATTAATGCACTTGTTTTGCATTTTCCTCCCCCCAGAAATAAGTGAAACCAATGAATCTCTGAAAACCAAAATGTCGGAACTCCGTCTGTATTGTGACCTGTTGATGCAGCAGGTTCATACTATCCAGGAATTTGTGAATCAGGATGAAAATCGTCCATCTCCAAGTACTGAGGTAAAGTCCTGCATTGTCTCCTTTCATCACTGAATCTTCTTTGGAACTTTGATCCCCATGGCAAGGGATAATGAGTAATAGAGTTTCACATTATTACTCGTCGAGACTTGTTCTCTTGCACTTTTGTGCGTTCATATTCATATACAGTGGGTGTATGTAATGTGGGGAGTTCAGGTATTTTCACAACTATAGATAACTATATTCCCACTTTCAGTTGTGCAATGACTTGCTTTGTAACTGCATAATAGTATTTGATAGGTTTTACAAGTACTGTATTGTTTCATTCACTTAAACCTGCAAGCACAGACTATATCCATAGACTAGTAACATGCATATATGTGCTGCTCTATTCTAGTACGTAAAGGAACACTATAGGATCAGGAACACAAACATGTATTTCTGACCCTATAGGGTTAAAAACACAATCTAGAAACCACCTGCCCCACCTTGCCCACCTAAATGTAGTCAAATCTTATCTTTATTCAAATCTGCTGCTGCTGGCTCTGCTCATGATTTGCCTCCTTGGCTGACATTATCAGAAGTTGTGATCTGAGCCACATGTGATCCTGTAGGAAAGCAATGTATTAGCTGCAGGGGCAGACTGACCGGTCGGGCACTTCGGGCATGGTCCGAGGGCCCGGCCGGGAGAGGGGCCCGCCATCAGGGGGCCCGGCGGCACACTCTGAGGGGGCCGGCCGCGTTCAGGGCCGTCTCTTTAACCCCTTAAGGACCAAACTTCTGGAATAAAAGGGAATCATGACATGTCACACATGTCATGTGTCCTTAAGGGGTTAAATTCTGCAGCCGCCTGAGCGCTCTGTTAAGAGCGCTCAGGCGGCTGCAGTTGCTTCTCACCTCCCCTGTAGCGTGGCTGAGCTGCTCTGCTGTCCGCGGTTCCCGGCCGGAGTGATAGGAAGGTGCACACTGAGTGTGCACTTCCTGTAAGTCTGGCCGGGTACAGGAAACAGAAACTCCTGTTCCGCACGGAGTTTCTGTTTCGTGTACCCGCCCGGACTCACAGGAAGTGCACACTCAGTGTGCACCTTCCTATCACTCCAGCCGGGCACCGCGGACAGCAGAGCAGCTCGGCCATGCTACAGTGGAGGGGGGGGGGGTAAGAAGAGAGGGAGGGGGGGTAAGTAGAGAGGGAGGGGGGGTAAGAAGAGAGGGAGGGGGGGTAAGAAGAGAGGGATGGGGGAGTAAGAAGAGAGGGAGGGGGAGTAAGAAGAGAGGGAGGGGGGGTAAGAAGAGGGTAAGAAGAGGGGGGAGGTGGGAGTAAGAAGAGGGGGGAGTAAGAAGAGAGGGAGGGGGTGTAAGAAGGGGGGTAAGAAGAGAGGGAGGGGGAGTAAGAAGAGAGGGAGGGGGGAGTAAGAAGAGGGGTATGGGGAAGTAAGAAGAGGGGGAGGGGGGTAAGAAGAAGAGGGGGGAGTAAGAAGAGAGTGGGGGAAGTAAGAAGAGGGGGAGGGGGGGTAAGAAGGGGGTAAGAAGAAGGGAGGGAGTACGAAGAGGGGGAAGAGGGGGGAGGGAGGAGTAAGAAGAGGGGGGAGGGAGGAGTAAGAAGAGGGGGGAGGGGGGTATGAAGAAGAGGGGTGGAGTAAGAAGAGAGGGAGGGGGGAGTAAGAAGAGAGGGAGGGGAAGTAAGAAGAGGGGGAGGGGGGAGTAAGAAGGGGGGGTAAGAAGAGAGGGAGGGGGGAGTAAGAAGAGGGGGAGGGGGGAGTAAGAAGGGTAAGAAGAGAGGGAGGGAGGAGTAAGAAGAGGGGGGGAGTAAGAAGAGAGGGAGGGGGGAGTATGAAGAGAGTGAGGGGGGAGTAAGAAGGGGGTAAGAAAAGAGGAGGGGGAGGGGAATAAGAAGAGGGGGGTAAGAAGAGAGGGAGGGGGGTAAAAAGAGGGGGGAGGGGGGAGTAAGAAGGGGGGGAAGAAGAGGGGGGAGTAAGAAGGGGGGGAAGAAGAGAGGGAGGGGGGAGTAAGAAGGGGGGTAAGAAGGGGGGAGGGGGGAGTAAGAAGAGGGCAATTGACCCCCCCCCCTCCCCTCCCCTCCCCTCCCCTCCTCTCCTCTCCCCTGTCCGCAGGCACCGTGCGGGCAGCCGGCAGGGGAGGGAGGAAGAGAGGACCCGAGAGCTCAGCCTGCAGCTCCTCTGGGTCCTTCTTGCGCGAGCACAGATCGTTGCCGCGGTTACTACGGCAACGTTACTGCTCTTGCGAGAGTAAACTCTAGCCCTGGAGCTACGGGCTAGAGTTCACTCTCAACACTGTGACCACCAGGGATTCCTGGTGGTCGCAGTGGTGAGAGTGAACTCAAGCCCCATAAACACACTGCCCCCACACACACACCATACCATTGCACCACTGCTCCTATACCCTACTACAGCCTCATATCCCAGCAGACCCCAGGTAAGTTTGCAAACTGTTCTTAAACGGTTTGTCTACTTACTCTGGGAGGGGGGCCCGGCCCTACTGGCACCATAACCACTACACAGAGCAGTAGTGGTTATTGTGCATGGATTATTTCTTTAAATAATCTTCAAGTGCCCCAGTAGCCAGCAAGCCAGCCAGCCCACATGCCAGCCAGCCAGCCAGCCCACAGGCCGACCAGCCATTCCACAGGCTGGTCAGTAGCCAGCCAGCCAGCCCACAGGCCACCAGTTAGCCTACAGGCCAGTAGCCAGCCCACAGGCTTACAGCCAGCAAGCCCACAGCCTGCCAGCCGCAGCCAGCAAGCTACAGCCTGCCAGCCAGCAAGCCACAGCCTGCCAGCCGTAGCCAGCAAGCCCACAGCCTGCCGACAGTAGCCACCAAGCCCACAGCCTGCCAGCAAGCCCACAGCCTGCCAGCCGCAGCCAGTAAGCCCACAGCCTTCCAGCAAGCCCACAGACTGCCAGCCAGCAACAGTAATTAAGGTAAGAGGAGCCAACTTGGCCTAGGTATCAGCGAGCTATGTTGTGTTCCCAAATTGTGAATAGGAACCAGAGTGTTAGAAAGACCCCCTTCCAAGCCTATTAGACTCCATTGTAGTCTCTAATGGGGCCTGGAGGGGATTCTTTCTAACACACTCTCTAAAGGACACTGAGATAGCCTCTGCTAGAAAGACCCCCCTCCATGGCCCATTAGCCCTCAATTGTAGTCTCTACTGGGGCCTTGAAGGGATTATTGCACTTTTGTTCCTTGTGTCTAAAGATTGTGTAGGGTGTGGCTGGAGGCGGTGCATTGAGGCGGGACAAGAGTGGTGCTTGCTGCGGAGTATGGGTGGGGCCTGTAAGAGGGCCCTTTAATTATTTTGCCCGGGGGCCCTGAGGTTTCTCAGTCCACCCCTGATTAGCTGAGATTGCTAAGGAAACAGATAAGGGACAGAGCAAGCACAAGCCAAACACAGTCCTGGCCAATCAGCATCTCCTCATAGAGCTACATTGAATCAATGCATAGCTATGAGTAAACTTCACAGTGTCTCCATTCAGATGATGAAGACACTGAATGGCATTGCTGCACAGTACACAGCACTGCCCCAGGAAGCACCTCTAGTAGCTATCTGAGGAGTGGCCAGTGGAGTTATCACTAGGCTGTAATGTAAACATTGCCTTTTCTCTGAAAAAACAGTGTTTACGGCAAAAAGCCTGAAGGGACTGATTATACTCACCAGAATAATTACAATAAGCTGTAGTTGTTCTGGTGACTATAATGTCTCTTTAAACAGTTATTTTGATAATTAATAAATAAAATGACTGTAAATATAAATCACACTAAAATATAACTATTGCAATGGAATTATTTGATATTGTAAGGTTTTTTTATTTTTTATTGCAGCATCACTTTATACGAATGCACATTCCATAAACCTGTCCTCCCTCCTTGCAGTTCTGTTTTCTTTGCCTGCACAATATTGCGTCTGTGAATATTGAATCTGAATGGCCCAAGATCATTTTCTTTCTTCCTATTCAGAACATGAATGAGGCATCCTCTCTGCTCAGTGCGACCTGCAACACATTTATCACCACGCTGGAAGAATGTGTCAAGATAGCAAATGCCAAATTCAAGCCAGAAATGTACCAGCTGCCTCCTCATGATTTACTTGCCTCGGCGGTGTCCCCTTCTCCAGTTCAGATGGTAATCTGCTAATGGGGACAAAGTTGGAAAGGGGGCATTTGATGTGGGACTTGGATATCTAAGTATTCAGGATACATTGGGGTTGAGTGGGTCATTTATCTGTCTTCTTGTTTTTGCTACGTTTGGCAACAAAGTGGCTTTACAATTAACCCGTTAACGCCATTACGACGTACCATGCCGTCCCGCTTTAAGTGGGCTTTAAAGCCGTTGCGGCGGCATGGTACGCCGTAACGGCTTTCTATCCCTGGAGGTGAGATTTACTTACCTCCGCTGCGATCCTCTTCTGGGGGGCTGCCTGACAGCCCAGGCAGCCCCCCTCAGTCAAATGAGGCCCCCTCAGCCCAGGCAGACCCCCTCAGGCAAATGAGGCCCCTCTCAAAGAGCGATCACATGGCCCCCTATAGCTGGCTATGGATCTGCCAGCAGGGGGACTGTTTGAAATATCAGACAGTCCCCCTGCTGGTAGGTAGTGTAAAAAATAAATAATTAAACATGTTTAAAAATAAATGAAATGCATTTTTATATATATAATATGTATATATATTATATATATATAATATATATACATATTATATATATATGTAACGTCATACAAAGTGTATTTTAATATTAATATAAGTATATATATATTAGTATTAAAATACACTTAGAATGACGTTACATATATATAATATGTATATATATTATATATATAATGTACATATATATATTATATATAAATACGTATAATTAAAATAATAAATAAATTAAATAATAAAATAAATAAATAAAATATTGAAACAAAATTTAATATAAATTATATATGCATATGTAATTTCATTCTAACTGTATTTTGTTATTAATATATATATATATATACCGGTAACAAAATACACTTAGAATGACATTCTATATATATCTATCTATATATAAAATACAAATAACCGCAAATATATATATATATATATATATATAGATAAATACATATAATTACATAAAAGATTACATTAGTATACACGTAGAATTTAAATACCTATAAATGCATATATATTAAAATTCTACGAGTATATTTAAATAATCTTTAAACGTAATTATGTGATTTGATTAATTAAAATTTGATTGACATGCCTGACAACACAGGGAGAAAGTGCAGAGCATTTAATTCGCAAGCGCTATATTTGACCCTGTAACTCTCCAAGACACCATAAAACCTGTACATAGGGGGTACTGTTTTACTCGGGAGACTTCGCTGAACTAAAATATTAGTGTTTCAAACTGGTAAATTGTATTACAACGATTATATTTTAAGTAAAAGTTACGTTTTTTTTCGCATTTTTTACAAGCGAACGCCACTTTTATGGTCTATATTATTGTTGTAATATGTTTTACTGTTTTAAAACACTATTATTTGTGTTTAGTGAAGTCTCCCGAGAATAACAGTACCCCCCATGTACAGGTTTTATGGTGTTTTGGAAAGTTAGAGAGCCACATATAAGGCTTGCATTTAATTTTTTTCACATTGAAATTTGCCAGATTGGTTATGTTGCCTTTGAGAGCGTATGGTAGCCCAGGAATGAGAATTACCCCCATGATGGCATACCATTTGCAAAAGTAGACAACCCGAGGTATTGCAAGTGGGGTATGTCCAGTCTTTCTTAGTAGCCACTTAGTCACAAACATTGGCCAAATATTTGTTTTTTGCTTTTTTCACACAAAAACAAATATGAACGCTAACTTTGGCCAGTGTTTGTGACTAAGTGGCTACTAAAAAAGACTAAACATACCCCACTTTCAATACCTTGGCTTGTCTACTTTTTCAAATGCTATGCCATTATGGGGGTAATTCTCATTCCTGGGCTACCACACCGTCTCAAAGGTAACATTACTAATCTGGAAAATTTCAATTTGAAAATGGAATGTTCTATATTTGACCCTGTAACTTTCCAAAACAACATAAAACCTGTTAATGGGGGATACTGTTGTACTCGTGACACATCGCTGATTACAAATATGTGCATTTTTTTGCAGTAAAACAGTATTATGACATTCACAGTTAAAATGTCAGACGGAAATGCAAATTTAAAAAAAAATCTAATTTTCTCACATTTTTTTTACATTTTATTCATAATAAATTATGTTCCATATATGAATAGTTAATGATAAATTAAAGCCCTGTTTCTCCTGAACAAAATGATATATAATAAGTGTGGGTGCATATATTTTTTAAAGAGGGGAACTACGGGTGAACAGACATATAGCGCAAATTCTAGTTTTTGTTTAAGGTTTGTTTTGATCAGAACGTGCACTATTGACTCCGTCCTGAAGGAGTTAAACCAGGAGTAATTACCAGCAGATATGTTGCTGTGCTGACATCTCATGATGTATGCAAGAAATGTAACTCAACAATATAAATTAAAGGGCAAAACTGGCTCGAAGAAATGTATGGGAGCACCCCTATTAGATAAAGGTAGATGTAGTTCTGTAACAACTGGAGTGCATTTACATTTTTTTTTCCCCTGTTTACCTCCATGTTGCTTTTCTGTAAAATAAAAGGAGCACTATTGGAACTAAGTTGTTATGATGCCTTGAGGTCCTGGGTGCCATCTTGCATTAAGGGGTTAAACTATTTACAAAGGTGTATCCCAAAAGTTGTCCAGATGGCGCCTATCGGCCTTGCCCCTCTTTCTTATTTTCAGTCCCTGACTTCAACAAGGAAGCCAGTTAGCTGATGCTCTCTCTCACTAGCTTCCCATTGATAAAAGCGGTATGTTTCCCATTAAAATGGTCCGTGTGTTTCTCATGCATTTTTCTCCATCACCGGCATGCAGCCCAAATCTTTCTTGTGCAATAAGGACTGGGTTGTGAACCTCTGATCTATGTAATACGTTAAAAATGAGATCAGCCTAGAGTTACTTTTTATTCCATTATTATTATTATTATTTTTTTTAATTTAGATGAAAAGGTCTATGAGCCATCCTGGCACGTACACATCAGAGAGGTGGGTAGAAGAGTTTGCTCATATATTTGTTTCTGTCTTTTTTTTTTAAAAAATATTGATTTTGCAAGAAATGAGATAGAACAACCCACCAAAGCCCCTTTGACAAGTCGTTTTCAAGCCTTAATGTTGCTTATACAAATTGTAATTTTTTTACTTACTATGTGTTTCTAGAATAGTAAGCATGGATAGGCATCTATGAACCTGTGCACAATCGCACCAGATGCATGTGAATGTAATACAAACATTAATGTGTGTTGAAAAATAAACCATTGTCAGTCACAGGTAACTGTTAACATTAGCATGGGACCCTGTAGTTTATGTCATCATCTCTAATTGATATAAATGTCTGGTTCATGAGAAGTTAGTAAATGGCAAACCATAAGTGTAATTTGTAAAAGATTATTTTGCCATATTGTACAACTGTAGAGATTTGGTAAATTTTTTAAAATGATTTAGTACACTTGCTGCTTATTATTACATTGATTTGATTGTTAACCAGGCATGCGTTAAAAGAACACTTTAGTTACCAGAACAACTACAGCTTAATGTCGTTTTTCTGGTGTCTATAGCCTGTCCCTGCAAACACTGACTTTTATAGCCTATAATGCAAACACCGACTTTTCAGAGAAAGGCAGTGTTGACACTTCTGCCTAGGAACTCCCATAGCGGCAGTTACTCAGACGGCCACTGGTGGTGCTTCCTGGGTCAGTGCTGCACAGTGGTCATGCTTTGGGTAACCCGTTAAATCCTAATAGCTATCCACTTTGGATAGTACTACACCCTGTCTGAAAATACTTAACCTCTGCCTTGGTTTAACGTTTTTTAAGTGTATTTATTATTATTGTAGGGTTAACTATTCATCAAAGGAGCCAATTTCATCCTTCCATCGGGCGTCTCACCGGAGACGAAGTGCTTACTCTGATACTGAAACTTTTACTGATGTAGAAGAAATAGACAGTAAGTTAATTTATTTATTTTGCAATGTTGTAACATACTGTTCATGAGTACAGTTCACCCCTTTTAGATTCCATTGCATGTATCACTGTTTTTTAACCCCAGGACTGATAAGTGAATTTAAGATTGTTATTTTAAGTGTGTCCCCATAGGTTGTATCAGGCACATCCTATTTATAAGGCCAAAGGGCGTTATGAATTATGGGAATGGGTGAATCCTTGGACTTAATGTAAAGTTCTAGCTGTATTAGTAAAATGTTGCATTGACAAATAAGCTACTGCCATTTGTACCAACTATATAAATGTTTTGCTAGGGCCTGTACAGAGCCCAAGATTTGGGATGAATGGCGATTTGCCTCCTACAAGCATTCTAGAAGAAAACGGACATAAGTCGAGGAAACCATCGGAGTCTGATGATTTTCACATGCCAATTTCTTCCTGAACTTAACAAAGGAAGAATAGATATTACAGATTGAAAAAGTCCTGCTATGCAATAGCTGCCGGTATTTGATTTTTGTGACAAGGAATAATCTCTGAACCCATAGATGGATTTCGCTGCACTTTATAAAAATAATGTAACAGCAAACTTTCAAGTGAATTTTATCTTTGTACACTTTGCAGGAGTATTTTCCTAATAATCTTCACTGTATTAATGTGCACCCTCGAACAAACAACTGTATAACACATTAGAATATGCAATTATTTGTGAAGGTTTTTTCTTCTTCAAGTTAGAGGACTTGATAGCTTTGCACAGAGATGGTTGGTCTCAAACTCATGAATCTGAGAAGTCAACTTAAATGAAAATAAGTAGTTTGTTTCAAACTATACAGCATGGTGCAAGTGCCAAGAACGTTATAAATGTACAGCATATCCATAACTACCTTTCTTGTTTTCAAGTATTTTTTTTTTTTTTTTTTTATGTTTCATTGTACAGTTGCACTGAAGTTCTCATTTATACCAATTACCTAGGTAGAATTAAAGAGCCACTATACTTAGGCAGAGGAAATGTCTCACCTTTCAGTTCACAATTGTTCTGTTTAACCTCACTCTAATAAAGTTATTTGAAGGATTTAGGGAGGTAAGCTGTACGGCAGAAGGACATTTTAAATATGTTTTACTCTGCAGCACTTATGAGTGGTAAGCTCCTCCTTTTTCCCATAATGCTCTGAATCAAAATTTGTGCTGAACAGCTTCTCTTAATGGGAAGATGTATTTGCATTGGTTGCCAGGCTGTGCCTTGCACTCATTGCAAAATGGAGGAAAAAACAAAAAAATATTTTCTTTTTTCAAGGCCACACTAACAAAGTTGCTAAAATTTCAGTATGTTAGAAGTGACAATTCCTTTTAAGGAATATATATATATATATATCAAATAGCACTTTTAATTTTTGAAAAACTGGCTTTTCTTTTTTTTTTTGTTTAGTTAGCACACTGTTTGTGTTGCTTTCTAGCTCTGTCTGCTTAAACCATAATTATTTTAAGCAGAGCAGGATCTTTACGTCGATTTTGGGAAAGAGATGCTGTCACCCCTCCCAAGATGTAATGGAAAGTGTAGTGTAACTTAATTGCAGGGGCTATTTAAACAGTTTCATTCCTTTTAGAAAAGAACTAAAAGTTAGTTTTCAAATTTAGTTACACTTTTAACGTTTTCTTCTCCTGCCAGAGAAAACAGATTAGTTTGAAGCACTCTGGTGGTGTCAGGCTTAAGAGACCCAGTTATTCCAGTATGGACCTCCAACATTACATGAGTGTGGAAAAGGTAAAAGGAGTTCCAGTCCATATTTGCTTTCTGCTGTTTAAAGAGGCTTGTCACACATAAAACATACAAGCAAATTCTTTGCTGTTACCTGCTGTGAAGATTTGAATGTCTTTAATCACTTTTGTTGTTTTCTTTTCATTGAGACCTATAGTTCCTGTTGTGAAAATATTTAGTAATGTTCTAACTGAAAAAGAGCAGACACACAGTGTTCTAGTTGTTGGAGAGCAGCAACATTCTTTGTTATAATTGTTGGGAAGCAATAACTAACTGTTCTACTTGTCAGAGAGCAGTAACACACTGTTCTACTTGTCAGAGAGCAGTAACACACTGTTCTACTTGTCAGAGAGCAGTAACACACTGTCTATTGGTCGGTGAGCAGAAACACAATGTCTATTGGTCGGTGAGCAGAAACACAATGTCTATTGGTCGGTGAGCAGTAACACACTGTCTATTGGTCGGTGAGCAGTAACACTCTTGCTCTACTTGTCGGAGAGCAGTAACACACAGTTCTACTTGTTGGAGAGCAGAAGCACAATGTCTATTGGTCGGTGAGCAGTAACACACTGTCTATTGGTCGGTGAGCAGTAACACACTGTCTATTGGTCGGTGAGCAGTAACACACTGTCTATTGGTCGGTGAGCAGAAACACACTGTCTATTGGTCGGTGAGCAGTAACACACTGTCTATTGGTCGGTGAGCAGAAACACACTGTCTATTGGTCGGTGAGCAGTAACACACTGTCTATTGGTCGGTGAGCAGAAACACAATGTCTATTGGTCGGTGAACAGTAACACGCTGTCTATTGGTCGGTGAGCAGTAACACACTGTCTATTGGTCGGTGAGCAGTAACACACTCTCTATTGGTCGGTGAGCTGTAACACACTGTCTATTGGTCGGTGAGCAGTAACATACTGTCTATTGGTCGGTGAGCAGTAACACACTGTCTATTGGTCGGTGAGCAGTAACACACTGTCTATTGGTCGGTGAGCAGTAACACACTGTCTATTGGTCGGTGAGCAGTAACACACTGTCTATTGGTCGGTGAGCAGTAACACACTGTCTATTGGTCGGTGAGCAGTAACACCCTGCTCTACTTGTCGGAGAGCAGTAACACACAGTTCTACTTGTGGGAGAGCAGTAATACTCTCTGTCTACTTGTCGGAGAGCAGTAACACTGTCTATTTTCAGAAGGCAATAACACTCCCTGTTTTACTTGGAAAGCACTAATGCAGTTCTAGTTGTTGGAGAGCAGTAACACGCCGTCTAATTGTTGAAGAACAGTAACTTGTGTTGTACTAGTTGTTGGAGAGCATTAACATGCACTGTCCTAGTCGTTGGGAACAGTAACACTCTGCTCTAATTTTTGTTTTAGTTTCTGGACAGCAGTAACACACAGTGATATAGTTTTTGAATGCAGTGACATGTCTTGATATAGTTCTTGGACAGCAGTAACACACATTGTACTAGTTGTTGGACAGCAGGAACGCACATTGTACTAGTTGTTGGACAGCAGGAACGCACATTGTACTAGTTGTTGGACAGCAGGAACGCACATTGTACTAGTTGTTGGACAGCAGGAACGCACATTGTACTAGTTGTTGGACAGCAGGAACGCACATTGTACTAGTTGTTGGACAGCAGTAACACACATTGTTCTAGTTATTGGACAGCAGTAACACACATTGTTCTAGTTATTAGACAGCATTAACACGCATTGTTCTAGTTATTAGACAGCATTAATACGCATTGTTTTAGTTATGTTACAACAATAACACACATTGTTCTAGTTGTTGGACCATGGCAATACATACTACTCTAATTTTTGGACAGCATTACAACGTACTGCTCTCATTGTGTGAAACCATTTACAGCAGATAAGATTTTATCTAAAGCAGTGGGTCTTAACCAAGCCTTTAGCAAATAACACCAGAGTGTGTTTTCTCAATTGCCTGATAGAAACAGACCTGGGTAATAGGTAAAACGTGAAAATAATTGGTTGCTTGGGAATTGGGTTAGGGACAACTGAGCTTTACACCTGCTGGGGCCACATGGAAATGTCTGGCACTCAAATGGTTAACTGCTTAAACTTTTTGTTAAGCAATCAACAATATTTACATACTTGTACATAGCGAGATGTTTGTACAATTTTATTTTTTTTGTGTGTGTGTGCTGTGACTGCCATAATGTACGCTGAAAATTATATATACACATATGTATTTTAAAAACCATGTTTATCTTTAAACTGCACTTTCTGTATAGGAAATTGAAGTTTAATATTTGAAATTGAGATGTAATGATATTTGAATGAATGGATCCTACTTCACCTTTTTGCAGTATATACATTTATTTTTGTTGTGGGGGGACAAACAGGGGTTTATGACACATTTGTGTCTTCATTCGAATGTGAGATTCCAAAGCTGCGTAGATAGGTAACCGAGATTACAGACTGGGGTAACTGATTACTCCATACCTATAATTGTTCATAAGGCATCCTTAAATGATGAGAAAATACTAAGGAAAAGTATTTGTGCTGCTTTAAAAAGTGAGATGTCCAGGACTGAAATGAATTAAAAATAAATCCGTAAGTAAAACTTTACAACCTCATGTTTCAGATTTTGGATAAAATTATACTAACTGCAATTTTGCAGGTGGGATTGTTGCAACCGTTTCTCTGCTGGACAGCTCACAAAAATGTCCCATTTCTGGAATTTACATAATTGAATAAAACATTGAAAACCACCTATAACTTGTGTTAACCTGTTCTTTCATTTAATGCACTTGTTTCCTTTGCAATTAAAAAGTTAGCAATTGACGTCACATTCCAGTTCGCTCCTGGCCCATCTTGGCACACATCACTTTCGAGAAGGAGAAACCAATCTTCTGCTATGCTCAGTTTTACCCCTTTGCACTTCTCAAATCTCAGTCCAATGCCCAGTGAATACAGTTAGCAGATGTCTTCTTCGGCCCCAAACCCTGGGTGTTCACAGGCTTGTTTCTGAACTGAATTATTGAACTGACGGCAAACTCGAGTCAAAAAACAATCCTTATCTCTCCAGTTGCATCCATGTGTACTTGTTGTCTCTGCAGTGCAGAATATGCATTTTCACCCATCTCATCTGCTCATACTTAACTATTACACTGTAAAAAGAGCCATGCCTTGATAAAAAGCAACACTTGGGCATAAGAGAAAGTGATGGGAGATTTATACTTTTACAAATCTGCTGAAAAAAGCATTATATACACAGGGAACTATATGTGGCCTTTTTAGTCTCTCACCGACCAAAATTCACAGATTATGCCAGTAGGTTGGAACCCTGTCTACCCAAAACACAGGTGCTTATTTCTTACAAATATATTTGAACATTGTTATATATATATATATTTATATATTTTCTTCCTCTTACTGTTATACCTGCCACTTGTTGTGTTGTGTAGTGTATATTTAGAATAAGCATTTATCTGCTGAGACACCAAGCGTAGCATGATTTGGTTCTCGCTGGGGGAACAAATACAGTTTTTACAGTAAATCAAATCACATTTGTCTTTTCACTATAACTTTTTAAAACTTTTCAGAAGGATTGCAAAACCAGATTTACCATAAGTTCAATAATACTAAATATTACACTGTGATATTTTTGCAAGAGATTAGCAAGATCATAGCAAAATATATTTATCCTGTATTTATGCATTTTACCTACATTTTCATTAATTGTGGCGTTGACCTAATTTTTCTTATAGTGTGATAGTGAGTTAATAACAAAGTTGAACTTTACCTATTTGTAACGTATTTGAGAATGTGAATTGTGCTGCCGTTTTATTATATTAAGAAAAACCCCTGCATTTGTCTTTGTGAAATTACTTTTCAGTTTTTTTCCATTTGAATGAAGTGACAAAATGTACCTTTGTGTCCTAAAGCTTAAATATTTTCCTGTGTGAAGATTTTCAACTGCAGACTTGTCATGTCACATGATTTTGTCGTTTGCCACACAAGGCATAAACAATCCTACTCATCACAGATTGATTATGTCACACCTCGTTCAGGAACACTGCAGCAAAGTGCAGTACTAGTGTTTATTTGCATGTATTCATGTTTCATTTAGGTTGACATTTCAGTCTATGCATGAGTGACTTAGCAGCATTTACCATATTAGCAGCCCTTGTAGGCTACTCTGCTTTACAACCTGTACTCATAACACATTCCCTTTGCAGACGGGAATGTCATCAATATAACTGTGTGCCACTGGCATACCCTAACCCGCCTGATCTTGACCTGCCAATCTTGGCAAGGCTGGTAATGCAAGTGATTATGAGGAGAGCCTACAGAAATATAGGCTGGGAATCAGAAAAGGATGTCAGCGTGTTTGTGCTTATTTATATGTTTTAAATGGCATTCGGAAAGCATTGCAGAAACACATTTTTTTAAGACCTGCTGTGTGTACGTCAGTTTTTCTTTTTCTTTATTTGCAGTAGTATATATAAATTCTGTACATCAGTATATTGAAGTGTATATATGCACACACACAAGCATGTACGTGTATATATATATATATATATATATATATATATGCCTATATACAGTGATGGTGTATGTGTATAATGTGTAAGTTGTTGAGTAGCACGACATGTTCAGTCAAACCTGTTCTTCCCACTGATCTCCTCACCAAACATTACTTTGCATTTAAGGGTTCTTGATAGAAATCAACTTGTCTATCACAGTCTATGTTATCCTTAAAGGAACACACCAAGCCCGCTGTAGTGATTAGGGTACCAGGAGTGTCCTGGACCTTACCAGTGTAAGTAGTCAAGCCATTCAAGAGCAGTTTGACAAATGAACTTGGGTTCAACAGGAGGGTGCTGCCACCTCTGCACCAAATTAAACCTGGTGGAGTAGGGAGGGGCTCATTAGCAGGAACTTCCGGCTTCAGGAACAGTCGCAACAGGCACCTGATCTAGATCTAGAAAGGTGTTGAACTGTTCTTAAATGGTTTGTCAACTTCCACTGAGATGAGGGCAGGGTTTCTGGCACCATAACCACTTCATGGAGTGTTCCTTTAAGGATTAAATACACTGTGATAAACAAGTTGATATAGTGTATTGCTATACATTGTATCTGCTAGCCTGTCTAAACAGTTTTCCCCATCCCACTATCTTAACCCATATGATGCATTTCACATTACTTGCCCCCATATCTTTAATCAGAAATTAATTATTTTTTTTTTTTTTAAATGATGAACTAATAAGCAAAAATCAAGACTTTTAAAGCAGCTAAGAAGCACTCCCTTCCCAATGAAACCCCACCTGGCTGTTTGCCTTCCCTTGAAATCGACACTTTTATGAAAGAAACCAGAAGGGGCAAGCTAATGTGCTTTAGAGGACGGGAGTGTCCCTTTAATAATAATTCTCCTTAGGCTTCATTTTAACATGTTGGCTAGATGACGGACACTTAATAATTTTTCATTATGCTTAGCCTCACAGGAAATAGTTTGTAGTATCGAAGCTACCAATCAATTGAGCTAAGCTAATTGACATAGTTTGAGTATTCACATTTTAAAAGGAATGCAACAAATATAGTTTTGTGTAAATTATATTGTGATTTTCTCAGTAAATGCAGTTGGTTACAATAAAAATAAAATAAAATGGCTTAAATCTGGAAGTAAGTATTGTAAGTACATTTTGAAAAGGTACTTTGCAAACTTTGCACATCTTATAACAAATTGTGTATTTACGGCAGTCACATAAAACTGTACGAAGCCAATATTTGTTTTTAGCTTCTTTGTGGTTTTATTTTCATTGCTATTTGAAGATGCCAAAAAAAAAACCTAAAAATAATGTATTTGTAAAATAAAATTAAGTGAAAATGATTGATTAGGAACTGTATTGTTTTTCTTTTGTAAGGCCAATGAATCTGAGCCATCATAAAATGTAAGTTTTTGTATTATTGTAAATTATGCAGTTTGCAGAATAAAAACAAATGAAAACTATTTGTTGTGTTTTTATTTGTGTGTTTTATTGTATGCCTCCTTATGCCTTAATTTGTAATAATTTAAAACCCTATGAAAACAGTTTTAAAATTATAGTATACATCCAAGGGTCTGCGAGTGGCATTTGTTGATCGGTTCATACATGATGCTTGAAGGAACACTACAACGTTAGGATTACAAATAGGTATTCTTAACGCTGCAATGCACTAGTCACCGTTTACTTGACAGGATGAGTGCTACGAGTGCTACACAACTTGTTTCCCTTACTGCAGCAGTCTTCTCGCTCAAGATCGCCTGTTTGGCTGAGACCATTGAGATGGATGATCTCCTCTGGAAAGCACTGGGAGGCTAGTGTGCATGCACAGCAAAACAGCGCACCATCTGACTGAAATAGCCGTGTTTCCACTGTGTCTCATTTTGAGGTAGCTCTTCTAGTGGTTGTCTTATTGACTTAGTTTGTACTTTTGAAGCATGGTGTAAGTAGCGGAGCTGCAGTATTAAAATCCACGATCTCCCCTGGTAAAGAGGGTAATCCACAGTCAAGTGCTGAAAAGTAAGGCAATATCCCAAATCCCCCAGTAACCGGACGAAACACAGTTCTGGGAGTCAACTGAGGTCTTTATTCACATGCTTCCATATTTATGCAATTCCCCATGCAAGGGGTTTCCTGAGTCACATCACAGGGGTATTACAGGAGTGGACTACATGGGAAACTTAAATTACAGAGCATTTCTCCCATCAGTCACTGCTGCACGAGAGGGACACTCCCACTGGAATATACCGTTAAGGGGATTATCCCTCCGTGCAGCAGAACCGGCATTTTACATTTAAATCCATAACTTCCATACAATTCACTCTATTTGCACGAATGGACGTTCGGTAGATAGCTGGGGTCTGGGGTTACATTTCGTGAGAATATCGCTCAGATCCCAGCTAAAACTACCGAACGCCGCACGAAATAGACTCTGCCCTCGAGTTCAGTTTAAAACTACCGAACACCGGGCTACGGGCGGAACTCCCGAACGGCCTGGAAGTCCAGCGGTGTTCGTGCCGTCGAGTAGCCGTTTTCAGTTTCAGGCGCTTGACGACCAAACACCGCTGGTGAGACAAAGGATCCAAGATGGCCGACCGCCGTGTGGTCGGTAGTCGAACGACGGCCACCTAGGAGAGCCTTTAAGTACCGATTGCAACAATGATGCAATCGGTTAATGAGCGCCACACGTCCCTCAATGGGTGGTCTAACAGGGGGGCCCACATTCGTTTCACGAACAGCGAACTACATGAAAACGAACTACATGAATGCTAGTGGCCTACGGCTGCTAGCATATGAATCCTATGGGCAGCCCAATACACCTCTAAGTTACACATACAGCATATCAGTAATTACAGACAACCTTTTGGCTATATAAAGTTCAGTATCCTAGAAGTGGCTAGGTTTGCCACAGTGTAATTTTTTTTAATTGTGTATATGGGGAAATTCTATTCTGATTTAGTTTGTATATAATGAGTCAGGGCATGCCCTACTTTAATTATCATGATACCTACATGTATATGGGTAGTTATATGAATATCTTTAAGAAACCACAATGCAGACTTACCATCGTAATCAATGCATTTGGATGTCTCTCCAGGAGATACAGTACCCGCAGACACTAAAGGGCACCCTTCCCCTTGTAGACAGAATTGGCCTGAGAATTCTTGCCACCTTGGCTGAACCTGATGGACGCAAGTCTCCTTTCAGCTATGTAACTATGTAACCTTTAACTTTGGTTCAGTTTTACTGTATGGCTTTGGTGCAGCTTCATAGGGGTCTTTAATACTCTTCATCATTGTTTAGTCACTTTGTTCTTTGGCCTGATATTTTTATAAAACTAATATGTCCCTTGATGCTTTACAGGCACATAGACTTGTATAGGTATGCCTTTTCCCAAGATCACAATAATAGGTACAGTACATATGCTCCCTATGACTGCGTCAGTAACTGTTTTCAGACATTTAGAATTTTCTGACCGATGTAGCACAGCTTGCTCTCTCTTTCTTTTATATAGGTTTTTATTGGGTACCTGGGAAGGATTATACCATGGCTTAGAATCCACTCTCCCATTGACCACTGGTGACTTTTTAGCCTTGGCTTAGAGGCATATGACTTGAAATGTGGGCTTAATTATTCCATTAATGTACATCTCATAAGGGAATATCTCAGTGCTTGTTTATTGTGCAAAATAAAACAATTATCATTCTTTACAATAAATAGTATATTTTCATTTGTTGTAGTCTTACTGGTCATTTCCCTGGTTCCACATTAAAGAAAGGGACAGTCAGCAAATGAGATAAAAACACATAATGGAGAATACATATTAAACAGGGCGTTGTTACAAGGGGTGTCATCTTGGTCTGACCATCTCTACCCTTCGTTCTAAAAATTCTTATTTTTGTGTTTTGTAGATGCCATTCAAATACACTGTCCTTCTTAGCCTGACCACTGATTCAAAGAATGATTGTAAAATCACAGCTACCAATGGTCTTTTACAAATGTGACTCTTTGGCACTGTTCTTTTGCTTAAGAGAACCTACTAGTACAACAATTCTATGTTGCAACTCTGCTGCTGATAATGCTGATGATCTGGTTAACATAAACAAATTGAATATATTTTCTCTTCTGAAGCATAAGCTCACCGCCTAACTGTTGAAATACATCTTAATACACTTAAGAATTAGAGCAACACCGCTATGTTTTGTATTGTTTTGTAGAACACTGTGTACGATGATGGTTGGTTATTTTACTATGTAATAAAATATAAATTTGAAATATTAGGAAATAACTTTTTTTTTTTTGGATACTCTTCCTCTTTCTTTATTGGGTGGAAAGCATTCAAATCCTGTCATCACTAATCTGCTAGAAGTGTTTTCAGTGCATTTTGTTCATTTATCATCTTTATGAGCACTGAACAAGTCTTAAAACCTCAGAGTTAGTTATTATATGAGACCACAGATACAATGTTGATAACATCTGGTTTCCCAGATCCGTGAAAGAAAAATCACACCGTCACGGTTTATGGTGCAGATAACATGCTTTATTGCAATAAATGAAATCACCAGGAGGTTCAATAATGAAATAATGCTACAATCATAAATACTACAGGAAATAACTACAAGAAAGTGAAGGGCATTAGGAAGATCTTGACAACAGTTTGCAACTGTGGTACATGCTTAATTGCCCTATTCTCACAACATGTAATATGATTCCTATTCTACCACACACAATCACTGCACCCTTTAAACCTCCTAGGAGTTGGCACTCATTCTGCACTTGAATTCCTTAACTTACTTTGATGAGGGTATGGCCAGGTGTTGCTACTTGTAAAGTAAGTTGAGGGAGTCAATGTGTCAGAAAAAGTGCAGAGAAATATTTTATGAACAAAGCACTGGCCGTGCACTTTGAACAAAAATATAATTCGTCTCAGAAAAATAGTAAACTTTGTCTGTAAAATAATGTAAATATTGCAGTGTTGCATGCAGGAGGGTATTTGCAAACAACACCTAATATTTATCATTATTGTGTTTCGGTTTCGTATAGTTCGTGTACAGCATCCTTTCTTGGGTGTAGGACGTCAACAGGGAGTTTCTCAACCTGCTGAGGCATTCTTAGACATCAACGTAGTGTTGAGGCACGTAGATTAGTGGTGAACAAGATATTCGCTTCCTGAGAAACTTTCTCCTGCCCACCGTTGGTTCCGTTGCATTTTAAAACGTCACAAAATATATAGTACAAAACTCCATAACCGGTAAATTCGGCTATATACAGTATGTACATGTCAATTAAAAATCTTTCAACTCCTTAAGTCAAATAATAGTAAGTTACACTGTAATTTTTTTTCTTTTGACTTTGCCTTAAACAGGTAGGTACAAAAATAGCTTTTATATTTACAAATTAGTTAGTCTAGTTCTAGTTAATCACTTGTAAGAACACAAGTGCTTGTAAACGAATAATCATTTAAGGTGTTCGAACATTAATGTTCACAGATGCAGAGTCTTCTCCGAAAATGTTTGTCAGTGTCAATGTGTACTTTCCGCTATCCTTTTTCTGGACATCCATGATGGTAAGAGTGGTCAAGTCTTCAGAAGTTTCGATATGAACTCTTCCTTTTTGTTCTTGAGAAGGTACTGAGCGTCCAGCTTGAGTCCATGATGCGTCTGGAGTGGGTTCTCCAGAGAAAGCACATGCCACGGTAAGAACCTTTCCCATGTCAATACTGACATCAGATGGAAGAGCTTCAATTTTGGGAGGTGATCCTTAATGCAAGCATAGAAATAATGTTAATATTTGTCCAAATAAATACAATCATAACATAATGTTTTATTTTTGCTTTGGAATTTTAGATGCTACGGGTCAGTTTGGTAACAAAAAAATAACTTCCAGGCATAAAACCTCCACCCAGTTCCCGCTACGAAAAAAATCCTAAAAACATTATATAAATGTTTCAGAGGAACTCCAGATGGACATGCTCTTCGCAAGTCTCTAATCCACTACTACAATTTCTCATTTATGTTTGCTAAACTCTTAAAATTTATTTTATACCATGAAGTCCTAATGCTAACAATGTGAGGCAAGTAGAAGAATTCCTGCAGGTATCACTATAGGTTATTCTCTCCACTGAAGTTTTTGCTTGGATATTAATTTACAAAGCTTCCAATCTGATTAAAATGCAAAACATTAGAGTAAATACTCTGGATTATGTACCATAAAAATCACACATTTTATGAATATAACATTATATATTTGAAAGAAAGCTAGTCAATAACCCAGAGAAGAAGATCTATATGTTCAATATTAGATACCCAGCTAACTGTAAACTTCATGTACATAATTTTATGTTTTGAGTTTACATTTTGTTGTTTTTATATTACCTCTTTCAGGATGCTAAACTGTTACAGAAAATACCAAGCCTACTTTGTGGGGAAGAGAAGAGGACAATTATATCTACTGAACACAAGCTTAATGCAAAGAAGGACAAAAGGTAGATCTATGGCTCTTTAAGTTTTTAAATTTATTGCAGGACTTTGCTCACCTTTTAATCCTGCACTGAGCATTCTGCTGGAAGAACTTTCCATTTGTCTCAAGCTAGATTTTTCCATTATGCTGCTTGAGCTCATCTCGACAAATGAGGCTTCTTTCATACTTGCAGACATACTTGCAAATTTGGTTTCAGACATGCTACTGCTGCTGAATGATGCTTCTTGTCTAGAGGCAGACATTTGCATGGACTGGGAAGCAAAACTCTCTTGCAGACTAGTTTCACCGGCTGCTTTTAGCACAACCTGTCTTGTAGGTTCTTCAACAAGACCTGTAGAAGGTAAATAAAGCAAAAGAAAAAGACACACAATCAGGTAATCTCCAGTAATAATAATCAGTACTACATAATAATCTCAATTCTAAATTATGAGCTTTAACAATCTACCTCCCTTAATGGGACACTATAGTCACCAGGACGACTTAAGCTTAATGTAGTGGTTCTGGTGTCTATAGCCTGGACCTGCAGGTTTTTCAATGCTTATATTGCTGCCTAGTAATATCTACAGTTACTCAGAAGGCCACTAGAGGTGCTTCCTACATCAGTGCAGTACCTGTGTGGAGCACCTATGTTCAGCATCTCCATGATAGAGAAAAAATAAGTTTAAACACTGTTTTAACTGCACTTTAAGGGGGGCCTGGGACATAAACTGCTAATCTAGCACTTTTGCATGTTTGTATTCCAAACACTATACTGTTTCTTTAACAATATTCTCTCAAGATAAGCATTTGATAAATAACCAAATGAACAGTTATAATTACATATATGGCTTCAACCTTAACCTTTATCCTTTTTTATTTTATTTAAATACATATACCAAGATGATTTAATATAGCATACATCTTATAAACACATATTCGTTCTACAACAGAACAGACATCATAATTTGGGAAGCTCAGTACTTAAAATAGGATATCGTTCTGGTTGTTTACTAAAACACATCATTTGCATATACAATAAAATACTACTTACGAAACACATTTAAGGATGCAGTGGCAGAACATTGTCCATGGTAATTTTTTGCACTGACTGTGTATTTTCCACTGTCTCTTTCTGTTGATTTTTGAATTTCAAGAGTGTACACATTCTTAGTACGAGACACTCTTATACGAGATGAAACAGAAATCTAAGAAAAGAGAACATTTCAGGAAAAGAGCCAATCAAAATATAAAACAAAAAATTTCAAAAAGTCACAAGCATTTTTTTTTTTAAGAGACTGTTAAAGTTTTTTTTTACAAGTTAAGAATATGCTTAAAGTGGAATAATGTGTTCTATATACAGTGGAAATATTTTAAGTCACAGCAACTGCTAGTTAAAAAAAAAAAAAAAAAGTACACTCTAGCATCTATAACCAATTCATCTTATTAAAGTGATTATGGTGCCTTGAAACCCTAATGTCATCCCACTGTTAAACTGTTTTTGAATGGTTTATCACTGAGTGGGGGTTCCAGGGTACCTACAGCTCTATCCTCACTGGAGTTATGGATTGCCATACTAATTCCTAATAGCATTGGATGGCAGTGATAGGCTTAGTTGATGCTCTAAGCCTACAACTGCTGTCCATCGCTGTTCAGATTAATGAGGAAGCATTAGTCTGAATAGCGCAGAGGGGCCAGGCTGCTGGTAAACAGTGCCCCTCATTTAGAGTTAAACCAATAGATAACAGTTAAATACGGAACACTGGGTGGGCACCATGTGACTACAGGCACCGTAACAACTTTTGTGAGATTAAGTGGTAATGGTGTTTAGAGTTTCCATTCTATCATTCTGTGTGTACAAACTACACAGAATACTTTAGTACAAACTAAACTATATATAGTTTACAATGCCAACATACTACGTGGGGTAAAATTAGCAGAACTAAATGTTTGTAATATTATTTATTTATAGCTAAGCTAAAGATTCTGTTATCATGAGTTAATGGAAATATTTGAATTGATACTTACAAGTACGTTGTCCTTAAACCATTCCACTTCAGGGGAAGGATCACCAGTGATTTCACACTTAAACACAACATCTTGACCTTCGTTGATATTTTGTGATTTGGGTTGATACACAAATGATGGTGCATTTGAAAGATCTTTACTAATCGTCAAATCAAACTGGGTTTTGATGATACCTTGATCGGTTTTAGCTTCACAGGTGAGTATTCCTTGATGTTTGACACTGACATTCTTAATGGTTAAGGTTTGGTCACTGCCAGACACCCCATATCTAAAGTCTTCTGAGTTTTTTAATTCTATTCCATTGAGCACCCACTTTACGTGTGATGCCCCTGGTATGTTGGCTTTCAAGGAGACCTTCTGACCTTCATTGAAACTAACATGGCTCACTGATTTTCTCACTTCTGTTTCAGCAGTTTTAATTTCTTGAGAGACCAATTCAGTTTTAGTAATTTCTTCATGGACAACAGCTTTTTGTATGGATTTCTTTGCCTCAATTACGCTTGACACCTGGGAAAACAAACTTCTAAAGACTTGCCCTACAATCTGTAAAGTGGACTGGGAGATTCCACCTTCTCCAGCAATTTCACAACTGTATTCACCCTGATCAGCTGATGAAATGTTATTAATGATGAGTTCATAGGTCCCATCTGCAGAAAAACGAAAACTGAAGTGCCCATCTTCCTTTATTTTTTTACCATCTTTCAACCATGTAACTTCTCTTCCATTTAGCAATGAACTTTCAACTACACATGACAGTTTAACTTTATCATCACTTACTGCAGCCTTTAGATTTTGGGAAATCTTTGGGGCTGTAAGAGTAGGCAATTGTACTTTTTCTGAAGGAGACTTGCTTGTTGTTTTAGCTTTTGAAGTTACTGGCTCTGGGGACTTGACTCGACGTGGTGATTTTATTGATTCATGGGACTTTTTGTGTGGTTCTGGAGATTTTACTCTGGGTGGTGATGTTATACTTTTTTCTGATGCCTTTGACCGCCTAATTGTCAAACTAAAATGGGCTTCTTGTTTTCCTTCTGAGTTCTCTACTACTACAGTGTAGCTTCCTTCATCAGAAAGCTTGACAGATGTTATTTCAAAAATAGACTTGTACTTTGTTGATGTTATTTGGTGACGAGCTGAGGATACAATGGTTTGTCCTTCCAGTGACCATGTCACTGTTGGAGTTGGTTCACCATCAAAGTCACATGAGAATCTGGCAGTTTCACCTTCGGTAACAGTTAGAGACTGTGGTCTAGATAAGATTTTTGCTGGGTCAGAGGATTTAAACTTCCTGTGTACAACTCTTTCATCCAAAGCTCTTGCTTCAGCTGCAGAGACCCTCTTTTCTTCTGACGCATAATATGCACGTGAGTCTCTTGACTCTCTTGATGCAGTCACTTCTGATCTCACTTCTCTTCTCTCTGAGCTAGCCTCAAGTTCAGATGTTTTCTTAAATGAGGAAACTGCATAGTCTTCTGATTTTAGCAATTCAGGAAAGGCAGATCTAGGTACTGCATCATCTCTGCGCCTTGGTGTATAGGTAGAATAGTCTTCCCCTGTAACATCTAGTGTTGCATAATCAGAGGTCTCACCTTTGTAGTTTGTACACACTGCACGGTATGTTCCACTGTCTTCAGCCTGACAATGAATAATCTCTAGTGTTAAAACACCACTCACATTGGTGATGTGGATCTTGCTGCTTTCTTGAATTTCAATACCATTGTGATACCATTTTACATCACCTGTAGGTTTTGACTGAACATTGAGTATGAACCTTGTATTTTGGCAAACAGGCACACGGTGAGAGCGCATTCTTAAAGTTATGCGAGGTGCATGATCTAAGGTAAAAGGCTGTTGGGTTAGCACTTCATACTTTCGCTCTGATGTTTTCTGGGTTTTCAGTGCAGCTTTCATTGACTCATATCTTGAAAATATATCAAATCTTGCTGTTCTTTCAAAGCGTGAAAGAGATCTTTCACTGGAAACAGGGCTTGGTGACCGAGGTCTTGTCCTCTCAGGAGTTGGAGATCTTCTCTCTGGTTCACGAGATTCAGCAGGCTTTGATCGAGGTCTTATCAATTCAGATACGGGACGCATCAATTCAATGTAAGTTGGAGAAAGTGATCGTCTTCTTCCAAGCAGCCTTGAAACCTCTGGGGATGTCTGGCGAACACGCCTAGAAGTTTTCACTAACTCCTCAGCCTCCTCAAAATCTGCAATTTCAGTTATTTTTCTTTCTCGTCTTTCTCTGACTCTAGATTTTTCTTGTCTCTCCATATATTCAAGATCACTTGTGTATTGAGAAAGTCGTTGAGTTGTTGTATAAGGACGAAGTAATTCCACATCCTCTCTCTCATCAATTATTCTTTGTTTTTCTTTGGGTGGTTTGTATACAGCTCTTTCATGACGTTGTCGAAGATCTGCATAGCTTGTTACTATTTCTTCTTTAATAGGTATACGGTAACTTGAATACACTGCTTCAGCCTCACGTCTTCTCTCAGTGCTTACTTGCGCTGTTGGTGAGGTGTACCGAAGTGTTGACAACTCAAATCTTGGAGGACTTCGACTTGGAGGTGAGGCAGAAAACCCAAGTTCTAGCTCCTCTTCTAGACGTAATCTTTCTTCTTCAACTCTTTTCATAGCCAAATAATCATCAACAGAGAGAAGCAGTTCATCGTCAGATACATCGCCTAATGAACGTCTTCTTGGTCTGTAATAGAGTTCATAGTCAGGTGATGGAGTACGACGACGTGCTGGCCTCACAGTTTCAAGATCATCTTGTGATAGTTTTGGTATGTGCCACTTTGGCTTATATTGATCAGTTATACGTGGAAGAGGCATAACATAAAATTGTTCCCATCGTGAAAGGCGAATACGTTTTGGACGTTTTTGAACAATACGTTCAAGAGGTCCTGGCATTTCAAACTGATCTCTTATCTTCTTATACCATTTCATTTCAGACATTGGTACAAACTGCTTAATAGTCTGGTCTTCTTCAAGTGCAGTGGCAGCACGCACACGTGGCTCTGGAATTTCATATGGCATACGGAAGGCTTTTACTTCTTTCTTTATTTCCTCTTTGTGAATCTCATATTCTCCTTTCACAGTTTTGGTACTTACTGCTGGCTTATATAAGATAGCAGCCTCTCTTAGAGCTTGTTGAGCAACTGGTGTCAGTGGAACAGAATCTGTGCCAGCAAGTATTTCTGCCATCCTTAGTGTCTTATCAATTTGTTTCTGAACATGTACTTTACGATCTTCTTCTGATTTATATTCATGTTTTACGTATCGCATGCGCTCCACTTTGAGGTATGCTTGACAGCTTGTAGAACCAGCACTGTTAGTAGCTGTAACTCTGTAGTAGCCTGAATCTTCTGGCAGTGTGTCTCTAATGAACAGAGCATAGTAGTCCAGACCTTCATGAATAATTTCAAAGTTAGGACCAAATGTCAAGGTCTGGCCATCTTTTTCCCATTTTAGTGATGGTTTTGGGGTTCCAGATACCCTAATTTCAAATCGGACAGAGTGGCCTTCCTGACATTCAGCATTTGCAAGTAGTCGTTTGAACATTGGTCTTAAAGTATTGTCTGCTACTGCTGGATGTGGCACAACTGTTAGTTTAGCCTTGCAGCTGTCCTCACCAAATCTGTTCTTTGCTACAACAGTATATTCAGCATCATCATCTGTTGTTAGATTGTGGATGATCAACTGGAACAATCCTTTGTCAGACTCAAATGTATATTTTTTGTCATCTTCTCCTGGTTTGATTTTCTGGCCTGATTTTAGCCAGGTTACTTGTGGATCAGGATGGACAGTTATAGTTACACCAAACCTAATGTCTTCACCAATGTAAGCAGTACGGTTGAACAAAGGCAGAGTGAACTCTGGTGGTCTTTCCAGAAGTCTCAAGGCATCCACTCTTCGTTTTACCTTCTTTACTGTTCTGCATCTGTAGTGTTCGTATTGTTCTCTTACACCTTTAACAAATAATTCAGCATAGGAACTATCTTCACCATAGTCGTTTACAACTTTGCATCTGTAGGTGCCATCATCTGCTTTTGTGATGTACTTGATATAAATTGTAGCCACACCTTCATTATATGTGATTTCATACTTGTCACTGTTCTCAAGTTGACGTATGCCAAAATACCAAGTCACTTGTGTGGCCTGGTCGTAATTTTCAATAGTGGTTGTAAAGTTGACATATCCTCCTTCTTCTCCAATGGCATGCATTATCTGTCCAGCCATTGGTCCAATTTCAATGGAAGCAATTTTGACCTTGGCAACTGTGACTCCCTTTTGGGACCTAATTGCACCACCACAAGAAATGCGAGCAACGGAGACAACATTGTTCCATTCTTTCTTTATCAGACTCTGGTAGTAGCGTCTATGTCTCAATGTCTTAATAACCTTTGTGCTTATTTTTTCAGTCTTCTGTTTTAGCCATGGGTGTTCCAGAGCTTCAGCTGCAGACATACGACTCTTTCTTTCTTTCACCAGGAGGCGATCTATGAAATCCATTGCTTCTATAGACACATCTTTGAATGCCTCATCTTCAAAGTTGTATTCAGCATTGCTGATGTTTTCAATGATCTGTTGGTTTGTTTCAGCAGCAAATGGATTAAGACCACTTAAAAGTATATAGACAAGAGTACCTAAAGACCACATATCGGTTCTTGAGCTGACCAAGTCATGTTGATGTACCTCTGGAGCATAATATTCAGGAGCAGTAAACTGAATTCTAAAGCTATCCCCAGGTGTCAGTTGTCTTGCTTGTCCAAATTCAGTGATTTTAATGGTTGAACTTCTTCTTGTGGTGTAAATAATATTTTCAGGTCTGATATCAAAATGGCCAATGCTATTTGAATGCAAGAAGTTAAGAGCCTCACAGACTTGACGAACATAGGATACAATCTCTCGTTCACTCAATTCAAATCCTGCAGTGCTAAGCCTTTCAAAAATGTCAACACCTGAAATGAACTCAAAGATCATGACCAATTCTTCAAGGCTTTCAAATGACTCATACAGGTGTAAGACATTTCTGTGGCGAGCAATGTTAAGGATAGAAATTTCCTTCTTCACAGCAACTTGATCGGCACCTTTAACTTTAACAAACTTGGCCAAGTAAGTTTTCTTGGAAACATTTTCAATGCAACGATGAACAATACCAAACTGCCCATGTCCAAGCTCTTCAGCAATTGAGAATTTTTCATGCAACACTTTGGTGGATGAGTGTGCTGCTTTTGCCTTGGATACCTCAGTTGTCTCAGACACCTCCTCATCGTAGTTAAGCATTCTTGACTTATCTTCCCTGGTAACCACTGGTTCTGTTATTTCAGATGGTTGACTTTGTCCAAATTTATTTTCTGCAATTATTCTGAACTGGTATCTTGTTTTACCAAATAAGTTAACCACAGTATATCTGGTCTCACGAGACTGTCCAACACGTATCCATCTCTCTGCAGTGGTGGCACACTTCTCAATTATGTAGTTAATTATTTTACTGCCTCCATCAGTAGCTGGAGGATTCCAGGTTAAGTTGACAGAATCTCTTGAAATATCACTGACTTTAAGTCCTCTTGGTGGATCAGGGACATCAGCCACGTCTAGTTCAACAGTTTTTTGATCAATGCCAAATCTGTTCTTTGCACAAACCACGTAAAATCCAGCATCCTTCCTGTCCACACCATTGGAGAAGACAAGTGAAGTGAATGATCGAGTAACAATAACTTGGTATTGTCCATTGTTGTCAATTAGATCTTGTCCTTTCTGCCATGTGATGACAGGATCTGGTTTACCAGAGAAAGGTATTTTAATACTAACAATTTCACCTCTCAGGGCATGAACTGCTCCCATTCCCTCCAGATGTTTCGGCAAATTAATCTTGGCAGGAACTGTATGGAAAGAGAAAATGATGCACATTGGTAAACATGAGAGTAAATACAAGTAAAACACAACATAATTAACACCTAAACACAGTGATACACGAAGTTTCAAATGTATTACCTTCCACATCCAAAGATGCTGTAGCTGAAATAGATCCTCCTTGGTTGGTGGCTCTTACTTGATAGACTGTAGAATCATCTTCAGTAACATTTGCGATGACTAATTGATAATATCCACCTTTGAATTCTTGCAGTTTCACCTTTACTCCATCTGGAAGAATCTCTTTGCCTTGTTTAAACCATTTAACCACGGGTTTAGGATTACCAGTAATTTTGCAAACAAAGGTTGCGGCACTCTTATATTTCACATTAAGATTTCTTAGTTCTTCCTTGAACTGTGGTGCACGGATTGGTACATCTGATTTGGGTGCAATAGGTTCAGATATTTCACTCCATTCACTTTCACCTCCCAGATTTGCACATTTCACACGGAATTCATATTCAAGGCCTTCAATTAATCCTGTTACAGAATAGACAGTCTCACGAATATCTTCTGTAGTGACAGAAATCCATTTATTCTGCTTCTTTTCTTTCTTTTCAAGGAAGTAATTTGTGATCTTTGCACCTCCATCACTGGCTGGAGGCTTCCATGAAACCACGCATGAATCCTTTGTAATAGCAGAGATGATTGGTTTAGCTGGAGTTCCTGGTTTTTCTGTTAATAAAAAAACAAATTAAAAAAAATAAATTAGTTATCTGATCAGTTCAAATAATGGATGCTGTTTTTTTTTTAGTGAGGCAAATCGGAAGTGCAGTACTTACCAAATGGACTCTTGATTACGACAATTGATGGAATTTCAAGTGGTTCACTAATACCATACAAATTCTGAGCTGAAACACGGAAATAATAGCCTGCATTTTCATTAAGATTAACAATTCTGCAGGTTGTTCCAGAAATGGCAGAAGACACAAGATGCCATTCTTCTCCTTCCTTTGCTTCCCGACGCTCCACAACATAGTTGGTTATGAAAGAACCACCATCATCTTCTGGAGCTTTCCAGCTGATTACTACCGAGTTTTTCAGTAAAGCATCAACAACAATTGGACCTGTTGGTTTATCTGGTTTATCTGTTTAGAAAAAGGAAATATTAAAACAATATTAAGTAATATTAATGTGCGACAACAAGAAAAATGACCAGTAAAAGGTGGGAAAATATAAAACAATTACCTTGTATTTCCACATTGAGCACAGTGTCAACAGTTCCCAAAATGTTGCTAAGCTGTACTTTGTATTTGCCAGCATGGGTCTTGTGTTGTACATTCTTTATGACCAAGTGAGTATAGTGTTCTGTATTCTCAATGGTGATGTTTTCTGAAGATTTTAGTGGCTTTTTACCATGGAACCATGTAATGGCAGGCACTGGCCTTCCAATATATACAACATGAAGGCGAAGAGTTGTACCAACACCTACAATGTATTTTTCCTTCAGTGGGAATCCAGGATGGAACTGAGGAGTAGCTTCTAAAAGCAATTTACCACTTGTTTCGATTTCTCCAACATCATTGGTGGCAACACAGGTGTAAAGGCCTTCATCTTCTTGTTCCTCCGTCAGGACAGTTAATGTATGGTTGCGTCCATCTGAAGACGTCTTGTACTTGCGACTTTGAACCAGTTCTTTGCCAAAACGATACCATTTGATGTCAGGGAGTGGTCTTCCAACTATCTGGCAAGTTAGTTTTGCACTTTCTCCCAACTTAACTGTAACCTCTTTAATTTCTTGCCTCAAACCTGGAGCTTCTCCAGCTGTATAAAATAACAATGTAAACATATTTATTTTTAGAGGGAAAAAAAACTTCAGCATTTAAATTGTTACATATATTCTGTTGAAAATAAAACACTTGAAGAATAATAGCATAAAGGTATTATCAATGCTAGAACTCACATGTAAGTTTGGTCTTCACAGTCATTGCAGTTCTGCGAGGTCGGCTATTTCCAGTCTCGTTTTCAGCAAATATTCTGAATTCATATTCAGAAGCTTCCAGTAAGCCACCCATGGTGAACTGCCTGTCCTTAACGCGTTCTTTGTTGCATTTTTTCCAGGCACTGTCTCCAGATTGACGGTATTCAATCCAGTATCCAAGGATCTCTTTTCCACCATCACACTCTGGTTTTTCCCACTGTATGGTTATACTGTCCTTTGACACAGATGTAACTTCAATGTCACCTGGTTGGCTTGGCTTATCTGTAAATTGAAAGAGGAAAAATCACATACTTTACCTTTTGAACATTTTGTTAAAACACAGCAGAATAATAAAGTAGGTTGAATAAACAATGTATTTTTTAGCATAAAAGACAACTCACCAAATGGATCTTTGCAGATAACTGAATCAGATGCAGGACTAGTTTCACTTAATCCAATATCATTTTGTGCTAGAATGCGGAACTGATATTCAGCATCGGGCACTAATCCAGTAATGGTATACATGGTGGTAGTAATGTGTGTCTTGTTATGTCTGACCCATTTGTCTGTACTTGACTCCTTGCGTTCAATAAAATATCCAGTAACGCGTGAGCCACCATCATCTTTGGGTCTAGACCAAGATAAGCTGACACTGCTCTTTGTGATATCCAGAATTTCCGGTGGGTTGCTTGGTGGTTCAGGCACATCTAAGGAATTAAAGTTTTATTATTATTATTACAAATGTATGTAATAATTTACATAGTTATTTGCATAAAAAAAAATTACAACAAATACAATAATACATACTCAGTTGTGTCTTTGGTATTGCTGGCTCTTCTGATTTTAATGGACGGCTAACACCAAATTGGTTTTCACTGGAAACCCGGAAATGGTATTCCACATTTTCTTTAAGACCTTTCACAACCAAGGATGTTCCCTTTACTCTTGAGTCGACTGTGTACCAAGCTGTCTTTGGCACTTCACGTCTTTCAACAATATAACCAAGGATATCAGAGCCACCATCATCTGCAGGAGCTCTCCAGCACACTCGGACAGATCGAGCTTGGATGTCATCATATTCTAATGGGCCTTCTGGACTATCTGGGCTTCCGATCACTTTCACTTTAATGTACACGGCTTTCTTCCCGCATTTGTTTTCAAGGATTAGGTCATATGTGCCAGTATCTTCTCTAACAGCTTCCTTAATGACAAGTTCAGTATGTGTTTCAGATGTTGCTATCATAGCTCTCTTGCTTACATCCTGACCTTCTTTGGTCCATTTGCATATTGGGATGGGTTTACCCTTTATTGGTATGGATATTCTGATGGCACTGCCTTGTCTTACTACAAGGCCTTCTTGATACTTTTCATCCAACTCATAATCAGGATAAGCTGGAGAAGGAGAAAAAAAACAGAAAATATGAAGACATTTAAGTACATTGGTTGAATGATACTCTAGTTAGTGTTGTTTTTAAAAACTTTAAAACCGGCTTAATGGGTTAAATAACTCACCAAGCATCTCAGTGATTTTAACTGTCCCTGGTACGTCAGCTGGTTCTCCAGGTCCACCAGCATTGCATGCAAGTACACGGAACCTGTATTCTGCTCCTTGTGGAAGGTGCGTTAGAGTATATTCACAGATTTTGGTTGGAGTGGTATTGCATTTGGTCCATTCGAACTGGTCAACCTTTTGCATTTCAATTAAGTAACCAGTGACCTTAGATCCTCCTTCCTCTTCTGGTGGGCTCCAGGCCAAAGAAACAGATGTTCTTGTGGTATCCGTAACTCTTGGATTTTGAGGTTTGGCAGGAGGTGCTACAAAAGAGACAGTACAATAAATGCATGTAGCTGATTGTTCAATTCTTCAGGAGTCAAAATAAAAGTATTAACTTTTTAACACTACATTTTACTTTACAAGATGTTTTTGGATTGTGTTTAAAATGACTAGCTTGTTCCTAGAAATGAAATCTATCCTCAAATGTATTTTGTAGCACATTATTTTAAATGTAAGACAGTTTCATATGGTTCCTAAACTACAGTTTATTTAAGTGTACATTATTATAATTGTTTTCATTCAAAATGGTTTCTTTATTTTTGTCCCATTCAGATGTAATGTGGTAAATCTAACTTCTGAAACTGAGTGGCTTTTTGCGATTTCTTATATACCTTTAGTGATATTCTTTTTACATCATGAAGTTAATTATCAATATGGCAGTATTGTGAATAGCATGCACAGAGGCATGCAAAAAGGAGTTATTGTATGAAAAATACAAATACACTAATTAGGCCATATATAATTTACCTATTGGGTCCATAGCCACTGCAGGCTTAGAAGAACGGCTTGGTTTTCCAACACCTCTTGCATTTATAGCTGTAACGCGATGTTCATATTCAAGGCCTTCAATAAGTCCCGTGGAGCGATAACGGGTCATTGTCACTGGTACTTTGTTTGCACGCACCCAACGATCTGCTCTGACTTCTTTGCGTTCTATAATGTAGCCAATAACTTGTGATCCTCCATCTTCACCTGGTGGATTCCAAGTTATAGTCATTCCATCACGTGAAACATCAAACACTTGAGGAGTTTCTGGTGGTCCAGGAATGCCTGTAATAAAATAAGACATAATTTCTTAGCTGATAGAAGGATAAAATGAATAATGCATGGAACATGTAATATTTATCAACTTAAATATAAAACAGAAAACAATGCAAATCATTCACGCAGCTGTAACAGTTTCTAAAACAACAGCCAGTTAGTTAAGTCCATTAAACATTTCTGTCTCATGACTAAAAGATACTTACTGATACTGCTCTTGCACTCTACGGTCTCAGATTGCAGGTAAGAACCAATGCCAAAGCGATTTGTAGCAGCAACCCTAAACACATATTCAGTGCCTTCAGTAAGTCTAGTGAATTTATACATTGTCCTTGTAACAGACTCAGAAACAGGTAGCCATCCAGGGCGATGGGCATCACGTTGTTCTACGACATAGCCACTGATAGTAGCTCCACCATCCATCTGTGGTGGTTGCCAAGAGATTGCTACAGATGTAGCCTCGACTTCATCAACTGTAATTGGTCCAACTGGTGGTCCAGGCTTGTCTGTTATGGGATAAATGCAATAATAATAGTCAAATCTGTTGGGTTTTCTAGATGTTATGAGTTTCAAAAGAACAGTGCATCACATACTTACCAAGAATTATGACTTTAATTGTTTCAGTAACTGTTCCAGTTACATTCTTAAGTTCAAGTGTATAATCGCCAGTATCATTTATAGTAGTCTCCCGGATAGTTAAATTAGCTACTTTCTTCACAGTTTCAATCTTTACACGATCAACTTCCTTAATTTTAGATCCCGCAAAGAACCAGGAAACAGCTGGTGGTGGGCGGCCATGGATTGGTAAGGCTAGCTCAATGGGTCTGCCAGCAGGTACATGCACAGTCTTCTGAGGTATTCCAGACAGATCGATTGAAGGAAATACTGCAAAACAAAACAAGGCAATGTCAGCAACTATTGCCAATATGGACATGTCTTACATATCATATTATGGCCAATAGGTTTCATATGTACACATACCTCTCTGGTCCTGTACAGTTACTGCAGTTACGATTTCCCGTGGTTCAGAAACTCCTTTTTGGTTTTGTGCTCTAACTCTGAACAAATATTGTTCACCGTCATTCAGTGATGTTATGGTATAATCAAGTACAGTAGGTTTCAGTGTCGCTACCTTCATCCATTTTTCTGTGCCCGCTCTACAGGCTTCGATCACATAGCCAGTTAGTCTGCTACCGCCATCATGCAGTGGTTTTTCCCATGCAAGAGAAACTGTTGATTTAGTAATATCAACAACTTCCAATTTTTGTGGCAGCATAGGTACCTCGGACACCAAGACCGCATCTGTTGTTTCGCATGGTTCACCAATTCCATAGATGTTTTCTGGAAGTACTCTGAAGTAGTACATATTTCCTTCTGTAAGTCCAGTAATTCTGTAAATTGACTTATTACATTTGATAGTTACTGTCTTGAAGGCTCTCATGGAAGCTTCACGTCTTTCAATTATATAATTATTGACTGGGGCACCTCCATCTAGGACTGGTACATCCCATGTAATGGTGACTGAATCCCTGGATACTTCTTTGACTTTCACTGAGCCACATGGACCTGGGGAATCTGATTAAAAGAAAAAAGGTTAAATGTTACACAGACCCCATGTAAAACTACCATATTGTTTTTCAAATGGGTCATATATTACATTATATCATACCATATACTTTGACAACAACTGTTGCAGATTTCTTTCCAGACTGATTGACTGCCTCGATTATGTATTTTCCAGCATCATATCGGTTCACCTTCTCGATTACAAGCAAGGTATAGCTGTCTGTAATATCAATAATTGCGCGGCTTGCAAGGTCAATGCCCTCCTTTCTCCAAGTGATTATAGGAGATGGTCTTCCAGATACAGACACCATCAAACGCAATGATCCACCAGCTCTAACTGTAACAATCTTCTTCAGATCATCAGCAAGTTCAAGGTCTGGTATTTCTGGTTAAACAAATGAAAATAATTATTGAAAGTACCATCTTTTTGCTACTGCTAAACCTGATCACTTAAACATATATACAGTATGTTATACTTTTAATATATTGAACGTACCGATTCTTTCAACAGGCTCAATAGTAGCCAATGTTTCGCTAAAGTCGCTCGTGCCATTGACATTTACGGCAGCAACCCTGAAGCTGTACTTCTGGCTTGTTTTCAGAGATGTTACTGTGAATTCTGGATTTCTAAGAAGAGCAGTTGTATGCGGTCTGTACCATTGTTCAGTGCCTACTTCTTGCATTTCAAGGACATATCCCAAAATATCAACACCTCCATCATATGTTGGTTTGGACCAGGCCAAGCTAATACTCTGCTTGGTTGTATCTACAACACGTGGAGCAGATGGTGAAGCTGGGGTGTCTGAAAATGAAAAAAACAAACAAAATATTAATAAAATATTTTTTCCACTTGAATATATTTTGAAATATGTGCACTAAATTCCTTTTTAAATGGATTACACACAGATAACTTACTCTAAAATAATTATTGTAGGTTCAAACATATAATTAGCTTCTCTATGAAATATCAATAGTTTCCTATTTCATGATATTACTCACTCAAAAGAACATAAAAAATAGTGCTGCTATACTCAAGTTGACTTAGCACATATTTTGGATTATTTTAACATTCAACCAGATCAGTTTTTTTTTTTAAGAGTATGTCTTGAAGAATAGCCAACCATGGATTTTGCCAACACTGTAGGAGAACGTTCATGTTCCTATGTTTTACTGCTAAATGTCATTGTATGATTTTTTTTGGTACAATGGAAATGAAGTAGGGCTTTGATTTCTGGACATTCTTATCTTACTTTGTATGAAGTTGTATTCATTTTTTTTAAAAGTGAAATGTAAATGAAGACAAACATATTAGTAAGAAATAACAATATGCATATATTGGATTTTATCAGCTTTAGTTTGTGGCGCTGTAAACTGTAGTAAAAAGTAATAGTGCCTTTGTAAAAAAACAAAAAAAACAACAACCTGGAATAAATGTAAATCTAAGTCAGTACACTCACATTTACAAAGCCTTTATCATTATTATTATTATGGGTATTGCAACAATTAAAGTGTATTTGTGGTTGTATGACTTGTTTAAAAAAATAATAATAATATATATATTTATATATATAAAAATATTTTTATGAACTTTTTAAGCATCCCATTGCTAATGAAATATGCACTTGAAAGTAGGTTCATAACCGAACTAACACCATCATGCAACACACTTACAGGTAGGTTCTTTGCATAGTATGTATGGAGAGGAATCACTGGGTTCACTGTTACCAGCTGCATTAACAGCACTGACACGGAATTGGTATTCACTTCCTTCAAGTAAACCAGTGACCTTCAGTCTTGTGTCATAAACAGTATAGTCTCTGTTCACTCTTGTCCACCTCACACTCTTCTTCTCACGCTTATCAACAATGTATGTGCTGATTTCATTGCCACCATCAGATTCAGGTTTCAGCCACTGTATAATTATGTGTTCTTTGCCAACGCCAACAGATTCTGGAGCTCCAGGTGGTGATGGAATTGCTGTGGGAAACACAAAATATTAATTCGTAAGAACATTCAAGCATTACATAGCAAGTGAAAAACGAATAAAGAAAATATATACTTACTGAAGAAGTTTCTTGCAATTATAGATTCTGATTCAAGTGGGACACCTGGTCCATATTTATTGACTGCTCTCACACGGAATATGTACTCGTTATTTTTTATAAGCCTTGTCACATTGCATGAAAGTGTTTGGCATTCAGGTTCTACAAAAACCCAGTTGAGTCTACTGGTTTCACGGCGTTCTACGATGTAGTGGGTGATCTCTGCACCTCCATCCTCCTGAGGTGGATTCCATGCTAAAGTACACTTTTCATCTGTAATTCTGCTGATGGTGATTTGGCCAGCACAAGGTCCAGGTGAGTCTAAAAACACAATCTCAGTAAGTTTATATCATTTAAATTAAGAAACGTATTATGTGCAGAATATACAATATCACTAAAAGACTTACCAAGCACTTTAACAAGTACAGAGACGGACTTTGTTCCACTTGCATTCTTGACGGTTAATGTGTACTTGCCAGTATCACCTCTATCACAGAATTTGACAATGGCAACAGCACGTTTGCTTGTGTATTGTAGATTGATCTTTTCACATAGTTCCAGTTCCTTGTCACCCTTAGCCCAGAAAACTTTTGGTTCTGGTTTACCACCAATAGAAGCATCAAGAACAAGATCAGATCCTGCTTTTATAGTCACAACATCTCCTTGTAGTTTGCTGTCAAGTTCAGCTTTGGGTGGTGCTACAAATAGAGAAAAGCATGTGATGTATTTTAAGATATTATTTCTAGAGTCTACATTTGATCTCATATCACAACAAATTGTAGTAAATACTTACAATATTCATCCATGCATGTCACAGCACCAGTGGACTTTGATGGAGCACTTATAACACCAGATGCATTTTTGGCAAGAACACGGAATTCATACACTTCTCCCTCACTCAGAGCTGTAACATTGAAGGATGTTTCTGATACAGTAGTGTAATTGCATTTCAACCAGCGCCCATCTCCAGCTTCATTAAATGGTTTGCGCTCAACAATATAGCCAACAACTTTGCTTCCACCGTCGTAAAGTGGAGGAGACCAGCTCAGTGCTACAGAAGATCTTGTAACATCTGTTACTTCTAGTTTTTGTGGTGGATCTATAAAAGCAATTAAAACAAATGTGTCATATCTCATTGCATTAAAAAACTCACTATCAGATATAGAACATTTTAAAGATAGAAATCTGAGTGTCTGTATGTTTGTGTATAGAATAAAACACGTTATATTCCCTAAGCTTGAAAAAGTGAATGAGTTTAAAATGACAAGGCCTAGCTCTTTATCTTTAGAGCTAGAATGCTTAGAAACTGTGTATCAAATATTTTGATCATCAGTTGAGTACAGAATTGTGGCTCATCATGAATCATCTGCCTCATTTCTGTTTGCTAAAGTCATGTGGTAGCATATTAGATGGTTAAAAATATAAATTTCAAGGATCACAGATTAAAAATTGTAGCTGTAATTTGTTTGCATTACATATATAACAAGATCAGTACAAGCATCCTTCCCTTTCTTTTATTCATTAGCATCTTTAGTTTTGATGTCCACTTACCAACAGGATTTTGAGCCATTACAGGTCTTGATGCCTCACTCGCTTTGCCTATTCCAGCAGCATTCAGTGCATATACTCTGAACTGATATTCAAGCCCTTCAACCAATCCACTGACTTTATAGTTGCAATCAAATGTTGGGATTTTGTTTTCCTTCACCCAAAGGATGGTGTTACGTTCTTTCTTTTCAATCCAATAGCCTGACACTTTGCTTCCACCATCGTGGTATGGTTCCTCCCAGCGAATGCCAATTGCATTGGCAGAGACATATGTTACCTCTGGTCTAGTTGGTGAACTTGGTGGTACTAATTGAAAGAAGAATACATAAAATATATAATTAGTAGGCACATCTAACATCTGCACCCTTTTAATTTAGAAAAATACCAAAAGGTCCTTACCGAATGGATGTTCTGCAACAATAGGAGTAGATTCCACAGGTTTGCTTACTCCGAATCTGTTTTCAGCACTGACACGGAAAGTGTACTCCATATACTTCGTCAGATGAGTTACTTTGATTTGTGTGCGTTTTACGCTAGAATTAACAAGCTGCCATGCCGTTGTGCCTGATTCACGTTTCTCAACAATGTAGTTTGTAATATCAGTTCCACCATCATCTTCAGGTTCTGCCCATGACAATACACATGACTCAGCTGCTACGGAAGACACTTCTACAGGTCCTGTGATAGCACCTGGCCTTCCAATCACAACTACTGTGACAGTGAATGTTTTCACACCAGCTGTGTTCTCCAGTGTCAAATAATATCTTCCAGAGTCACCTCTCATGCTATCCTTCACAGTCAAGGTTGTTCTGTCTTTAGTTGTTTTGATGCTAACTCTGTCTGTCTCCTTAAGTCTCATTTCTTCCAGCTTCCATGTTACCTTTGGTACTGGACGTCCACTTATTGGTATGTCAATAGTAAAATTGCTTCCAGCTTTGCAAGTGATGAGCTGTCTGGTTATTCCACTAAGATCTGCTGTTGGCTCAATTTGAGGTTCCTTAATAATGACAGAAGCAAAGGATTCACGTGGCTCACTGTATCCAGCATCATTTTTGGCACGGACACGGAATTCATATTCTGTATTTTCTGTGAGATTGGTAATTGTTATGTTAAGTTGTTTTGTTTGACCAGCTTCAATCCAGTTATCTGATCCTTTTTGCTTCATTTCAATGAGATAAGAAGAGATTCTACTTCCACCATCATGTTCAGGTTTAAGCCAAGCTAATGATACAGACGATTTACTTGTATCAGTGATATCTAATCTTTTTGGTGGAGCTGGCTCTTCAGTAGCAACTATTGGTTCAGGTGTTTCATAGGGTTCACCTACACCATATTCATTTTGAGCTGAAACGCGGAAGTAGTATTGCAAACCTTCTCCAAGATCTGCAACCTTAATTATTTGTCGACTGCATTTTTCACTGACAACTTGCCAACTGCGGCGACTTGCTTCTCTCCTCTCCACAACATAATGGTGGATGCGTGCACCTCCATCATTGATTGGAGCATCCCACAATAATGTAATTGTTCCTCTAGTCACATCTTTGTAAGTAATAGGACCTGGTGGGCCAGGAGAATCCAGCACTTTCACTGTAAATGTAATAGACTTGCTACCACTATTGTTTTCTACAGTAAAGGTGTATTTTCCAGCATCATATCTATTACAGTCCTCCACAGTTAATGTACTGAATGAGTCAGTTGTATGAATATCAGCTCTCACACTGAGGTTTGAGTCTGCTTTGGTCCAAAGTGCTGTAGGGGTAGGTCTTCCTTTGAATGCAATGAAAAGACGAATGCTTGCACCAGCTCGAACAATGTGTGTTTGTTTGAAGTTGGCATCAATTTCAATTTCAGGTGAGGTCAGTCTGTCTGCAGTTAGTACTTTAGCTGGAACTTCACAACTGTCTCCCTTTCCTGCTCCATTGACAGCTGAAACCCTAAATTTGTATTCTTCACCTGCCTCAAGGTCAACAATGGTGTATTTAGTAGCAACCACGGCTTCAGCATTTACCTTGTGCCACTCACCAAGATCAGCTTTGCACATTTCTATGATGTAACCAATGATCTCCATGCCACCATCAAAGGCTGGCCTGGTCCATTCCAGACTCACTGATGTTTTTGTTGAGTCTGTAACCTTAACAACGCTTGGTGCACTAGGAGGATTCACGGGCTCTTTACATTTGATTAGTCGTGATATTCCACTGGAAGGACCAACACCTGCCTCATTTTCTGCCATGACACGGAATTCATACTCATTTCCTTCAATTAGGCCAGTAACCCTATATCTGGTCTCGGTGATGGGCTTCTTACTGGACACTTTGACCCAACGCATGCTCTTCTTCTCCCTTCTTTCTAGAATGTAATGTTTAATTTCATTTCCACCATCAGACTTAGGTCTTGCCCATGTGACAGTAATGCTGTTTTCATTTACATGAGTAGAATCTGGTACACCAGGCGCATCAGGAACAGCTATAAATAAAATAAATACAATTTAGTAAGACATGCAGTTTAATATATTTAGTATATAGTTTAAGATCTATGAATGAACCACTTACTATATTGTATTTGTGCAACCACTGGTTCTGAATCAAGTGTTTTGCCAACACCAAACTTATTTGCTGCTGAGATACGGAACTGATACTCATTGCCCTTGATTAGTTTGGTGACACTGTAAGAGCAAGCTTCAACTTTGTCATCAATTTGTGCCCAAGATAATCTGCTGGTCTCTCGTTTTTCAATGACATAATGAGTTATGGCAGAGCAGCCATCGTTAGCAGGAGGATCCCACCACAAGGTTAACTTCTCTCCACTTATATTGCTGAATCTTATAGGTCCACCAACTTGTCCTGGGGTATCTGTAAAATAAAACAAAAGCATACACATAATTACTCCTTTTCCTAAAACCATAGTTCTTAACCTTTTTGTTTATAGGGATCCAGATAATGTACATGTTATTAGCCTGGTGACCTATACTTCATAATAAAACAACTGAGACTCTTCCCAGTAGGTGTCTCCAGTGCAATAGGGAAAGCAACATACTGTGCACAATTTATTGTGGCTTTATGAATGAGTACAATAAACCCTAACCAGTAATGGAGACCCCTTTTTCGGTATTGTCCAGACATTAAGAACATAGTCATCCATGAGTATCTGTACAACATGTGTAACCATATAAAGATGTGTGTATGACAAGTAACTAGATAACCTAATAATTATTATTTTGGTAAAATGTGTAAAAATATATCAGGGAATGGATTCTTCCTTCGGGAAAATATATTTCTTATGAATACCTTGTACACGTATTGTCATGTCAGCCTTTTTGGTGCCTGATGAATTCTTTGCTTCCACAGTGTATACACCACGGTGATCACGAGTAGCATCCCTGACAAAGATTGAGCTGTGTCCAATTGCAGTGCTCACTTCAATGGCAAGCTTCTTGTCAAGTTCTTTTCCATCTTTCAGCCATGTTACTTGTGGTACTGGGCGTCCTTTTATCAAAGCTTTCACTCTAATGACTTCTCCAGCCTTCACAGTAAGACCTTCAAAGTGCTCAGGACCAAATTCAATAGATGGAGCAACTGAAAACAGAATGATACATGTCAATCAAAGCATTTAGAATCTACCCATCCAATATCTCAATGTAGAGCACAAATATCTATTTGACTAAGCTATCCAGAGCACAAATATCTACCAAATCTATACCAAGCACAAATATATGGCGAATCTATGTGGAGCATGGAAGGCAAAATGGAGGTGAAAGTAGGATCTTGATAATACTGCTAAGTACTATCTGCGATTCCCTAGTCACGTCTACAGAAATGATTGAAGAATAAGATATTAGCACTTAGATATTCTACACCAGTTGCATTGAATCATGTTTTGAGGGTATCTGTATGTTATTTTTGTGAGTGAAAAAAACTATACCAGCGATATAAATAACATTTGTATATTTTCTATATTTTTCAAGAGTTCATTAATTAGAGATATGTTCAAACGTAAAAAAAAATAGCATGACATTGATACTTACTGCTTTCATCCCTGGTCATTATGTACCCAGAGGATTGTGAAGGTGGGCTTATTGTTCCAACAGCATTCCTTGCAATTATTCTGAATTCGTAACGGTCACCTGGACTGAGGCCTGTCACTGTATACTGACATTCAGAAACATCGGTAAAGTTGCATCTCAGCCAGCGGTCACTTCCTTGACGCTTTTCAATGCTATATGCCACAATTTTACTTCCTCCATCACGTAGAGGTGGGTTCCATTTAAGAGTGACTGTTTCTCTGGTGAGATCAATATAGTCAGGTGTTCCAGGTGGATCTACAGAAAAATCAAATAATTTAAACTTTTCTTTTTTTTTAATCCTTAATGAAATGCTGATAATATGTATAAGTAAATTATGCAATACATACCAACAGGAGATACAGCCAGAGTGAATTTGCTGGGCTCACTCACAGGACTAAGCCCAGCTGTATTTTCTGCCAGGACTCGGAATTGGTAATCTAGACCCTCAATAAGCCCAGTAATTCTGTATTCCCGATTGGAGAGCAGTGAGGTGTTCATCCTCTGCCACAATATGCTATTTCTTTCTTTCTTTTCAACATGGTAACCGGTAACTTCAGAGCCTCCATCATAGATTGGTGCATCCCAGGAAATAGTCATTCCATCACTTGTAACATTGTAAACAACTGGTTTTCCTGGTGGGCCTGGTGGTCTAAACTGGTGTTTAGCAATGACATCTACAGAATTCAGAGGAGGACTCACACCATATCGATTTTCAGCTCTTACTCTAAATTGGTATTCTGTTCCTTTGACAAGATTTGGAATTTTGAAAGAGGTTCTAGCCACACTGGAGCATACCATTTTCCAGTTGGTTTGAGAAGTTTCACGCTTCTCAATGCTATAAGATGTAATTTCTCCACCTCCATCATCATCTGGAGCATCCCATGATATAATCACGCTGTCAGCTCTTATCTCATCAAATCTAATTGGCCCTTTGGGTTTAGCTGGAGGCCCAAGGGTTATAACAGTAATTGGGTATGACTTGCGAGAAATAGCATTGTCAAGAATCAAAGTATACTTTCCACCATTTTCTTTCTTCACATTTTTGATGTTAAGACTTACTTTGGCTTCAGTTTTCTTAAATCTCACTTGTTCACTTTCTTTAAGTGGGATATTGTCTTTCAACCAAGATATTGTTGGCCTAGGTTTACCCTTGTAAGGTATCTCTAAGTGTACATTGTGTCCAATTCGCACAGTTATTTGTCCTCCAAGTATTTCTGAGATGTCTGCTTCTGGTGTTATTACATAATCTTTGACTGTAATTGGCCCAATAGTTACTCCATCACTTAATCCTTTTTCATTTTTAGCCGAGACTCTGAAATCCATCACAGAAAGCTCTTTAAGTTTGGTAATTTCGAATTCACAAGTTTTGCTGATGCCAGCATGAGACCATTGTTGTTCATCTTTTAGTTTGCTTTCAACTATATATTCAGAAATGATGCTACCACCATCATGGTCTGGCTTGGTCCATACAAGAGTAACAGATGTTTTTGTAGAATCTTTCAGTGTCAGATCTCTTATGGGTCCTGGTACTTCAGTTGCCTTTACAGCTTCTGATGTTTCACAAGGCTCTCCTAATCCATTCTCATTTTCTGCAAGAACCCTGAAGAAATATGCTGTTTTCTCTGACAAGTTGGTGATTTTAAAGGTTGTATGAGAACATTTTGTTGTAACGGCAGCCCAGGCTCTCTTTGTGGCATCTCTCTTTTCAATAATATAATTAGTGACTTCAGCTCCTCCATTGATGAGAGGGGGTTCCCAAACCAGAGTGACAGTTCCACGAGAAACATTCTTAATATGGAGCTTCTGGCATTCTGCTGGAGTATCAAGTACTTTGACAGTAACAAATGTAGATTTTGGTTGGCCAACACCATTTTCAATGGTGAGAACATATTTTCCTGTGTCCTTGCGAGTAACTTGAGAAATATCAACTAATGTTGATGACTCTGTATTCTGGATATTGTATCTTGGATCATTACTGATGTTTTTCTCTCCTTTTCTCCATGTGACATTGGGTGCAGGTCTGCCTTTGAAGGGTATCATTATTTGAACATCTTCACCTGCCTTTGCAATAATTGATGTTCTAAGAGCAACATCAAGATCGATCTCTGGTTCCTCTGTAGAAACAATGAAGAAGTGCAAGAAATATATTATTGTGTGTTCAAAATATTAAAATAAAGAAACACACATAAGCTCTTAAAGTGCCTGTATCATATAAGGTATGCTTTATATAGGTGTTACAATTTAATTTATATTACACTACTGAAATCAGCAAATGCACAGCACCAAATGAAAAAAACAAACCATTATCTATACTACTTTTGTTCTCTCTTGCTCTCTCTCTCTCTATATATATATTTAAATCTGTCAACATTGAAGTTGCTGTTTAGTAGATAGGAGAGTGCACTGGATCTTGTGTATTGTTTACTATATATATATATATATATATATATATATGTTGTATATACTAAAAAGATATACCATGTCTTTGGTTCATGATATACCCTTTCAATCATATATTGTAAACAGTTCTCATACGTACCAAGTATATCTTTTGCTTGTACGGGTTCCACCAACTCAATAGGTTCTCCTTTACCAGCAGAATTAACAGCAGAGACACGGAAGTAATAGTCCACAGCGGGTTTCAGAAGAGAAACAACATATTCAGTTGTCCTCACTTCTCCTCTAGCACTAACGACAGTCCATTCTTCAGAATCCGATTCCCTGGACTCCACTACATAACTTGTAATTGCACTTCCTCCATCATAGACAGGTTTAGTCCAGCTAAGAGTTATAGATGTTTTGGTGCTATCCACAATTTTGAGTTTAATTGGTTGTCCAGGTTTATCTGCAAAATTAAACAGAACTTTAAGCATTAGTCCGGTGCCAAAAAAGGATCATGAGATATCTAAATCATACGGTCACATCCAAAGCTGGAAATGATGTGTATGACACTATATATTCAATCAACCAATTATTAAAAAAACAATACTCTGCAAAATCAAAATGAGTGAAAGGTATAAAGAAGAACATCTTACCAATGGGGTCTTCAGCTTTATAGAAATCAGATTCCTCTGAGAAAGGTCCTTCACCAGCAGCGTTAATAGCACAAACACGGTAATGATATTCACTGCCTTCAGTCAGGCCTGAGACCTTTTGTCTTGTGTCGCGTATAGATTCCTTTATGACTTTGAACCATCTCAGGCTCTTCTTGTCACGCTTCTCAAGATAATATCCCTTTATATCGCTTCCTCCATCTACAGTAGGTCTATTCCAGGTGACCGTCATTGTATTTTTGGTGATCATTGTAACTTCAGGAACACTTGGTGGTCCAGGTGTAACTTAAGTTATATAAAATGAAGATGTTAATACACAGAATAAAAAATATATGTATTTTTTGTTTAGAATATACCAATGCAACAAGAAACTTACCAAATGCATTTTTGGCTATCACAGGCTCAGACTCCAAAGGTTCTCCAACTCCATACTTATTGACACCTCTTACACGGAATATATACTCATTTCCTCTGATAAGTTTGGTTACTGTTATAAGGGATTGCTCGTGTTTTTCAGACACCAAAGACCACACGACACGGCTTGTTTCACGCTTTTCTACAATGTAGTGTGTGACATTTGCACCTCCATCATCTGCAGGTGGTTCCCATTGGAGAGTAATCTTTTCTGCAGTTACTGTCTTGAATTGTATAAGGCCTGCAGGTGGACCAGGTTTATCTGCACAGATGGGAAAAATATATAATAATTATACTGAAAAACTCATGCCAGATGTAGTGTGTATGTGTATTTTTTATAGGAAAATGTATGCCTTTTTCTTACCAAGAATTTGAACCCTGATGCTTGCTTGTGCAGAACCCATTGCATTCTTCAGTTTTAGTTCATAGTGACCACTGTTAACTCGTGAAGCATCTTTAATAAGGATAGATGCAAACTCTGTAGTGTTTTCAACCGATACTTGAGCATTGGTTTCTACCTCTTTTCCATTCTTAAACCATTCGATGGTGGGCAGAGGTTTCCCAGATATGCCAAGTCTTAGTTTAACTGCAACACCTGCCTTGAACTTGACAACGTCTGTGTACTCTGGTGGTATGTCAATTTGAGGTGCACCTTTGTTACATAATAGAAATAAAAAGAATGTGTTAGTGGTTTCATTGTTAAATTGGTAAGAAACTACAAGCAAAACAAGCCAATATAAAACTTCCAACTCTTGTATAGAGGACATTATTTAAAGATGGACATAACTATATCTACAGGGATTTTCACCAAGGGATATTTGGTCATTTTGAACTGCCCAGGCAACATGCAAACTACTGTATGTAAAAACAAAGCAGCCATTTACTCTCCATACTAGCTGGACAGTTTATATAAAGTATTTATTCTGTATATGAGAGAGACAGAAGTCACATTTGCAAACAGAAAGCATTTGTCTTTTTTTCTTCACTCATTGACCTCCATTGATTATTTCAACCCATTCAAATTTCTTTCTCATTTCTATATCTTGCCTTTTCTGTTAATCAATACGTGCCCTTTGCCATTAGCATGCTGTTCTTGTTTGTTAAAAAATGCGCATGGAGAATACCCTATTTTTTTTACCTCATTTACATCATTAGACTCAAAATTTGATGTTTCTTCAATTATTTTAATCATCTTTCTTCACGTCATACAATCACATATTTTACTATATTATGCAAGGAGCATTCCAAATACACAAAATAATATCATTATTATTCAGACTCTAATGGGTTTACAAGTATTGCATTATAGGTGCAGTTAAAGTTAAGGGATTTAGTTATTTAAAATATGTCAACTACGGTATTTTGGTCTAACTGTCAGCACCAGCTTATCACATTTATTTGCTTTATTTATTACCCCTCCTTTAATGCCCACGTGCATATAAAATTATTTAAATGTTTTTTATTTATAGAATATAACTCTTCAAGGCAGAAGGTAAATTTCGTTCAGCCATAAACCTATTTAATGGGGTATTTAAATTAATTGGACTAAAAATCTGCGGGGGCTTAGGACAAGTAAACATATATACTTACCATATGAGTCCACACAAGTTACTGGTCCCAGAACATCTGATGGGTTACTTATAGAACCAATGGCATTCTTTGCAAAAACACGGAATTCATATTGTGAACTCTGGGTTAAACCTGATACAATAAACTGTGTCTCAATAACATTGGTGAAGCTGGCCTTGGTCCATCTGCCATTTGGAACATCCCGTTTCTCCACAATGTATCCGGTGATTTTGCTTCCACCATCATATGCAGGTTTCTGCCAGGCTAAGGTCACTGAAACCTTTGAAATATCCGTCACACGGAGATTTCTAGGTGATTCTTTAAGAGGACAAAAAAGTAAGTAAAATTTAGCAACTGATATATCACATTTTCATCACACCTCCAACTATGCCAATTTAAAGGAAATCATGGCACCATCTCTTAACTATTTATTAAACATTAGTTTAAATATTGTAAAAATGTTTACTTCTGATAGTACTACTATGAACATACAATTGCACTCTGTGGAATTAATCATGCTATAACACTAAAAAAACACCATAAATAGCATATAAATGACAACATATATATTTGGAATTCCTAAAATCGCTTCACCAACTTTACTTGTGTATGGCATAGATAATCCTATATAAAGCTTTTGTTCACACAAATATTTTTATTTTGCCCATGAATAACATAGTTATGATTCCAGGAAATTAAATGAGTAAATACCATATTTTATAAGCAACTGGTAATCACTCACCACATGAATCAATTGCGAGAACTGGCTCTGATGGGTGACTTGCTTTTCCAATGCCGGCAGCATTTTCAGCATAGACTCTGAATTCATAGATTAAACCACCACTGATATTAGTGACCTTGAAATGACTTGTGCGGATTATAGTCTTGTTGGCCTTCTGCCATAAGATGCTGTTTCTGTCCTTCATTTCTAAGTGATATCCTATAACTTGGTTGCCACCATTTGATACAGGCTCATGCCAGCCCACAGTGATGCTCTCTCGTGTTACCATGTTGACCCATGGTGTGGATGGTGGACCAGGTATTGCTGAAATAAGATTGTAACAGCAGGTAAGAAAATGTAAACACGTATTTTAGATATAAATCAAACATTTATGTTAATGTTTTGAACTTACTGTATGGAAGCTTGACTGTGACAGATTCAGAATCAATATGGTCACTGATGCCGAAGCGATTTTCTGCTTTGATTCTGAATTGGTATTCTTCTCCTTTTGTGAGTTTCATTACTTTTGTTATATTTCTCGCAACTGTCGAAGACACTTCAGACCATGCAGCAGTGCTTGTCTCCCTTTTCAGAACAATGTAGTTTGTAACTTGACTTCCACCATCGTATGCTGGAGGTTGCCACTGTAGACTAACACTATCTTCAGTGACATCACTGATTGCAACAGGGCCAACAGGAGGTCCAGGCCTGTCCAACACTATGATTTTAACCTTTGATTTAGTTGTTCCGCTGGAATTAGATGCTGTTATTTCGTATGTTCCAGCATCAGCAGCCACACTTTCCTTCAAGTTAATGATAAAGCTTTCTGCTGTGATTTCAGTATTAAACCTTAAAGTAGATTTCACTAGAATACCTTCCTTTGACAATGTCACCTTGGGTAGAGGTTTACCAGATATGGGAATATCCACTTTGAGGTTAGACCCAGCTCTTACATAGACAGTGCTGTTTGGATAGCCTTTCATGTCAACATCAGGTGATTCTGAAAAAGTAAAAAACATGATGTATAAATTCTATAATTAATTAAGTACACATAAGTAATGTTCCACTGTCAGGCAACTGTATTTTGCCAATTATGTTTCAATAGTTAAATTAATAGTTTTATTTTGGATGCTTAGTTCGGTTAGTATTATCCGAATTAGGATAGGCATATATAGTTATCTTTATATATGATTTTAAAAATATTAGGACACTCACATTGTTATTCCCAATATGTTATGTATTGTAGAACACTTACCAAGTTTTTCTTTTACTGTAACAGGAAGCAATAGTTCTTTTGGATCACTCAACCCAGCTTGATTTTCAGCAAAAACTCTAAAGAAATAGTCAACATTTTCCTTGAGGCCATGTATGTCATGACGAGTTGTCTTAACAACTGCACATTTCACCCATTTTTGTTGTCCTTTCTCAAGAGCTTCTACGAGGTAGCCCAAGATTTTACTTCCTCCATCATGGTCTGGTTTCAGCCAAGACAATGAAACACTGTCTTTTGTAACATTTGTTACTCCAAGCTTCTCAGGTGGGCTTGGTTTCTCTGAAGTAACGAGGAAAAAAGGTTAAAAAAAATTAATTTGGCACATAATTGAAATATTGTACTGTAAAATATAATTATATTATCCCTGTCCCCTGGGTATTACTTGCTTTTTTGATCATTTCGCTCATGGTTACGGATAATCCCTTTTTATTTTTTGATTCTGGACATATCCAGTGTAGGAGCCCTACACTGATAATAACATATGTGTCCTACTACAGTGATTATTTGAGCCTTGCTATTTTACTATTAGTTTAGTGTTATATGTATTGTATGTATTGGTTTTATACCTGTTATATCTATCTATGTTTGTCATAAGTATATAGCTTTGTATAGATTTATATTTCTTATTGGTTAATACCCCGAGAGTCTTTATATATTCAGAAAAATAAAAAGCTTTATTTATTAATTTATCTATCTATCTATCTATCTATCTATCTATCTATCTATCTATCTATCTATCTATCTATATATATATATATATATATATATATATATATATATATATATATATATATATATATATAATTTATATATTATTTATTGTTGATTTATATTTGAGTTGATCAGGCTCTGATTTATGTTTTGCAACATCAGTTGAGATCTACATGTGCATCTTTATATTTGGTTATTTTTTATTTTATTGCCGCTGTAGATTAGTCTGAGACTGGTGATTTTTATTGGAGCGCTCACATATCTACAAAAATCTTTTATGTTCTGTATATCTGTCAGTCCCTCAAATTGGTTGTGATGGAGCCCTTTAACTCATATATTTATAATAATAATAACTTTAATATATCTATTCCTCTAATTCATTTATCTTTTTAATTTTCATCTTTTTTTCTTAAAAATATAATTATTAACAAAGTAACAGAAATTATGTAATCGTAATCATGGAAAAATAATACTAAAAGGAATACTTCGTAGTAATTGACTACTAGAAACAGAAATGGAAACGGAATTAAAGTGACGTTAAACTTTGTTTTTTAAATTTTGATTCATTAATTGAAGTAAATGTTAATGTACATGTGCCATGTGACACAGAAACGTTGTGTTTTGTACTAAGTTACTGATTACCAGTAGCAGGTGTGATATCCTTTTGTGATAAAGTTTGAGATGTAATCACTAGTGTGGACCTTGTTATGATATGTTCTGTCAATTACATATGAAAATTAAATGAATTTAAGCCTTGACTGTATCTCACCAACAATGAGTAACTTCCACTCTGAATCATGAATGCTCTCTTTGGATTTAACATTGATTGGATCCTTAAAAAGTACATGCCATCTTCCCCACTATATTTTTTACTTTTGCTGAGAGGTAACTTCCTTGGACTATAGTATTCAACAGAAAAGTATTTATCTAAATTTATATAAGAGGGTAACTAGCTCTAATTAAATGCACATGTTATTGTTGACATATATAGTAGAACTGACCCCACTAGTTTCAAGTTTAGCTTTCAGGCCATGTTTAACTTTTATTGAATAAGAATATAAAAACTAACCTGTTATTTTGACGCCTTCTTTGGTCTCAGCAGGAACTCCAATGCCAAATTCATTTTCTCCAGAGATTCGGAAATAGTAAACTCCACTTTCTTGAAGGCTGGTGACCTTGTATGTAAGTCGATGGCAGTTGTTTGTCACTGAGACCCATGATTTCTTGCTTGCTTCTCGTTTTTCAATGTGGTAATTCTTAACTGGTGCTCCGCCATCATTCTCAGGAACATCCCAAGATACGACAGCAGATTCCTTGGTTACATCTTTTACAATGATGTTTGAAGGTGGTCCGGGAGAATCCAAGACTTTCACAACTAATGTCAATGATGCAGTGTTGAGCACATTCTGTAGAGTAAGTGTATACTTACCAGAATCATTTCGTGTTGCCTTCTCAACCGTAAGTGATGTTTTGCTGTCTGTGGTATCAATAGTAGCTCTGGATCGAAGATCAGAGTCAGGCTTGCTCCACATTACATTGGGAATAGGTTTACCTCGGAAAGGCACTGTCATGGTAAATGATTCACCAGCTTTAACAATCAATGTCTTACGCATTTCATTATCAATATCAAATGAAGGCTCTTCTTCTCTTTCTTTTACTATTTGTGGCTCAGAGATTTCACTTGGATCACTCGCACCAACTTTGTTAATTGCCTTAACTCTGAATGTGTATTCTGCACCAGATGTCAATGCAGTTACAATGTATTCAGTACCCCTTACATTGGTTACAGCAGTGGACCATTCAGTTTCTTCAGATTTCTTGTACTCAACTGAGTAGCCGGTAACTGGGGAACCTCCATCAAACAGTGGCTTTGTCCATCCTATTGTTACAGTTGACTTTGTGGAGTCAACTATTTTAGGCTTTGATGGTGGAGATGGTAAGAAAACAGGATCCTCTGCTCGAACTAATGGTGAGCAGTCACTTGGAGCACTGAGGCCTGCAGCATTCTCTGCATATACACGGTATTCATATTCACATCCTTCACGTAAGCCAGTTGATTTTACTCTTAGGTCATAAACAGGTTTTTTGTTGACACGTATCCACCTCAGACTATTCTTCTCTCGTCTTTCAATAACATATCCTGATATTTCACTGCCACCATCATTCTCAGGTCTTGCCCAGCAAAGAGTCATAAAGTCTTTAGTGATACTAGTAATTTCTAATGATTTTGGTGCCTTTGGTACTGTAAATGGATCAAGAGCTTTGATGGCTTCACTTTCCAAAGGTTCACCAACTCCATATTTGTTGACACCAAGTACTCTGAATACATATTCATTACCTTTAAGAAGTTTAGTTACTTTGCAGGAAGTGGTTCTAAGTTCTGACTCACAAATTGTCCAAGCAATGCGACTTGTTTCTCGCTTTTCAACAATGTAGTGGTCAATTTCTGCTCCACCATTTTCTTGGGGAGGACCCCATGAGAGAGAGCATTTTTCAGCATTTACACCTGTGATTTGTAGTGGACCTGCTGGAGGACCTGGTCTATCCAGTACTTTACAGTTTACAGCTAAAGATCTTGTTCCTGCAACATTTTTAAGTGTCAAGACATATTGACCTGAGTCTCTTCTTATGCAGTCTTTTACCACAAGAACAGTGCTGGTGTCTGTTGAACTTATTTCTGTTCTTGCTCTTTCTTCAATTTCTGTACCATCTTTTGACCATGAAACTACTGGATGAGGACGCCCTGCAATATCTGCATTGATTTTAAGGATTTCTCCTGCCTTTACAACAACAACATCTCTAAATTTAACATCCATCATTATGCGTGGAGCCTCTACATCATCCTTGACTGTAATTGGTCCTGTTGATTCAGATGGCTCACTGAATAATCCCGCCGAGTTCTTTGCAATGACACGGAATTCATATCTCTGATCTTCGGTAAGAGCTGTTACATCAAAGAATGTATCTTGAATGTTGGTAAAGTTGCATTTCAGCCAACGTCCATCAGGCAGTTCTCTTCTTTCAATAACATATCCGGTAATTTTTGCTCCACCATCATATTCTGGTTTTTTCCAGAATAGTGAAACTGATGTTCTCGTGATGTTAGTAACTTCAGGCTGGCCTGGAGGATCACATGGATCTCTTGCAGCAACTGGTTCACAACACTTACTGCATTTTCCAATTCCAGCAATGTTTTCAGCATATATACGGTATTCATACATCAATCCTTCTTCAAGGCCTGTCACCTTCAATTGTGTATCAGCTATCAGGGTCTTGTTTACTTTGCTCCAGAGAATGCTGCTTCTTTCTTTACGCTCAAGATGATATCCAATTACACTGCTTCCACCATCATTTACTGGAGGTTGCCAATTTATCATCATGAAAGCTTTTGTTGCATGGACTACATGAGGTGTTCCAGGTGGACCTGGAGGTTTAAATGGATATTGTGCTATAACAGCTGTGCTATCAGTGTAATAGCTTCTGCCATAGCGGTTCTCTGCACAAACACGGAACTGATATTCTGATCCAGTTGTAAGACGTGCAACCTTAATAGATGTTCTTGCAACTGTTGCAGATACTAATTCCCATACTACAGTTGTTGTGTCTCTCTTTTCAACTATGTAATTATTAATGTGGCAGCCACCATCATATTCAGGGGCCCTCCAAGAAAATGAAATACTGTCAGCACTGACATCATCGATTTGTATAGAACCTGGGGCTCCAGGTTTATCTAGCACTACAATACCTATAGAAACTGTAGCCGATCCTGCACTATTTGTAGCAGTTACTTCATAGTTTCCAACATCTTCCTTTGAGGCCTCTTTGATGGAAAGCAGTGCAGAAGTCTTTGAAAATTGAGCATTGACTCTGGTTGTTTGTTTTAAAGGCTGTCCATCTTTTTGCCATTTTAAAGTGGGAACTGGTCTTCCTCTGATTGGGATATCTACCTTAAGGTCTTCACCAGCTTTCACACTGAAAGTGTTAAATAAAAGTTCGATCACGGGTAGGATTTCTATATCTTTGGCAACCACAGGGACACCAAGCTGGCGTGGATCACTCTTTCCTTTATCATTTACAGCTATAACTCTGAAAGTATATTCTTCTCCCATAGTTAAACCTGAGATGGTTGCTTCTAGGGTCTTCACCTGGGTACAAGTGCTCCATTTTTCGCTTCCCTTAGTTTGCATTTCTACAATATAGCTTGTAATTTTGCTACCTCCATCACTTTCTGGTTTCTCCCATGAGATTGTAGCACTGTTGCGGGTTACATCAACAAGTGTTACTCTTCCAGGTGGAAGAGGGGCTTCAGACACTTTGATTGCATCAGGTGTGCTTGCAGGCAATCCAACACCATGCTCATTAGCAGCCAAAACACGGAAATAATAGATGCCTCCTTCTTGTAGCTGTTCAATCTTAAATGTGTTTTTAGTGCAGTTACTTGTCACTGTGGCATACGCTTTTCTTGTTGATTCTCGTTTCTCAACAATGTAGTTTGTAATCTTTGCTCCTCCATCAATATGGGGTGGCTCCCAAGACAATGTGACTGAATCTTTCTTAATTTCTCTAATTGTCAAGTTTACAGGGGCACTTGGTGAATCAAGTACTCTAACATTAACAAAAGCTGATTTTGAGCCACTGTTGTTTTCTAATGTTAGATTGTATTTTCCACTATCAAATCTGTTAACATTGTCAATGACCAACATTGTATATGAGCTTGTAACTTCAATTTGGGACCTGTCACTTAAAGTGCCTTCTGCTTTCTCCCATTTGACTTCAGGTTCTGGTCTTCCTTTAATTGTGACAAACAAGCGCAGAGTTCCACCAGCTCTGACAGAAACAGTCTTTCTCAGATCAGCATCAAGTTCAATTTCAGGAGGCTCCAACTTTTCTGCAGCAATAACTGTACCTGGAATATCAACAGGCTCTCCAATTCCTTGAGAGTTAAGGGCACAGATACGGAAATTGTATTCTGCATTTTCTTTAAGTTTTGTTACAGTAAATTGTTTGCCTTGCAGACCTGTTGGTGGTGTGCAAGTAGTCCATTCATCAGCAGCTGCTTCTTTGAATTCTACAATGTATCCTTGAATTGGTGCACCTCCATCATAGACAGGTTTGCTCCAAGCAAGTGATACAGATGATCGAGATGTGTCAGTTACTTTTGGATTGCTTGGTGGTCCTGGTGGATAAATAGCATCACATGCCCGGTAGAAGATTGATGGCTCGCTTGATTCTCCTACACCTGCAGCATTTTCTGCTGAGACTTTGAATTCATAGAAGTGACCTTCTGTCAGGCCTGTTACTCTGAAACGTAAATCAGTAACCCGTTTCTTGTTGCACTTTGTCCATCTGATACCTTCTTTATCCCGTTTTTCAAGAATGTACCCTTCTATTTCTGCACCACCATTGTCTTGAGGACGTCCCCAGGTTACGACCATAGAATCTTTTGTTATTGTTGTAACTTCTGGTGTTGAAGGTGCACATGGAGGCTTAAATGGATTACGAGCAAGCACTGGTTCAGATTCAAGAGATTCTCCAATGCCATATTTGTTCACAGCCATTACACGGAAAATGTATTCATTGCCTGTAAGAAGTTTGGTGACCTTGTGGCTGAGAGCTTGTACATCTGAGGCAACTTGAGTCCAAGAAAGTCTGCTTGTTTCCCTCTTTTCAATGATGTAATGGGATATATTTGCACCACCATCCTGTGCAGGTGGGCTCCATGCCAAGTAACATTTTTCTGCTGTTACACCTGTGACCTTTAATGGACCTTCTGGAGGACCTGGTCGATCAAGTACTTTAACAGTTATAGGGATAGCCTTTGTTCCACCTACATTGCTGAGGTTCAGTACATAATGTCCACCATCTACCCTAATACAGTCTTTAACAATGAGGGTTGTCCTTTGAATAGTGGACTTTATTTCCATTCTCGCTGTTGCTGCTTCAAATTCTTTTCCATCTTTTGACCAGGTGATGTCAGGAATTGGCTTGCCGTGGATATCAGCTTCAAGTACAAATGTGTCTCCTGCATTTACAACAATCACATCTTTATATTTTGGATCAAGTGATGCTCTTGGTGCATCTATTTCATCTCTAGCTGTTATAGGACCAGTGCTTTCTGAAGGTTCACTGAAGTTACCAGCTGCATTTCTTGCAATCACTCTAAACTCGTATCTATCATCTTCTGTTAGTCCTGTGACAGTAAACTCAGTATCAAGGACATTTGTAAAGCTGGCTTTCATCCAACGGCCTTCAGGCAATTCTTTCTTTTCTACAACATAGCCTGTTATCTTACTGCCACCATCATACTCTGGTTTTTTCCACTGAAGAGTAATATAATTTCTTGTAATGACTATAGCTTCAGGTCGACCTGGTGGGTCACATGGATCACGAGCAATGTATCCCTCAGATACCTTGCTTGGTTTGCCAATGCCAACAATATTTTCAGCAGATACCCTGAATTCATATTCTAGGCCTTCTTCAAGACCATTTGTTTTTAATTTGGTGTCTTGAAGAAGAGTTTTGTTTAGTTTTGCCCAAAGAATACTGTTTTTCTCCTTCCGCTCCAAATGATAGCCAAGAACTATGCTTCCTCCATCATTGACTGGTTCATGCCATTGCACTATCATGTGATCCTTTGAAATGGATGTGACGAATGGTGTTCCAGGAGGTCCTGGTTCTTTATAAGGATACTGCACAATAACTGCAGCCGAATCTAAGGGAGGACTTTTTCCATACCTGTTTTCTGCATATATTCTGAATTGATATTCTGAGCCAGTTGTAAGTTTTGATACTTTAATGGTGGTTCTTGCAACTGTTGCTGAGACTAGTTGCCATGTGGTGGTGGTTGTATCTCGTTTCTCTACTATGTAATTATTAATTTGGCAGCCACCTGTGTATTCAGGAGTGCCCCATGAAAACACCACAAAGTTAGCACTTATTTCATCAAAGCGCACAGGTCCTTTTGGTGGACCAGGTTTGTCCAGAATAATTACACTTATATTTTCAGTTGCTGTACCAGCACTGTTTGTTGCAGTTATTGTATATTTCCCATAATCATCCTTGGTGCTCTCCTTTATATGCAAGATTGTTGATGCTGGTGTGTCCTCTACATTAACTCTAGTTGTTTGTTTCAATGTCTGATCATCTTTGGACCAAGTGATAGCTGGCTTAGGCCTACCGAAAACTGGTATTTCAATCTTAAGATCATCCCCAGCTTGTACATTGTAGGAATTAAACATAAGTTTGAAACTTGGTTCAATGGTTAAATCCTTAGCTATTACTGGAACACCAAGAATTCTTGGATCACTCTTTCCCTTTTCATTATAAGCAAGAACACGGAAGGAGTATTCTTGTCCAGGACTTAATCCAGAAACAACAGCATTGCATGTTTTGGTTTCAGTACAAGTGCTCCATTTCTCTACACCTTTTGGTTGCATCTCAACTAAGTACCCTATAATTCTGCTACCACCATCATGTTCCGGTTTTTCCCATGTAAGAGATACACTTCTTTGAGTAACATCAGTCAAAGTGATTTTCCCGGGTGGCAATGGTGCTTCAGAAGCTTTTACTGCATCTGTTGTCTCCACAGGGGAACCAACACCAAACTCATTTTCAGCCATAACCCTGAAATAATACACAGCTCCTTCTATAAGGTTTTCAACCTTGTAGGTTGTTTTGCTGCACTTGGCTGTCACATTAGCATATGCTTTCCTGGTGGATTCTCGTTTATCAATAACATAGTTCTTTATCTTTGCACCACCATCAATAAGTGGAGGTTCCCAAGTAAGTGTTACTGAGTCTTTCTTGATATCTTTTATAAGGAGATTTATTGGTGGACCTGGTGTGTCAAGAACTTTAACTGTTACAAATGCAGATTTAGAGCCACTGCTATTTTCAAGCTTAAGTACATATTTTCCAGCATCATTTCTATCACAGTTATCAATTGAAAGCTGGGTGTAGTTCAGGCCTCTTTCAATTTGGGACTTCTCAGTAAGCTCTCCTTCTTCTTTTGACCAGGCAATCTCTGGTGTAGGTCTTGCTTTAAATGGAATATAAATTCTTACATTTGCACCAGCTCTGACCAGGATTCCTTTTCTTAATTCTGAATCAAGGTCTATCTCAGGAGCTTCAAGCTTATCTTCTGGTTTTACAGTTCCTGGGACAGCAGCAGCTTCACCCACACCTGACTTGTTTATAGCACAGATGCGGATCTGATATTGTTGATGTTCAATGAGCTTTTTTATTTCAAATTTGGTAACTTGTAATCCTGTCTGTGGAGTACATATTGTCCATTCTTCTTCATCTTCCTTGCAGGTCTCTACAATATAACCTTGTATTTCACTTCCGCCATCGTAAATTGGTTTGCCCCAAACAACAGTAATAGAATTTTTAGATGTGTCTACTGCATGTGGGTTAGTAGGTGGTCCAGGTTTGAAAATGGGATCACTTGCTTTATAGTAGGTTGTAGCTTGGCTTGCTTCACCAGTTCCAGCAGCATTTTCAGCAGAGACTCTGAATTCATACTCATGGTCTTCTGTCAAACCTACAACTCTAAATCTTAAATCTGTAATTCTGCGTTTGTTGCATTTTGTCCATCTAATTCCAGCTCTGTCACGTTTTTCCACTATGTAGTTAATAATTTCACTACCACCATCACTATCTGGTCGATTCCAACAAACAGTCATGGAGTCTTTTGCAATGTTTGTTACTTCCAGTGCTTTAGGAGGTCCAGGAGGTACATATGGATTTTTCATTAATACTGGTGCAGACTCTAATGGCTCACCAACTCCATATTTATTGACAGCCATAATTCGGAAAATGTATTCATTGCCTTCTAGAAGTTTTGTCACTTTATGTGAGGTAGTTACAACTTCAGATGCAACAACAGTCCAAGCAAGGCGACTTGTTTCTCGTTTTTCAATAACATAGTGAGAAATATCACTGCCACCATCATGTTGTGGTGGACCCCATGCCAGTGAACATTTTTCAGCTGTAACACCAGTAACTTGAATTGGGCCTTCTGGGGGTCCTGGTCTGTCAAGTACTTTCACATGAATAGGAATGGACTTGGTTCCTGCAACATTGGAGGCTTGAAGGATGTATTGGCCACCATCAATTCTAATTGCATCTTTCACTACAAGTACAGCTTTAAAGTCAGTGTTTTTAATCTCATACCTGGCTGTCTCCTCAAGCTCTTTATCTCCTTTGAACCACTGAATGTTGGGAAGTGGTTTTCCATGTACATCACCATCAATTCTAAAGGTGTCACCGGCATTGACAACAATTGTATCTTTATATTTTGGATCCATTGATATTCTTGGAGGTTCTACCTCATCCTTGGCGGTTATTGGTCCTGTACTATCAGATGGTCTGCTGAAGGTTCCAGCTGCATTCCTTGCAATTACTCTGAAATCATATCTATCGTCTTCAGTAAGTCCAGTTACTGTGAACTGTGTTTCAATTATATTAGTAAAGCTGGCTTTCATCCAGCGTCCTTCAGGGAGATCACGCTTTTCAACAATATAACCAGTTATCATGCTGCCTCCATCATATTCAGGTTTTTTCCAGCTAAGGGTGATTGCATTTCTTGTTACAATTATTGGTTCAGGGCAACCTGGTGGGTCACATGGGTCTCTTGCACAAAAGCACTCTGAAACCTTGCTTGGTTTGCCAACGCCAACAATATTTTCTGCATACACTTTAAATTCATATTCAATACCTTCTTCCAGATTTGAGCACTTAAAGTATGTATCTTGAATTACGGTTTTATTGACCTTTGTCCACATTATACTGTTTCTCTCCTTGCGTTCAAGGTGATATCCAAGAACTCTGCTTCCTCCATCGTTAACAGGCTCATGCCACTGCACCAGAATGCTATCTTTTGTAATTGATGCAGCTGACGGTGTTCCAGGAGGACCAGGTTCCTTGTATGGATATTGAGCTATTACAGCTTCAGATTCCAATCCAAAGCTTCTTCCATATCTGTTTTCAGCAAATATCTTGAACTGGTACTCTGAGCCAGTTTTAAGTTTCGATACCTTTAAAGTGGTTCTTGCAACTGTTGCTGAAACAGTTTCCCATAGTGTAGTTGTTGTGTCTCTCTTTTCAACAATATAATTTGTGATTTGACAACCTCCAGTGTATGATGGTGGATTCCAAGATAATGTAATACTTTCAGCACTAACTTCATCAAATTTTACAGGGCCGCTTGGTGGATCTGGTTTATCCAGTGTTATAATTGCAATAGTTGCTTCTTTCTGCCCAATTATATTACTCACAGTAATGGCATACATTCCTGAATCATCCTTGCATGTTTCTTTTATATTCAATACAGTAAGATTAGCTGTATCTGTAATATTAACTCTAGTGGTCTGCTTGAGAGCCTGGCCATCTTTGGTCCAAGAAATAGTGGGCTTTGGTCTTCCAGAAATGGGTACTTCGACTTTCAGATCTTGTCCAACTTGAATGCTGTAACTACTAAATGCAGGTCTTACATCTGGTTCTATTACCAGGTCTTTCGCAACTACAGGAACTGCAAGAGACCTTGGGTCACTCTTTCCTTTTTCATTTACTGCTATGACCCTGAAGAGGTATTCACCTCCTTGAGTTAAGTTTGATACCAGAGCCTCCAATGTTTTCACTCTAGCACAGTCAGACCACTTCTCACTTCCTTTGGCTTGCATTTCTACAATGTATTGGATAATTTTGCTGCCACCATCATGCTCAGGTTTCTCCCATGAGAGTGATACGCTATTCCTAGTGACATCAACCACTGTTATTTTTCCTGGAGGCTGTGGAACTTCAGACACCTTCACAGGTTCAGGAATTTCTGCAGGGACACCAATTCCATATTCGTTCTCAGCAGTGACTCTGAAGTAGTAGCTGCAACTCTCTTGGAGCTGATCTATTTTCCATGAAGTTTTGTGGCAGTTTGTTGCTACAGCGGCATAGGCTTTTCGGGTTGTCTCACGTTTTTCAATAATATAGTTCTTAATTTTTGCTCCTCCATCTAATATGGGTGGCTCCCATGTCAGTGAAACAGAATCTTTAGTTATTTCCTTTATCTTAAGATTTTCAGGTGCACTTGGTGTATCCAAAACTCTTACACTGATAAAGGCAGACTTTGTACCACTGCTGTTTTCTATTGTTATGGTATATTTTCCAGAATCAAATCGGTTAACATTGTCCAAAACAAGTGAAGTAAAACTGCTAGTAATATCAATCTGAGCTGCATCTCTGATTTCACCATCAACTTTTCCCCACTTCACTTCTGGTGCTGGCCTTCCTCTGAATGGAATAAACAGCCTCAATGAGCCCCCAGCTCTTACATTTACAATCTTCCTGAGTTCTGGATCCAGATCAAGATCTGGGGCTTCCAGTTTCTCTTCCACAATGATTGATGCCGGGACATCTGCATGCTCTCCAACTCCTGCCTTGTTAACAGCACATATACGGAATTTATACTCATGTTTTTCTACCAGCTTGTCAACTTCAAGTCTTGTCTCTTTGATGCCACTTGCAGGAGTACACATGGACCACTCATCAGTGCTTACATCACATTTTTCAACAATGTATCCTTGGATTTCACAGCCCCCATCATAGATTGGCTTGCCCCATGAAAGTATCACTGAAGATCTTGTAACATCAACTGCTCTAGGGTTGTTTGGAGGACCAGGTTTATATATAGGATCAGAGGCCTTGTAATAAATAGAAGATGGGCTTGGCTCACTTAAACCAGCAGCATTTTCAGCAAATACTCTGAATTCATAAAGATGGGATTCTACTAGGCCAGTTACTCTGAAGCGCAATTCACTAACCAATCGCTTGTTGCATCTTACCCAGCGTATGCCTTCTTTGTCACGCTTTTCAATGACATAGCCGGTTATTTCACTGCCGCCATCAAATACTGGCCTTTCCCATACAACAATCATAGAATCTTTGGTGACAGTTGTAACCTCTGGTGCCTTTGGTGCTTGGGGGACAACAAATGGATTCTTTGCTACAACAGCATCTGATTCAAGGGGCTCTCCAACACCATATTTATTCACAGCCATTACACGGAATATATATTCATTTCCTTCCAGAAGTTTGGTAACTTTACAGCCAAGAGTCTGTACGTTGCTGTCAACTACAGTCCATACTAAGCGACTTGTTTCTCTTCTTTCAACAATGTAGTGTGAGATATCACTGCCACCATCTTGCTTTGGAGGTTTCCATGCTAAAGAACATTTTTCAGCAGTAACACCAGTGATAGTAATTGGTGCTTCAGGAGGTCCAGGTCTGTCAAGGACTTTAATAGTAATAGGAACAGATTTCTCTCCAGCAACATTCTTCAGCAGCAGAATATATTGACCACTATCTACTCGAATGGCTTCTTTTACACTTAGAGATGTGAAGAAATCAGTACTCTTGATCTCAAGTCGAGCTGTATTTGCTAGTTCTTCACCAGCTTTCAACCACTGAATTGAAGGAATAGGTTTGCCATAAACATCTGCATCAATCTTAAATGTATCACCAGCATTTACTGTTATGATGTCTTTGTATTTTGGATCCATGCTTACACGAGGAGGTTCAACCTCATCTCTTGCAGTGATTGGTCCTGTACTTTCAGAGGGTTCACTGAAAATTCCTGCAGCATTTCGTGCAATGACACGGAATTCATATCTTTGATCTTCAGCAAGTCCAGTAACTGCAAATTCCCTTTCAATTACATTTGTAAAGCTGGCTTTCATCCAGCGCCCTTCAGGCAACTCTTTCTTTTCAACAATATAGCCAGTGATCTTGCTACCACCATCATATTCAGGCTTTGTCCAGTGAAGGGTCACTGAATTTCGTGTGACAATGACAGGCTCTGGTCGGCCAGGAGGATCACATGGATCTCGTGCTACATAACATTCAGATACTTTACTTGGCTTGCCAATACCTACAATGTTCTCTGCATATACTCTAAATTCATATTCAATGCCCTCTTCAATATTGGTTGTTTTAATTCTTGTGTCTTGAAGGATTGTTTTGTTCATTTTTGCCCAAAGAATGCTGTTTCTTTCTTTGCTTTCTACATGGTACCCAAGGATTCTACTACCACCATCATTTACAGGCTCATTCCATTGTACAACCATGCTATCTTTAGTTACTGCAGATACAAATGGTGTTCCTGGTGGACCAGGAAGCTTGTATGGGAACTGGGCAACTACTGCTTCTGATAGCAGATATCCACTCTTTCCATATCTGTTCTCAGCAGCAATCCTGAATTGATATTCACCCCCTGTTTTAAGTCTTGAGGCCTTGATTGTTGTTCTTGCTACTGTAGCAGACACAATTTGCCACACTGTTGTTGAAGTGTCACGTTTTTCTACTATGTAGTTGTTGATAGAGCTTCCGCCATCATATTTGGGAGGTTCCCATGAAAAGCTGATGCTATCAGCTGTTACTTCCTCAATTTTAACTGGCCCTGTTGGAGGTTCTGGTTTGTCCAGAACAACAATGTTAAGATGTTCAGTGGCTTCCCCTGCAATATTGGCAAGCTTTATTGTATATTGACCAACATCTTCTTTAGAAGCTTCTTTAACTGTAAGCAAAGAGTTCTTTTCTGTATTCTCTGCATTAACTCTGGTTGTTTGTTTTAGAGGTAGATTGTCTTTATGCCATGTTACAGATGGCTTAGGGCGTGCAATGAATGGAACATCAACTTTCAGGTCTTCTCCAGCTAATACACTGAATGTATTAAATAGAAGATTGAATGTGGGAGCAATCACAAGATCTTTCGCAACCACTGGAACCCCCAATTGTCGAGGATCACTGATTCCTTTTTCATTTTGGGCTGATACACGGAACATGTATTCTTCCCCTTGAGTTAATCCAGTTATTTTGGCATCAGTAGTTTTGACTGTAGCACATGTGGTCCACTTTTCACTACCTTTGCTCTGCATCTCTACTATGTAACCCAAAATTCTGCTTCCTCCATCATGTTCTGGTTTTTCCCAACTCAATGAAACACTATTCCTGGTTACGTCATCCAAAGTAATTTTGCCTGGTGGAAGAGGTCTTTCTGATACTTTCACAGATTCAGAGGTTTCCACAGGTAACCCAATTCCATATTCATTTTCTGCAAGGACTCTAAAATAGTAATTGCAGCCTTCCTGTAACTGTTCTACTTTCCAACTGGTCTTGTGACAGTTGGCAGCTACTGTTGAATAAGCTTTCCTAGTTGATTCACGTTTTTCAACAATATAATTTTTTATTTTGGACCCACCATCTATAAGAGGTGGATCCCATGTTAATGTCACTGATTCTTTTGTTATTTCTTTTATTTTAAGATCTTGAGGTGCGCCAGGTGTATCGAGTACTCTGACATTCACAAATGCAGTTTTGCTTCCTGAACTGTTTTCTACTGTAAGCATATACTTCCCACTATCAAACCTGTTCACATTTTCAATTATTAGCAAAGTGTAAGAACTTGTTGATTCAATGCTTGCTCTTTCTATGTGTTCACCATTTTCTCTTGTCCACTTGACTTCTGGTGCTGGGCGACCTTTAATTGGAACAAATATTCTTAATGTGCAGCAAGCTCTTATACAAATAACTTTACGTAGTTCTGCATCTAACTCAATTTCTGGTGGCAACATTCTTTCTTCAGCCTTTGGTGCTCCAGGGACAAGGGCAGGCTCTCCAACCCCCTCAGCATTTAGAGCGTAGATTTGAATTTTATATTCCTGGTTTTCTTTCAGGCCTGTAATTGTATAAGATGTTGCTTTGAGCCCAGCTGGTGGTGTTACAACTTTCCATTCATCTTCTTCTGGTAATGATATATCCACCATGTAGCCTGTTATTTCTGAACCACCATCATACACTGGCTTATTCCAAGCAACTGTAATTGAAGATTTGCTAGTATCAAGAACTCTTGGATTTCCTGGAGGGCCAGGTTTAAAAACTGTGTCACATGCTTTGTAAAATGGACTGCATTGACTTGGTTTACTTATTCCTGCAACATTTTCCGCCATTACTCTGTATTCATATTCATGACCTTCAGTTAGCCCAGAAACCTTATATCTCAAATCAGTAAGGATTCTCTTGTTGCACTTTAGCCAACGGAGCCCTGATTTGTCACGTCGTTCTACAATATAGTTAGTTATTGGGCTTCCACCATCAGATTCAGGATGTCCCCAGCAAACTATCATGGTGTCTTTTGTAACAGTAGTTACTTCAGGGGTCTTAGGTGGATCAGGTGCTACATAAGGATTTACTGCAAGAGTAGGTTCAGATTCCAGAACTTCTCCAACTCCATATTTGTTGACAGCCATGACACGGAAAATGTACTCATTTCCTTTAAGTAGTTTGGTAACCTTGAATTTTGTGACTTGGACATCCGTTGCTACACTTGTCCAGGCCAATCTGCTGGTTTCACGTTTTTCAACAATATAGTGATCTATCTTTGCTCCTCCATCATCTAGTGGAGGTAGCCATGATATTACACATTTTTCAGATGTAACATCAGCTACAGACAATGGACCTTCACATGGGCCTGGTCTATCAAGAACTTTAACATTAAATACGTGTTTTGCAAATCCACCAGGATTAGAGGCCATTAAAGTGTATGCACCACCATCTTTCCTGGCTGAATCTTTGTTAACTAGTGCAGTGGAGAAATCTGCTATCTTAATTTCTAATTTTGCTGTATCTTCTAAGTCCTTTCCTTCCTTTGTCCATGACAATGTAGGAGGTGGACGGCCAGAAACATCGGCATCCAATCTGAAAGTCTCTCCTGCCTTCAGTATTATAACATCTTTGAACTTTGCATCAACCATTATTCGTGGCTCTTCAATGTCGTCTCTGCATGTTATTACATCTGATGGTTCTGATGGCAGACTGACAGCACCAGCAGCATTTCTTGCTGTAATTCTAAATTCATATTCTGCATTTTCTGTTAATCCACTAACTGTAAATTCAGTCTCCAGAATGTTACTAAAATTAGCCTTCAGCCAGCGTCCATTAGGAAGATCTCTCTTTTCAACAGTGTAGCCAGTTATCTTAAATCCTCCATTGTATTCTGGTTTGGTCCATTGGAGAGTGACTGAATGCCTATTTATATTTATAGCAACTGGTTTTCCTGGTGCATCAATTGGATCCAGTGCAAGGGTAGGCTCAGATGACTTACTTGGCTTGCTCTTACCGGCCATATTTTCTGCTACAATACGGAATTCATATCCAATTCCATCAGTTAATCCTGAAGATTTATATATGTTTCCTACTATGAGAGCCTTGCTTACTGTCTGCCACATGATACTATTTCGCTCTTTTCTTTCAATATGATATCCTAGAATTGGACTTCCACCATCGGTAATAGGTTCATTCCAGCTAATGGTCATTGAATCCTTTGTAACTGCAATGACTTGAGGTGTACCTGGAGGCCCTGGAACCTTAAATGGATAAGCAGCAACTACAGAGTCTGAATTCAAAGGTGGACTGGTTCCATATCTGTTCTGAGCTTTAACACGGAATTGATACTCTAATCCTGTGGTCAAACGAGTTGCTTTAAAGGTTGTGCGTATCACGGTAGATGCTAATTCTGTCCATGTTGTGCTGTTGGTTTCACGTTGTTCCACAATGTAATTGCTTATTGGAACTCCACCATCATTTTCTGGTGGATCCCAGGAAAGAGTTACAAAATCAGATGAGATTTCATCAAACTTGATTGGTCCAGTAGGAGGTCCAGGAACATCATGCACTTGCACAGATATAATGTCACTAATTTCACCAACAATATTCTTTGCTGACACATTATATTTTCCAGAATCACTCCTTACACATTCATTGATGTTTAGAATTGTTGCATTCGCTGTACGTTCCACATTCAGCCTCTGGGTTTCTCTAAGAAGCTGATCTTCCTTCTTCCATGTTACAGTTGGTTTCGGTCTTCCAAGTACAGGAATTTCCACTTTAATATTATCACCAGCTTTAGCAATGACTGATTTGTGATAGAGTCCTCGCAAGTCAAATTCAGGAAGCATTTGCTGTTCCTTAACAACAACAGGTCTGCTTTCTCTTGGATCACTTCTTCCAGCACTGTTAACAGCCATAACTTGGAACACATATTCTTCATTTTCATTGAGATTTTTGACAATGTAGTCTAATGTTTTTACAGTTGCAATGTGTGTCCATTGAGTAGAACCTTTCTTCTGTGCTTCAATAACATAGCCAGTAATTTTGCTACCACCATCATGTTCTGGTTTTGGCCAAGCAAGACTGACAGTGGTCCTAGTAATATCCATGATATTTAAGCTTTCTGGAGGAGATGGTGCTTCTGAGGCTCTTATTGGTTCAGCAGTTTCCACAGGTTCACCAATTCCAAATTCATTTTCAGCCAGTACTCTGAAGTAATATTCACATCCTTCTGCCAAGTTTGGAATCCTTAGAGAGCACTTCTGGCAGTTAGTTGTGATTGTTGAATAAGCTTTGCGGGTGGACTCACGTTTTTCAACAATGTAGTTTGTAATTCGAGATCCACCATCAATGAGTGGCATATCCCACTGCAATGTAATGCTGTCTTTTGTAACATCCCTTGCTTTAAGGTTTGATGGAGGGCCTGGTGAATCTAAAACTCTTACATTTACAAATCCAGATTTCTTTCCAGCAGCATTTTCAAGTGTCATTGTAAATTTTCCAGCATCATATCGGTTGCACTCAGTAATGATTAGAAGAGAATATGATTCTGTATTCTCAATGTTGGCTCGTATTTTAAGTGGAATGTCGCCTTTCATCCAGGTGACCTCTGGTGCAGGACGTCCTTTAATAGGTACAAATATACGGATGCTTAATCCAGCTCTAACAACAAGTGTCCTCCGTAGCTCAGCATCTAGTTCAAAGTCTGGAGTTTCTTCACGATCTTTGATTTCTACATCATTAATTTGTGCTGGTTCTCCAGTGCCTGCAGCATTTATTGCACGAATTCTGAATTTGTATTTTCCTCCAGATTGGAGATTGGCAACAACAAACTCAGTGATTCGTAAAGCCGATCCAGTGGTGTCTTTAATCCATTCTTCCTCTGCCTCTTTTTGATGTTCTACAATATAGCCAGTGATTTCAAGTCCACCATCATAGTGAGGCTTGCCCCAGTTTAATGTTGCAGTTGATTTTGTCGTATCAGTAATTCTTGGATTAGAAGGTGGTCCAGGTGGGTCTATAATGAAAAGATAAAGAACACATAGTTAAAAGACAACCCACAATATAATAAACAATCTTGCAACATATGCAAAAAAAAAATTGCTTCTGTACTTACATGCAACATCCTTTGTTAAAACTGCAAGAGATGATTCACTAGGAGGACCGATGCCTGCTTTGTTCTCTGCACTCACTCTGAATTCATATTCATTGCCTTCAGTGAGTCCAGTGACTTTCAGTCTAAGATCAGAAACAGGTTTCTTTGATGCTCTCACCCATCTCAATCCTTTCTTTTCTCTTCTTTCAACGTAATAGCCAGTGATTTCGCTACCACCATCATGCGCTGGGCGTTTCCAGCCAATAGTAACAGTTGTCTTTGTTACATTTGTTGCTTCTGGTTTTCCAGGAGCTCCCGGAGGGCCTATCAAAGATAATATGGATGTAATTACCCATAAATATTCTTATATTAAAAAATATAGTGTATACACTGTTGACAGTATATGTTGTTACTTACCATAGCTATCCACCATTTTGACTGGGTCAGATGGTGTTGGTTCGCCCACACCATATTGGTTTACAGCAGAAACACGGAAGATGTATTCATTTCCTTGGATTAATTTGCTCACAACATGTCTGCAAGATTGAATGTTTTCAGCTACAAGGGTCCAAAGCAAACGGCTGGTCTCTCTCTTCTCCAAAGTGTATGATATAATTGGTGATCCACCATCTTCTGCAGGAGGTGTCCAGTTTAGTGTGGCTTTCTCTGCAGATACATTGCTCACTTCAATTGGTCCTGGAGGGCCTGGTATGTCCAATACCTTGACATGTACATGCTCCTCTTTTGTGCCAAAAGCATTACTTGCAGTAATTGTGTATTCACCTGAATCCTTCCTAGAAGCATATTTAACGGAAAGGGTGGAAGATGTTGGACCTGTTTCAATATTCACAATGTCAGAATGTTTGAAATCCTTTCCTGCTTTAGACCATACAGATGTTGGAGGTGGTTTTCCAAGAATGCTTGTGGCAGTCATGACAATGGTATCTCCTGCCTTTACTGTCAAACCTTCTTTCACTGCTGGATCAATAACTATAGTTGGTGCCTCTGAAAGAAGAAATACAATCCATTATTAGTGAATTACCAAATATTGGTTTGAACAACAAATACTGAACATCTCAGCATTATAACATGATAACTTGCAATTTGAAACGTACCGTATTCATCTTTACATACAACCGTTCCTGTTGTCTCAGATGGAGGACTGATGGCTCCAGCTGTATTTTTAGCTTTTATTCTGAATTCATATTTTCCTCCTTCTATAAGATCATTCACTGTAAATGCACACTCCTGGACATTAACATGATTAGCCTTCATCCAACTCTTAGCCGGTATGTCACGTTTTTCCACAATGTATCCTACCAATTTGTGTCCACCATCATATTTTGGCTCTGTCCATATAAGAGTGGCTGAGCTTCTAGTTACACTAATGACCTCAGGCTTACCAGGTGGATCTAGAAAAGAGTATATAATTTATAGCATATATTTAGCACGTTACCATGATCGAAACTGTATTTTACTATAGGCAAACTTACCAATTGGGTCAAGGGCTATGATTGGCTCAGATGGTAGGCTTGGTTTGCCTACTCCAGCAAGGTTTATTGCCATAACTCTGAATTCATACTCTAGACCCTCAGTTAAGCCTGTAACCCTACAGTCTCTCATTCTCAGTGGAGTTGAACTTGATCTCTTCCACAATAGGCTGTTTCTTTCTTTAAATTCAAGATGATAACCTAAATAATAAAATAATGCAATTAGTCACTAGAAAGTAGACTTGTACATTAATGATTTTATATAAATTATACAGATGCACTTAACAGGTTTTCAATACAGTATACCAAAAAGATACAAAAAGATCTCAGAATTTGCATAACGTTAGTTGGCATCACAGTAAATTCGGTGTCTCAAAGTTAATGTTACACTGCATCAATCACAGAAATGGAGACACAATATTACACAGGAGTAACATGTTTATACCTGTTATTGGTGATCCTCCAGTCTTCCTTGGATCTACCCAGGTTAATGTTGCAGAATCATGTTTAATATCAACAATGTTTGGTGGTGGAGGTGCATCAGGTACATCTATAAGACAAAATAATTGTATTAGATAACCTGCACAACGCAATATATTTTGGTTTGGTAAATCATTTATATAGTTCAATATTACTTACTAAATGGATGTCTTGCAATAATGTTTTCAGATTTCAGACCCTCACCAACTCCATATTTGTTTTCAGCACAGACTCTGAAGATGTACTCTGTACCTTCATGAAGTCTAGTTACTCTAAATGAAGTCTTTTGAACTGCAGAAGCACAAGTCACCCATTTGTTTGTCACAAAGTCTCTCTTTTCAAGGATGTAGTTTGTAATTTCAGATCCGCCGTCATCTTTAGGTGGACCCCAGATTAGAGTTACTGCATCAGCAGTTACTTCATCAAATTTAATAGGGCCTGTTGGGATGCCTGGCTTTCCAACAACTTTCACAAATAATGTGGATTCCTTAGTCCCAGCAGGGTTCTTCAAGGTAATTGTATATTTTGATGCATCATCTTTCTGGCACTCACGTACTGTCAAAATAGTGTTTACTGCACTAGACTCAACAGTTACTCTTCCTGTTTCAGTCAAGACCTTGTCCTCACCCTTCTTCCAGGTTACTGTTGGAACAGGTTTCCCACTAATTGGAATTTTGAGTCTAAAGCTGCTACCTTCCTTGGCAATATAGCACAAATCTGGTAAATCTTTCAAGTCCAGATTGGGGGCAACTATAAAATAAAAGAAAACCGTAGTTGTTTATTGAAATACATGACATGAAATATATTCACATTCCATACTTTAAGATTTATGAATGTCATGCCAGTCAAGTTAAATCATTACATACCAACATCATCCTTAGCCACAAGTGTAATTTCACTTGGAGAACTGTACCCAGAAACATTCTGAGCCATCACTCTAAAAGTGTATTCCTTTCCTTCATTCAAATCTTTCCTTGTGTATTGTAGATTCTTGGACCGCATCACTTCTTTCCACTTGTCCTCAGCAGTCAATTGTTCCACAACATAGCCAAGAATATGGCTTCCACCATCACTCACTGGTTTCTTCCATGCTATTGTGCATGATGACTTGGACACTGCTAGTGTTTTCAGATCTTTTACTGGCCCAGGTTTTTCTAGAAAAATACATGGAGAATAATAATGATTTGGCATTGTCAAAATTATCCAAATGATCCATGTAACCACATAAAAGCTCACAAGAGAAAAATTAAATAAAGACAAACTTTCTTCTTTTTAACCAAACTTTTTAAACCTTTTTTAAAAAAAAAAAAAACACATCAAATGACTATAAAAGTGATAAGAAAAAAGGTACATTGATCTAGTATTACATTTAATGACAATGTATTACCATGTATAAAACAAATAAATACCAACCCAATTTTTTGTTACTCTTACTAATCTGATGCCATTAAATAACTACCTTCTAGATTTCTCCAAGACAGAGCTGGGCAGCCTGTAACATGACAGTTTATTTTTTTTTTTTAAATAAATGTCACTTGTATTAAGTGTTAGGAGGCTTGCTGAGTACTCGGGTATGCTTTATTTCATCTGTGTAATCTTTACTTTTTATTTCCTTTCATTTTAAAGAGCTTGCAGAAGTAAACTATGCATTGCAAATAGACATTGTCTCAACCCAACCTTCTTTCTTACCAGATGCTTTAACGGCATCATGGGTCTCACATGGTTCACCAATGCCATATTCGTTTTCAGCTAAAACTCTGAACAAGTATGATTTGCCTTCTTCCAGGTTAGGTATTCTAAATGATGTTTTAGAACAGTCGGTGGAGACTGTTGACCAGGCCTTCCTGTCAGCGTCACGCTTTTCAACAATGTAGTTCTTCACTGGACTTCCACCATCAATGATTGGAGGATCCCATGAAATCATTGCTGAGTCCTTTGACGTTTCTTTAATAACAAGGTTCACAGGAGGTCCAGGTGTATCTATATCAAATAGATCAGTTAATTATTATATAATGTATGCATTGTATATAACTCTCTGCATGCTGGTAGGTAGGTAACCATAATGTGTCCACATTTGTATATAATATAGACTTCTCTGTCTCACCAATATATGTAGGGAAAAGTGTGTGGAAAGAAAGAGGTAGTAATATCAACTTTTAGTACATTAGTGGTCAGCAGGATAGAAGCTTGATAGCCTTCTACATGATCCACACAGATATCTTACTAAGGCATAGGTTTTCTTCTGTTATAATTATCTTATATTAACATATTTCATAAAACTCACCAAGAACCTTGACTACAATAGTGTATGCTTTTACACCACTGCTGTTCTCCAAGGTTAAGATGTATTTTCCAGCATCATACTTGTTAACATTTTCACATCGTACAAAGGTGTCATACTCAGTTGTCTTGATATCCATGCCTATTCTTTCTTTAATGTTTGCATTTAGCTTAGACCAAGAAATCTTTGGTGAAGGACGTCCTCGCACTGGTACATAAATCCTCAATGTAGTTCCAGCACGTAGCACAATAGCCTTCCTCAAATCAGCATCCAGATCTCCTTCTGGAGGAACTAATGTTAAAATAAAAAAGATTAGACATATATACTATGCAAACCATTTGAAAAAATTATAGTTCTGTATATTAACACAGGTAGGTAATTTAAGAGGAAGTAGGGGAAAAAAGTTTCTAGAAAAATAAATTGAAAAATCTTGGGTTGCATGAGTGAATGGATGAAGAAAATCGAAACATTGATTTGAAGAGATGGAGAAAGGCTTAAGAGAGTAGTAGTACTGTCAGGGAGCAAAAAAAGTCTGGAAAAGAGAGAAAAATTAGGCTAAAGGAGATGGGAAAAAGCCTAGGGGATAAGAGAAAGCTAAGTCTGGGGCAAAGGCAAAATTAAGGAAGAAAAAAGCTGTGGCTTAGTAATATATTAAAAACAAACTACTTACTTAGAATGTCTTGAGCTGTATGTTTGTCAGGAACTTCACTGGGATCACTATGTCCAACTTTATTCACAGCTGAAACACGGAACTGATACTCTGTTTTATCCATGAGTCCAGTAACAGTGTACTTGGTTTCTTGCAGATTCTTTGGTAAATTGCTTCTGAACCAGTTATCTGTGTCACCTCGTTTAACTTCAACCAAATAACCTATAATAGGGCTTCCTCCGTCATAGGCTGGTTTACTCCAAGACAAACTTACACTGTTTCGAGTTGTGTCAATTACTTTTGGGAAAGCAGGTGGTCCAGGTGGATCTGTTAGAAGAATACAATAGGAAAACGTTAAGTATTTTTGTTTTATATGTAAAGTAATCTCTTTTACTATGTAACATAATTAAGTTACAGTGTCACTTACACTGGGGTTCCAGGGCATAAGCGCCCTTTGATGAATCACTAGGTTTGCCTGGGCCAGCCTTATTTAAGGCGATAACTCTGTATTCGTATTCGGTGCCTTCTTGGAGTCCAGTTGCCTTCACTGTTCTTTCAATTACAGGCTTCCTATTTACCTTTGACCAGGTAAAAGATTTGGTCTCGCGCTTTTCAAGCATATATCCAGTAATTGGAGAACCACCATCATCAGCAGGGCTTTTCCAGCTCACAGTCATGTGATCCTTTGTTATGTTGCTTATAATGGGTGGTTCACATTTGCCAGGCACATCTGTTAAGAAAGATATAAAATGTCAAAGTTTTTCAAAGTGTATGGTCAACACTCCAGAAGATCAATGGTTTCCAATGCATTCCTTACCATAGGGATTCTTAGCCACCACTGATTCTGTTAAAATAGGATCACCAACACCATATTTGTTTTCAGCGGCTATACGGAACTGGTATTCATGTCCTTCAATGAGTTTCTCTACGGTACAGCTGGTGGTTTGCACATTAGCTGAAACTTGTGCCCAATTTGGTCTGCTTGTTTCACGTTTATCAATGACATAATTTGTAATATCAGACCCGCCATCTTCCAGTGGAGGATCCCAGCTAAGCATAGCACGATCGGTATATACATGATTTATTTTCACTGAAGCAGGAGGTCCTGGTTTATCTGTAAATAAAATAAAACAAATGCTTTATCTTCATATATGATATTTCTTGGAAACCCACAGTGACAAACATGATTCTACTATTTGACTTACCTAGCACTTTCAGTTTGATAGTTGCTGACTTAGAGCCACTTGCATTTTCAGCAGTGATAGTATATTCTCCTGTTTCTTTACGGTTAACAAAGAACAACTCCAATAGGCAAAGATTCCTTTTAGTTGTAATTTTAATACCTTCACTTGGTTTTACATCTTCGGTTCCTTTTTTCCAAGTGATTGCTGGCATAGGTTTGCCGAATACCTGAGCATCCAGACATACATTTGATCCAGCTTTGACTGTGACCAGAGATTTCATCTGAATGCTTAAATCAATCTTTGGAGGAACTGTAGAAAACAAGAACAATGTCATTTTGTAAATATAATAATGGTTTATGAAATATTAATTTAATATTTTATGCAGGATATCTAATATAGTGTATGCTAATGACAATTCTCATGGCATGTTTGAAAGCATAATATGTGTCCCTAATTTCACCTGTTATTTTCAGTTGCAAATATGTAGGCACTTTAACCCAATCCTTTGTGTTTATTTGTCTTTTCTTAATTTAATTAATTAAATAATGTATATATTTTTCATTACCTGTTTTTTTAATTCTTAAAAGTAATTAATCAGTATAGATGAATTAAAAATGCAAAAAAATAAATAAAATAAAACCTATATATATATTCAATTATCTATCTATCTATCTATCTATCTATCTATCTATCTATCTATCTATCTATATATATATATATATATATAGATATATATATATATCTATATATATATATATATCTATATATATATATATATATATATATATATATATATATATTTGTTCTTACCATTTTCTGCTTGAATGGTGATTGGATCTGAAGGTTCGGAAGGTCTGCTGGTATTGATAGCTGTTTTGGCAATTGCTCTGAACTGATACTTCTCACCTTCCTCTAAGTCGGTGACAATATACTCCTCAGTTGGAATTTGAGATGCTGTGGTATTACATTTTATCCACCTTTCTCCTGGGAGTTTGCAGGCTTCAACAATGTAACCTATGATCTTACTTCCTCCATCATGTTTTGGCCGAGTCCATACAAGAGACACAGTGCTTCTGGTAATATCAACAACTTCAGGTTTACCAGGAGGATCTACAAATAAATATGGTGTATTAATAAGAATGTTTAAAGTTACTAATATATGATTTCTATTACCTTGTCTTCCATATTGTACATACCAACTGGCGTTCTTGCTGTGACATATTCAGTTGGCTTGCTGGGCTTGCTGGCTCCAGCTCTGTTGAGGGCAGAAATTCTAAATGTGTACTCTAAGCCTTCAATCATGCCGACACAAGGATATTCAGTTGAACGCACAGCAGTGTCATTGGCCTTCACCCAGAGCAAACTGTTTCTTTCCTTGCGTTCTATTATATAGCCAGTAATGGGGCTGCCACCATCATTGTCAGGTCTGTCCCATGCCACAAATATGCAGTCTTTGTTGACTTTAGTTACCCGGGCATTCTTTGGCTCACTAGGAACATCTGCAAATATTAATTCAACATTTAGTTTCTATTTCATTTTATAAAACAAAATCATGGACAGATAATTAAAAAAGTACTATATACCGAATGGGAACTTGGGAATCATTCTGTCTGATGTAATGGCCTCCGAAACTCCAAACCGATTTTCAGCACGGACACGGAATATATATTCTTGACCAGCTATTAGTTTTCCTACGTGGCAACTAGTTTTGGTAACAGAGGCAGCCATAACCCAATCACCTCTGCTTACATCACACTTTTCAACCACGTAATTTGTAATATTGCTGCCACCATCCTCAAGAGGCAAGTGCCATGAGAGTGCGCAAGCATCAGAGTCAATATCACTGATTTCAAATGGATGTTCTGGTGGACCAGGGATGTCTGTAGGTACACAATAAGGAAACAATAAGCAAATTAATAAATGTTATCGTCTTCACAGCAAATTAATACATGTTATTGTCTTCACATAAAATAGAATTGCAATATATAAATTTACATACCCATAACCACAACACGGACTCTCTGTGTGGTAATTCCTGAACTGTTTTCTGCACTAACAGTGTAGAAACTACTATCCTTCCTTGTGATATCTTTGATGATAAGAACAGTTGAGTTTTGTGACTTATGGACAGTCAGACGACCTGAGGGCATTACATCCTCTTCTCCTTTCAACCATCTGGTGGATGGGGCGGGTTTTCCATAGACATGTGCTTCGATTCTAAGTTTAAGTCCTGCTTTGATGTTGATGTGTTCAGGCAATAAGATCTTGGGTGGCACTATAAAAAAAGAAAACATTAATTACACAACCGTACGCATAAAAGCTTTCAGTTTTTTACGACTTTGTTGACTTAATTGTTGTCCGATAAAACATAGCACAAGCAGCAATTTTGTTACTTACTTAGCTGTTCTTTGATTTCAAATAAGCCTTCAGCTTCTCTTGGTAAGCTCACACCAACAGCATTTCTTGCTGCTACCCGGAATTTGTATTTTGTGCCCTCTTTAAGTCCAACAACTACAATATTAAGATCTTTTACAACTGAATACTGGGTCCAGTTATTCTCAGGTTGTCCTTCTGATTGGAAACTAATAATGTAGCCATCAATTTTTGATCCACCATCACGCAGTGGTGGTAGCCAAGCCAAAGTGGCACTGTTCTTTGTAATTTCTGTGACGTCAAGCTTTTTAGGTGGGTCTGGTGCACCTGAAAAATATAATTGTTGAATATTTGTTTTAATACGCAATTACAAAAAAAAAACTATCTTTGCAAGTCTCTAAGTAATTTTTATTATTTCTGTCTTTAAAATGTTAGCATAGAATGATAGGAGACTATTGATTAAAAACACATAAACCTAGATTTAAATTAATGAAATTTTTTTTGGGGAAATCTGAGCCGCCAATAATAAAATTTTCTTTTTTTAGTAGAACATTACTTCTAATCTAATATCTACATAACATGTTAACCAATAATTAAAGCCAGATACATATAAGAACCTACAAGACCATTTAGGTTCCTCAATAAAGACTTCTATGAGCTAAGGGTTTAGATAGAATATAGGTTACAAATTTTGGTAAGCTATAAAACTACCTCCAGAAAGTTGGGTATATGGTTATATTGTATTATGGTTTATGTTTGTAGCACTAGTTAATATATTAAGGACTTTGGCTGGAGAGAAAGAATTTGTAATTTAATAATTGATGATCTTACAGGAAAAAGACGGACAGTTTCTGAATGCCTACAGACTTACACATAATGCCCATTGGAAGATGCATATTGAGCCATTACTCCACCCCATAAATGTATTTTAAGGCCAAGATTGACTGCCCTTCATTTAAATAATTGCAGCACTATGGATAGTACATCACCCACCCCATCACTTTTACTCTTTTTACTTTTTTTCCCCTCTTGTTTCTCAAAACATTGAGTTTTATATGGATAGAATCAGTATACTGGATGTGTGTATTTTCCCAACAATATGCATATTATAAATTGTATTTTCTATACAGCTTCTCAATAAAATGATTATTAATAATTAGTAATTTAGAATGTAAGTTATGCAATTGTTAGCATTTGGTAACTATGTACAAACTTGGTTGTTCCTGTAATATAAAATGACATGCACAGTACTCACTTAATGGATCTGTTGCAAGTACACCTTTTGGTGTATCTTTTGGAACACCTGACCCATACTCATTCACAGCTGTAACTCTGAAGAAGTATTCAGTTCCAGGTACAAGGTTGGCAACCTTGAAACTAGTTTTTTTCCAGTCAGCAACTACTGTTGCCCATGTCTTCCTGTCCACTTCTCGCTTCTCCAAGATATAGTGAGTTACAGGACTTCCACCATCATTTTCTGGAGGTACCCAGGAAAGCTGGCATGACATTTTTGTCACATCCGTTGCTGTAAATTCTGCAACAGGTCCAGGGGTATCTAGGAGACACATTATATATTAGAATGCCATCCCACTACACATGTGATTTCATTTTTGATCAGTAGCAACATATATTGCATTTGCTTACCAAGAACTCTAACATTAACAAAAACAGCCTTTTCTCCTGCTGCATTAACAAGAGACAATGAATATTTGCCAGAATCATCACGTGTAGAGTTGGGAATGACAAGGAAGGCCATTGTATCAAGTAGGTCCACCTGTCCTTTCCTGACAACATTATCGATGCCCATTCTCCTCCATGTTACTTTTGGTGCAGGTCTTCCTCTGACCAAAGCAAACAGCCTAATTGGACAACCTGCTCTAACTGTGACAAGTTTCCTCATACTTGCATCCAATTCAATTTCTGGAGATTCTGTAAATAATAAAAATAAATCATTAGAAAACTGTGATAGTTGTTTTTTAAACACTGTATCAGATTTTCATCTACAAAAATTTACCAAGTATTTCTTTGGGAGAAACAGCCTCCTTGAGTTCAGCAGGTCGACCAATACCAACTTGGTTTTGTGCAGATACCCTGAATTCGTATTCAAGCTTATCAATAAGGCTGGTAACAGTGGACTGTGTATGGATAAGCTGAGCAGCTACATTGCATTTCTTCCATCCTTCTTCTGGGTCCTTGGTTTCTGTTTTTTGTCTCATTTCTACAACATACCCAATTATTGGGGCACCTCCATCATAGACAGGCTTTCCCCATCCCAATGTAATGGAAGTCTTTGTACTGTCAGCAACCTTGAGGTTTGTTGGAGGTCCAGGAGGTTCTAATAGAAAATAAAAATAGCAAATTATAGAACAATGCTACCAGTATAATATTTAATGGTTAATTGAGTAATAAAACTAGAAATTACCTATTGGGTCTTTGGCAACTACAGGTCTTGATGGACCACTTGGGTCTCCAAGCCCAATTTCATTTTCGGCTTTAACACGGAACTGGTACTCATGTCCTGGTATGAGGTTTGTAACTTTCAACCGCCTTTCTGGAATTGCACTCTTTGTTACAGCCACCCATCTCAAAGATCGTTTTTCTTTCTTTTCTAGAATATATCCAGTAACAGACTTTCCACCGTCATATTCTGGAGGATTCCAGATTACCGTCATTTCATCCTTGCTGACTTTGCTAACTTCTGGAGGCTCAGGTGGTCCAGGTCTGTTATAGCGTGTCTTAGCAACAATTGGTTTTGTTTCTGTTGGTGGGCCAGTACCCATCTTGTTCTCTGCACGAACTCTGAAAATGTATTCATTTCCTTCAATAAGCCGAGTAACATGTGCATGATTTAATATCACAGATGAAGAATAGGTAGACCACACCATACGCTTGCTCTCACATTTCTCCAAGATATAGTTTTGAATTTCACAACCTCCATCATCTTCTGGTAGATCCCAACTGAGTGCACATCTGTCACTTGATACATCAGAAACTTTCAGGCTTCTTACTGGGCCAGGTACATCAAGAACATTAACACTAGCATGTGCTGTGAAGCTTCCTGCTGCATTAGTGGCAGTAACAGTATATTTTCCACTATCAGATCGTTTTGACTTTTCAAGAATGAATTTTGAGTAATCAGTTCCACTTTCGACTTTAAGTCTTGGAGATTTTGTTATGTCTGTTTCATCTTTGTCTTTAGTCCAAGTTACTTCTGGTTGAGGTTTCCCTCTTACACCAGCTTCAATTCGAATTGTGTCTCCAGCTTTTACAACTAGAGTTCCAATTAGTTTCAGATCCAGTACAGGCTTCAAAAGTTCCTCCTTTACTAAAACTTCAGCTGTTTTCACCCAGTTACTCTCACCTCCTTCATTCTTGGTCTGCACCCTGAACTGATAGAACTGATTTTCATGGCATCTATCTATAAGATAGTTTGTTTCTTTGATACTACCCTTGTGAACCCTTTCCCATTCATCAGAATCTTTAAGCTTTCTCTCAACATGGTATGTCAGATTAGGGCTTCCACCATCATAATCTGGTCGCCTCCATTTCAGGTAAACAAATGACTTCCCTACTTCAGCAATATGAAGGTTTTCAGGTTCTCCTGGCTTTTCAATTGGGTTAATAGCAAGAATTGGAGTTTTTGTTTCTACAACTGGACCTGGGCCAACCTTGTTTTCTGCACACACTCTGAAGAAATATTCATGGTGTTCTATAAGAGAAGCTTTTATCAAACGCTTAGTGAGGTCTGAAGAGATGACAAACCATCCTCTTTGGTTTGGTTCACGATATTCCACAATGTAGTTTGTTATTTCAGAACCACCATTATCTTGTGGATTTTCCCAGGCTACCACACATGAGTCTTTAGTAATATAACTTAATTTAAGGTTCTGGCATGGTCCAGGTCTGTCAAGTACATTGACAACAACTGCTCCCTGAGCTTGGCCACTGCTATTCTTTGCCAGAATTGTATATTTACCATGATCAGCTCGCGTTGCTGATTTGATTTGAAGATCAACATGTGGGAAGTCTTGAGTAATCTCAGTCCTATTATCTTTGAACACATTTTTGCCATCCTTGTTCCATGTTATGTCTGGATCTGGTCTACCTTTTACACGTGCAGATATATGAATTGTTTGTCCCACTCTAACAGTGAGCAAGTCACGGCAGGTTACATCAAGATCAACCTCTGGAGGATGCAGAATATCTTTAGCAAGTACTGATTCGGGTAATTCTCTAGGTTCGCCTTCTCCTACAATGTTGGCAGCCTTTATGCGGAATCTGTATTCGTTTCCTTCAATTAAACCTGGTACTCTGAATGCACATTGCTTTATGAGATCATCTGGGTTAATTCTATCCCATTTAGCTGATCCTGATTTCTGGCACTCCACAATATATCCTAGAATGGGACTGCCTCCATCTCTAGTAGGCTTGGTCCACACCAAGTCAGCTGTTTCTCTACTCTTATCTTTCAGTTTTGGATTTATTGGAGGACCTGGTGGTGAAATAGGACGAGAAGCTTTTATTGGATCTGAAACTGGAGATGGTTTACTTAGTCCAGCGATATTTTCAGCAAAGACTCTAAACTCATATGTGTTTCCTTCGTAGAGGCCTGTAGCTCTGTATTTCAAATCAAGCACTGGTGTCTTGTTGACCCTTACCCATTTGCCAGATATTTCTCTTCTTTCAACAATATAACCACTGATTGGACTGCCTCCATCTGATTTAGGTATTGTCCATGACACTGTTGCAGCATTTTCAGTAACGTCATAAGCTACTGGCTTTCCAGGTGGTGATGGTGGATCAAACATATGCTTGGCAACAGCTGGCTGAGATTCAAGAGGATTACCAATGCCCATCTTATTCTCTGCTCTAACACGGAAAGTGTATTCATAACCTTTTTGAAGTCGTGGAATTTTAGCCTTTGTCTGTGTGCTGCCTGAACTGACTATACTCCAGGTTTGTTTTTTGCCTTCACATTTTTCTACAATATAATTCATTACAGCACTTCCACCATCATCTTTTGGAGGCCTCCAAGAGATAACCATGTGATCTGGTGTAACTTCAAGGATATTTAATGGTCCTGTTGGTGGTCCAGGGACATCCAATACTGTAAGATGAAGTGCAGCAGTCTTGCTTCCAGCTATGTTTGACACTGTTAGCAAATACTCTCCTGTATCTTTTCGTGTGCAGTTCTTGATTGTAAGCACAGTTGAGTAACTGTCAGTATCGATTGTATAGCTGCCTTCTGATTTTATTTCTTCACTGTCAGTTACCCATTTTGCTGTTGGAACAGGGATACCTCTTATGATAGCAGGGAGCCTTACGGTGGTACCTGCTTTGACTACAAGACCTTCTATTAACTTAACATCAACTTCAATACTTGGAGGTGCTGAAAAAAAAATAATAACAATTACATTGCAAGAATCAGTACCTCTTTGTGAACAACATTTAATTTGGGCATTTACAATGGTTAATTACCTAGTTTTTCTTGGCACTCTATTGGTATGGTTGTGTCTGGACGACCAATTCCAGCAATATTCTGAGCCCTCACACGGAATTTGTATATTTTTCCATGCTTTAGCCCAGTAACAAGACATTCTGGTATGGAAACAGTCTTGAAATTAACCCAGTCCTCTGTACCATCTTCTTGATAGTCAACTATAAAGCCAGTAATTTCAGAACCACCATCACGGTCAGGGAAGTTCCAAGCAAGTGATACTTCAGTCTTGTCGAAGTCAACATGATGAAGGTTCTTTGGTGGTCCAGGAGGATCTAGAATACAGGTAAAATGTATGTAGCAATTTTGAAATAGTGACTAAAACAGGACAAAAAAATAATATTAAATATTAAAAAAATAAACTTACAGATTGGATCAATGGCCTTTATTGGCTTTGGTGATTCAATATAAGAACTACGTCCATACTGGTTCTCTGCAGCAACACGGAATAGATATTGTGTTCCTTCTAACAGATGTTTAGCCATTACACTATGTTTCTTGGATGTAGTTGAAATTGGCACCCATCGAGGAGTTGCAACATCTCGCTTTTCAATAATGTAATTCGTAATAACAGAACCACCATTATCTTCCGGCTCTTTCCAAGAAAGGTAGCAAGAATCTTTTCTAATTTCACTAATCAGTAGATTTCTTGGTGGGCCAGGCTTATCTGAAATTATATTTGAAATTATATTAAACATTTAAAAATATGTATTACTGTGATTAAAAAGAAAATGTGAAAATATAATTAAGGTAAATATATCTTACCAAGTACAATAACTTTAACTGAGACAGTCTTAGAACCAGCTTCATTTTCTGCAGTTAATGAATAGATTCCTGCATCTTCTTTGGCACAGTTACGAATTTCCAGTTTGCTACCTACAGGTGTAACAGCAATATCTGCCTTTGTAGATACTTCTTTATCTTCTTTTTTCCAAGATACTTTGGGGACTGGAATTCCTGTGATTACTGCGCTGAGTGTCAGTGTATTTCCAGCTTTAATTAGTTGTTCACGTGCCATATTTGCATCAATTAATAGCTCCGGTGGTTCTAAAGGAAGGAACACAAGATATTACTCGGGATTTTTTCAATATGTTTGCATAGAATGAAATAGGTAGGCAGACATAGGGATAGACAGGCAGACAGACAGAAATCTTTACCAAGTCTATCTTTCACTTGAACTGGATCACGAACATTCGCAGGTTCAGAGGTGCCAGCAGCATTTACAGCCATTATTCTGAATTTGTATGTATCACCATCAGTAAGCCCAGTTACAGTGTGTTTGGTGTCAGGGCAGCCATCAGCAGAAAGATTAGATTTCTTCCATTCTTCATCACCTTTTTGGTATTCAACAAGGTAACCAATAATCTTGCCTCCACCATCATGTCGTGGTGGATGCCAAGACAAGCTAACAGAATTTTTGGTTTTGTCAACTGCTTCTGGATTGACAGGTGGACTTGGTTTGACTATAAATAGAAAAAAAAATTGCTTTAAAATCCAACAAGGCACTAGATTTTTTATATAATATGATTTCAGATGGATTATTATGCATAAGATGTTAAAGCAAAAGTTATACCTATTGGGTCTTTGGCAAACACAGGTTTAGATGGGGGACTGGGATCACCAACTCCTATTTCATTTTCTGCTGATACTCTGAATTCGTATTCACATCCCTCAAGAAGATCAGTTACTCTATATTGTGTATCTGGATAAATAGGCTCTCTAGAGACTTTTGCCCATCGATTGGACATTGTTTCTTTCTTCTCCACAATATAAGCAAATATGGGCTTGCCACCATCACGTGGCCTGTTCCATATGACCAGAGCTGAATCTTTAGTTACATCCTTAAGTATTGGTTGTTCAGGTGCCTCAGGAACCCCTATAAAACATATTAAATACCAATGTTAATAATATTTACCATTTTTTTATTAAACTAGTTAGGATATCAAATAACTAGGCAGATCACATACTGAAGCGGTCTTTGGCTTTAATTTCATCAGACAAGAGTGGGTCGCTTATACCATACAGATTTTCTGCACAAATTCGAATCACGTATTCCCTTCCTTCAATTAATTTAGGTATTTTGCAAGTTAATTTGTTAGTTGCTGATGTCACTGGCATCCAGAGGTCTCTATTGGTGTCCCTCTTCTCAACAATGTAATTAGTGATTGCACTACCACCATCATCAAGAGGAGGCTTCCAGGAGACAACCATAAAATCTTTATGCACTTCATCGAAAATTACAGGACCAACTGGTGGCTGTGGACGATCTATTTGAAGTAAACAAAACAACAACATGATTATTTACAAAACCTCCAAATTCAAGATGCAGGCATTTTAAAGAGAAAATATTCTAGGAAATGTTATAAAAATATTAGGAAATATGTTTTAACAGTTGCTTTCAATAAATATCGTACTAACCACAAGTTTGGTTTCAGCCTAAGAAACTAGATTTTTTTTTTTAACATTTTGTTTTAATAGACTTACCAGCCACAGTGACTTGACAAAAGCCTTTTCTTGCACCAGTACTATTTTCAACAACTACACAGTATTTTCCAGAATCTCCTCTGACAGACTTCAATATGCCCAGGCACAATGTGTTTGGAGTGGTCTGTATCTTTATGCGATCATCTTCTTTAACTCTTATCTCATCTTTCAACCAGGTGACCTTGGGAGCTGGTTTGCCTGTGTATCGCCCATTCATGGCAAATGATTCACCAACACGTACAACCAGTTTATCTCTAAAGTCAAGTTCAATTGTAGGTGGAGCTAGAAACAGAACACAGTATTACTACTAGGAACTCATAATGTCATCATTTCAGAACTGTGATCAGAACTCTAATGTAAACATACCTAGCTCATCTTTGCATGTAATTGGTTTGGTGCAAAATGAAGGTTTTCCTTGTCCAACAATATTGACTGCACTGACACGATATTCGTAGGTGTCTCCTTCTTTCAATCCATCATTCGTGTACTTTCTATCAAGTAATTTTTCCTTAGTGACTCTTGTAAATTTGTCTTTTCCAATGAGACGGCTTTCAAGTACATACATTGTAATATCCGATCCTCCATTATATTTTGGTGGATTCCAGCTCAAACTAACCGAGTCTTTGGTGACTGCTGTTACTTGAAGATCTTCAGGACGCTCAGGTACCGCTATAAGTAAACATAACGTTAAAATTCTATGAGGAATATTGAACTTGAACTTTAAATAAAAATCATGATATGAGCAAACTAATATAAATAATATTAGAAAATGATCTACATCAGTGATGTACAGTCAAATGCATTGCATATATAGAGCTATTTTATATCACATACTCCATGATGTTAACTTACTGATTGGTTCTTTAATTACAATCTCATTTGCAGTCTCCACGAATGGACCCATGCCAATAATGTTCTCTGCTGCAATTCGGAAAAAGTACGCCACTCCTTGAATTAATCCTTGAACTACAGCATTCTGTCTTGTCACATTGTATGTCACTGGAGTCCATCCTCTGCGATCAGACTCACGTTTTTCAACTACATAATTAGTAATCGTTGAGCCTCCGTCATCCTCTGGCGAGAACCATGTCAGTTTGCAAGAGTCATTTGTCAGATTTTCTGTCTGGAATGGTAGACTTACTGGTCCTGGAACATCTGCAGATGAACACATATTAATCAGTTAGTTTATGTAGAAATTCCTTTAAAGTATGTTTTATTGCATACCTATTTATGGCAGACTTGTGTTCGTTTTCATACCTAATACATCAACTATAATGGTCTTCCTTCTTTCACCACCTTCATTCTTGGCGACCAGTGTATACATGCCCTGGTGGTTTCTTTGGCATTTCTTAATGACCAAAGATGAGCTGATAGCTGTTGTTTCAATTGCAGCTTCTGGTGGTAAAGCCTTGTCATCTCTACTCCAAGAAATTTGTGGAGGGGGTTTTCCTGAGACATATGCTATAATCCGAATAACTCCACCAGCATGAACAACGATTCTGTCCTTCATACTAGCATCCAGCTGAATGTCAGGTATTACTATATTAAAAATAGAAAACACATTTTAAATATATATTATGTTATTTATTATATATATATATATATATATATATATAAATATATAAATAACAACACTTAAGTACTACTGCATTTTTAGTACATACTTGTTCTGTCCTTGGCTTCAATAACATCAGTGACATCCCCAGGTTCTCCGACACCAGCAGCATTAACAGCTCTCACTCTAAACCTGTAAAAGCTTCCTTCTTTCAGTCCAGGTACAACAAATTTAGTGCCTCTGATTTCTTTATCTTTGGCCTTAGGAGAGGAAAAAAATAGGATTATGATTTCTAAAACAATTAATGAGATGAAAGAAAAGTTTGCTAAAATTCAAACTCTAATGCTGAACTGAATAGAAAGCACTATTATTTTGGTCCGATGGAAGGTTATATGACTTCCAAACACTAAAAAAATACAGAATTTGTCAAATTGACAAGAAATAAATTGTTGCTAAAAGACATGGGAAAGCAAACAGTCATTAAAGAGGAAGAGTACTGATGCAAGAGCAATACTGAGCTGTATCCTAAAGTACTAACATGCTGATGGTCTTTGCAAGTAAAGTATTTGTATGGTGTTATGCTTAATGCATTTAATCTTTTCTTCTTTACAAACCTTTTCCCACTCTTCTTTTCCTTCTTCTTTGTATTCTACAAAGTATCCAGTAACTGGAGATCCCCCATCTTTAGATGGTGGTGTCCATTCTAAATCTGCAGATGATTTAGTCCAGTCTGTAACTTTTGGTATTGGTGGCCCTGGTGGAGCTGAAAAACCCAAATATTAAATTAATATATTTTTTTTAAAACCATAAAAAATCATTATTGATAAAACAACCATATTTTCTAACACTCACATATGGGATCTCTAGCTGTAGCTGGATCTGATGGCTGACTTGGGGGACCAACACCTGCAGCATTAATAGCCAGTACACGGTATTGATAATCAGTTCCTTCAAAGAGACCTGTGACTTGGTAAGATACACCTAGTGGCATAATTTTGATAGGATCGCGATTTACTCTCTTCCATCTCTTTCCAGTGGTTTCTTTTACTTCTAGCCAGTAACCAGTTACAGGTGAGCCTCCATCATATTCAGGTTCCTCCCAGTTAACTGTCATTGAATCACGGGTTATGCTGCTGACAGATGGTTTATCACATTGTCCAGGAACAGCTGTGCAAGTTAAAAAGAAATGTATGTTTATAGCTTATATTATTTAAACAGCTATTCCTAAAATGCTGAAATTCTATCAGACTTACTGTATAGATTTCTGGCTGTCTCAGGTTCACTATCAAGGGGTAGACCAACTCCGTACTTATTCTGAGCTGAAATACGGAAGACATATTCGTGGCCTTCCACCAGTTTTGGAATAGTGTAAATGCATTCTTTAGCCTCTTTGGTTACAGGTCCCCAGATTTTCCTATTTGCTTCTCTTTTCTCAATGACATAGTTTGTAATCTTAGAACCTCCATCATCTTTTGGAGGAAGCCAAGCAATAGTCATTGTATCAGCAGTTATGGATTCAAATTTTATTGGTCCAACGGGTGGTCCAGGAAGTCCTATTTAACAAACAGAATATAAGAACAAAGTTGTAGTTAAAAAACAACAAAAACAAAATGATGATTTGGAAATGTTACAAAAGAAGACATTTGCATGATCATATTTGTTAATCTTAAGGAAGAAAATATAATTACCGAGAACATTCAATCGCATTTCCTTAGAATCAACTCCCAGATTGTTTTCTGCTGTTATAGTGTATAATGCAGTGTCATTTCTTCGAGACTGGTGGATTAGCAATGTGCAGTCATTTTCACCAACAACTTTGTTTACATGTTGATCATATTGTACTGGTATTTTGTCATCAGGCTTGTTTGGAGGTGCTTTAAACCACTTCAAGGTTGGGAATGGTACTCCCTTTATCTTTGCTACAATGCTAATGTCTGTTCCTTCCTCACTCTCTAAGAATTCTTTAAGTTCAATTGATGGTGGACCTAATGAAAAGATACATTTGACAAATGTATTTAATATGCATTAAAACATAAGTTATGCTTCAGTAACAGCGAAACAAATGGATCATATTTTGCTACTGGTTGCAAAGAAGAAAATGAAAGTAAACATAAATTGTCTTGACTGCAGAAAAAGCTACAAAGAATACCATGGGATAATCTCACAAAAGACTGAACAGACAATACAATAAGACAGTTATATCCATCATAAATGTTAACTATAAATATTAAGGATTAAATACATTTAAATATATAAAAGGATGAGCGGAAGATAATGAGTGCTTTATTTTCTCAAACTGTTTTATACTTGATATATTGATTTTACTTCTGATACTTACAGGTCTGGTCTTTCACAACGAGTGGGCCAACAGTGGTAGATGGCTTGCTAGGTCCAGCTTCATTTACAGCCCTTACGCGGAATTCATACTCTCCACCTTCTTTAAGATCTTCAACAACAAAATTAGTCTCTTCTACATCACGTTTATTACATTGTTTCCATGATTCCTTTCCTTCTCCAGAAGGATCCCAGACCAAACGTTCAATGATGTAATGAGTCACAGGAGCTCCACCATCATTCTTTGGTGGTCTCCATGAGAGGGCTACAGAACCCTTTGTTACAAGTCCTGCTTTGAGTCTGGTTGGTGGTTCTGGTGGATCTAAAAACCAAAAGAATTTTTATTTTATCTTTATGCTGTCAAGATTAATATTTTAGTGCATTTGCCAATAAATGAAACAAAGAAAAAAGGAATAAAGTCTGATATTTTAGAAAACTTACGTATTGGATCTCTTGCTCTTGTTCTTTGAATAGTTGCAACTGGAGGTCCAGTTCCAAATCTGTTTTCTGCTGTAACTCTAAAGAAGTATTCCTGCCCATCTATGAGATCGGGTACTGTGTAAGAAGTTCCTGCACAATCAGAGGTCACCTTCCCCCATGATTTTCCTTCAACTGTCCTCTTTTCCACAATGTAGTTTCTAATCCTGTCTCCTCCATCGTCGTCTGGGGCTTTCCATGAAAGTTTGGCTGTTGATCTTGTTACATCACTTACTTTGAGATCTTTTATTGGCCCAGGTGCATCTGCAAAAGCCCATAATATTTGATAAGAATCTGTTTATTTAGTTGCATAAGCTTAAAAATAAAAAAACCTAAAAATAAATAAAATCTTACCTAAAACATTTACTCTAACATTGACTGTTTTCTGTCCTGCTTTGTTCTTGGCAGTAATGCTGTATTTTCCAGAATGTCCTCTGTTACACTGAGGAATAATGACTACAGACGTAGTATCTGTGGATTCAACCTGTAACAACATAAACATATTTTTTTATAATACATATTTTTTTAATTTACTGCAGGTACATACTTTATTTATTTATCTTAATTATAGAATATCTTTATCAAATACCTTTGAATCCTCCGGAACATTATGAACTTGATCCTTAACAAAGAGTATAAACATAAAATATTAGAACATCTATATAAAAAATTATAATTTACTGTTTACATTGAAAATTATTGATTGTTACCTTTATTTCTTTCTTGGCTACTCCTTCAAATTCCCAGGATGTTTTGGGGACAGGACGTCCACTAATAACAGCTGTAATTTTAATTGTAGATCCAGCACGACAGTTCAGAAGGTCCTGTGCCCGTAAGTCAATTAAAATATCAGGTTCCTCTGTAAACAGGCAACCAAATAAAGTTCAGATGTAACGAACGGAAATGAATTGAGGAAAAACTTGAATAACAAAATATAAAAAGCATGTATGTTTCTTACCTTGAATTTCTTTTACTGGTATCTCACCCGTACCAAGACTAGGCTCAGATTCACCAGCTGCATTGACAGCCTTTACTCTAAATCTGTATTTTTTAAGCTCCTGCAGGTTTGGAACCACACATTCACATGTTGGTAACAGCTTATCAGGTTCATTGACTTTTTTCCAGTCTGAACTTCCTTCTTCCTGCATTTCCACAAGGTAACCTTTAATTGGGCTGCCACCATCTTTATCTGGTTTTTTCCATGCCAGAGATACACTTGATTTGGTTTTATCTTTTACCTCTGGGCATGAGGGAGCTCCAGGAACATCTGTTTGAACAGCAGAATATCATACATTTGTGGATCATACACATTTGTAAAATATGAAAAACCTATATATTTTTGTCAACTGAGATTCCTGATATAATCAGTACTTACATATAGGGTCTACAGCCAAAACAGGGTCTGATGGTTCACTTGGGGGGCCTACTCCAGCAGCATTAATGGCCATTACTCTGAATTGATATTCCACTCCTTCAATTAAGCGCAATACATTAAATTCCAATCCTTTAACAGCTGGTTTAGTAACTGGAGCTCTGTTGACACGTCCCCAGTATACACCACCAATTTCTTTCTTCTCAAGCCAATAACCAGTGATGGGAGATCCACCATTGTCTAGAGGAGGTTCCCAGGAAACTAACATTGATGATCGAGTGCAATTTGATACTTTCGGCTTTTTGGGAGCACCAGGTAGACCGAATGGATCCTTTATTACTGTCTTATCAGAAAGACAGTCATCACTAATGCCGTACTTGTTGACTGCTCTAACTCTAAATTGATATTCTCCATTAGGTGTAAGTTTCCAGACCTGAAACAAAAATTTATTGATGAGTCTATATATATTGATTGCCATATAGCTTATTTGGTACATGCACAAATCTGTTTTTAGTTCCTATGTGTGTATGTTCCTCATTTACAAATGTGTGTTTGTTCCTCAAATGTTCCTCATTTACTGAACACAAATATTTTATCAAAAATAGGTTTTGTTTCGTAACTGAATCTAGCATTGTATTTTTATGCAACAAAATAATCATACTTAAAATAAATAATTTATAATAAACAGACAAATAAAATATTATATAATCTTTCAGCCTACCCCATATCGTCTGTCAACTACAATACTGGAGACTTCCTCCCATTCAGACTTCTTTTTGCTGGCATCTCGTTTATCAATAATGTAGTTAGTAATTTCACTTCCACCATTGTCCACAGGTGCATCCCAAATCAAGTAGCACGAGTCAACTTTTATATCAGTAACTGTAAGGTTTCTCGGTGGAGCAGGACGATCTGATTGAATTAAGAAAATTGGTTATATTTTGTTAACAAAGGATTCTATTTTGGAAAATATAGCAGTGGAACATTGCTTACCAAATACTTCCACAGTGACAGATCGGTATGCAGTCCCAAGTTGGTTGGAAGCTGTTACAATGTAGGTACCCCTGTCACCCCTCTGTGCACTGGGTATGATTACTTCAGTCTTGGCATCAGTTCTTGATAGTTCTTGTTTTTCAATCTTTACAGCTGGTGTTGATTTTTCTATTACAACTTCATTTTTGGACCATTCTATTTTTGGCATAGGTAGACCTGTTACATCAGCAGGAATGTTTACAGGTTCTCCTGCTTTAACTTTGATTGTGTCTCCTCTGACGGCCAATCGAAGAGTGACTGTTGGAGGAACTGTAAGTAAAGAAGAGCATTAGGTGAGTTGGCGCTAAAAACTAAAAGAACACAGGGCATTCTAATTAAATAAATAAGAATTAAAAACATTTAAATAAATAAAATATACCTTCATCATCCTGAATGACGACATTTAGTGGAAGGGAAGGCAAACTTTCACCAATTTCATTAACTGCCTTGGCACGGAATTCATACATGTGCAGTTCTGCAAGATTTTCTACAACAAAGGATGTATCTGGACAAAGTCGCTTGTTGCATCTTTCATACTCAGTGCTGTCATGTCGTCTCTTTTCAATTATATATCCTGTGATAGGACTACCACCATCATAACGAGGTGGCTTCCAGTCCAATGTTATTGAAGACTTAGTTCTTTCTGTGTAAGTGAACCTTTCAGGTGAACCAGGAGGACCTTATAAAAAAAAAAAAATAGATTGTTATAATACAAGTACATTATTACAATTGACTAGTGGTCGTTGAAACAGACTCTACTGAAATGTATAAATGTCATACACATTCTCAAAGTAAATTCCATACATTACCTTGTGGATCAACTGCAAGAATTGGTCCCAAGTCAACAGGTGGACCACAGCCATATTTGTTCTTAGCTATGACACGGAACATATATTCTTGACCTTCAAGAAGTCCAACAATATCACATTTAGATCTCTCTGTTTCTATTGGCTGCCTCCAAATATGCATTTTAGCATCTTTCCGTTCAATTATGAAGCCGGTGATAGGACTTCCACCATCATCTATGGGATCACCCCAGTTCAACAAAGCCATTTTACGATTAACAACAACTGGTTTCAAGTCAATAACTGGACCAGGGACATCTGTAAAAAAAAAAAAAAAATAACACACATATTGTAAAATGTTATTTGTAAGATAACTATTTTTGCCTAAATAATGCATGTAACAGATACTACTGCAAAAGTAATATATTTCTTACCGAAAATCTCAACCCTAGTTGCTGCAGATTTGGTGCCACTTTCATTGCTTGCAGTGATTATGTATCTGCCATGGTGTTTTCTGTCTGCATTTAAAATGATTAATTCAGATTTATTTCCAACATTTACAATTTCAGCTCTTTCCTTATCAACTTCTCCATCTTCTATAGACCATTCGATCTTTGGTGCAGGTCGTCCAAGAACAGTAGCAGGGATTTTTAAAGTTTGTCCAGCAAGAATCTGGATACCATCTTTTACTGAGAGGTCTAGTTCAATTACTGGAGGTTCTGAAAGAAAAAAAGGAACCGTTTACATTCATGTCAACAGTACCTGTGATTGCATATATTATATTTATTTAAAACTGATGTTTAAAAATTACCTTGAGGTTCTAGAACTGTGATGGGCTCAGTTACAGCAGGAGGACCTTCACCAGCAGCATTGACGGCACTGACGCGAACTTTGTAATCTGCGCCTTCTCTAATACCTTTGACAGTGTATTTTCGAGTCTTAATTGGCCTATCTGTGCACCGAGACCATTCATTTGAGCCCATCAACTGCTTATCAACAAAGTAACCAATAATTTCTCCACCACCATTATAAAGAGGAGGATCCCACTCTAAGTCAATTGCCGATGAACTGGTGTCAATTACATGTGGGAAGGGAGGACCAGGAAGCACTGGAAAAAAATACATATATATATATAAGATATTCTGTTGATAGTTGACATTCTAAAAAAAATATCCAATCCAAACATTATCTCAAGTCAGTTATTTTTGCCTAATGTTATTATTGCTTGTTTACCAGTTCACCACAATTAAATGTTTAGTAAATGAACTGCAAGATTTTCTGCACAAAATTACACATTTGTATAAAAATATATTATTTAAAAATATTATTTACTTACATATTGGATCCTGGGCCGTCTTTGGATCTGATGGGACACTAAACTTTCCAACACCTCCTGCATTTTCGGCACAAACTCTAAATATATAAGTCAGGCCTTCCAAAAGTCCATCAGCCCTTACTTCAAGGGCACTGACAAGATCTCTGTTGACACGAGCCCAATGTGTACTATTAATTTCACGCTTTTCAATCCAGTATCCCAAAATAGGACTTCCATTGTCTTTTGGTTCTTTCCATTTCACTATCATACTGTTACTAGTGACATCCTCAACATCAGGCTTCTCTGGAGCCTCAGGGGGAGCTGAAAAAAATTGAAATTACATTCATGAAAAACACTGTTTATAGAGAAATAATTGAAACATTATGTCAGCCTATAAAATAAAGTATACTTACTAAATGGATCCTTAGCAAGAAGAGGTGCAGAAACACATGGTGGGCCAGGGCCAAATTTATTCTCAGCTGTTACACGGAAGATATATTCTTTGTCTTCAATAAGTTTTGTTACTTGTAATTTCAGATGTCGCAATGTAGAAGACACAACAACCCAGCCAATTTCAGCTCTAGTATTGTCTTTCTTTTCCAAAATGTAGTTAAGGATTTCACTGCCACCATCATCCAATGGTGGTTCCCAGTTGCATATAACAGAGTTTTTCCTTGCCTCTTCAAAAGTAAAGTTCACTGGGGGACCAGGTGTATCTAAAATTCAAACAAAGTGATTAAGAATAATTGAACACTGACATTCTGCATGCTTTTTTGTTGAGAAAAAAAGAGATTAATCAATTACAGGATTTATTTGTTAATGTTTAAGCTTTAAAAACCTAAATATTTCATACCTAGAACATTCACTTCACATGAAGCCTTTGCCACACCATGATCATTTTCAACCTTGATGGTAAATGTTCCGTGATCAGCTCGAATAGAATCTCTAACAAACAGTCCAGATTCTCCATGTTTGCTGTTATCAACAGTCAAGCGCTCTGGCAAGCTAAGGTGGAATGGCTCATCCACGACAACTTCTTTTTTCCTGCGAGCTGGCACTATTTTATCCACTCTCCTTTTGATCTCCTCTGGTCTAATAACTACATCATTTCTGATCCAAGTGATTGTTGGATAAGGAGATCCAGTTATGTGTGCTTCCACAATGATCTCGTCTCCCTGTCTAACAACAAGTCCGGATTGCACATTGCCAGCTAAGAATACCTTTGGAGGATCTAATTGGGGGAAAAAAGTTTAAATTAGTTATATTTGTCATTAGTAGAATTCCGTTCTATTACTTTGCTGTAATGAATTCTTCTACTCACCCATAGGATCCGCTGCTTTAATGCTTGGAGTGGGCCGAGAGGGTTCACTTACTCCAGCAGCATTTTCTGCACGTACGCGGTACTGATATTCTGTTCCTTCTTCCAGTCCTTTTACTGTGTAGGACAATACAGGTACAAGGGATTCATTGCACCTTTCCCACTTCTCACCGCCCTTGGCAAGCTTCTCAATGACATATCCCATGATTTTGCAGCCTCCATCATACTGGGGAGGCTTCCAGGTCAAAGTTATGGATTTTGAAGTTGGATTATGAGTATCAACATCAACAGGTGGATCAGGACGTTCTGTTTAAAAGCAAAAATGGTTAATAAATGAATGCAGAAAAAAATTGTCTGTTACAGACAGTAACATATATAATTTTCCAACAACTTACGTTTTGCATCTTCTGCAATAATTGGATTTCGGAGTTCAAGGTACTCTCCTCCTCCGATCTTATTCACAGCCTTTACTCTAAAGTAATACTCTCCATTTTGAATGAGATCTTTAACATTCCAAGCTAATTTGTTTTCCCCAGACATTACAGGTGTGTATGTTCTTCTGCCAGCTTCTCTGCGCTCAAGAACATAATGTAATATTGGGGTTCCACCATCATATTCTGGAGGCTCCCAGGAAACTTTGCAAGTGTTTTTGGTGACATCATTTGCTTTAATATCCTTGCATTGTCCAGGTAAGCCTTGATAAGTAAAAAAGAAACGTGTAAGTATGCATTTATTAATAATAGAGGCTATTATCTAATAATAAAAATAAATTATATATATTTATATATATATATATATATATATAAAAAGTAAATAATTACCAATGACTTTAACGTTGATTGAGCCTGTTGTTGAGCCTACTTTGTTTTCAAGAGTAATTGTGTAAACACCAGCATCTCCACGGACTACATTAGCCACTTCAAGTGTTGCTGAAGTGTAGTCACTCTTTTGTGCCACTCTGTCTCCGACCTTAACGTCTCTACCGTCTTTATGCCAGCTAATAGTTGGTGTAGGAACAGCTCTGTAGGGCACTGGAATAGTAAGTTTTTCTCCTTCCACAACAACAAGATCTTGTGTTTTAAGGTCAATTGTTGGGTTGCCTGAAAAAAACAAACAGAAAAAAACACCACAAAGATACATAGGTTAGATAAATTACCTATGTGCACAGCAATGTGATGCAATAAGATGTAAACCATATAAGAACTCACAATCTGGGTCTTTAGCAAAAACATTCTCTGAAATTTCAGATGGATCACTAGCACCAATGGCATTGACAGCTCTAACTCTCAGAATGTACTCTTTATCTGGAATTATGCCTTCTTCAGCTTTGTACTTTAGATCTTTGACTGGTCGGGAGTTGATTCTCATCCATTTTTCAGTGCCTACTGGACATGCCTCAATGTGATATCCAATAATTGGGCTGCCACCATTTCTCTCTGGAGGCTTCCATGCAATAGAGATTTGGTTTCTGCTTGCATCTGTAACATGTAGCTCAAGAGGTGGAGATGGGGGACCTGCAAAATATCACATGTATTTAAGACTTATTGTATTGTAGGAGGATAATATTAATATTAATAATTTATAAAAAAAATATTAAAGTTAATAATTTTATTGATATCAAAATCGATATTGTGGCATTAATGTATTAATGAGAAAACACTGCAGAGGTGGCTCTTTACTTACTTGTTGGATCCTCAATAGCCAACAAATCGGTAGGTTCACTTGGATGGCCAACTCCAGCTTCATTTTCTGCACGGACTTGGAATTGTACTTCTGTACCCTCTATAACATCAGTTACTCTGAATTGACAGTCAGGTCCAGCTGTCCTTCCAGCTTTTACCCAACGTGTTCCAAGCTTTTCTTTCTTTTCAATTACATATCTATGAGTGTATTAAATAGTATAGTTTATTGTTGCATAAATGAGAAATTCTTCTAAATCAGCAAATAGAATGACAGATGTAATAATGTACTTCTTTGTTTTTTTTTCAAAGGAATACATAATGAAAATGATTTATTTACCTCTGAATGGGCCTTCCACCATCATTCTTGGGAGCTTCCCATTTCAATTCAACATGTCTCTTTGTTACATCAACAACTGTAAGTGCATAGGGTGGTCCAGGAGTTGCTGAAAATTCAAGACAGATGTTACACTATTGGTTGTGTGAAAATCTCATATATGACAGTATAATGAATTACAAATTTGCTAGACTTTTGATTAATGTGCAGAAAAACATCATAGAACTTGTGAAAATATTTCATACTCATATACAAAAAAGAAATAAAAAATACATTATTGCTGACAAGAAGAGAACTCACTGAATGTGTCTTTAGCCAATACAGAATCTTCAAGTTCACAGTATTCACTTTGTCCAACTGCGTTCTCAGCAGCAACACGGAATACATACAAAGAACCTTCAGACAAGGGTGTTACAGAGCATTTAATGTCCTTTACTGTAGTATCCACTGTCTGCCAGCCTTTGCGCCTTACATCTCTCTTTTCAACAATGTAGTTGGTAATTGGGGAGCCACCATCTCTTTCTGGCACTGTCCATTTAAGGTCAGCAGTATTCTTAGTTATGTTAATGACTTCAAGCCAGCGAGGAGGAGATGGAGGATCTGTAAAACAAAATAAAATGTTATGTTTCCATAAAAGAATGATTGCAAACTTTGAATATGAGTTGAACAGATTTTATGAGTTGAGTGGTTTGTCACATAAATTTTAAAATGTCTCGTCAAGTCAATATGTCCTCTATGGTAATACCATACTAAATAACAAAGTGAAAGCACATTTTTGTTTTAAGTTTATGGTTTAGAAGCTGTAACTAGGCAGCACTTACTTAGTCGTTCCTTGCAGAGCACAGGATCGCTTGGTTCACTTGGTTCACTCTCCCCTGCCTTGTTTACAGCTCGGACACGGAAAGAGTATTCCTGTTTTTCCATAAGACCTTTCAAAAAGTGCTCAGTAGATGGAACACCTTCTGCAACTCTAACCCAATCTTCAGTTCCAGTCTTCAACAGCTCAATCACATATGACTCGATTTTGGCACCTCCATCATGCTCTGGTTTTGTCCAGTTCAAGAATGCAGATGTCTTTGCAACATCTTTAACAGTGGGTTTTCCAGGAGCCCATGGTGGATCTGTACATTAAAAACTTGATAAATTAGAGCAATGCATTACACGACAACAATCAATAACATCATTCTTTATTCAATAAATATGTTACACACCAATTGGATCTTTAATCAGGATTGGTTCTGTTGCCCTGCTTGCTTTTCCAGGGCCAGCAAGATTTTCTGCCAATACACGGAACTGGTATTTCTTTTTGTTGGTAAGTCCTTTAACTCTGTTGAGACAGAAATAGTTTTAAATAAGACATAGGTATAATTAATTTAGCAGCTTTACATATAACTGCTGAATAGAAACATAGAAAAAACATGCAAGTTAATGAACACACATTAATTATTCAAAGATATCTGAAATTATAAAAAGTAATGATTCCCACTTGATATAAAAACAAAATACTAATTACAATAAAGTACCTGTAGGTGGGATCTTTTACTGGTGTCTTGTTGCATCTGATCCATTTCCCTGTCTCAGGGTCAAGCCGTTCAACCCAATAGCCAGTGATTGGACTTCCACCGTCTTCATCAGGCTCATTCCATGTTAGTGTCACACTATCTTTAGTAATATCAGATGGCTCAAGACGAGTTGGTGCACCAGGTGGATCTGTAATTTATTTAAAAAAAAAAATCAACTTAGATATTAGCTCTCATGTCAATTATTATTTGTAAATACCACTCTTCAGAGTAATAATTTCTTACCAAAGGAGTACTTTGCAATTATTGGGGTTGAGTTAGCTGGCTCTCCAATGCCGTACATGTTTTCAGCACTAACTCTGAAGACATATTCTTTAAGAGGAGTTAATTTGATAGCTTTGAATCTAGTCTCCTTAATAGTTGATGACAGTTTATGCCATATTTCACTGTCTCCAGCTTTCTGTTCCAGAATATAGTTGGTAATTCTTGAGCCACCATCATCTCTTGGAGGGTTCCATGTCAGAACACAAGACTCATTTGTAATTTCTGAAACGTCAAATGCAGCTGGGGGACCGGGTTTATCTGAACACAAAAATAAGTGAAATTTTTTTTTTCAAGAAATGAAATATAAAATGTTGTATTCGTTTACGTTATTATTAATAATAATAAAAATGTACCTAAAATGTTCACTTCAACCATTGCAGTAGCCCGGCCAGATGTATTCACTGCTTCAATAATATAAGTGCCAGAGTCACTTCGTTTGCTGTCAGTGATTGTCACAGTAGACTGTCCAGGTTTAGTCTCAATATTAATTCTCTTATCAACTCTAAGAAGCTGATCTGCTTTGTTCCATGTAATTTTCGGTTCAGGTTTTCCAGCAATTGTAGCTGGTAATTCAATCTTAGTTCCAGCCTTAACAGTAATGCCAGCAATAAGTTTGACATCCAGAAGGATTTCTGGGGGCTCTGTATTAACAAATGATTGATCAATTAAGTGACAAAAAGAACAAAATGTAATAGTCATAGTTTTGTTTTTTTCAATATTTTGTATTAATATGTATAGTATATCATACCTTTGGGGTCTGTAGCTAGTATGTCATCTGTTGGTCTGCTTGGTTTACTGGCACCTAATCTGTTTAGAGCCTTTACACGGTATGCATACCACTGACCTTCAGTAAGATTATCCACCTGAAGTCTGTAATTAGAAATATTTTTTTTAGTTAAGAAACTACAAACCTATTCACATAAATCAGATTATTATGTTTCCTGTTTAGCTATAATGACACTTACTTTGTTTCTGCCACAGAGTCTCCACAAATTTCCCACTTGTCTGTGCCGCGCTGGCATTTTTCCACAATATAACCTTTAATTCGAGAGCCTCCATCATATTTCGGTGGTTCCCATGTAAGGAAGATTCCTTTAGAAGTTGGATCTCTCCATTTAACATTCTCAGGTGGGTCAGGAACAGCTGTTGGAGAATAGTGGATTATAATGTAAACAGATGTATTAATAAAATATTGAAACCCAGCATTTGTCAATCCAAAGCTGCCACTGGTTCCTAATGAACCTTTGTGCTACGTACACATATTAATCATGCGTTTCTATTAAACATTTGTCTGTCCCAAAAGAGTTTTATTTTAATTTACTACCAGTTAAACATTTATTATAATGTCTCCATTAGTGTATGAACAGGTCCATGGTTTATAACTTTCCACATTCTCTAAGACTTTGCCATTATCTAACTAATTTGGAATTGACACATGGTAATTAAACTTACAGGCAGGTGCAGACATGTTCACAGGCTCATCAATGTATGCAGGTTCTCCTGGTCCACACTTGTTGCATGCTGAAACCCTAAACAGATATTCTCTGCCTTGGATAAGATCAGATGCTGTGAACTCCTGGTCAATAACATTTTCGATGACCTTTGAAAAACACAGAAACCCAATTAGTAAGATTCTAACCATACATCCCTTGTATAATCAAATTTCATGAGTAACCCAATTTCTTAAAATGAGTTACTTTCCATACCTTAGCCCATGTCTTGCGGTTAACTTCTCGCTTCTCAATTAAGTAGCCAGTCAATGGACTTCCTCCATCATTCTCTGGTGCTTCCCAAGACAGATTGACACTGCTTCTTGTAAGGTCTCCAACTTTAAGTTCCCTTGGAGCACTTGGGCGAGCTAAGGAGAGTTTAGAATAAATGGGTTAATTTACAAACAAATTAATATTGCACTTTTCTTTCAAGACTGTAGTAAGACATTTAAATATTTTTGTTGACACATACCGATGACATTCACATCAATTTCTCCTGAAACAGATGCTACAGAATTTTCAAGCTCAATGGTGTAAATTCCTTTGTCAGGTCGTTCGCTTGGAGAAATGACAAGTTCTGCAAAGGTGGAAGTAGTATCTATCTTGACCCGGTCGTTGCTCTCTAAGACATTTCCATTTACTGACCATTTTGCAGTTGGTACTGGATAACCCGTTATGGGAACACGGATTTTCAATGGTTCTGGAACAATTACCTCTAGTCCTTTTTTGAAAGCACTTAAATCAATTGTAGGTCCAACTAAAAAATCAAGATACATTAAAATGTCAAACACGGATCAGAATTTAGAATGCAGTTTCTACTGTATACTTAAAGAATACAAAGAACATGATGAAAATACAGTTAGAAACTAATATTTTCTTACAATGAGGATCATCTGCAGTAAGAGGTCCAATGCTTTCTGTTGGGTCAGATAAGCCAGCTGCATTTTCTGCAGAGACTCTGTAGTAATAGCTTGCTAGTGGTTTCAGCCCGGTTACCTAGAATAGCAGAAACAAATATTATTCAGTGTTACACTTCTATACATAAAACGATTATGATTAAAATCTACTTTCAAGTTCATGTGACTAGATTGACCTGAGATGAGTGGTGCTTAGTATTTTTTTAACATCAGATAAGGAATGCTAAATCAATAATTAGTGCTCTATAAAAAAACAGTGGACTGTTATACAGCGGGGTCTATTTACTAAGCCGAAAACTGTTGAGTATTGCTGGAAACAAAATACAAATACAAATTTTGGACCAAAATAACTGAACTAGAATATTAAACTGAATGGATATAATGGCCCGTGATTCTTAACTCTCAGATTCATGGACAAATGCGAGAATATTTTATTTTTTTTACATATATCCAAAACAGCCCCCTAGATGGATGTCATCCCTTTCTAAGAAATGTGAAACATCATATAAATTATACTTAATTAAATACTTTTTGATGCTAAATTTGTGATAAGGAAATCTGAAACCTACATTATGAATTGAGTTTACATGGCAGGATTGGATTATGCTAATAAGGGATTTGGTTAATGGTAGCCCCTGAATGGATTAAAACTTAGAATATGTTCACAAATCCAATTACACTTATTTGATATAAGCTATTTTTTTATTTTTAGTGTAAATATTAGGATACATAATTGTTTGCTAGGTGTTAAATATGAGTTAAGGGCACACTCTGGACCCCTGAAGCACTCTAGCTTGCTGAAAAGAGTTGGTTCCCCCCCCCCCCTTTTTTTTGGAACAAAAAGGGCAGATTTCAAAAGGAATTTGCACTTTTATAAATTACCTTTGTTACACCCTCCCCCATCCTGGCTTTCAAGCAGATAAGTTCTATTACTTCTAACTGTAAAGGCTAAGAGCACCTGCCTTGCAAAAACTTCTAATTGTGCTGCAATGGAAAGTCTGTAATTGGACAGACACAGAAAGTCTGAGCCAGGTTAGAAGGGGTGGATCTGCAACGGTAGTAGACAAGAGAACTGCAACTTTTTTTTTCCTATACCCTCAATAAAAAATGTATACTGAAATGCATGCATGTTTTAATTTGGGGTATATCTACTAAACAGTGATTTTTTTTATTTTTTTTTGGTATTGGGCTGTGTCCCTTTAAAGTAACAGCAATCGAATTTCTAAAAATGCCATTCTCTTTTGAGTGGTGAATAAAATTTCACTAAAATTGAAAGATAAAATAATTACCGAAACATATAAACACCTACAGAACCATTTTATTTTATTTTTCACAATTGACTGGTAAACATATTTCTAGTATTTTGATTTAGAGTAAAACATACCGTGTATGTAAGATCGGGTGCAGGCCTCACATTGCAACGAATCCATTTATCACTGCCTTCTTCACAGCGTTCAATAACATAGCCTAATATTGGGCTTCCGCCATCATTAAGAGGAGGCTCCCATGTAAGCTGGACAGATGACTTAGTTTGATGAGAATGTGTTAGATTGATAGGGGGGCTTGGTTTGTCTAAAAAAATAATAATGAAAAACAAAGTTATATGGTTATCAAGAGTACAGTTAAGAAATTAATATGTAAAACATTTTATACTTAAATATTTGCCCACCTATTGGGTCCCTAATCTTCACAGAACGTGTAGCTGCACTAGGCTTGCCAACACCAGCTTGATTTTCTGCTCTGACTCGGAAAATGTATTCTTTGTTCTCTACAACATCATTTAGAGTAGCTCCAAGTTCATCTGGTTTGGTTATCATTGCTGTGTCCCATTTGATAGATGCTCTGTCACGCAGTTCAATAATGTATGCTGTGATTTCAGAACCACCATCATACTCTGGAGGTTCCCATGTTATTGTGGCGCCAAAGCGATTAACATCACAAACATCTACATTAAGAGGAGGTCCTGGAACATCTGTGAACAGGTATGGACATCCTATTAGCTCTCCAGTACACAAGTAATACATAACAAATAAGTTGCATTAGGCTAGCTGAAGAACAGGTTATACACTCCCAACTTACCAAATTTACTCCTGGCCTCAACAGGTTTATCTGTCTCAACAGGCTCACCAGCGCCCACTCGGTTCTTCGCACTTACACGGAAGAGATATTCTACACCTCCCTTCTGAAGTCCAGTTACTGTATATTCACAACTATCAGCATGGTCTGTGACAAGAACCCAAGTCTTCCGCTTGACATCCCTCCTTTCAACAATATATCCAGTGATCTTACTACCACCATCTGATTCTGGCTCTTCCCAGGCAAGGCTTACTTCTCCATTATAGGTATCAATAACTTCTAGATTTCTGACAGGTCCAGGAACATCTGAAGTTCAAGTAAAAATCTGTTAGAAATTTTATTATTTCATTTATTTTTTACCTGTATTCATTTTTTCCCCCAATGGAGCTTGCATCTTGATGTAATTTTACTAACTTACCGATAACATCCAAATTGATAAAAGCCTCAGCTTTTCCATGTTTGTTATGTATTATGATCTTATATCTTCCCTTGTCTGCTTTCTTTGTCTCAGAGATCCTGAAGCTGGTGTTAGTGGCTGTGGTGTCAACATGCACCTCAGACAAAGTATCATCATCCTTCTGCCATTCAGCTTCTGCTTTTGGGTAAGAATCATATGGCACATTCATTGTCAAGGGCTTTCCAGCATCTATGACAATATTCTGATCTGCAGTCTTGATCTTTGGTGCAGCTGTTGATAAGAAATGACATATTTATAGGCCTTTTCTCAATCATATTTTCAAAGCCTATTAAATTGTGATCACTAGTTAATTTATCATGGGTTTTTTTTAAATATTGACTAGACAATGTTATTTTAGTTTCATATGTTGGTATAAGTTAAACCAAAGAGCTCATGAAATGTTATTGTCTACATGATGCTGGATATTGACACAATGTTGCTGAATCTAGGGCTGAAAATATGGCTTGACTATGGCATGTTTATATCTAATATGAGACGGTAATAGAAATGTGCATTTATCCGATTTGTCAAGGCTGATACACTGAAATCTATCACAATTTTTACATTTGATTCCTACTTATTTGTACTAGTGTACAATTGAATATTGTAAATGAGACACACGAAAATTAAACTCTGTTTTATAATTTAAAAATAAAAAGTCACGTAAAGTACCTGCTAATTCAAGTTTTGCTCTGGCGTCCTTGTCCTTGGCAATAAATCTGTATTCACCTTGATCACGGGGTCTAATCTCGCATACTTGCAACCTGTGTACTTTTCCTTCACTCATCATTTGGTGTTTGTCGCCCTGAACAATGATCATGTTATTTCTCAGCCATTTGACTTCTACTCTGTCTTTATTTAGTTCAGCCTCAAAGATGACATCAGATCCTGGAGCTTCAAATGCATCAAGTGGTGGTCTGATAATCTCCACTGGAATTTCTGAGGGCAAATAATTACATTTCTCTTAGCACAACAACAACAACAACATAATCAACAAAGTAATGGTACAATTATATTCTAAACAATAAGTAATTCAAGACAAACAGTTATGAGACACTGCTCAAACAGGTCTGTCTATCTATAACCACAAGTGAGACAACTACAGAACTATACTCTCAACTTTAAAAAGTTGGTAGGGTATTATAAGCTTTTACCTTCAACAAACAGTCTTGCTCTGGATTTCCTCTCATCTACACCACAGGAATATTCACACTCATCTTCTGGCCTGCAGTCTTTAATGACAAGGCGATGGAGGCTTCCATCTTTTTCAAATTGGTACCTAATTAAATATAACAGAGAGGAGATTTGAGAAAAGGATGGAAGATGCTTATATAAGGAAATGTTCCATACACAACAAATTTTGTGTTCCACTCATACAGTAAGCCCAATGAACCTATAGCTAACATTTTATTGAAATAAAAAATATATTTGCTGATTAGACAAAATTGTTTCATCTACTCCAACAACAACCAATTTCCTAAATTGGAAACAAATCATAGAAGCTAAATAGATATTACCTTTGTCCATGCCCTTTTAAATCAAAAGTTATTTCAGTTAGCTATGACGATTTCTAAGGCAAGTCACCTAACTCTTAATATTACTAATCTTATTTTCTTATATGCTTTATTAGCATCTATGATTTTCTGACAGCTAGAGGTAGACAAATCCTTAACATTCTACTTTCAACTTTATGTTATGCATTTATGTTTATTTATGTTATGCATTTATGTTATGATTCAAGTATAGTGACCTCATGTAATATTCTGTGAAAGAGAATATAACATTACGCTTTCGGAAGTTGTGTTTGATTATGTACCATATCATTTCTAGAAAAAAAAAAAGATTAATTATTTTTATTCTTACTTCTTATTTTCTCTGAGTTCTCTGCCATTTCGGTACCATTTCACACTGGCTTTCTCTTTGGAAAGCTGGCATGTGAAAACAGCATCTTCAAATTCAATAACTGTCTGGTCTTGGAGATGTTGAACAAAATCTGCAGGAGCTTCAGTGATCAAAAGCTCAGCAACAGCCCTGTCTTGTCCAGCAATGACGGTATATTCCCCTTCATCGACAAATCCGCAGTCTTTGATGATTAGAGAATGCTTGAATTTGTCAGCCTTATACAAAACTCTTCTGTCTAAAACAACTTCTTGGCCATTCTTCATCCACATGACAGTTGCATTTGGACGGTTCACTTTGCAACAGAATGTGACAGACTTCTTTTCCATTGTCTCAATATCTTCAATGGGCTCCACAATTCTCAAGTCCTCTTCTGCATAAGAATACAAAAGTAGATAAGCAAATAGCATTTCAAACAATTAAAGTAAGTTGTTACAAGATAGTTGACATTCTTTGCTCACCTTGGACTGTTAAAGTTCCAGATGATTTGACATGTTCTCCTCTGTGGTTAGACAAGGATACCGTGTAAGTGGCTTGATCGTCTATCTGTGCATCTCTGATTCTAAGTGTATAAACTAAGTCTTTGTGAACCATGACATATTTTGAACTGTCGAAGATTGCTTCATCTCCCTTGAACCATTTGGCCTTGGCCCCTTCAGTGTTGACTTCACAATTAAAGACAAGTTCTTGTCCCTCTTTAACCTGTTGGTCCTTGACAGGAGTTATAATCCTGAGTTTTTCTGTAAAACAGAGTTTCCACAGTCAACTTTGTATACATTGCATGTATATATATATAAATATATTTTTTATATTTTTTAGTAAATAGCCAAATGTTTAGACACCACTCATATCTGCCAAAGAGTTGCCTCAATATAATTTACAAAGTAACCTAATTATGGGTAAAAATACAACTTGGGAAAAATAAAATATATTAATTTACTTTTATTGTAGTCTACTGTACACCAAATACAATAGATTAAAAAAATATTTAAGTAAAATTGCATAATTGATTATTAACAAGCAATATGAAAACAAAGTAGGTATTAGTTTTTACCATATTATTTAGCATAATAGACTAAGCTTGATTTGTTTTTACGGTAACTCACCAATAACGGTCAGTTCTGCTGGTGCTATGGCAAGTCCGACCATCACAGCATATGTTCCATCATCTTGTTTAGGTACTGAATCTTTCACGACAAGGGTACGTTTCTTTCCATCAGCAATGATGTCATATTTGTCACCAACCTCAAGAACTGTTTCACTCTTGAGCCATTTTACTTCAAAAGCTTCTTTGGAAACAGAACAAGTAAATTCTGCTTTTTCTCCTTCAAGAACCTCAAGGTTCTGTGGCCTGGAAAGAAATTCTGCGGCAAGTTCTAAAAAAGAACCAAAGAAACAGGACATGTATTTACACAATACACTTACATTTCAAAATATGCCAATCAGAAAAATATGTAAGATTGTGGGCTGTACCTTTTATTCCAAGTTTGCCAGTTGTACGTGAACGTGGTAATCTGCAGTTGTATTCTCCAGCATCATCAAGGGAGGCACCATGAATTATGAGAATTCTTCTTCTGCCCTCAGCGATGTGCTCATAACGGCCACCATCAGGTAGCTCGTCATCTCCTTTGAACCATGATACGTCAGCGCTTGGTTTGGACACCTCACAAATCAATTTTACGGTATCAGATTCAGAGGCTTCAATGTTAGCAAGTTTTTTGGTAAAAACAGCTTCTTCCTCTGAAATAACAAAAAGGAACACATTTTCACAATCAGTAATTTGATTTTATGTTATGCATTTATGGTATAACATAATTAAAACACTGTATTTTGTCCTCACCGATCACAGTGAGCAATCCGGCGGTTCTAGCCATTTTTGACTCGCAGACGTACTCTGCCTCATCATCAAATACACACTTGTTCACAACCAGAGCGCGTGTTACACCTTTAGATATGATATCATATTTTTTACCCTTTCGGATTTCAATTCCATCTTTGAACCAACGGACCTATGCAAGTAAAAGATTTGTTAGAAGGAATGTTTTCACCTTCTTATGTATCAGAACTAATATCCAAATACTACACTTAGGATGAGACTCTAGAATAGATACTAAATGAGAAAAAAAAGAAGAATTCTGCCCCTCTTCCCCATTAATCAAAGTATTAACAAATCATCTAGAACTCAATAAGCTTAAAATTCCTATCAAAGTAACTGTTTTAGTATTTTAACTTCCATCCAGTTTGGCAGAAGAATATGCAAGAAACACCCGTAGAATATCTCTGGGATATTATAGAAATTGTACCTTGGCACTTTCTCGAGAAATTTCACACTCAAATCGGGCAGTTTCTTTTTCTTTAACTTCCTGGTCACTGAGAGGTTTTGTAAATTCCACAAATGGAGCTGCAGAGGAGAAAAGTACATCACATTGTTGCAACCTTTACATTTCAAATTCCAATGTGTTATCTAGATTGTCACTATAGGAAAATAAAGTAACTGTTATGTATATATATGTTTCTGCCTTATGACCTTGGCTGATGAGAGATTTACTCTAATAAGGCCTGTTAAAATTTATATAAGCAACATTACATTTTTAAATGTAGTGCTTAACATTAAATAAAAAATGCTGAACAGAAATACAAAAAAAAAATCAAAATTTAAATTAAGCCTTATTTAAAGAATATTTATTTTAGTTTACAAAAATCTAAATCAGGAATTAGATGTTCGTTGTGTGCAATTCAGGTAACTGTTCTGGAAATCTATGGCTGGCAGAGGATTGTTGGAGTTGTGGTTCAACAACATTTGAACATATACATGGATAATGGATATGCAGTTTGATTCTGTCCAACTTTACTATAAACAAAGACAAATTAAAAACACATATTATACAGCAGAAAGGCTTGTGCAAGCCATATTAGTTCAACTTACGTTCTACATTCAAGAATGCAGATGTCTTAAAATCTTTGGAATCGCATGTGTAGGTTCTGGAGTCATCTAGCGTGCAGCCAGAAATGACAAGTTTTCTGACTCTTCCCTCAGCAATGATGTCATACTTTTTGGTTTTGTGGATTTCTTGACCATTCTTGAACCATTTAACCTCAGCATTCTCTCTGGATACTTCACACTCAAGAATGGCAGTTGCTTCTTCTTCAACTGTCTGGTCCTCAAGAGGTTTGGTGAATTCAACTGGAGGTTCTAAATGGTTAAATAAAAATAGTTAGTCACTGTCTGGTCAGTATGTTTGTTTAGACATTCATGAAGAAGGATGAGTTTGAGAGCAATACCTTTAACGGTCAAGTTGGCCTCTGTCTTGAAGTCCTTTGCAGTCAGTTTCACATCTCCAGCATCGCTAAGCTGGACATCCCTAAGGATTAGAGTGTGTACTCTTCCTTCAGAACGTGTGACAATCTGAAAGAAAAATAAAATATTTGTAATATGAATGCATACACTAAGCCAATTAAAAACTCCAGAACATTACTTTATTTGATGTTTATAATGTGTATGTGATAGTGTATGAAAATCTAAATAAAGGGAATGATTATGTCAAACCTGAGTACTAGTTAAGATATAGTTTTATACTCAGTTAAGGTTTTTAATGGGTCCACTGCTTAATTGTACAACTATTTGTCAATGAGTATTTAGAGTTGATTTGTCCACCAAACAATTCATTATAGACCTTTTAAGAAAAACTTACAGCAACAAGGTAGCATGTGTATATTGTACCTTAATTTGCAATATACAACATGACAGCTTTAAAATATGTGTTACAATATAGAATTTCACATTTGGGACACAATTATGGTGAATGTTTGTGTAGAACTGCTTTGTATCATTCACTTAGCTTTTTTTTCCTAATAATTTTCGTTATCATTTCAATAGCAAAGGTATTTACCACGTAAGTGTGTAGATGTTGTCAGTGCCCATTCCAATGTTATTAATTATATTGACCTTGGAAGGATGGTGGGTGACCCTGCCTTGCAAAGAGCCTGTGACTTTGTTGCCTGAACAGATGGTGGACTAGCCAACTGGGCTTTTTCACCAGTTGCTTTTGTTTTGCGATATTATTTTTAAGAATTAGAAAACAGCTTTAAGTTTTAAATATATCTGATTACTTAGCAACATTATTTCCAATCTCGGACACAATAACGAACAGATCATACTTTTCTATTTTTCACGTCTGAACAGATCATACTTTTCTATTTTTCATGTCAAAAATTATCTTTAATTTTGTGACTGTTAAGGCATATACATTTTCTTATTGCATTTTAGTTTTACAAATCTATTTAAAGAGCATATTTTAATAATACCAAATAATAACAGTAGGTAACCCAACATTTCTAAATTTTTATTGGCATTAACATTTTAACTATGATATGGTGCTTTATTTTCCTGAGAAAATTCCTCGATGGACTTTAATGCATAAAATGGAACAAGTGTGAATAAAACAAATGTAAGTATTGCACAGTGTGTAAACAGTAAAACACAAACATTATCGCATTATTGTCTTCATCAAAAGGTATTAATTAACTGTCTAAGTTGAAAGGTTGTTTCTAATTAACTCAATTTCAAATTTCCTATTAAATGTAGTTTATTAAATAATTCCAATTATACATATATATTGAAGTAAATTGTTAGGTTTGTTAATGATTTAACAAAGCTAATAAATGAAGGCTGCCAGTATGTGTTTTAAATCACACAGCTCTCTGGTATCTTGAAATGTAAAAGGAGCACTTGAAGTAGGGATAAAAATAGATGCTAAGAGGGGAATCTGTCCACAAACCCTTGCTGCCAGTTCCCTGAAATGGAATTTTAAGCCTGCTAATCCCCATATAAGCACAACACGTTACTACAGTTATCATTAGAATGAAAAACTAATTAAGAAAGGCATGTTATGAAATGCAACTCACCATTCAGAAATTCAGTTGCATTAAAAACACAACTATTGTGTTTTAACATTAAGCAACAAATAAAAATAGCACCATATTACAAGCTATTTATTTTAGCCTTTATTCTGTGTGTAGATTGCATAAGCGTGAACATCCTAATATGCGTAATAGGTTGAACATTTTAATTTTAGTGACTGCCACCATCATTAATGCTTTTCTTGCTGACTTTATATTAAATACTAAAAAACACAAGGCAAAAAAATATACGACCGACATTTTAAAAAAAGGATGTTGTAAAAGTCCTTACCTTGTCACTGGGTTCCAGTTTTTGTCCATTGAGGAACCATTCCACTGGGATTCCTTCATAGGAGAGTTCACACTCGAAGGTAGCCGATTCTCCCGCTGTTACGGTTACATCCTTTAGGGGCCTTAGTAGGCCAATTACACGAGCTTTCCCAACAGAAGAAGACATTATCCATTAATATCCTCAGTCTTAGGACAGCTGTAGCCCCTTACCCTCAGATATCCATTGCGGCTTAACCTTAGGAAGCAGTACACTGAACTGGCACTATTTAAAGTCTTCCACTGAATGTGGCCTCATGTGAGGCATAGGGGGTGGATCCTCCCCGAACTTGCAGTAGGTGTTTCCTTACATTGAACAGAGTCAGCAGTATATGTGTGCAGCATCTGTCAACCCACCAATCACACACATTCCTCTTTCTACATATGGTCTATTCCTTCTAAAATAGCAAAGCAGCTATTGGTCAGAGACAGCTGACACCTAGTTACCTTATCTGCTCCTGTCCATCATTCTTTTGGCAGTTTCCAAAAATGTAACCATAATGGTTTCTCTATCTGCAGGAAAGCTGCCAACACAGCAAGTCTTTCTCTACTTTCATAACAACTTAATACACACATAGAACGGAATAGATGCTGAATAATCATACTTATGGAAACAACATGGCAGATGGTTATTTTAAAAGCTCCTAAGTAATTTTCAAAACAAATTTGAAAAACATTACCCATGTTTACTCCTTGCTTATACAATATCACGCATGTCTTATTTGTGGTCCCCAAATATTTCATTTAAAAATAATGGCTCAGTAATCATAAGCTGAGTACAGACTGTTATATTCCCCGTAAAACATACAAGCCATCATCTTAGTCAATATTACTTTATCGGTCAATATTGATTTATTATTTGTTAAATCTGAAAATCTATTCTGTAGGAAAAATTTTAAAAAAAATAAACACCTTATGCATAGACATTAGAGAGTTTTTTTTTATTTTTTAAGAAACAAAAACTAAATTACTGGTCAACATTGTTTGAGCTATAAAGATATAACACATTTAATGGCAATTTTTAAGAAATTCTCTTTTACCTTTGACTTTCAGATGAGCACTGGATTTGGCGTTAGCGGCTTGGAAGTCAACACCACCAGCTTGATCCATGTGCACGTTGTAAAGGATGAGGAAGTGCTTTTTCCCTTCTTCTTTGATTTCACAATCCTTCAATGGCAATTAAAAAGTACATAAATTCAAGTTATCAGTGTTGCAGTCTCTAAGCACCATTTAATGCCTTTACTGTCACAACGATCTGACATTTAAGTATCATGCTTCACTCTAGAATGTTTCACTAATTTAGCAACAGCTGGTCTGCTTTGCACTACTGAAGTTAAACAAGCAGGAAATTCCACGTTGGCAAAAGGTCTTAATCATGATGATAATAATAAGTGTTATTTATCATTAAGAGGATTAAAGCTTATAACAGAAATGTTGAGTATAAAAAATGAAGCATTTTTTACTATTTTATGCATTGTTATGCATTAAAATCCTTAAAAAATATTACATGTTATTTTCTTTTTGCCTCTGTTGCACTTTTCTGAAAATATAAGGACACCAACTGTGTTGCAATCACATTTTTTTTTTTTACAGGAACACTTTTATACATCTCCTCATAGTGTAGACATATAATCAATATAATATTTATAATTATTTCATATGAAAACGTAGTGAACTATTTGGCATGTATCCCTGTTTATTTGTTTTATATATTCATTTTATACAAAATTGGGACCCACTTTTAAACATATCTTCAAATCTATTTCTATATATTTCTATAGATAGGTACAAACTACTCACAAAACATAGTGGGTTATTTGTATATACATTTGTAATTTATATAAAGTGTTTTCCATTTATATGGCTTGTAGAAAGCAAGTGCTCTTTATAAATAGCTCATTTCTATAGTATTGATATGCTGGGGAAAAACAAAAACCATCGGCTTTCAAAGTTAATTGTATAAGCTGGAGATGTCATCAATACTTACTGGAGAAGAATGTAAAGCATCTCCTTTCAACTTCCAAGTAGCATGGACATCCTCTTCAGATATTTCTGTCTCAAAGCGAGCTGTTTCAGTTTCAGTGACTTCCACACTATATAGTGGACGTACAACCTTGATATCACGTTCTAAGATTTTTTAAAACAAAAAAAAAGTAGATGTAAGATTATGAAATTACCGTACCCAACTATGCCACAACAAATATAAGACAACAGGTTAAAACACCTACCTTCAATGTTAAGTTTTGAAGCCGTTTGGTCTGTTCCACAATCGCAAGTGTATTCTCCAATGTCCTTTTTGGAAGCTCTCTTGATGATAAGCATGCGCTTCTTGCCATCAGTTTTAATAATGACATTCTTTGATGGAATAATTTCTTGACCATCTTTGAGCCATTTCACTGGTGCCTTGGTTTTACTGATTTCACATTGTAGAACAACTTCATCTTTTTCTACTGCTGTGTAATCTTGAAGCTTAGTAGTAAAGTATGGATCTCCCTCTGTAGGTGTGAGTTATCATTAATATTGATTTGAAAGCACTAATCCATATATTAATTTACTATCACTGCATGTATATATGTAGACAGAAACACTTTGAAACTAAATTTGAGGAATCCTGCTACAATTGACATGATCCTCCGACATTTAAAGTAAAAAAACTACATTGATAAGAGTACAAAAAAAAATATAAAGTACAATTTAACTTAATTCAAGACTGAAATATATATTTTGTCATTTTAACTTAATGGGTGTGTAAAGGTTTAGGTTCTCAAAAATCATCTATAAATAAAGAGTATCATTTAAACAAAAAATTAGAAATGATATCTCTAACTTAAAGTACAATTGTCACCTCAAACTATTTTTTAATATAACAATCCTTTCATCAACGTTTGAAAGGAAATATATATATATATTTTAAATTAAGTATGTGTACAAAATTGAGAAAAACTTACCCCGTCCTTTAGTATATGACAGGGTCCTTCAGCCATGTGAGTCAGACATTGACAACTGAGAGTTAGTCTCTATGATCTACCCTGCTTCTGTGCAGGGAGTAAAGCAGGGAAGACCATATAGGCTAACTGTTGTAATGCTGTCTAACACAAAACTTGATAAAAGGATTATTATTATTAAATTGTCGTTTAATACTCACCAAGAACAGTTAGGTTGGCCTTGCAAGTTTTTCCCATGGCATCAACTTTAATTAGGGAAGTGTCGTCCAAGGTCACATCTTTGAATTTGATAGTGTGAAATTTGCCATCATCGTGCATTGTCACCTGTTTGCTGGGATGAAGATGTTGGTCATTCTTAAACCAGCTCACTGGGATGTTTTCATGGGACAATTCAACAGTAAATTCAGCTGTTTCTTGTTCTTTAACAGTCACATCTTTGAGTGGTGACACAAATTCAAGGCGAATACCTACAAAACAAGTTAAGATATTGTATTATCATTCTAAGGAATTCAAACATTTCAGCTCAAGTTTTCAGAATACATGTTGTGTAGATTCCTTAGAAATACCACAAACCTTCAATAATTAGCTTGCCGCTAGTTCTCTTGTCCTCTGCTTCAAACATGTATTTAGCTTCATCTTCAAAGGCAACAGACTTTAGCACCAGTGCATGCCTTGTGCCTTCAGCGATAATCTCATGCTTATCATCTTCTTGGAGTTCCTGGGTTCCTTTCAGCCAACGTAATGTTTTAGGTATTCTTGATACCTCACATTCAAATCTTGCTTCATCCTTTTCAAACACCTTGACATCGGCGAGTGGAGTGATGAAGATGAGTGGAAGTTCTAATAGACATAAAATATATTGAGTATGGTAAACATTTTATTTCACACATATGCATTTCATTAATCTTTTACATATCAATCTCTTTGCATTAGCATTTCCTTGTCGGTTTAGTCTTTTAAATAAAAGATTTATTACCCTTTATCTAATGATCTGTTTATCTTTCTATTATCTATCAATCCAGCGATCCATCCTCATATCATTCTTGTTAATTCATTACAAAGAGATCTTTTTTTGTGTGAGGCATTTAAATGTTAATAGCATTAATACCAACGTATAATTCCCACCGATATTTGCGCCAATTAGTCCTGTATAAATTCCACTTTTCTAGAGTATTGTTGCGTTCTATTACATTGCTTACCTTTGACTTTGAGGTTAGCTTGATTTTTGGCATTTGCAGCCTGGAAGGAAACTTCTCCAGTCATGTCTAGTTTGCAATTATACAGGATAAGTACATGTTTCTTTCCATCCTCAATTATCTCACAGTCCTGTTTTTAATATAAATAGGTATAGTTAGCTTTTATTCTAATTTCTCTCAATAAAAAAACAAACTTTTTTTATTGCACATAGATAAGCCGAATCTCTTACAGGTGATTGTGATAAGATTTCTCCCTTTAATTTCCATTGAGCATGAACTTCCGGTTCTGAGATTTCAACTTCAAATCGTGCTGTTTCGCCTTCAAACACCTCCACTCCGTACAAGGGGCGCTCTACTTTGATAATACGAGCTAGATCGCAAAGCATAATCAGTTACAATTTGTGAAAGCCAATGTGGAAGCTTTGTATCTGTAACACAGAAGATGATTCCATATAAATTACTCACCTTCAATGTTGACATTTGCTTTTGTCTTATCTGTTCCACAGTCACATTCATAATCCCCTTTCTGCTTTTCTTCCACTTTCTTAATCTTCAGAATTCTGCGCTTGCCTTCGACTTTGATAGACACGGTCTTTGAAGCTTTAATCTCCTCTCCATCTTTAAACCATTTTACTGGTACGTCTTTGCTAAGCTCACACTCCAAAGTGATATCATCTCTTTCCACGGCAGTGTAGTCTTGTAATTTTACAGTGAAGTAAGGATCGGCCTCTGAAAACAGATCACCCAAAATAATTAATATAGTTTGCAGTGTAAAATGCAGTATGAAATTATGGAACCTCTGGGTAAGATATTAAACAATACAATAAACATAAATGACAATACAAAAAGACACACAGCACAAACAACACATAAAACATACTTCAAACAAATAGAAAGGTTGACCCATACTGAAAGAGCTTAAAATCTATACAACATATAGAGTGTCATACAGACAAACACAGAAGGGGAAAAGAGCACATGTGAGTTTAGGTGTATTAGTTATGTCAAAGTAAGCCAAAGTAGGTCCATCGCTTATTAAGTAAGGGTTTTGACGGGGCATGTGAGTTAATGTTTAAGTAATAGAACTCTGAATGAGGTAAAGCTTGAAATTATTAGTTGATACTAGTAGTAAAAATGGATGAGGAAATATCTTATAATATTAGATTGAATATAAAGGTGGGAGTTGAGCTATAGCAAAAAAAAAAAAAAAAAAAATGAAATCCAAATATGTAAAGCAGAGTTGTAAAAATTGCATTTTACTTAAAAAAAACGTGTCACTCTTTTATATAGGGAAGCAGTGAAGCAGAGAAAGCTGCATAAAAGTGTTAATCAAAGGTCAATAGAGAAAATTTGGTAGAATATATTTGCACATTAGTAGTTTAAAAGCATGAAAATTCAAGGGGAGACTCATTTATTAGCCATGGTACATAAAAACAAAAGATAAGACTTAAAAATGGGCCAAGGAAAGCCCAAAAAAGACAGGGTAAGATAATATTTAAGTTGATTTGATTTGGGGAAAGTTTAATTAGGAATTACTAGAATAGAACGATATTAAGTGAGTTATGGCTGTTTCAGACGTTGACATAGAGTTTGATGAAGATGGCTGTCTTCCATTCAGAGGATTCTAGAGACCTGAAGCTGACTTGAAGATTTGAGTGCTGCTCTAACTAGAGATATATGTCCGTAGCATACAAATGAAAGAAGAATGTACAAACACAAAAAGAGAAGATATCTGAAAGCCAAAACTTGAGGGGAAACAACAGACAATTCAATGACGAAAAAAACGATAAGACAGCAGTAGCAGCAGGACAACACAAGAGAGAATGATAGAAGCCAAGCAAAAATATAAATTTTGCTCTGGCCATGACGGGTAACAGTAGACACAGTAGCAAGGACTTTAGCAAGCTTCAGTTTCATGACAGAAAAAAGTGGTCACTGTTGACAAAAATGGAAAGCGGCCATGTAGTACAGACATATCGTACCTAAGACTTTTAGCTTTGCACTTGTATGTAAACCTTTGACTTCAGCTTTAATCTGAGAGATGTCATCTAGAGTAACTTCTCTTATCTCCAGCTTGTGTGTTTTTCCTTCTTCAGAGATAAGAACTGTTCTACTGGTGTGAAGCTTCTTGTCATTTCTATACCAGGTAACGGGCATATTTTCATGGGAAAGTTCAAACTCAAAGTTAGCTGTTTCTCCTTCTTTCACGGTCTGATCTTTAAGTGGTGAAATAAACTTAAGCCTTACACCTGCAATAAAAGCATCCATGGTTAATCTGCTGTACAAGGAATAAACTTGCTGTACAGCATATGATATGTAGGGATGGGTCTATTTGCCCTAAAGACTGAATGCACAAGTTATGCAATTCTTTTTTTTTTCTTTAATGGGATAGAACTTAAAGTTAAAATTCTGAATGATTATGACTTCTTGTGCAGATTTTTTTTAGTTACCCTTCTCTACTATTATAAACAACTTGCCTTCGACCGTGAGTTTTGCAGTAGTTTTTTTGCTTTCAACCTCTGCGGTATAATCCCCTTCATCATCAAAAGCAGAATCATTAATGACAAGGATATGCTTCTTTCCATCTGCAATAATGTCAAATTTGTCTCCGGCCTTGATAATATCTGGGCCTTTGGACCATATGACATTTGCTTCACGGGTCAGAACACATTCAAACCTAGCTTGACGTTTCTCGGGGACGGTGACATCTTTAAGAGGCACGGCAAAATCCAGCTCAATTTCTAAAGATAGAATGTGGCGTATAGATGTTAGATTTAGGACATACAGTAGTACAGACTGCTATAAACACTTGGACAATGGAAGAGGATTTGAACTTACCTTTCACCGTAAGTATGGCAGTAGTCAATGCATTCAGTGCCTGGTAAAGAACCTCTCCGGCTTGGTCAACCTTGACTTTGTGCAGAGTAAGGAATCGCTTTCCTCCTTCTGATCTGATTTCACATGTCTGAAAATAATGTTAATGTTAAAATTATTAAGATATAAATGCAGAGAGACACTAATAAATTAGACAACATATATCAAAGATAAGAATAATTTCAAGAGACATAAACTGTTTCTACAAACATTGCTTCAGGTCTCAGGTACTGACAGAATATCCTAACTCAAAAGGGTATAAGTGAGACTACAAGTCTAGAAAGAAAGCTCAAACAGCTATAGATAGTATTCTTAGAAAATCAAAAGAACAGGGGTTTTATTGTTTTTTGCTTAGAGTATACAGATTAATTTTAATAGCACAAAACATGGCTGACACCATTGTATTGGTTCTCCACTGGAACCATTTACAAAAGTAATGGAATCTAAATGTCAGTTATCCAATTTGGAATGTAATGTGCACCCATTAGGCGACATGCAGGGTAGAAACTGTATAAATACTTGCTCAAGTCACATTGCCCACAGAAACCAGGATATATATGCTAGCAACTGCTGCCAATAGGCATACTCACAGGAGATGGTCTTAGTATTTCTCCTTTTAGCTTCCATTCTCCCGGAATGTCTTCCTCAGAAATTTCACAATCAAAGGATGCAGATTCTTTCTCATATATTACGACATCTTGCAAAGGTTTTAGCAGAGCAACTTCCCGCTCTACAATAGAAAATAAAACTAGGTTGCTTCACAACATACTGCGACTGTTAAAATATTTGTATACCAGACTATTTCCATACCTCCTAGAGTGAGTTTTGCGGTAGCCTTCTTTCCTTCAACTTCTACTGAATATTCTCCTATATCATCTGGGCCAGCATTTTTAATCATTAGGAAAATCTTGTTTCCTTCCTTTACAAATTCAAATTTGTCATTTGGCTCTGGAGGAATTTCATCATCACCCTTGAACCATTTGATGTTTGGAGTGTCCTTAACAATATCCGCTACAAAGGTGGCAGTTGCCTTTGGTTTTACATGTTGGTCACGGATAGGCTTAACTAGCCAGTCACGTATCACCTCTGTAAGCAAAACCATAAATTACTTTCAAGCACAAACATGGAGTTAAAAGGTCACATGTTTTAATTTAGATTTGATTACGATAATCTCTAATTGGATTTGATACAAAGTAAAGATAATGGGTATTGAGATCACACTACTAAAAATGGATGTGACGCAATGTTATCACAGAAAAATATAGATGCCTGATTCCTTATAACATCTCTAGACAGCTGAGACACTCTTCCAATACTAACACTTTAAAACATATGTATTATATCAATATACAATTTACATCAATTGAGGGTAATGTAAAATTAATTTCTCTCTAAGTGAGAGTTCCTTATTCCTCAATTACAATCCGAGCAGATACTCTCTCTGGCATTCTGTCAGTGGCGCCATGTGTGTTAGGGTTAGTTTAATGTACATACTGGATCAGATGTGAACAGTTTATAAATGGTTAAAGCAGGAACGCATGGGATTTTTGAAAAAGGAATTGCAGAAACTATAACTACCATTTTGTTAGCTATTTGACTTTGCAAATATCTCATTTGAGAAAGCTTTGTGTTAATGGTTGAACATGGTCAACTATCCAAATAGGTTTTCTCTTCGTATTATGATATTTTGTGAAACATGTACAACCAACATTTATTTGGATTTTGGATTGAAACTATTAAATATTCCAACCGGGATGTACATATAATAAGGAATTACTTACCCACTACTTTAACATTGGAGTCGCATTTGATATTTGCACTATCGACTGTACAAGTGTATACTCCAGCATCATCATCATCGGCAGACACAATTGTGAGGGTACGGTTCAGACCAATTATATTTATTTGATATTTCCCTGGTATTTCCTCAAGTTTCTTTCCATCCTTAGTCCAGGTGACATCTCTGTCTTTGTTTAACTCACAGGTCAAGTACATTGGCTGTGTCTTAACAACAGTAACTTCTTGCTCCAGACTTTTCACAAAACGAACTGGCAATTCTGAAAAGGAAAATGCATCCAACCATGTAAATTTGTTAAATACACATTGCTTGCATCTTGTTTATTTAGAGGTGAGTGTACTGCATGTATTTTATGATTGTATCATATTTCTCAGGGATACTATGTGTGATGCTGGGATTAAGAAACATAATTTGTGGAAGAATTAATTTTATTATAGAAGTTAGATATGTACAGTAAACCTAAGTAAATATTCATTATGGAGTTCAAAATATATCTGTCATGATTTTATTTATTTTTTTCTTTTTCAAAAACAAGATAGTACCTTCAACAATCAGTTTGGCAGTAGACGTCTTTTCCTTATTTCCCAATTTTGCAACACAAGTGTACTCTCCAGTGTCTGAAAGCTGGACATCAATAATATGCAGTTTTCTATCTTTGCCATCAGCTATAAATTTGTGCTTGGGGCTTTCTCTCAGATTACTGCCGTCCTTCATCCAGGTAGTAATAGCAGTAGATGGTGAAATAAGGCACTCAAAAATGGCAGAAGAACCAACAGATTCAGCTTCTTCTAACACAATATCTTTTAGTTCCTTGACAAATTTCAGTGGGACAGCCTTCAGTTGATATGAAAAAGCTGGCTCATCTGGAGGTTTGTCTCCGCCGCTGCCTGGTCTCAGTTTCCTCTTATCGGCGTCTAAAGGCGAAGGCGTCTTTTTGGCTAGAATTTAGATGTGGAGATTGAACAACTAAATCTTCAAAAGTTGTCTTGGTTGCTGTGGCACACTTATTTCTGTTGACTTTAGGTGCCAATTACATTTACTGTAGACATGCGCAGCAAAATCAATCCACTTAGCGATGTGTAATTAGTTACAATTAACAATCTGGTCCAATTTTTTTAAAACGTATTTATTAAAAAAATGAAAAATGTTAATACTACACTTATTGCTTTTTGGTATTATTCTCCACAGGAGAACATACATAATTGTCAGCAAAGCAAACATTAAAAATATGAATGATCCAATGTCATGCTTATATTAGTAAATTGATGATGTTGCACTAAAATATAATTAGAACACACGAGAAACAGAATAAGGAAATGAACATAAAATGTTATAATAAGGACCATTAAGAAATTTTTAACATTGGCATGGCATTATCTTGAAAACAAATCAACCAGAACATGCCAAGGCACTGCAATCTCACCTTTAAGTGGGAATTTAGCCTTAGCAGCTTCCTCTTTTGGTGCTTTAGTATCTAAAGTGAAATTGTGATATTAGTTATAGTTCTATTACAAAGTTGCTCCTTTTGGTAACATTATTGTAATGTGTTTAGTTTTGGAATTTGTCCTGAGTAGATTTTATCACAAAGTGGAATATATATCAGTCATTGACTGTAATGTTAATTTAAACAAAAAGTTGGGACCAATAATTGCAGTGTAGTGTCTTTAGCCAATAGCCTTTTTAATGTGTGAACTTTTAATTTGCTAAATCTTACTGAACTTAGAAGCAGTAATGTTACTGAATATTGCTCTTATTACAGAATATAAATCAACCGGAATGTTAATAAAGTAAATACAAACAAAAATGTGCTTATAAAGCAACAGATTATAAAAAAGGAAACAAACATGAATAATATCTATTTCTAATGTAATTTTGTCCAACTTTTTGGTGTGTATTATTTTATTTTCAGTGCCTGCTACACTTGTCCCTTAGTAATAAAGTGAAATATAAGGCTGCTTTAAAAAAAAAAAAAAAAAAAAAGTTAAACGATATATGAAAGTCACAGCTGGATTTAAAAAAAAAAATATTTAACAAGTGAATGATTGCTAAATGAGAATGCAAATGAAGTAAAGCTAGAATGTAATGTTACCAAAACAAAAATGTCTAAGATTGAAGAAATCATAACAGATATTAAACAGTGATACATGCAAACAGTGTAACGTTAGATTGTGAACCAAAATGGAGAAAATAAGATGTCCTGAACAAAAAGCACAAACATGAACACAAACAATGAACGTTTATGAGACTAACATAGTGAAACATTGAGAATACCAACAACGGTGAAGGATGGACACATAAAACGTTGAAATTTAATGAGAATGTGTGACATTTTCATGTTTCTTCTTCAAAGATGGACATAAATTCAAGATTATGAATAGAACAATGATAATCAGTATCTTCAAACAAACATGAGGTAAGCTTTCCATCCAGGAGTATTTAGAGCGAATGAAGAATGATAATGATGGTAGCATATGATTGTTTTAAAGCAAAGTGACATCTCACCTCGTCTACCAATGGCTTTTGTGGGTGTCTCTAGGGCACCTTTCTTTGGTTGCCCATTTTCTTCACTCAATATGTCTTCTTCTGAACCATAGTCTGTCTGCTCAGATTGGCTTTCAGATACTTGCTCCCAGGCTTCTTCATCTTCTAGATCTTCAGTGTCTTCAGATTCTGTTTCAATTTTCTGATCACCTAACAACTTTTGTTTCACTGGCGTACTTAAAGGAGAAATGCCGTGATCCATGGATTTAATTTGGTCTTTTTGTTTTCTTTCAGTAGGAGTGCTAGTTCTGCTAACCACCTTTCCTGGAGTGACATCAGCACGAATAATACCCTGTCCAGGAGGCATTTGGTCCTCTGAAGTTACAGGAGTTCTAGTTCTTTCTACCTTTCTAAGATGTGGAATGATTACTTTATCATCTTTATGGTCTGTTTTTGCTGCCAATTTGTCCTTTGCTGAAGGAATTTTCATAATACCAGCTTTCTGTAATGGAGATATACTGCCCTTTTTATGTACTACTGGCAAATCTTTAGGATGGATAACATCTGATTTCTTTTCAGGTGTTTTAATCTTTTGTGGTTGAATTACTGAACTTTCTGTTGGCTGTTTCCTTTCTTTGATGTCACTAATGGGAGGCACCTTGGTTGGCCTTCCTTTAGGTATGTCATCTAGTTCCTCTTTTGCTTCTCTATCTTCAATTAATAGTTCTCTGGGTGCAGGTACAACACTTCCTCCTTTAACAGCCTTCTCATCCCTGACAATTTGTTCAATTTCTTTTTTTGCTGTTTCTCTAACAGGTATCTTTTCAGACACTTCAGTCTTTTCCTCTTCCTTTGTGACTTTTCCAACTTTTTTTAGTGGTCTGGTAATATCAGTTAGTAAATCAGATGTACCAGAACTTAGTTGGTCAATTACATCTTTGGGGCTTTGGTATTTCTTATTAGCTAAATCAACAATATGCTTTTTATCAGATATAGTTTTGTACGAGCTATCATCTTCTTTATCTTTTATTCTATCCACAAATTTATCTCCCTTTTCTCCTGCAAGAGGAACTTTTTTCTCAATTTTTTTCTTATCTTTAAAAATGTTTTTCCCTTTTTCTTCACCTAACAGATTTTCTGTATCAATTATTTCTTTTTGATCCTCGGTTTTGGAAGGGGCAAGTTTTCTTTGAGCTTCTCTACTATCCCTTACTTTCTTTATGACTTGAGTCTGCCTTTCTGGCTCATCTGGCACATCTAACGATTCATCAGTATCAACTGTTTCATCTTCCATCTCCTCATCAGATATAGTTTTGTATAATTTACTATCTCCTTTAGCTTTTATTCTATCCCCAAGTTTGTCTCTTTTTTCTCTTGCATGAGGAATCTTTTTCTCAGATTTAATAACACCTTCCTCCTTCCTGTCATCTAGTAGATTTTCTACATCAACTATTTTTTCATCTTGGTACACTCGGGTTTTGGAAGGGGTACGCTTTCTTTGTGCTTCTCTAGAATCCTTTATTTTCTTGGCTGGAATCTCTTTTTCTGCCTTATCAATATCTAATGACTCATCAGTGTCAACTATTCTGTCTTCGATCTCCTCATCAGATACAGTTTTGTGTAATTTACTATCCTCTTCACCTTTTATTCTATCTACAAATATGCCTCCCTTTTCTCTTGTGTGAGGAACTTTTTTAACTATCTTTTTATCAGTTTTAACAACATCTTCCTCCTTTTCATCATCTAGTAGATTTTCTACATCAACTATTTCTTTATCTTGGTACACTTTTGTTTTGTAAGGAGCATGCTTTCTTTGTGCTTCTCTAGTGCCCCTTATTCCCTTAGTTTGGATCTGCTCTTCTTGCTCATCAGCATCTAATGATTCATCACTGTCAACTATTCTGTCTTCTGTCTCCTCATCGGGTGAAGCTGCAGTATCTATTGGATACATTGCTTTGGCAATTTTTTTATCTTTCTCTACAGTGACAGCTGTCTTAGCTTTACTTGTTTTTTTAGTAGGCTTTTCTGGTAGAATCTCAATTACTTCTTTTTCTATTGAAACTTTTCTTGTGGGTTTTAAAACTGCTTCCTCAACCTGTTGTAATTTACTAGGTTCTTGCTCTTTTTCTTTAGGTTTTAATCCTCTTTTAGGTGTTACTTTAGGAATGAGTTTTTCTGTCTCTTTATCTTTAGAAATTATTTGTTTACTCTCTTTTATAACTATATCAACCGGTGGGGATGTTTCCTCCAACCCCTCTTCAATTTCTACTCTTTTCTGCATTTTAGAGACCACTTGTTTCTTAGATGTTTTAGGCATTTCCTCAGGCGTTTTAATAGATATTTCAAAGTGTTCAAATTCTTCCATCTCTCCACCTTCTACTTCTATATATGTTTCTGGTTCTTCTTCTTCCGTCTCTTGACTCTCCTCAATATATTCAAATGTTTCATCTGATTCCCATTCTTTAGCAGCTCTTTCATGTTGCCTATAATGTTCCTTTTCTTCTTTAGTGATTGATAATATCCTTTCTGCATGAATAATATCTGTAAAAAGTCTTTCTGCTTTAATGCTTATGTCCTGTCTGATAGGAATCAGTCTGTCACCAGATAAGAAAACTACTTGCATGGCTTCCACTCTACTTTCTTCAATGGCTGATAATCCAACTTTTGGCTTTTTTGTTAATGGGGCAGCAGGTTTCTCTGTAGCAGGTTTCTGTGCAGCTACAAAGGTTTCACATTTAATTTACAATCAAGATTCACTTTTATTAAGAGAATAAAGACATGCTGCCTTATAAGTTACCACACATAAAAATCCCAGAAAGTAACACAACGAACAAAACAAATACAGCAGAATTTTACAAACACACAAATTATCAAGACATTAACCACAGAAACAAAAACACAGAATAACATAGATAACAAGGGAAAAGTAAAACAAATGCAGACGGATATCAATCAACCAAACAAGGGCTTTCTTTTTTGTAATTATAATAGAAAATGTATTTAAGAAATTGTTATTGCTTATGGTATTTGTGTCTTTAAGTGGACTTTAAATCGGGTTGCCATAGTAAATAGTACATAACTACATAAAACAAATCACATAGACTGAAAAAAGAAAATACTTCACATGTGGCACATGTAACCAATTTTATATACAAACCTAAGTGCAGGAAAGGTAATAATCTACTTGTTACATGGCATTTGGCTTTATAATACTGACCAACAAATTACTTTGGCCATACATAAACAACACAATTATACCTGCTTTCTTTCCAACTACTGGAGTGGTGACTGGTGCTGTAACTGCTCCCTCTTTTGGCGATGCAACAGCTGAAATATAAAATATATATACTGAAACATATACACAACATAAAATTAACCCCTGTACTCTCTAAGGTAGAAATAGAGAAATAAACAGGAATTGCTAAATTTTTAAAACTTACTATCTGATGATTCTGAAGCAGGTGTGTATCACAATAGATTCAACAAATATAGCATAAATGGCTGAGGCTATTTAATTAATGTTGAACTAAATGTTAATTTGCACAGTTCAGAAAGAGAAGCCATACCTTCAACGAGGGATGGCTCTTCAGTTGGTGGTGAACGCTTCGCTTCTACGGGAACAGGTGAAGGCTTAGCTTCTACGGGAACAGGTGAAGGCTTAGCTTCTACGGGAACTTTAAGAAAACATTGTGACAGGTTAGATCAATTGCCTCTTCATTCACCCATATGATTGTTTAGGAAAGATTAATGTTTTACATTACCGGGAAGCAAACACGTTTCATTAAGGTTTAGTAAGAAGCATTAAGATTTTGTGTTTTAAAAAATGTGAAGAGGTGAACAGCAAGATTATTGAACACACAGACATTTTAGAGAAGAATGTGTTTGAAACAGTTCAAGACATAAGTTATAGGTGAGGAAGATATGTTTTAGTATTTTTTTTTAAAAGAATGTTTAAGCCTGGTTAGCGTAGTAAGTCATTTTTGTATGATTCCTGTTGCCTGATTAGCAAGTTAGATACCGAAGCATGTACCTTTAGCTGGTTCCTGGGGTGGTTTTGGCTCTTCTTTTTTCACCACAGATGGTTTTAATTCAGGTACCTTCTTCGCAATTGTTGGCACTTAAAAATAGCATTGCATTTTAGAAGCAGGCCGGTTTGCTCAGAACATGCAAAAATCCAATTATTTAAATGTCAGAATATAAAAAACTGCCAAAATTGATAAACTGTTACACTTAAAAAAAGATCTTGTAATTCTCAAGAAACATATAGCTATTTTAAAGATCTGCATTTATAAGACAAACACTTAAGGAAAATTTAGAAGGATGCAAGTATTTCACAGATATAAGCCTGGCCATTCTAACTTTATGAAAGTTACCTTCAGGCTTTTTGAGCTTCTCAATTTCCTTTGCTGCTGGTGGTTCCTCTTCTTTTTTAAGTGGTCGCAAAACTTTAAGACAAAGAGTTTTGGTTTTTAACCATAAATTTTGAAAGCTTTAAAGATCAACACAGCTGAATTTTGATAATAAACTCACAAACACCAAGCTACAGCAGGTGCATACAAACGTTATCACACATAAAACTATTCCATTAGAGCCACCAAAAGACAAGCAGACGTACAGTAGTAGTAATATATTTTTTTATATATAATTTATGTAGTTTGTAAAGTACAAGAGGGCCATAACTGTTAATTTATATTACTTATTTTGCTTATTAATGGTTAATATGCATACTTAAAATATATTTATGTTAAGCTATAAATTAAAATCCAGAAATCACATTGATTTATGTCAGCCAATGTGTAGATCTTTTGCCTTTGAGTTAGACATTTTAGACTTCTTAGTATTAGTTATGTAATGTTAAGATTGTTTGATTTTAATCTTCATTTTAATATTTGTTTCTTTTGTATTCTTTAAAGCCAGCTTACTTTAATATGGCAATATGTTAGAATTATTATACTTATCTGCTATTGCAGAAAGCCCTTTAAAAGATTGTTTCTTTAATATAAAGCTTTATTATTTTACTCAGCCATAGTATTTTATAAATATACCTTCAAAAAAACATATCATTCATATTTTAGTAGCATGTTGTATATAAGCTAAATTAGTTCACTGTTTTATTAGATTCATAACTCTACCTTTTTTAAGACTAATTATATCTTCTTTTGGTTGAGTGACCTCAGGTTTTGGTCTACGGGGAATTTTCTTTACAGGTTCAGGGACTTCAAAAAAATATAGTTTGTTTTTAATTCTATCCGACTCAAGTCAGTCATCATGAAATTAAAGATTAGCTGAAACCCATGGTTCCCATACAATATTTCTTGCATGGGAAGAGACACAACTCTCAAAAATTTTGACATCCAACAATTCGCAGTACATGGATTTACTGTTAGCTCCTAAATTATATTTATCAATGCCTAGCATGATACATAAAACACTTAAATGTAATCATTGTTAAAGTCAAACCTATTGATATTTCTGCATTTAGTAACTAAGGTTTGTTATAATGGCATTATACATCTAATTAACACAGTTGTAACTGTCATTGCTAATTCTGCATGTTCTAACCCAGGGATGTTGTAATGGTATGATAGATCTGATCAATACAGATTTAATTGTTGTTTGTAATTAAATTATCTTCAGACGGTGTAGTGTAAACATACAAAAAAACAAAAAACCAGGATAAAACCCCATTAAGTGGAAAAAGAGATGATGATTTGAATAATATGATGCACATACAAGAGGGTCCAACTTGTATATTTCTGTCTAGATATAAGAAAATATTCATGATCTCCAGATATATTCTAACGTCCTGACTTGTGTAAATATATGTGCAATACCTTTAGCGGGTTTAAGTTCCACTTTCTCGGGTACAGCAGGAGCTGGCTTTTCGGGTATAATCTTCTTTTTAACCTCAGGAGCTTTTGAAAAAAAATAATGGTGTGTTTACTGAACTGTTGATTTTACTAAGGCTATTTTTGTGAAACGCATGAGAGAGACCTGCTGAAAAGCAAACATTGATTATTAGTTGGGATTGTGGTTATCAACGGTACAGAAACACAGACATGTTGGCAAGACACACTACAGGCAAAGACTGGAATAAATAGAGGTGCTGTAAAACCGCAAAGATTATATCAGTATGTAATGTACACACCCATAATGAAGATGAAGCAAAGCATGTTATTCGATGCCCATGTAGGGTGATAATGAGAACTTGATGAAATGAAACATGAATAATTAACAGAAATTATTTTTAAACGAAGTACAAAAATGGTAATGATTGTAAAATACCAAATTATGATAATCAATGATCAATGGAATGATAGGATGCCTAGTAAGTATTTGTATTTCCCTAATACCTTGCACAAGGTCAATTTTCTCTTTTTTCGGGGAAGGCAATTTGGGAGGTGGCACAAACGTCATCTCTTCAGGCTCATACTCTTTAAAGGACAGGATTTATATATTTAGAACACAACCTTTCATGTAAGTATTGTCACTGCCTACTCATTGTCAACGCTTTTAAAAAATATTAATAATCAAAAGATGAAGTATTTGTACACATAAAACTGGCAATGCATGGCGCATGAAGATATGAAATGGTGAAGACTGATGTTGAAAAACAAGGCATGGATATAGATGATGTCCAAAGAGATTAATAAAGAAGCTTAAACTTATATAAGACCAGAGGCATGGGTAAAGATGATGTCCAAAGAGATTAATAAAGAAGCTTGAACTTATATAAGAAGTTCAGGATAAGGAATTGATGAAGGACATAAATGTCCAGATGAATGGATGTGCTCTTCAAATTTGAAGAATATACCTTCAGCTTCTAACATAACTTCTGGTAATTCTTCATCTTCCATTTCGCCTTCCAATTCTTCATCTTCTACCTCTTCTATTTCTTGTTCTTCTTCTTGTTCTTCTTCTGTGTCTGAAGCATCAAATGGTATTTCTTCTGCTGGTATTTTTGGCACTTTAATAATATTATAGATGGACAACTTAAAATTTAGGCAAAGTACTCTACGCTTAGTTATACTGGTCATTAGTAATTTATAGTTATATACCTGACAGAGGTGGGGCTTTAATATATGGTTTCTCTTCCTGGATAAGCTTCTTTTTCTCAAAGATCACTTGTAATAGAAATGTAGATTTGTTAAAATTCTGACATTCTCATTTAGCATGAGATTGTATATTGTATTTCTATTTATCTACCTGTAGAAGGGGCAATTTCTTTTCTAGAGACTTGTACACGTGTTTTCTCATCAAGGACCATTTTCTGTTGTGTTTTTGGCTCTTTAAAAAAATATTTATCATTACATTTTAGGAAATAAGCTGTGTGAGGGTTTTTTTATAGCTAGTTTTGCATCTATTTTACCTTTTGCAGAAGGAGCCTGCTCTTTTGACTTGCGCATAATAGCTTTTTTATCATCTGAAATGAGCCTTTTTTGTACATCTAAAACGAATAATTTGTTTTAAGAAATAAAAACTTGCTAAAAACTTTAAAAAATAAAATACTATTGCAAAATGAATATACCTTTTGCTGCAGGAGCCACAGCTTCTGGAACTTGAGTAGGTATTTTATCTTCTATGGTTGGTTTTGTGCGCACCACAGCAGGCTCTTTAAAGATATTTATTTTGAGGTTAAAATTGTGCCATGAACTTGATTCACATACAAACAGAAAATGTAAAAATGATAAAAATTGCAAATAACAATGTACCTTCTAAAGGAGGCACTACTTCTTTTTTAATAGCATGAATGGATACTTTTTCCTCTGCAGTTGGTTTTTTTGGGACAGTTAGAACTTGAAAGATATTAGATAAAAAATGTAAGATATTAGTTAAACATTAGTAGGCAGATACATAAACATGCACAAAAATGCATGATGTAGATGTACCTTCAACAGGTGGCACAATTTCCCTTTTAGGACCTGCAGAAGGTTTGACTTCGGGAGCGTGTTTCCTGGGTTCTTCTTCTATATTTAAGATATTAGTTCTTTAGTCTTTCTCAAGGACTGATAGGTCACACACATACTACACAGACAATTACAACATCCGATAAAGAGAAAAGGAAACTGGATATACCTTTGATATGTGGTGCTACTTCCTTTTTGAGTGGTTCACTGGGAATTTTCTCTACTGGGACTGGTTTCTTGGGGACCATTGGCACTTTAAAGATATTAGTTTTGTCTTAGCATTTTTGGAAATACAGTATATTAATATGGCTTTGTAAAAAATAGATAATTAATCAGAGACTAATGTACCTTCTGCAGGAACTGTCACTTCTTTTTTGGAGATAGCAGTGGGTATTTTTTCACGTGCAGAAGACTTCTTTGGAACTTCCACCACTTGAAAGATATTACAATTGCTTTACTATTTTGCCCACCAAATTATTTTGAATCACCACTTAGACAAAATGTATGGTTGATGTTTAAATTATATAGTTTCTACATGAGTGCCTTTTGGGCAGAGTGTAGATAATGTTACACAAATGCACAATGACATGTACACAATGAATCCAATAAAACAGCGATGTACCTTCTTCTGAGGTAGCAACTTCCCGTTTTGATACTGCAATGTATGGCTTCTTTTCAGGTAAACTTTCTTTTGGAACCTCAACTACTTAGAAGATATTAGTTTGACATTAGTAATTGACTAGTAATAATCTCTAGATGAAAAATATCAAGATCAAAATATACCTTCTGTGGGGGAAGTAGCTTCTTTTTTGAAAGCAGCTACATGCTCTTTCTTTTCCGGAGTTGGTTTTTTTCGAACTAGTATTAAAATATTCGTATTAATTATTTGGCTAATGAGTACTGTGCAGCATTTTAATACTTTATGTATTAAATGGACAGCTTATTAATATATATATACCTTCTTCAATGGAAATAACATCTCTTTTATCTATCTGCATTTCTGGCTTGGGAAGGAGAACCTCCACTATTTTAAAATATAATAAAAAAGCATTAGGATTTTCTTTTGAATATTGTGTTTTATTCATCTCATGGTTGCAATACGAAAAGAAAAAAGATGAAGTTATACCTTCTACAGGCGGAATAGCTTCAATTCTACCTGGTCTCTTAGTGAGAGCTGGTCCTCGTGGGGCCACTAGTATATTAAATAGATTAGTATGACTTTAGTAATATGCTGTGTTATTAATATAAAATGGAATAGAAAATTATGAAATTGCTTATATACCTTCCACAATGGAAGTCACATCTTTTTTGGATGCAGCGATGTGTGGTTTCTTTTCAGGGGTTGGTCTCTTCGGAGCCTCCAATACTTAAAAGATATTAGTTACGTATTAGTATTGATTGGGTGATTAATATTTAACTTGAATAACTGATTAAAATACAGCAAACATATCGTTAGATACCTTCTTCAATGGAAATAATCTCATTTTTGGACACAGCAATATGTTGCTCTAGTTCAAGAGTTGGTCTCTTCTGGACCTCAACTTTAAAAGATATTAGACGGAAGTTAGTAAATCACCAGATAATGCATAACAATTTGTATAACTGAATGGCCATATATCAAACAAACATAGGTAATTGTATACCTTTCACAGTGGATGGCATATCTTTTTTGGATAAAGTAGTATGTACTTTTTCTTCAAGGACTGGTATTTTTGGGACTTCCACTACTTGAAAGATATTAGTTCATTAGATACAAACTAACAAACACAGTTGTTTAATATTCTACTTGAATGATTAATTTTAGATTAGGAACATTAGAATTAAAATTTTATAAATCATATCCAGTCACTCCTCTTTTTGACACTTCAATGTATGGTTCTCAAGGATCGGTCTCATTGGGACCTCTACTAATTGAAAGATATTAGTTTTATATTAGTTTTCTACCAATTAATGAAATGTTGTAACAGGTTGCAACAAGAAGAGATATATGTTGATATACCTTCCCCAGGGTAGATATCTTCTCTTTTGAATATGGATATGCCAGGTTTCTCTTCAAAGCTTGGCTCCATTGCAACATCCAGTTCTTGAAACATATTAGTTTAGTATTAGCATTTCACGTTGAATTTTTTTACTACGTAAGGTAATTAAATACTTTTATGTAGACGATAATATACCTTCCTCAAATTCTGTTACGTCATGTTTGTGAACAGCCATCTGTTTTTTTCCTTCTAAAGTGGTTCTTGCAGGAACGTCCGGTGCTTTTAAAGATATTAGTATTGCTTTAGTAAACTATCATACATACAGAAGATAAAATAAAAAATGTATATAATGTTAATATTTTATACCTTTTAAAGGTGGAACTACTTTCTTTTTAATGATGGTAACACGTTTTTCTTCTAGAACCTGTCTTTGTGGTTCACCTTTTTCTTAAAAAATATAAATAATATTTTAATTTTTTTTTTTTTTACTAAACAATGTAAATGTAATTTATTGCTGATTTAAAAAACATACCTGCCATAATAAATTCTTTCTTAGGTACATGAACACGAATTTGTTCTTCATCATATGGAATTTTTGGCTCTTTAAAATATATTTAACATAAATAGAATGTAAAAAAAATTGACTTTATTGAAGTGTACACATGTGTTTTAAAACATTTAAGAGTTAATGTACCTTCCATAATTTTGATTTTAGCAAATCTATCAAGTATCTGCTCCTCTACAACATCTTTCTTAGTCATTTCATCCCCTTTAAAAACAAGATAATTTAGAGTTATATTTTAGAAAACAATTACCATATTTTATTGAGAGTGTTTTAACGTTTTACACTACTTTTATTGGAGGAAAAATGTCTACCACTGTTTTAGTTTTTGGGCAATTTAAAATTGACCAAAAAGTTAAACAAATGCAAGTTTAGTAAGATACCAAATGCTGTATGATTTACTCATCTTCATTTCTGGTTCAGTCAACCAGATAAATTATCGATCAATTTGTGATTATGACTTTTTATTTCCTTTGCTTACATCCCTTTGCATACACAGGGAGTAAAGAGAATCCCAAACCTTCTGTATACATGGGGCTGACATAGTTCTATACATTACATTACAGTAAATTTAAAATAATCTAAAATAAAGTTTTTCCCCTTTCCTAGGCAGTTTTCTAAGCTGCCATAGAAGGAAAATTAGTTTAAACATACTTCTGTTATCACATTTACCATAAAAATGTGGGGGGGGGGGGGCAGTTTCCATGCCTCCTAATTAAAGCTATAATTGTTTACACATTTAATAATTTTGGATAAGCATTTAAAATATTTTTTTAAATATTAAAATATCAAAAATATATTATATATTAAATATATTTGAATATGTAAAAATATCAAAATATTTAAATATTTATCAAAATATTAAAACATTTCAAAGTTTATCCCCTAAAGCTAAATCAATTGAAAGCTTTTTTACAAATATTAAAGGGATTCTCTAGTGCCAGTAAAACAAACCCATTTTCGTGGCACTGTAGAATCCTGGAGGTTTATAAAAACGGCATTAATTTCGCTTGCAGGGTTAAGGGTGATGGAAGTTGGCACCCAGACCACTTTAATTAGCTGATGTAGTCTGGGTGCATACAGTGTTCCTTTAAGTTGAGGCTTGAGTTGTCATTTTGTTGATTACTTTTATATATCTTTAATAAGGTCATATTTTATCTAGGGAATAGTTTCATAGTTTATGTTTATTATAGGGACTTTTTAAAAAATAGAAAATATACCTTTCATGGTAGGTGATGGTTTTCTTTTTTGCTCTACAATAAGTATTGTCTCTTCTGGGGTAGGTTTCTTGGGAATTTCCACAGAAACTTAAAAAAAGATGATTTATTATCTAAAAACGTGCTTACTTATTCAAGTTCTATTATGTACTTATTATGAAATATGACAATGAAATAAAAAACACTACATATACAAACATAAAATATGGAAATTACTTCTAACTTCTACTTCTAACAGAGAATAATACTTTTCCCACAGACTTTTTAGTATTTCCTTCTCTATGGAATGTTTCTAAAAGAGTTTAGTATACACTATGGGTTAGTTAGTACTCTATAAAAAAACAAAAAAAGTAAACAATCTTGAGATGATGCGATACCTTCCACTTCATGTACTTCTTCTTTTTTGAATCTTGTTTTCTGTACTTTCTCTTCTCTTTCGCGAACGTCTATTAGTTTAAAGATATTAGTTTTGATTTAAATGTTAATTAGAGTTGGTTATTCAATGACTACTAAGTTACAATAAATTGCAAATAATATACCTTTTGTAGTAAAGGTGTCTTTGGTAAATGGTGCAAATGTCAGAATTTCTTCTGGAGCAAGTCTAGATGCGTCGTCCATTGCTTAAAGAGATACACATTTTTTTTTGTATTTCTCACCAGTAAAAATGTTTTCCTAACTAGTAAAGGAATTATTTGTGATGGTGTACCTTTCTTGGGATGAGGTATTTCTTTTCCGAGAGCCATAATTGGCAGTTTTTCATCCTTTGCTATTTTCTTTGACACTTCCACTACTTTAAAGAAATTAATTGTGGTTTAGTATTTTTACTTTTTTCAATCCTCTACTACTTCTATAGTTGCAAAAATAATAAACTAAACTAGTTGATTGCTAATGTTTAAATGTTTTTTTATACCTTTGGGAGGTGGGACTGCTTTTTGTTTTGGAGTTATGATTATGATTTTTTCTTCCGGGGTAGGTTTTGGTGGTGTCACAGGAACTTAAAAGATATTAGTAAAATGTTTATATTAGTGAATGCTCAAAATAAAATGTAAAAAAACAAAAACTGATAAGATGTTCACATTGCTAAATATCTGACGAGTAAAAAGAGGTGTTCTACCTGGAGCTGATGGTGCAGCTTCTTTTTTAGTCACAAAACGTTGAGTTTTTCTTTCCTCAACTGCTTCTTGAGGTTTCTCAGGTGCTTTAAAGATATTAGTAAATTTCGAAACTTAGTGCGTCAGTGGAGCAAAAGTAGAAAGACACAACACAGACACATTTACTAATGTCACCACCGAGCAAGAACAGGGATGTACCTTTCTTTGCTGCAACATGTTTCTTTTCGACAGGAAGAGGAGGAGGAGGGGGAGGAAGAGGCAACTCCTTTTCTTGCACAAATTCAATCTCTTCAGTCACTTAAAAGATATTAGTTTTGCTTAAGATATAGGTAATAACATAACATGAAAAACAAAAACACAAAGAACAAATGACTGACTCGTTCATTCTCTAAAATTGCTAATAGACCCATAATACATTACAGTCAGCCAGATTGTTATTAGTAAAAGTGCAGATGATAAATTATTACTTAAAGGAATGGTTCTAGTATTAAAACGTATTAATATATAATCTAGAAGACAAAAAAATCTATACATTGTGAAAGCAATTAATCATTCGTCACTGTAATATTTAATTTGCATATTGTGATCTGACAATGCCAACACATTAAACCCTTAAGGACGCATGACGGAAATTTTCTATCATAATTGCATTTTTTCTGATGCTGTGTCCTTAAGAGATTAAAAAAAATCTAATTAATTTACTAGCACAGTGTAATGTGTTTATTTTATTAGATTTCCTAAATGTCTCTGCTATGGATGACTAAATAATTAAAGATTAACAAATACCTTCATAAGCTTCATAAGCTTCATAAGCTTCATAAGCTGTAGTTACTTCCTTTCTAGGAATTAAGACAGGTGCTTTCTCTTCTACCACTTCCTCAAGAACCTCGGCCACTTGAAAACATTTTAATTGAAAATGTTAACTAATACCTAATATTTAATTCACATTATACAAAACTGTGCTATTTTTTGTCTCTAGCTAAAATACCTTCAAAATGTGAAACAATTTCTTTATGCGCAATAGGTGTGGGTTCTCTATCTTTAGGGACAATCCTCTTAGATACTTCAGGAACTTAGGAAAAGAAAAGCAGTATTAATAATACTTGAAGCAAGGAGTGCCAATGCTTAACTTGCTATAGGCAGATGGGCTACACGAAAATAAAATGTTGAGAGTCCCACTCTATTACTTAAGTTAATAAAATCAATTTCTTAAATTTCAGGTTATAGAATCTGACTAGTTTTACATATGCCTAAATTACTGTGTATTAAATAATATACAATACACATGGCGATATAAGTATGAAAAGATTTAATACCTTTAGGAGGTGCTTCCACTTCTTTCAAGGTGGGTATTTTCTGTTTTGGCACAGTTGCAGGCACTTTAAAGATATTATAAAAACTTAAGTACCCAAAATCTTTACTACAAGTAGATATGCACTATATTATGGACAATGGCCAACCTATAATGTCCTAGCAGCGATAAGAAAGTAAACACTATCATTTTCAGAAATTATATATGGGATACAGTATAATATATGAAAGATAGACTTAGGTTAGCCTGTTATTTACCATATATAGCTTTTTACTACAAACATCACATAGACATTGGGACAGTAAATGAAAATATTTGTTGTACCTTTGACAGGCGGTACAACTTCTTTTCTAGTGGTCCTGGTAGGTACTTTTTCTTCAGGCACTGTTTTTTTTAAAGATATTAGTGATATTAACATTTTCTGCTTGCACACAGAACAACATGTAGACAAGACAGAGACAATAAGAATGGAATGTATACCTTCTACAGGTTTTGTTTTCCTGATTATAACTGGAGCCTTTTCTTCAGGAATTGTCACCTTAGGGGGTTCTATCATGTAAAAATATTTTGCATATTTTAGCGTTTTGTAACTTCTATGGGATATTAAAATTACAACCGACTCACTGTTATGGGTGCGAAATATACCATTTGTAAGGCATTAAGTTGAACAAATAGTTCAACAGCATGTTTTATATTTAAAGTTTGCTTAGTTGTTCAGTTTAAATGTTTCATTAGCCAAAACTACCTAACAAAAATATAAAACATACTAAGACTAGAATTATTTTTTTTTTTAGGTGAAATGTATGCCAGATTAAAACGCAAACACAGAGATTATTGAGACATTAATGGAATAATATGGGATGTTGTGGCACTTTGTTATTTAAAAAGAAGAATCAATCACGAATATTGTAATTTAAATAACAGACATAACACATAGACAAGGCATGACTGACTTTCAAAGATGTTAGTAAAAGAAGAGATTAAAGATTCTGTGGGCTTATACCTTTTACAATTGGAATCACTTTTGCTTTAGGCAAATCAACAGGTTGTTCAGCTTCTGGCTCCTTCAATTTTTCTGGCACTTAAAAGATATTATTCCCATTTAGAAATGTTCACATTCCAATTTTTATATCATTAAGAGAGGTGATATTTTTATGAAATGAAAAATTTTGATAAGACGTGTACAGTAACTCAGAATAGTTTCATCTTTCTGATATAGTACTTGTGACACAAAGTACAATGCAACATTCAACACATAATAGTTTTAAAGACAGAAAGCAAATATTTAATCTGGAATTGTTAAGCCATTTCCCACTGCTCATTGGAATAAATTAATAATTTAATTTAAAAAAAAACAGCAAAAAAAAACTATTTTACAAGTGTTTACTATGATGCTATCATATATTATTTACTAGCACCTAATACATCATACTATATGACGCTGCCATTCCCTATGCAATTTACAAAGTTTTTTGTATTCTTTGCTTAGGTTTTGTTGGTTACGTTCGCTCTATACTATTCTCCATATGTGTTTCTTAATGTTTATTTCGGAACTCTTATTTTCCTAACTGACTTCCTTTATGAATCATCATGAATGGAGGTTCATGTTGCCTGAGTGATACCCAACCTTGTTCCTGTCATGTTTTTTCGTCCTGTATAATAAATGTAAATGCTGAACCTGTATAATAAATGTGATTTCTCCCTCAGGCCCTTAGCCTGAACACCTATTCAATCAGCAGTTTTAACATAAGCCTGATCGAAGCAGAGAGACAGAAAACTCAATAGTTTGTAGTGGATTACATTTTTTTTTAAACAAGCTTAGGACATTCCAGATTAAACATATGACTTTAAGAATCTTTGGAAGATTAAACATATATACCTTTGGCGGGTGGAGCTTCTGGAACAAGCTTTGAAACTTTTTCTTCTGGAGTAATTTTCTTTGGCACTTCAGGCACTTTAAAGAACATCAGACTCATTTAATGTTACATCCAATAACAACCAAGAATAATAAGATGACACAAAGAACAAAAGACCATGACAACAAATAAACAAACAAACCACTGTAGAACACTTAGCCTTTTTGGATGGAGGACATAAATGAACAAACACTACATAAATAATGAAATTGCATAGACATAACTGAAGCGAAGAAGAGAAAAGATACAAAGAAAGAACAATAACATTTGACATAACACAACAGACATTTTACAGAATTGTTATACCTTTCGACGGAGGTTCTTCCGCCTTTTTAGGAGCAACTATTGGTTCTTTCTCCTCTGGGACAAACCGCTTACGTTCAGGCACTTTAAAAATGTTTAAGACATTATAAGAGTTTTGGAAAGAGTAGTTACACAAAGATAAAAAACACATTAAACATAAAGAGACACAACATAGACATTATGTGTGACCTAAGTTTTTTTTTTTTTACTCGTTTTGTAAATATGAGTATTTATGGATATACCTTTGGCAGGCGGTACCTCTTCTTTTTTAGGAGTAGGTACAGGCACCTTTTCTTCAGGTACAGGCCTCTTTTTCAGTTCTGGCACTTTAAAAACACATATTTTATGCTTAGTCCTTTTAAGAACTACTATACATACAATAAAGAGATCAAGAACACTATACACTCAAATCAATACACAGACAACTTATTACTAATAAAAAAAACAAAAGGACTTGAAGAGGCTGTTAGAAAAAAACATTACATACATTTATGTTATATAATGAACACCAACACTTCCAGTCAGATAAAATACTAAAATAACCCCCTCCCCCACCACACACACACACACACACACACACACACATAAATCAACTGTGGATTTTGGAATGTGAAATGGTTTCTTCTTTATGTTTAATAATACAATGTTGTGATTATTACAATTTACAAAGCATTATAGTATGTTGCTTTATTTGAGAATGAGTATAATGGTATATGAATATAGCACTTCAAGGAAATATTCAATGTACCTTTAAAAGATGGAGCTTCCTCTGCAACTTTAGGCTCTGTGGGAACTTTTTTACGTTTCTCTATCACTTTAAAGATATAGGATTTTATGTTTGTTTTTGAAATTATATATATAATAAATGTATTAGTATAAAAGACAGATGCACAGTAAAAAATCTTGTACATATTTTGATGTTCAACACACACGACAACATAAACAATACACACAGGACAAGGGTGTGATTTTTATAGCTTGAAAGAAGAGCATCAATATACCTTTGGCTGGTGGGGCTTCTTCTTTCTTAGTAGGTGGGATTGGTACTTTCTCCTCTACTTTTTTGGCCACTTCAGGAACTTTAAAAACATCATATTTATTTATAAGAACATTGTTGCCAGCTCAGCTGATGCAACATGTGTACATGACATCCAAACATACAACAACAAGTAGTATCACATCAAAAGAATGTTCTGTAAAGATATCGTTCACTAGAGATCTAAAAGAACTTTTGCTTTCTGTTGATTATTGACGTTTTGGCAAAGTAAATCTTAAGAGTAGTGTAAAGTAAATATAGTCTTCGTAAAATGATACTTGCGAATATTAATTATATCAACATAAAGACACACACCGTTACAAAATAAGTTGACATGAGAAATGTAACAAATGTAAAGAAACAAGATGATTGAACGTAAGACATTTAAATATACAACTAAAGAATATTCTACCTTTGGGGTATTGGACTTCCTTTTTAGGAATTATGTGTTCCTCGGGAACAACTTTCTTGGGAATTTCAGGCACTTAAAGAATAAGATATACATCATTTTAGCTATTTGTAGAGTGAACAATGTTTTCGTTAGGTTTCAAAAGGTGAGTGAGTTATACCTTTGGGAGATGGGACTTCTTCTTTCTTAGGTACAGTAATGGTAACTTTTTCGTCAGGTGCTACTCGCTTTTGTACCTGTGGCACTTTAAATATATAATATGATTTTGTTTTAGGGTACTTCAAAAGCAGATAATATATTTCAAATGTTAAATATCATAAGTAGTTGTGTAATAGATTATGTACTGATAATATCCTATAAGGACATAGATATATATTATACTGTAGACCTTGCATCTAAGCAGATGCTACAAACAAGATATATGCCTTAATTTATCTGGCTATAGTGTGGGTATAATGCTTACCAATATATTTATTGGAACCTAAGCAAGCTATATATTTGTAAGATGGTTAGTAAAATATAGTAATTAGCCCAAATACAAAGATACAATATTGAAAGGATGTTTATCTACCTTTGGCTGGTGGAGCCTCCTCTTTCTTGATAAAAGGAGTTGGTACTTTTTCTTCTGGTTCAGGTTTCTTTGGCTTCTCTGGCACTTAAAAATATATTATTTTTGGTTGATTGTTAAGATTTTTTTTAAAGTAAGTGCACATATTTTCAGAAAGAAGAACATACATCTGACAGCACAATTACAAAACTACATTCAACTACATACAAAAATACAAAAATAAATTAATAGATTGTAAGCTTTTTTTGACCCAGACTTTCTTAACTTCTTGTCGCTGTTAATATTTTGCAGGACAACCACTGGTTGTCAATTATTCCCATTCTATGGTTGTAGATGTTGGCACTATATAAATAATAATAATAATAACAACAATTATGCACTTAAGTATAAATATTACATATTCTGACTTATTAAAATAATATTATTTCTTTTAGCTAAAAGCCTAAAATCTTATACAAGATAATGCTAGATATGTTAATTCTATTTTTTGCTAGAAAATGAGCAGAGAAGCCATGTGTACAAAAAAGATGTGCATTGCCTTCTCCATCAAATTACATATTTTCTAATATATTATCAACTTAATGGAAAGATACATTTATAAAATAAATGTTTGCCTTATTTTTGTGTATATAGTGCTATAGGAACTAGAGTATAATCTTTCTTTTACTCCTCTTCAAATGGTAAAATGTTGACTGACAGATTCTGTTTCATTTGTGAATTCAACTCATTACTTGAGTGAAAATCTATCTTTTTAATTAAAAAAAAATAACCTATGTATTAGAAACAAGACACCCACAACAATCCCAAGATCACTGGTACAAACAAACAAACAAAAAACTATGGGTAAACATACTGCTAAACATTCAATTCACTGCTATCAGTTCAATACTCCTACATTTTTAAAATTAGATTAAGTATTTACTGAGAAGTAAGATAGGACTAAGGCTAAGTGTGAAAAATAATTGTATGTATGAACCATTTTATTTAACATATATGATAATCAATGTAAATATTTAATTTGAGGTGGTTGTTCAGGATGGACTAAATGGCAAAGTGTCACCATAATAGATTAATTTGTGTTACATTAATTTAAAATGCAAGGATTCTAAATTCTTGAAGGGACACTGGATTGACTGGGAGATAGATCATCACTAGTGATCTCCCAGGGATAGAGCAAAGCTGCAGTGTGGAGATGGCCTCACTGCTGATTAAGAGGTAAGTGACTTACACTACTTTAAGGAAAAATCATAATAACACATGACTTTAACTCAGCTTACTCTAGTCCATTAAAACCAGATGGCATGTAGACAACATAAAACAGTACCAACAGTGAAAAAAGATAATCTATAAAGATAGATGGGTTATAATAATTTGGTTGTAATAATGTGTGCTATATACCTTTAGCATCTGGTATATCCCTTCTTGGTGGCTCCTCTCGTACTTTCTCTTCTGGAACGGTTTTCTCAATGACCTTGGAAACTTAAAAGATATGGCAATTTTCAGCTATATCAGATGCTACACAGAACCCAAGATCCATGAAAATGAGACAACATGTAAGTGGCACAAACATTAAAGTAAAGATTGAATTATTTGGTCATTCTGAAAAGATGATTTTATTAGTGATGAAGATGAAGGCATTGTTGCCTAAAGAGTTTATAAACAAAACAACATAAAAACAAGCAACAACAACACACCAATGAAGATGAAGATATTAGTCATAAAGAAATAACAACAAAAGATTATGCAAGATTCTATTGAAGTGAAGGGTTTATATACCCTCAACATGTACAGTTTCTTCTTTCTTAAAGATAGTTAATGTCTCCCCTTTTAGAACAGGCTTTTTGGGCTGAAGAGGTTAGTTTACTTAAGACTTATATTTAATATATGTATACATATATAAATCACGTAAAAGACAAGACAACAAAATGCCCTAGTAAAATTGACTCCCCTATATGCAATCTATAATCAAGAATATGTTATAAGTGAAAAAGCTGTACATGGGAATTTGGGTTAAATGAGAGGCATGGAATACCCCATTTTGTCATTGCATGGAAGATGAATTTAATATGTCTGCTATAGAGCAGTACTTGATTAGTAATATATTAAACTAAACATCCAAATAAATGGACACCAGACTTTTCAGTGATATCAAGTACCTTTAGCTGGTGGAACTTTTTTAGGAATGGCAATGGGTACTTTTTCCTCCGGAACAGGTTTTTCTGGTTCTGGTTATTAAAATGATATCTGGTTATTAACTATTTATTACTATCACATATAATCATACCATAAGTAGGGCACCTATAAAACATTACTTGTTAGTAATATATTGGATTAAACATCAAAAAAGATTATATATTATAATTATATATTTTAATGATATATGCCTTTTTTATTTTATATATTTACCTTTAATTGGTAAGATCTTTTTAGGAACTTCTACTTTTTTAGGAACAGCGATGGGAACTTTTTCCTCTGGGACAGGTTTTTCTGGTTCTGGTTGTCAACAAGATATATATATTGTATTGGTTTGACAACTGTATATACTAATACATGAAATTACATTATATGTAGCAGTACTTGATTATAAAACAGTACTTGATTGGTAAAATATGGCACTGAGATTCCATAAATATGGTGACTATTTATTTTTTAATACTTTCATGTACCTTTAGCTGGTAGGATTTTTTTAGGAACTTCTACTTTTTTAGGAACAGCAATGGGTACTTTTTCCTCTGGAACAGGTTTTTCTGGTTCTGGTTGTCAAAGAGATATATATTTATATATATATTTATTGTATTTGTTTGAGAACTGTGAATACTATTACATGAAATTACACTAAATGTAGCAGTACTTGATTATAAATCAGTACTTGATTAGTAATAGTAATATGATGAATATCCAAAAATATGGTGACTTTTTTTTTAAATAATGCCATGTACCTTTAACTGGTATAACTTTTTTAGGAACTTCTACTTTTTTCGGAGCTTCTACTTTTTTAGGCACTTCTACTTTTTTAGGAACAGCAACTGGTATTTTTTCTTCTGGAACAGGTTTTTCTGGTTCTGGTTATTAAATAGATTATATATTGCATTTGTTTGACAGCTAACAACATTAGGACATAATATCACACAGAACAATAAAAAGAAGATGGTTACTTTGATAAACACGTGTACAGCCATATTGCTAGTTGTAATTTCACCTATCTAATGAAATACCTTTCTCAAGAAGAACTTTTTCTTTCTTTGGAACAACTGTTGGTATTTTTGGTTCAGGGGTCACCCTTTTAGGCTTTTCTGGCTCTTTAAAAATAAGATGTGCATTTTAAGAACACGATAGAGGCTAACAGACAAACACAGGAGACCATAACATACAGAGCGTTAGACACAAAACAAGAAAATGGAGTACCTTTAGGAGGTGGAACCTCCTTTTTAGTAATTGCTACTTTCCTTTCAAGGACAACAGCAACAGGCTTCTCTGGTGCTTTAAAAACATTAATAACAAGACTAATTTTAGTGTGCTTGTGAATTCACTTTGCAACATTTGTTTAAATAGAGGGGGTTTGTTTTAATTATTTTTTTAAAATGATTTATAAAAATAAATAAATAAATAAATAAATAAAATCTATGAATTTGTTACTGAAGTTATGTTAAAGAAAATTATAGGTAACAATTAAGTTTAGTGTTTTGCAGTTAATAACATTTCGGTGACATGAAGACAAAGAGGGTGACTATGGAAGACACAGAATGAGGTAGAGGCTTGTACCTTTTTCTTCATAAACCACTTCTACTTCTTGATAGAATCTTTTCTTTTCTGCTGAGATTTCAGCTTCAGGCTCCTCATAAATTTCTTCTTCTGCTTCATAAATATGTTCTTCTTCATATGTTTCTTCTCTGGCTTTATAAATGTGTTCTTCGTATGCTTCTTCCACTTCATAGACATCTTCAGCAGCTTGTTCCACTTCATAGAATTCTTCAGGAGGTTCTTCTTCATAAACCTCTTCTGGGACCTCTTCATAAACCTCTTCAGAAACATGTACTTGTTCTTCATAAGCATATTCTTCATATGCTTCTTCTTCTTCTGGAGGCTCTTCCTCATAAACCTCTTCTTCTGCTCCTATAACTTCTTCTTCATAGGTTTCTTCTCGTTGCTGAAGGATTTGTTCTTTTACTACAGCCTCTCTCTTTCTGTATACTTTTTCATACACTTCTTTTTCTCTATAGGCTGGCTGTTCAATTATTTGGTCTGGTTCCTCTTCACCTTTCTCATCAATTATTTTGGTTTCTTTTATCTTTCTGGTCACAACTGACACTTTAAAAACATATTTTAGAATCAATACAACTGATTTTCAAACTCAGAATTATTTTAAGGTTTATTGTATGATATTTTTTATCACAAATTAAACAAAAATCTGATTAATTGTAATATACTTGAGGAATTTATTTAGAAGTTAATAAAAATATAGATTTTTTTAAAGGTACAAATTGCTGGTGAACTGACAGGGCCTCTATTTAATATTGTCGAATAAGCTTTTCAAATGATTTCATAGTTTTGGATAACATTTTAAAATCATCCCCCCCCCCCAAATATTAAAATATACAAAAGTACATTAATATATCAATGTATATTTTTCATAATATCAAATAATTGTAAAAGTTTAGAAACAAATATGAAATCGATTGAAAAACTTATAAAATAATATTAAATTGAGGCCATTGTCCACATAAAGTTAGGAAATATATATTAACTAATTACCATATTTTGTTTTACCCTACTACTTAGTATTGTTATTGCTTTTTATGTTGTAAAATGACAGGTCTTACAATTAATTTTTTTGTGAATGTTAATATTTAAAAAAAAAATTAAATGTTGTACATGCTGTATTTGAGTTTGTCATATTCTAATGAATTCACATTTGAATAATTTTAGTTAATTTTATGTATGTATCATATATTTTGATAGCATTTCAACAGATATGGAATTTTGGATAATATAAACATTTTTATATCAGTCCTTTATTACTAGAATAAATTTGTAATATTATTTTCCAAAAAAATTGTTTACGTTATGTTCTATGTTATGTAACACACAATCACATTCCTGCCACAGCCAGTGTATATACCTGAAAGTGGGGTAGTGACTTCTTTTTTGGCCTGAATAATTGGTCTTTTTTCTTCTTCTTTTGGTTTCTTTGTCACACCAGGTACTTAAAAGAGTAATTTAAAAAAGAAGATACATTGTACACAGACACACATTAGTAAACATATAAAACTAAAATCACACACAAGTCTTCACTGCAAGGTATTTTTGTTAAGAGCTCAATGTACCTGCCGGAGTTGGAGCTTCAACTTTTTTGGAACTAATGCGTATCTTGTCTTCTTGTTTTTTTGGAACTTCAGGCACTTTAAAGAAATATTTAAAGAAATATTTATAAGATATATAGCACATCTCTTGGTGACACCAGTTGGCTCAAAGATGTAAAGAGGAATGTGTAAGAGTATATTGAAAACATCAAGTGAGACAGACAAGAACATATAGGACAAACTTAAAACATCAAGTGAGACTGACAAGAACACATAGGACAAACACAGTTAACATGCTTACTAGGATTTTTCCTCTTGCGTAAATAAATGTAATACTTTTTTTTAAATGTAATTTTTTTAAAATTAAACGCTTAGTAATAATTATTAGAAGCAGCAATATTATTGTGCACAACTTGTTTTAAAATACATATGTTAGTTGATGTTTGTAAAGCACACTATAAAAAGGCAATAGTTGTTGTGTTTAAATTCCCGAGATATACCTTTAGCTGGTGGAACTTTTTCTACTGGGGTGGGTTTCTTCTGGGCTTCAGGGACTTTAAAAATAAGAATTTTGTATAAGAAAATAGCCTGGAAGCATTACAGACAAAACATACAAAGACATACAAAATGTAAAAATTTCATTTTTATTTTGAACTTACATAAAACACGTAGGAAAGACAGATAATAGAGGCCATAGAACAAATTCATGTTCAGCAAACAGAAGAATTCGTACTACTAATATTGATTTGAAGATAAAAAGATGTAGCAAGATAACCTCTTCAACACCTTTTTGATTCCGTGAACTGTTTATTAGATGATAATCACTAGTGGAAAGAATCTCAACAATGATTTTCTTACCACTGTATTGTTAAACTGTATAAGAGGGAATGGGGTGAGCTTATTCCACATAGATGTATACAGCTTTGGATGAGTTCATACTACATCAGTGAAAAAAATTGGGCTCAAGGAGCTTGTGTTATTTTCAGTTAAGCTGATGGCAAAATAAAAATTTCTGAAGGCCTCTAGCTGAAAACAAACATGACTTATATAAAGTGTTCTATTGGGTTGATGGTGAAAGTTAATGTGTCCATAATGCACATTTTCTTCTATATACAGATGAAATAAATCTATCTACTTAATTAGTATTAAATAAACTATGATAAAGGAAATGTACACAGGACAGACACACAGCCTGAACTAATGTACCTCTCAATGGAGGAGCTTCAGGTATTTCAGGAGCAGCAATGGGTAGCTTTCCTGCAGCTTTTGGTTTCTTAATGACCTCAGGAACTAAGACACAGTAACACATCACAAATCACGATTAAAAACATTGACTAGCGACACAATAAGATGGTAAGAGAGACATCACATGTCACAAGGAACACTACGTAGAAAACTGACAAACCAGAAATACAGACAGACAGTGTCTCAATTTCAAAAATAAGAATAGAAGTTTTTTTCTGTCTTTATTTTAGATTTTTCTGATTGGGTCTGAAAAATACCTTTGAGTGGAGCAACTTCTTCCTTTGTTGGAACAATTGCAGCTGGTTTGTCTTCAGGAATCTTTCTCTTAGGCATCTCCGGAACTTCAAAATAGCAATATGGTGCAATGAATGTCATATTTCTAGTACTTTCAGTAAAGTTTACACAGATAAAAATACTAAGAACATACAAACAGAAACACCTAAAAACAGCAAAGACGTACACCATATATAAAGTTAGATGCTTGTATATGAGGGGTAAAAGAAGTCTCACTTTAGGAAGCCTGGTGAAATTATATTACACCTACTGAGTAAAACACTCAGGTATCTAAGTTATGTTATCTAATGTGTATTACAGGGTATGTGTGTTTTAAAACAGAACGCTTGGTAGAGGAAGATATTAAAAAAGTACCAAAGCCACTTATGTTAAAAAGCAACTACATAACCACTAAACGCAGCATGCCTGGCTCTTCTAACTATACATATAATGCAAACAAATGGACTATTTTTAACTCGCAAAACCCCAACGCCATCAACAGAATAAGCAATAGTGATGAAACTTCTACGGTTTCCTCAGAAGTAAATGTGGAAGCTATTTGTTTCTAGTTTTCAAACCAGGTAGTGAATAGCATTTTGGCACAACAACTTATTGTTTCCAAACTTGGGTCTCTACATGACTCTACTGTGACTCTATGTGAGACATAAAAAGGGTAGAACTTAAAAATACCGTAATACTAATTTTGTGTCAATATCCACATACTAATACAATATTAGCAGTGTGATAATAAACTCTCTATTCAACTTAGAGTCTGGACTGCATGCTACCAGAGCACATATATAGTGAAGGCAAGCAAGCATATTTTGGTTTTAGCAAATGTAAAGAGTGACACATAGTGAACGTTGAGGAGCTTAAAATATGTTTAAAAAAAATAATAAATTAATCTACCTTTTGAAGGTTTGACCTCTTCTTTTTTAAGAGCAGGGGTTGGTAGTTTCTTTGGTGCTTCAGGAACTTTAAATACATTATTTTATATCAGAAATCATTTAATTTAATATCAACAGGTTTAAATGTAAATTAAGAGTTTGAACTGATAGTAATGCTTATACTACAGTTACATACTAACTCAACATATATTCTTGTATATATACGTTCTTCGCACACACATCTACAACAGACTTATTATAAGGTCACAGTCAAACAGCCTTAAAGATTTAGATATCTGCATACTGCAGATTGTTCAGCATTGGAAATGGACACACCAACATTAAACTATGTATCAATAATATACAAGTAAAGTGTGTTAAGGTGCTTCTTACAAATTATACAATGGGGGTAAGATCCACAAACACTGATATGTGAAGTGTTTCCCCCCAAAAAACACAAAGTGACAAATACAGAATAACGAACAATCAGTGTACATTAAATCACCAGTGGTAAAAAGTGTATGGTATTAGAATACAAATACAACCATATAAAAAACTGTATTCCACAATACATAAATATAAATAAAGCATATAAGGTGCTTAAATTCAAGAGTGGTGAAACCAAATGGTAAAAAACACACTGGCCAGCCGAAACTTGTCTGCTGCTTTTATTTGATATTTTGTATTTCGTGTATTACATTTTTCGGTGGCCAGTGTGTTTTTTTACCATTTGGTTTCTCACCCACTTGAATTTAAGCACCTTATATGCTTGTATTTATATTTATGTATTGAGGAATCAAGTTTTTATCCTGCCTAAGCATCTGATGCCCAGTTTCCTGTTCAGACAACGAGGATTTAGTAGCCAGTACTGGCACCTCTGAGCTTAAAATACAGAGCCTGGGATGGCTCTGGGCCATGTGAGTGAGAGGCCAACTGCTGTATTTTACACTGTACTTTGTTTTAACAGTACACACTATGTTGTTTTAATCTTGTTTTTAGGTCTTCTCTGTTATCCCAGTATCTGCTAGTGATATGGTTGTATTTGTGTTATAATACCATACACTTTTTACGACTGGTGATATTATGTACACTGATTGTTCGTTTTATTCTGTATATGTATCAATAATATTAGGATAGCTATCTACCTTTAGATGGTGGCGCCTCCTCTTTTTTAGGAATGCTGGGCACTCTCTCTTCTGGTACATGCTTTGTGGGCACTTAAAGAATATTACATCATTTCAGAAGTTGTAATAAAAGATATAAATAAAGACAGACACGTACATCACCAAGAAGAGTATAGAAGCTTCTAATAAAAACAAGAGACTTTTTAAGAAACACAAAAAGAATGTTTGTTGCCAGAAGACACTTTCCTCGTATCAGACATGGGAGCTTACTTTTGTCATATAATAAATGAGTTGTAATAGCATATTTTGATGGGTGTTAAGACCACATTTAAACAAGGAAACTTTCCAGTGCCGTACACAATATGTTGACAGGTCTAATCTCTCATCTAATAAATTGTATGAAATAATATCCTTTACTGGTTGTACCTTTAGATGGACGCTCTTCTTCTATTGTGGGAGCAAAGTCTGGTACCTCTTCATCAGGAGCAGCTCTCCTTGGAACTCCAGCAACTTTAAAGATATTGTATAGGCTTATTTCAATTTGCTCATGATAAAAACTGCATTATGATAAATGCAAGCACAAGCGTCTTAGAACAAAAATAGTTTTAATGCTCACAAGCAAGTTTAGTGTTTCTAAGGCAAAGGTTACCTCTTGTTGGTGGTTCCTCCTTTCGTGGTACAGCTGTAGGTTTTTTCTCCTCTGGAACAGGTCTCTTGGGAGCTTCAGGAACTTTAAATACATATATTTGTTTAAATTAATCTAAATTTCATTTATGCAATTATGGCATAAAAAGATAAGATTAAAGAGAGGTTCAGCAACACATCGACATGGATGGACATACAAACTTTACAAACATTTAAATATGTACAAAAATTAGTTTATTTGATACACTATGTTATTTTTTGGTATTGTTAACCTGTAGTCCATTTTCATAAAAAAAAAGTAATATTATTTGCACGGATTTTAAATTTGTTATAAGGGTATTTAGAAAAGCATCTATTTTACAAAATTATTAGTCAACACTGCAGACCTAAGGGTCCTTTTATTTTAGTATAGCCTGTTTAAACCCCCCCCCCCCCAAAAAAAAAAAACCTATGAAGAGTTACAACATGCAAACATGACATAAAAGAACACACAGATACAATTCACAGAAGACAAGAGACACACACTGAAGACTAATGGAAGAGATTAGTAACATATAAGTGAAAGCTTTAACTTTGTTTAATTTTCAGGTTACTTTTCATTTTGACTCTTCATAGTACCATTCAGTAAGTGCAAATGGTGGGTTGACAAAATATTTCTACATTTAATACTCCTGTTTATGTCTTTATATACCTTTAGCAACAGGAACCTCTACTTTTGGGGGAAGGGCAACTGGCACTTTGTCCACAGAGATTGGCCTCTTTTGTGCTTCAGGCACTTTAAAAAATACATTAATTTAGTGTTAAATTTCTAATACTAGTTCTAAGTTGCAGATCTTCTCTATAAGAAATCATGTATATACTAGAAGCAAATAACCCAATAATACAACAAACAGGCTTACTTAGTAATGCCTCATGCCATATAGTGTCAGGCTAAACAAAACAGATAACACATTTGACTTTAAAATATTTTAAGTTGTATACCTTTAACCTCAACTTCTGCCATTCTATGAATTGGTTCTTCTGGTCTCTTGGGTGCTTCGGGTACTTTAAAAGATATTAATATTTAGTATTTGTTCCCACATGCTTTTGATCTAAATTGTAAATTATAAGAGTCCCACTAGCAGTAAAGTCATCCAGTGGTCAGTGCAAAAAAGCAACAATTAAAAGCTTTTAGACTTAAGCTTTGTGAAAAGTTAACATACAAAAAACAAAACGATCACAAACAAATAACATATGCAAGATTTATTTTTTATTCTTTGAATAAAAGAATATTTACTTACCTCTCAAAAACACCGATTCGTACATTTTAAAATAAATGCATTGATAAGTATTGAATTTGAACTAAGCATAAAAATGAGCTATTTTATTATGTGCACTAGAGATAAACGAGCCATAATTTGTACGAACAACAAATACAGAAAAGACACACGTTAAACACAAAACACACCACATATATAAAACCATAGTGAATTTGTCATTCTGTAATGGTTAATATATTGTTTGTAAGCGGCAGAATGCAAAGCATAAGTGCGTAAAAATCCAAATGTCATAAAGCTGCATTTTCATGATACCTCTGCCTGGTGGTGCCACCCTTTTAGGGACGGCCTCAGGTACTTTTTCTTCAACAACCGGTCTCTTTGGCTTTTCTGGCACTTAAAATATATTATATGCTTTTAGAATTGTTGCCATTTACATACAAAGACGCATTTAAATATGCTTTAGAGTAAGGACTTCTAGACATGCATATATTACATATATTACAGATATGGTGATTGCAAACAAAACAAACACATATTTGATGTATATATATAGAGAGATGTACAGGCACAGATATAAGAATAATACAATTAGTCATAAGAACAGCTTAAGGAAGACTGGAACACAAAACAACTAATGTTGAAGGTGTAAAGAACAAATGTACCTTCTGCTGGTAGAACCTCCTTTTTAGGAGCAAATGGCAGTTTTTCTTCAGGAACTTTCTTTGGCACTTCAGGCACTAAAGAAATTCATTTCAATTGCTTTAAGTTCTATATTATAGCCTATGAGTAACATGTACTAATGTTTTGTAAGACAATAAACTATGCCAAACATAATGTAAAAAAAAAACAAAAAAAACTTTCAATTTGATACCTTTAGATGGTGGAGCCACTTCTTTTTTGGGAACGCCTACACGCAGTTTTTCTTCAGGAGTAATTTTCTTAGGAGCTTCAGGAACTATAAACATATTAAACTAATGAATTCCCATTTTAATGCGTTGGGGTTCTGATTTCATGCCTTCATGCAAATGCAAACTGCGTGTTATGATGTATTGTATTACGATGCTTAAACACAGATCAGTTACTTAAGAACATAGAAGAAGACAAAACATAACAGAATATAACAAATGTAAACAAAGAAGACATACACTGATGCTTTATCTAGCCGGTGACATTAAAGCATTGAACAAACAAAAACAACTACTGATTATTACAGACAAGGACAATCCAGTTTTACACGAAATACATGGAAGATTAGAAAACGTAGAACTCCTGCGAACCACATAAAGACGGAGCTTAAGAAGGTTTAGCACAATGCAAGTTTATGCAAAGTATTTTCAACATATAGACACAACAGACAAAATAAGCCACGTGTACAGCCAAGAAATAAGTTGCGTGCGCATACATAGGGTTCTGTATTTTTTTGAAGCCAAGGTGTATTACACAGAAAACAGTGATACCTTTAGATGGTAAAACTTCCTCCTTTTTAAGACCAGTTACAGGCACCCTTTCTTCTGGTACAGGCTTTCTGGGAACTTCTGCCACTTTAAAAAAATATTATTTAATTACAATGTTGTCCTTTTATGAAGGATGTTGTTTTGCAAGAATAAATTAAAGAAAGACTCAGCAGCAGCCAGCAACCACTTAGCTTATCGATTTTGCCAATCTTTCCATTATTTTTTGTTTTAATGCTATAGATGTCCCAGGCATGTTTAGTTTTGGTTATTGTATTAGGGTCTACATATAATGCTTACTAGTTGCTGATTTTAAACTCAGTTTTGCGTTACTGTTTTAGCCCTATAGGCTAAAATGCATAAAAGTTTTAGTACTGACATTAAATTTAATTTCTTTATTAGCCTCTACCACTTATGTCCAATGGTTATTATATTATCCACAAGCCTTTCACTGAAAAAAAACCCTAAAAACAAAGACATTTCTGGCGGTACATTTATACCATGCATTCTCTAGTTCTTATCCAAGTATTTAACAAACACAGCCTGTGTGCTGATAACAAAAGACAACAGATAACAACTGATGAGATGTTAAGAAGCAAGTCTGAGTAAGTGCACAAAGAAACCAGCACCACTTTGTATACCTTTAGGTGCTGGAACAGCTTCCCTTTTAAGGGCTGCAGCAGGTACTTTCTCTTCATCAATAGCTCTCTTTGGAAACCTCGTCACTTTAAAGATATTGACACACTTAAGTCATGCTACCTAGTGCAAACAACATTGCGTTTCCATAAAATGTTCCTTAGTGTTCTAAAGCTGGGCTGTCCAGTGACCTAGATGGCCACATATGAGTGTTTATTTGGTGTTTAAAATATACCACCAGCTAATTTATCTGAAACATTCATGGCGTTATGATAAAGTTGGTCCCTGAACAGCTCTGCTACTAGAGTGTTATCAAACAAAGAATTCACTGTACCTTCAGAAATCTCTTCCTTTCTAGAAACAGATATAGACACTTTTTCTTCTATAGCAGCTCTATCGCGGACAGATGGCACTATTGAATAATGAAAAAATATATAGCAAAACATGTATATAACACCAAGCAAAGATTGAACTCTCAACTGTGTATCTCTAAATTACATTCAAGAGTTTGTAAAAGATTTTCCTTAAGATGATAAACATTTTTATACTTTAAATGTAGTAGGTGAGACGATACAGATGGATAAAAGAAACGGACAGGAAAAAGACAACATAAATGTGACATGAAAATAAGAAAATAAGAAAACAAGAAAACAAGAGCTAGAGACTTATACCATAAAACAGCAACATACAAACATGTATAGTGTCAATGAGTGGTAAACATGAATGGCAATCATGATTGATCCTGGTTTCGACATACCTTTGCCTGGTGCTGCCTCTTCTTCTTTTAGAGCAAACTGGATCTCTTCTCTCTCAGGTACTGAATAAAATAACATAAGAATATATTATTTTTTATTTCATGTTACAAAAATGTGTAACCATTAAAGATATGTCAAAAGCACAGATGAAGACGTGACTCATATAGAAGCTAAAAAAAGATTAATGAGCATTTAAAGGGCAGTTTAGTAACAGCTGTAGATGATCCTCTTGTTTTTGTTAATTGTTATATATTAGGATATATTATAACTTAAAGTAGCATCAAAACTTCATCATAGTATAACCATACAGTTTATGAAGTTTTGTGGATATTGTAGCTCGTTTCCTTTTTGATTAATTTTTTTCATAGCCACAATATCCAATTTGCCATTCATACCTTTTACAGATGTAATTTTTTCTTTTCTACGCATGGAAATAGAAATCTCTTCTTCGGATGCCCATTTTCTTGACTCTTGTACTTAAAAAATAACGTTCATATTTAACGATTGTTTATAAAGTCCTAGTGTTGAAGTACTGCACTGTACAAAATTGTTTTGTATTAGTATGTCTGATATATTTTCCCTAGTGTTTAATCAAGCATAGGTAGGGCTAGTTTTAATGAGGCTTTGCTCTATATTCCATGATGCTATCATAATACTAATGGGTTTTAAACTATTATTTAAGATACATCCAATATTAATGCTACTTTTTTAATTACCTCTCTGTTCTTCAATCTCCTCATAAACAGGGACTGCTGTAGGTTTTCCGGGTACAGCCTTTTCTTGTACTTTAAAAAATATAAACATATATATTCATATTTACATATAAATTACACTAAAGAAGCAAAAGGGTATCAATACAAAACACAAAAAAAATTGGGGACGGACAAAATATTTACATTATGTTAAGTATAATAACTATATTACCTCGTGCCCTGATCCCGGCTTGCTCTTGGCGGCTCACGGAGGTTCTTTCAAATTGCTCGTCAACAGGTTTCCTGACTACAGTAAGATCACACAATAAAATGACTATATCTACAAATAAATCTATTTAAAGCTATAAAAAAATTATGAATTTGGGGCATATTAACAATTACAAACAAAATCAAATTGTTGTTTTCTATATATATTCTGTCCACTGATCCATTTATAACAAATGTTGCGTGATTCAGTTCATATTACCAAATCAGCACTCATGAAAAAGTTAACGAAATAACAATAAATAATTTAAATTAAACTTAAAAACATTACATTTTGATTACACAGGGTATGCATTCTTCCTTTGAAAACATAATTATAATCTTAACTACAAGTTCTAAGCACAAAAAGTACTAATTATGTGTTAACTTGTGTTTCTTATTTTTCACTTCATTAGGACTTGACTTCTTATGTACCTGCTGCAACTCCTAGCCTTCTGCGTTCAACGTCTTCTATCCTTCTCTGTGGAATGTCCTCTTCTACCACTAAAAGGAAATTTCAAACAAAAATGTATTGTAGATTCCAAATAGTAGTGTGTTTAGAACAGAACTGTCTTGATATCACAATAGATTTACTTGGATATATTTGGAAATTCCTTACTGAATGAGTGTGTAAAGTGTGCAGATTAAGATGAATCAGGGATTCTATAACCATTTGTGAAGAGCGTTAAAATAAGTAATTGTACTTACTACACAATGAACAGAAGGAGTTACAAGTTCAAATACAAAAAAAAGCATAGATAGCCTGAAGATCAAATAACCTAGATTTAAGATAATAACAGTACAATATCAAAAACATTAAAAAAATCAGTTGAACCAGCCCCTTTAATAAAAAACAAAATAACGATCATATACCTTCTTTTAAATAATGTTCTCTTTTTTCTTCATAATATTCTTGTTTTTGCTCATAGACTTCTTGTTCATAATATTTTTTTTCCTCTTCATAAACATGTCTCTCATAGACATCTTCTCTTTCTCCATATTCCTCTTCATAAGCTTCCTCCTTCTCATAAATCTCTTCTTCTTCTTGATAAATAGGTTCAGGTTCAGCATAAACTTCTTCATAAATTTCTGCTTTTTTCCGGGACACAGCAACTACTTCCCTTCCCTTCTCTTCCCTTTTCCTGGTTGGCGCGGGAACTTTAAAACATTTACTCATGTTAAAAGACAGAAGAGATTTCTAACAAAGACATTGTTAAGAGGTAGAACATAAGAGTAATTGCTGAAAGTTAAAAAGTTAATATACTGTATGGTAATACAGCTTAAGGTATAAAAAATTGCAAGATAAACCATATTTTAGTACCAAAGTAGAGTGCAATAAAAAAGTTGAACACTACTTCCGGTGCCAAGTAAAATATCTTATTAAGATATCTTATCCTCATAAGGTAAGAGAAAAGAGATGAATTAAGACGAAGCATTATAAGAACATAATACATGAATGAAAAATACAATTACAAAACAAACACAAAGACTTAAACACTTGAAGATTCTATGTAATAAATCACCAACATCTGCTGAGACACTTTTTATGTGAATAAATGTTTAATTAATAGAATTTATTTTATGTCATGAAACCCCTTAGAAAAAAAGAGTTCCATACAATATGCAAAACTATATTGAAATATAGTCTGGGAGTTTACTACACAGAACCATCAAAATATAGCTTTATCACAAAAATAAAGACATATGTATGCGACATGTATACCAGCCGTAATACTAGCTATTTTCAAAATATATTTTTAGAGTTTTTCACCTAAAGGGGCTCCCTCTAAATTCCTTAAAAAAAACTAAGCCAAAAACATTTTGCCCAATTTAATATTTATTTTATAGACCACGGAAGAATGAAAAGTTAAGTTGACCCTTCCAGGAACAAAACCTATAATTCTGAAATTTGAACAAGTACTACAACTTGTGCAATAGCAAACCAAGTAATGTCCCCATAAAAATATATTTATTGTTTATATTAAATGCTGAAACATATAAAATACTTGTAAAGGACTGTTTGGTGCTTACACGGACACAACACATAAACAGTGAAGACAATAACAGGCTGTAATTCATTTTTAGTATTGAAGGTTAAAGAGTATTTGCTTGCCAAAACACGTTACATGCATGGTAAGAAATGATGTTGAAGATTTTTGTTCTTTGTGGCTCTTTTTGTTTCTGATTTTAAATGGTAGGAATACATATAAAAAAGATGTGAACATATTAAGTGCATTAAGAATAGTGTAAGGCAGATTAAGATCAATACATGGACAAAAACATACATTTTAGAGTGTACACACATGGATTAAAAACAACAATGTTTATTAGAATCTTGATGTGCTTGAGATTCTATTGTATCACATGCGGTGTATTAACCTGTTTGATAATTGTTTTTGGTTGGTTATACAATGCATGGACCCACTTTATCTATTGAAGCATGATGAGAAAGCTCTTTTTGTTTAATTTTGTTTAATTGCTGGCCATATAAATGTGACTGTTTAGTGTGCAATTATACATTTATTTTTTTGCCACACAGAACACATTATAGTATCTAGGCCTATCTGTTTACCTTTAGCAGGAGGAGCAGGTGCAGGAGCAGCAGGTGGTGCTAGGACTTTTTGCTTCCTGCCAACTGCAGAAACTTCGATAATATGATAACATATTTACAATGTATGCAAAATATACTACATGAATTTTCTTTTTCATATCATCCAATGTTATCCTACTGCATTATAAGACAGTATAGATAGTTCTTTTAAATTAAATGTGTATGTTTCTTACTCACAATTTGGTTGCATTAAGTAGGAGATAACTCCATAAAAAGAAGACACTAAAACACACGTGTGGACAATCCATAAAAGACAATGAATACAGATGTCCATAATACAACACCAGATTGACATCCATTGGGACATTGAATAGGTACAACATTTAGTAATGCATGCAAAGTAACTGTGATTTCATTTTTTTGGAGGGGGGAGGGAGAGGGGAGGGTAAAGGGGGGTAAGGGGATGGGGAATGGGGATAATTTGTAAGAATTTGCCTGGTATTAATTTAATTATTTCCAATAGTTACACAACATTTAACCCTGTCTCTGGCCAATGATTTGTGGGGGAAAACATAAACATGACAGTCATGTTAAATACATTATGTAATGTGTGACTTTTACATATATCTGCCGTGATATAGGCAAATAATGTACAGGATGCAAATGAACATAGTAAAAACTAAAATACCGGTAGTATTACATTCTGGATTTTAATAAGGCTTGTTGCGTAGTGACCACAGCAAGTACCACTACACTGCAGTGAAACAAGAAGTAGAATCAAGCTTAGAGGAACTATGTGTGTAAGTCTCTTTATGCATACTTACTTTTACGTGATGGTATTTCCTCTCCAACATCTGGTACATCTCTAGGAACTTTCACACCAGGTTTGGGCACTGAGAAAAATTGTAAGAGGTAAATGTTTAAAGTGACAATTGAGATAGTCAGAGTGATGCCTTTACACTGACTCTTGGTATTGTTACTGATGTGTAGGTCTCATGTCATTTTAAGGGATTACACTCGGTGATCTACAGTCTACCATCTAGGGTGAATTCATTAAAATAAATAATGTACAGGATTACAGCATGTGGATGAACTTAAAGTTAGCAAAATCTGCAAGAATAATACAAATCTGTTTTCTTCCAAAGGAGACTCAATGTGCTTAAGGTACTCTCTCAGAATTTATCTAATTGTCTGCTAGATATTACCATTATATATCATCATGGTATTCATTTTATCAACCTCAGCTGAAAATCTGGCACTGCTCGGAAATGAAGTTCTAACTCAGAGGTTTAAAAGGATGTACTCCTGGTACACAAGATACATCGTTAAAATTAGAGGGGAAAAAATTAAATAATCTCCCATGACTAGGCTGACTGAAATAATGAAATGTAATTTAAAAAAATATTGGTTGCTAAAGAGAAACCTAGTAGTGATTGTCTAAATGGGAAACCTAATATTTTAGTAGATTGACATTTTTGTTTAGTAATGGACATTTGATGCTCAGACTTTTTTTTCGTTAATACATGTGTTAATGTATGATCTTAAAAAATGCTTGAATTGTTATACCTCTTGTTCGTTTCTTCTCTTCTGGTACAGGGGGTGGAATGATAATTTCTTTGAATAAATACATAAATACCCATTTATTATTTGTATATATTTTATTGTGAGGTTTTTATTTTTTATTTTTTTTTATTTAAAAGCCACTAAATCTTTTTAACCTTTGCTTTTAGGAGCAAATTTTAAAATCTGATACAATAGAATGAAATGTGTTTGTTATGATGAATGCTTTTTTATCCTGTGCAGAGGGATTCTATTCTTCACATTGGAGCATTTAGACTACCTGTAGTTATCTACTGGTCTTTGACTACACCTTGATTTCAACTTCTTACAATGTATATAATGTATTATTTTCCTACCTTCTGTCAAAATCTCTTCTTCTAGAGGTTCAGAAATGTACGGTACTCTGGTGTCAGGTACATCTGTAAAGCAAATACAATATATAAGCACACATTTGCATGGGGAAAACATAAAAACAAAGTTTTGCAAAATCTGTTAACAAACGTCAGCTATTCAAATTATCCCACTTTTTTTTGTTTTTTTACAAGGGAACTGTACAATTGTATTATTTTGAAGAAAAACAAAAAACGAAACAACCAACACTCTAAGGCAAAAAGAAGGAGGTTTATCCACCGAACAGTCATAATAAATATATAAATACCCTCCTAACTTTTTACAACAGGAGTCACAATTTCTTCATGTACATTAAAAAACTGTGCATCTTTAAATATATGTATTTCCTTTTTATATGATCAATGGACTATAGTGATTTTTTTTAGCTATTAAATAATATTTTAATCATAGATTGCAGTTCATAATTCACACTGTAATTTTTTTTTATAATCAGACTTCCTTTGAAAATACTACAATATGTAATGTATCTGTCTCTTACCTGGTGGTTTTAGTTGAAGTTTCATCTCTGCAAAAACAAATGTGAAACAGGCATTGTATATTTTTGTACATTAATTAATCTTCATTCCAACATGACTTTTGGAAATTCTAGGTAGTTTTTACCATAGCATTAAATGTATTCACATAAAATAATGTTTGGTTATGGTTAAAATAAAGGATGCATTCATGGTTAAAGGCTTTGTTTAAGACATAAGGATAACAGTCTATAGCTGATATTTTGTTTTATTCCCACTAAGAAGATTTTCTTTATACACAAAAAGTCTTTAATTTGCATGATGCTTGAATTGACCTTTTAAAGGGTCGTAACCAGGAGCAAAGGAATGAGTAGATGTGTGTTTTACATCCCTTTCAGATCAAAGAGCCAATGGAAACTTTACATTTAATGTACAACATTGAACTATTGAAAGATCACTAACCTTTAGTTGTCAAGTACAATTCGGCTGTACTTGTGGCTTCACCTCTTGGTTCAAGGCTGGCAATAACTGAATAGACTCCTGTATGATGGAAATAAAGCATATATTATACCAAGTCTATAAGGTAATGCTGTACAACGTAGGGGATAATGGACTACCTAACATTGTCGTAAAACAAAAAGATATTGGTGGTTAAAGCCAATTTACCAATGTTTTCAATCATAGATGATATGAAAGTAATGCATACCTTCATCTTCTGCTGTAACATTGTGAATGGTCATGTAGTGCCAACGGCCTTCATTTCTGAAACTGTATTTGGAGCTTTCCTGGAGTTCTGTTGTTCCTTTATACCATGTTACCACAGCATCATCAAAGGATACTTCGCACTCAAAGGTTGCAGACTCATGCTCGCTCACAACAATGTTCTGAATGGTTTTAGTAAACTGAATTGGTTCAGCTGTGTATGAAAAGGAAATGCGATTTTTTAAATATTATGTAACATTTATTATATGTACTCAGTATACCTACTAGGTTGTTCTAATAACAATATTTACAAAGGTTATTTAAAATGTTTCCAGGAATTTAGAAACATTCAAATGACTTATTCTTAAAAATCTGAGCAAAAGTTTAGATATCACAGATTTTATCAGTATACTAACCTTCGATAATCAAATCAGCAGTTGTTTCCAGATTTTCATATTTGCATGTGTACTGTCCTTGATCTTCTGTTCTGACATCTTGGATGATAAGTTTGTGTATCTTCTCATTGATTTCTGTCCTGTACCTTCCCCGTGGCTCAATTACTTTTCCATTTTTGTACCACTTGGATTTCACATTTGGAATAGAAAACTCGCAGACTAGAGTACTACTGACTCCTTCTTTAATTGAGCTGTCTTCAAGATGCTTTTCTACAGCTGGTTCTAGACAGGAAAAAAGTAAGACTGTTAGCACACCAAAGTTAAAAAATACATACAACTAAAAGAAAACAAAAGAAATATGCTAAACATACTTACCAATCACAGTTAGTTTGGCGCTAGATATGTGTGGTCCACATACAACCCTGTAGTTGCCTAGATCTTGAATTTGGCAATTCTTAATCTTAAGAATATGTCGATCCTCCTGGATACTGATAGTATATTTCTCATCAGAATCCAGTTTTTGGGTTCCTTTGTACCAGGACAGCTTGATTTCAGGGTAGTTGATCTTGATTTCACATTCAAAGACAGCATCTTTCTTTGTTTCCACAGTTTGATCTTCAATATCCTTAATCAAGTTAATAGGCTGCAAAAACAAACAATGAAATGAATGAATTTCCTGTTTCCATCAATAAATAGATCACTAATTGTATGTAATTATTTACAAGCAGGGTCCTTACATCAGCCTGTGTAAGTCGTTGCTGAATGAATGATACAAGCTCATCAAACTCTTGCTCTTCAGTCTGAGATCTTCCCTCAAATTCAAGTTCCTATACATTGAGAAATATAAAATGTTTTTAAAAGATTTACACATATATGATTGACAATTCATTTTTATGATTAGCAATCAATTCCTGCATTGCAATTAAATGTTTGAAGCATATGAACAAAAATGGTAATGTCATATTGTAGTCAAATGGCCCATCAACTTTGGCCATCCATCATTAAATAAGCATAGGTTATATTCTTTTTTTTTCCTGCCCTGAAAAGCATTTTTTTGGATAATTAATGCATATACAAGTCTGTAAATAGTATTTCCTGTCACTATTTTAAAATAAATTGTACATCTGAATTACTTATTAAAAAGCGACCTCTAAAGGGACATCTGGTGTTCTATTTAAAATGGACACCAGATGACAACTGGAAATCGGTCCTCATTCTATACAATAAAAGCACGGGACCAATGAAAGCTAAATGACACAAGCAGAATGAAGAATAAGTAAGGTCCTACTTAGTAATTATTAATTTACCACTACAGTTTTTCAGTTCAAATTTGGTAATGAAGTATGTATTCATTTTTTCTTACATTCATTATGCAACTTCGCTTAACTTACTGATATTGTGCACATATCAAGAGGTCCTTGTTACTCCAACAAATTTCGTGCCAGCTTTAAAACTTAAAACTACTGGTAGAGCACTCAGACGTGGCATCAAAAAAATAATGCCCTCCAAGACGTGAGATGTAAGCATAGGTAATCTTTTGGCCATTAACCTTTTTAAATAGGTGTATTTAGCAATAATCCAAGTGAGTTCTGTTTTGATTCCTCCTGGCTGCAACTGTAACCATGGCAGTCTAAATTTAGAACTCTGTTGCTGAAAATGTTGCTGTGTAGTTCCTGGTTCTAATAAATTGCCTTTATTTTGGAATTTGTTGGAGTGCCTGGATTATTTTCTACATTTAATACATTTAGAACTCTGGCACAATTTGCTGCCTGTACTGTGTACCATATTTTCTTTAAGCATTAACCCATAAAAATAAATAAAATAATAAATAATTTTATATCACATTAGGACAGAAAGTGAAAGACAACGTACCATTCTACGGCTTTCCTCTTCCCTGCTGGCCTTCAGAAGCTCAAAGGCTTGGAGCAAGCCACGGAAATCTGTAATGCCGTACATACGGGCATATTTCTCATATTCTTTGGGATCCACATTTTTCAGAAGTTCCATGATGTCAATGGCTTTCTCCTCCTCTTCTTCCTTCTTCCTGGTTGGAGTCCTGCAATAAATTTCAGCATATAAAATAAAAATGCACTCATTGCATTTATTTATTTTAATATACCAGTTGTAAATTGAAAGAGAAATTCTTTTTTTGTTGGAGCTTCCTCTTAGCGATATGGCTACTGCAAACAATGTCTTTTCATTGTAATTTATTACAAAACACGCTTTTATAAAAGTATTAATAGTGACATTGTATCAATAGCATCTTATTTGATTTGGATACACCTTCTCCCATTGTACGAATATACAAATCAATACATTCTTTACTGTAACTGGATTTAGACTTTGCAAAATTGCCCAATATTCTACTCACTTTTTCAGTTTTGCTCTAAGGTCTCCTTCAAGAGTTTCAAATTTCTTTTCTTCAACTCCAAGGTTAGTGCTGCACTCAATTTCACCATGTTTGTTAAAGGCTACACATCTGTACTGTCCAGAGTCAGTTTTGGTTACGTCTTTAATTTCTAGCTTGGCTTCTGCACCTTTCTGTTGAACAACGATACGACCACCGTGGTTGATTTGTCTCCATTTTCCCTTCATCCATTTTACGTTTGGAATTGGATCGCCACCAACTTTAGCAATGAAAGTTGCTGTGCCCTCTACGGGAGAAAAAGGAATGTTATATATACATGCAATAATTGATAACTCTTAAAGCACTGCTGTGTCACTGCTCCAGAAAAGCTCTATATCCTCATCCTGTAGGACAATGAAAGAGTATTCCTGCGAAGAACTAGATAAACTGTACAATCAAGAAGGAAGAGTTTGCAGCAAAGAATGTGGTCCCGAGAGTTGGTGAAGAGTAGGTGGAGCTAAATACAATTTCCCCTACCTACATAAGAGAGTCACCTGTCAAGGAAGTGTCAGACACAGAACCTCCAGGTTAAAAAAGGCAACCCCCCAAGAATGCTAGTCGAGAAGCAAGATAAAGTAATTTGCTATTGGATGCACACTTACTTTCAGCCACTTTAACACTGGATGGTTCAGAGACAAAGAATAGTTTTCCTTCAATGGGGGCTTTCTTTGCAGGTGCAGCTGCTGCAGCTTTTTCTGAAAGATTTTAAAAAGGTAAATTAATCATTGAAATCAATAGAAGTAAAAAAAAATTTCAATAATTGAGCATCACATTTTTTAGCCTAAAGACAATTAATCTATGAGAAAAAAAAGACATACTTTGTTGTAAATCAGCATGGCAAGTACCTAATGCCATTATCATGTGCGGTGCAGTGGTACAAATGTTGATGCCATGCTTTTTCTTTTACCTTTGATAGTCACTATTGCTTTAGTTGATTCACTGCCTGCAGAATTTGTTGCTTTGCATACATAATCTCCTCCATCAGTTTTTGCAGCAGATTTTAATTCAAGTGAAGCAGATCCTCTAATAAACAATATGCTACATGTGTTAGATGATTTGATTTCGCGTCCAGCCTTTAACCACTGGATTCTGATCGGCTGTGAGCCCTCCACATGACAGCTGAGATGCAAACCTTCTCCTTCTGCTACTGTCACTGGTGCGAGAGGTACATCAAAAACTGGAGGCTTTTTGGGTTCTGCAAAAAGTTACAAATAGCATGCGTTTATTAAACAGACATATAGCAAAAACAAAACAAAAAAGAGAAAAAGCAAGAAGTAACAATAAAAATCTACTTGTTTCACCTAACAGCGAATTATTCAAACTGAATTTCAGGTTTTAGGCGAAAATAGCCAAATTAAAATTTAATTAAAATTTTATTAAAATTTTTAAAAAAAGTACTCAGATTCTGCTATTATTTCCATTTTGGCTATATCCGATATTCACTCTGAATTTGTGAATTAGGTATTAGGCTTGCTTTTTTATTTATGAATAATTTATGTTAGTTTCCAGTGACTTGTGGAACACTACTACAAGTTTACTATCACAAATCCTGTTCCTAAAATTTAATTAAATGTACATTGATTGGTGCTCCATGTGAACTCATCTGCGTAGATTGTCCAGGTGTTTGCCAGTGGTAGCGTAGCATGCACTTGAATAGGGTTTTATTCACAAAAAAAATATTTTTTCACATTTCTTCCATGAGAAATTATTGTTCCAAAACCCCTACTGTTACACATAACACCCACCTTTGATAAGGACGGAAGATGTACACAGAGCACTGCCTGCATCGTTCGACACCTTGCAGGTATATAGGCCAGCATCAGTCTGGTTAGATTTCTTCACGTGGAGAAGCACTACATTGTTTCGGAATGAGATGTCATGGTTTGGTGACTGCTGGACTTCCTGATTGTTTTTGTACCATGAAACAATCAGTGGCTGAGAACCAGCAACACGACCTTCAAGTTTAAAGGCATTGCCTTCAATTTCCTCAACGGTTTCAGACAGCTTCTTTGTGAAAGTTGGAGGAACTTTTCGTTCTGAAAAACAAAAGCAATATTGATTAGCTTGGCAAAACACTTTATTTTATGCTTATTGGTATTATTGCGAATCTGAACCATACAAAATTAGATCATAATTTTACAAATACATATAATGAATTGTAGTGAATTGAAAAACAAATTGGTTAATTTAGGCTTAAATAGCCAAGCTATCATGATAGCTGAGTTTGAGGTTTTTATTTCCATATCAGTTATTTTGGCATCAAAATTGCAATTTGGCTTAATGTATTACACTTCTGTGTTTATTGTAGAAACCTCTCCATGTTTTTAAAGACACTTCTATTCAAAAACGTATTTTCCTGTTTAACTCAGTACTTGGAATAAAATGTATTTATGGCACCAAAGGTTGACACAACATTTAACTATATTATATTAACTTACAGCCTTCTACTCTATAAATATACTTCATGTGACTATACATTGTACATTTCTAAAAAAAAATATTTGTTACTATAATCATTCATATTATCTTAATGCCATTTTCCAAAACGTGTAAATCATGGTTAAAGTTATATAACTAAAACCATTACAAAACATCTTTAATCTGAATATTTATTTGTACTAGTATAAACACGTGGATATTTCTTCTTTTCCCCCTTTAGAGTGTTTCTTTAGTAGTACAGCACCATTGGAGTTATTCAATAAATAACACATTATCATGAATTGACCAGAGCATTGTAAAGTTTCAAACTCCCAAAATGTCCTACTTCAATGAGTAACCTGTAGATGTGAAAACATTACTATATATCTGCATTTCTCTAGTAACATTTCATATCACTTAATTTCTACTTTCAGATCATTTTTCTTTTTTGTGAAAATAATATCAAGTCAAATCTTTAATCATGTTTAGTCTACTGATGTGCATTGTAGAATGTTTTGATTTTCAGTATTTTCTGACACATAATTTTTTGGAGCTAAACATAATACCGTAATTGGGATGTAATCAATACCTTGCACATTGAGTTTAGTTATACAAGAATCTCTTCCAGCATCATTGCTGGCGGAGCATGCGTACTGCCCTCCATCTCCATTTTCTGTCTTCAAGATGGTAAGGCGTGATGTATTCTCTGTGTATGTAACTTTGAAATTTCCTCCACTCTTGATCTCTTTGTTATCTTTTGTCCAGGTCAATATAATTGGTTGTGTTCCGGTAACGTGGCACTCAAACTCTGCAGGATCTCCCACAGGGACATCTACTGGTGAAGGTTTCACATCAAAGAATGGAGGATTCTTGCCCTCTAAAGTATAAATAAGTTTAAAATAAAATGTGTTTTAGTCATGTTAAAAAAGGTGTGAAGATATAATTTAATTTTGTAAAGAGACAACAGACAAACCTGTAAGAATGAGTTTGGCATTAGAAGAGGCAGTGCCAACAAAATTGGTGGCTGTACAGGTATACTGCCCAGCATGATGTCTACCGGTTTGCAAGATTTGAAGAGTAGCTGTTTTATCTATATATGATGTCTGAATATTAGAGTCATCTCTTAAAAGAACACCATCTTTATACCAAGAAACCTCAATGGGCTCTGACCCAACTATTTGACATTCAAATGACACCGGCAAGCCAACCGTTTCCTGAATGTCCTTCACTTTTCTTGCAAATGAAGGTGAAAGTTTACGCTCTGCAGAAAGACAAGTATGATGCTGTAAAGACTGTTTATTGAATTATGTACATTGCATAAAGCAACAATGATTGATGGAAGCCATTGAAGGTTAATAGAAGCACATGTACATGTACTGCAGTTTTGCAAATGGATTATTTTCTTTTGCATTCATAAAATAGTTTTTACGTTATGCAATTAGCGCAATAATGTTTTCCACTCACAACAAATAATTTACTCATCATCTTTACCTTTCACAGTTAGAAGTGTTGAGGAAGAAGCCTCTCCTACTGGGTTTTCTGCTTTGCATACGTATTCACCAGAATCGTGCATCTCCGTTTGAGTAAAAACAAGTGTTGCTACGTTATTCTTAAAGTGTATTTTGTAGGCATCAGTTGCTCTTAGTTTAGTATCTCCCTTGTACCAAGAAACTTTGATTTCTGGTGTGCCTTGAATTTGGCACTGCAATGAAGCTGCATCTCCAGCTGTGACTTCAGCAGGTTCCAGAGGTGTAATGAAATATGGTGGTTCTAGTGTGAATAAAACAAAATAACAATTGGTAAATGTTGGAAAGAGGCATGATATATTATAGTAAACATATAAGCCTAAACAATAAGGGGATACACACCTAACACTGATACTGATGCTTGGCATGTATCATGTCCAATTGCATTTTCAACATGGCAGGTATATATGCCATCATCATCATTAGTGCTGCTGGAATATTCAAGAATACAAGAATTTTCTGTAGTTGTTATGCTGCATCGCTCAGATTGAGAAACCTCCACACCATTCTTTTTCCATGAGACATATATTGGAGGAGTACCAGTATATGTGCATTCAAGGACAACTGGTTTTCCCGTGTTTGTCTGATAATTGTTCAGTTTCTTTACAAACGCTGCAGGTTCTATAGAATCAAAAAATTAAATGAAATAACAGTGGTTAAATTCATTTAAACATGACGAATAAGTCTTGAAGTAAAAAAAAAATATATATATATTTTTGTTTCATGGACTAACCTTTCACAAACATGTGTGTCAAGCATACATCCTTTCCGGCGTCATTACTAACATGACAAGAGTAATCACCGCTATGTGATGTTTTAACGTTGTACAGCTCTACAACAGCCAATGACTCTGTCAATGTGATATTGCAATCACTTCCTTGCAAGAGTTCCGTGCTGCCTTTATACCAGGACACATTAAAAGGTGGAGTTCCACGAATAACAGCTGCAAATGTAACAGTTGCTCCAGGGAGAACCTCAACAGGTTCTGGTTTCTCAACAAAGGAAGGTGGTTCTAAAAATAAAAAATGAATCCATAAATTAATAAATAGTAAATAAAGTACTTATTGTTGGAGAGATGTTTATTTCCATTCCATTCAGAATTAATTAATTTTCCATCCACCCATTAACTTCCTGTTGTAAGATCAGGATACATCAACACTGAACTTCAATTTTAAACTCTTTCTCTTTCTAGTGACATTTTGTTTTCTGTACTTGACATTTGTTTTTGGGGTGTTGAAAACAACTAACCTTTGACAGACAGGGTTGCACTGCATTGGTCAGAACCAGCAACATTGGTGGCATGGCAGGAGTACTTCCCAGCATCGGATTGTGAGAGATCACTCACTGTCAATGAACATGTGTTATCTGTCAGGGCTGATTGGTACTTCTCACCACTGACAATTTCATTCCCGTTAAAAGACCAGGAAACCGCAATTGGTGGTGATCCGGACACTTTGCATTCCATTGAAGCAGTTGATCCAAGAAGACCATACGTTTCCTTCAATTTGCGTGTGAAAGATGGAGGAATAATACGATCTATACAGGAGGAAAAAAAAGAATATATTTAATTATGAGAAAAAAAATGCGACTATTTGTTATTCATCTCTTTGTAAACAGAACTTTGTTCTAAACCAAAGAAAACTTGACGATAGTAATTTGGTGAAAGTTGTACTTTTATAGATTTTAAAGACTATCATAGGAACCACACAATTAAATGTATTCTTAATACAAACCTAGGACATCAATGTTGACAGTACAGCTGCTTTTTCCTACATTGTTCTTCACTTCAAAAGCATATTCACCACTGTCAGCCTTTCCACAAGAAAGGATTTTCAGAGTAGAGACTTTGCCAAAGAAGCTAATTTTGTATTTCTCATCAGTTGTGAGTTCTGCACTATCTCTAAACCATGTGGTAATGAGTTCTGGAGTTCCACCAACGGTACACTCCAAAGTGCAGGAATCTCCAGCAGTTACTCGAGTCAGTTGTGGTTTTTCCACAATGACGGCTGGCTCTGAAAGTAGAAATTAGGCGTATTTCAGTTAGGAACAATAAAAGTTATGACCAAGTATTACAGTACAGGATATATAAAAAAATGTGAAGTTATTCAATAAATTAAAAACTACTACACATTCCCGAAAGGCAGGAATCAATTTTGTTAAGTCTTTGATATTTGCTCTGCATCTCCCTTTTTTGCTGTTGTTTTTTTTTTTTTTTTTTTGAGTTTACAGCTTATTTATTTAACAGGTTTATCATATTGCATTTATTCAGTGGAAAAAGGCAAACATGTGTCTATTTTATGTTACATATGTTTAAATAATAAACTACCAACCTAAAACGGATAAACTGGCAAAGCACTCCTGTGAACCAGCTTCATTTTTGATCTGGCAGGTGTATTTCCCTGTGTTTTCTGGTTTGGTAGTTGCAAAATTGAGAGTTGCAACGTTGTTCACAAATGAAAAGTGAATGTTTTCGCTTTCTCTTATGACTTCCGCTTTATCCTTCAACCACGTTACAGTTATTGGTGGTGTTCCATCAACAACAGCTTTTAATTCAGCTGGTTCTCCCACAACAGAAGTGAAGTTTTCCAGTTTCTGGACAAAGCGTGGAGGATCTGTTGAACAAATAAATAATGTCAATACCAAAGATAAAGAATCCAATATTTGTTATGGTAACAAAATCATTCATATACCACAAAATGCAGCCATGGTTATAACCCACCTTTCAGCATAATAGTACAGAGGCATGTGTCACCTCCTACGTCGTTTGATGCTTTGCATTGATATTCTCCAATGTCACCAGAATCTAGTTTAAGGATGTGGATGGAGGCAAGATAATTCTCAGTTATGATCTTACATTTCTTGCTGCTTTTAATCTCTCTTCTGTCTTTGTACCATGACACATCAAATGGAGGAGTGCCTTTTAGCTCACATTTAAGAGTTACATCAAGTCCTTTCAATGTCAGTATTGGTTCTGGCTTTGCAACGAAAATTGGTGGTTCTAAAACATAGACAGCATACAGTGTTAGTTAATTTTTTATACTTCCATAGTTAACTTGTTGTTATGTTTCTGTAATAACAAATATTACTAAGGAATCAAAAAATAAAAGAGCAAACAATATTTTAGATGTGCGTTGTTTTAGTCAATCGATATGTCATATACCTAGCAACATATATCAAGTTAGGAATGCAGACATTCTGGTATATTTGATAAAATATGCAAATGCATATATTTACTGCAGTATGCAGTAAAAGAATCATATAAAGGCATACAAAATAATTCTCACCTTTCACTTTTATTGAAGAACTGCAACTTGCACTTCCAGCATCATTATGAGCTTCGCAAGTGTAGTCTCCACTGTCCTCAATGCTAGCGTTGAGGATCTCAAGCACGGCTACTGAATCGATAAAGGACAGAGCATATTTTTCACCATGTTGAATTTCTGTATCATTTTTGAACCATACGACTTTGATCTCAGGGGAACCACCAATTTTGCAATCAACTCTATCGGATTCTCCTTGTTTGATGACCTTTGGAGACTCCAACTTTTTAACAAATCTAGGTGGCTCTGTAAAATTTGTACAAAAGTAAATATTAGATACCAGTTCCAAATTGGGTAAAAAAATAAATATGTGCAGTCCAAGTTAAATATCAGATCCCTCTTCAGATATACTCAAAAAGGGCACCAGTCATGCCTCAAACAGATTGAGCATAACATTTTATTTATATATCGTGCTAGCTGCTTTGCTATCAAACGGATAAGGAGACAAACTTTAAAAAACATTATTTCTCCAGGTGTCTGTCAATGCCTTGGCATGTCGAGACAATGACTGACAAGGGAAAGCAGGAAAAAAATAATAATTGAGGGAAAACCTGGAACATTCATTTCTCAGCAATGGTGCTGTTGTAGAGACAAAAATGTGTACAATATACAGATTAAGAAACAGCACATACACAAAAATCCAGTTTACATTTTTACAAGGCTACTTAAAATCACCTATCTCAATAAACAAATATATGGATTTGGTTCTACTATAGGGCCATATCATCTCAATATCGGTGGCTCCTACACTAATTTTAACGTGAGAGACAAACTAAAAAGTGGTAGTGCTAAATTAACTAAAGTATATTTATTTAATTTATTTGTAAGAGTATTGTGAGTATATACAATGCAAAATGAATGTGATAAAAAACTAAATTCAAAAAAATTGTGCAAAAACTAAACAATTAAAGTGATAGTGCTTTGATATATATATGCTCACAATGAATATCATATATCTGCTCTATGTCAAAAAGCAATTATTATTAAAATCATATTGCTGTCCAAAACCTCTTCAAATTTATACTTTGCTGTGGTGACCTTCAAAGGTGCATCTCAAGCTGGGGTGTGGAGGTCCTTTTGCTCTCCACCCAGACAACGACAGGACATGCGCTATGGTTGCTATGGAAACTCCCTAAACAGCTATTCTAGCACTGGATAGGGAGTATAAGAACAGAATGATGTGATGTCACTTTGTTCTGACAGCCACACGCTGGCAACGAAGCCGGCATGTCAATATCACTGACGGGTTTTGCCTTGCTTGGGAATGCATGCAAGACGACTTTGGGAGAAGCAAGGCGGAGTGGAGGACAGCCAGGAGATGGGTGTTAAATTTTTACAAATAGTAAAACCCATAAAGCAGGCTGAAACTGAAGAAAAATGAATAAATCTTTATATTTTCATATATCCTTGTAATATATGGTGTATTCGATGTATATGTAAGCGATTTCAGGTAAGTTCATTTTTTTCATAATAGATTCACTTTAATCAACCAGCATTGTGTCTGTTTCAGGCAAAAGTGGATTAGTTGACTGCAAGAATGAAATACATTTAAGAAATAGGGATGATAAAAATGTTTATAAATGTTTAAAATAATTGTGAACAGGACTGAGATTTAACCAATGTAGCCATTGATAACTGGGCGTCAACAAGTAATCTCTGAACCATATAATCAACCAAAGTCCATTTATAGAATTGTAGCTGTGTTAAGTAAGCAAGTATATGTAAAAATGGTTTCTTGTAATTGTGTTACCTTGTACACCAAGAGTAGCAGAGCAGGAGTCTTTCCCAACTTCATTGCTGGCATAGCAGGTGTAAATACCAGAATCGACTTTGCCAACCTTTATGATCTTCAAATAAGCTCTGTTTTCAGTAAAGCTAATCTTATAGTTTCCACCAGGACGGATTTCCCTGTTATCTTTCGCCCAGGTTACTTTAAAAGGTGGTGTTCCTGTGACATGACACTCAAATCTGGCAGCTTCTCCAAGTGGGACATTGGTAGACTCAATTTTAATATCGAAAACAGGAGCTGATTTTGGTTCTATAAATGATATAGAAAGAAAAGCATTAACTGATATGTAGGTTTCTGAAATTTTAACAGCATCACATTATCTAGTAAGCACACACAACATGTTTATAATTCAACAAACCTGTGAGTGTAAGATTAGCACTGGAGGATGCAGAGCCAACTGGATTTGTGGCTGTGCAAGAGTATTGACCAACATGGCCAGAGCTAGTGTTCAAAATCTGAAGAGTTGCTACGTTGTCTATAAAGGACATTTGCACATTATTGTCATCACTCAAAAGTACACCATCCTTGTACCAAGAGACTTCAATTGGTTCAGAACCATTTATACGACAGTCAAAAGTGACAGGTAAGCCAACTATTTCTTGGACATCCTTAACTTTTCTTGCAAATGAAGGTGCAACTTTGCGTTCTGCAAAACAATAAATTCAACATCATAAGAACTTACCAATTAAAACTAAGAATGTCCCCATTCAACAAACCATGACATATAACTAAATAAGAAGTCAAGAGATGTAGAATAGAAAAATCACCTTGCACAGTGAAAAGAGCACTTGAAGATGCAGACCCAACACTGTTTTCTGCTTTGCAGATATATTCACCACTATCATTTTTATCAACTTTGCTGAAAACTAGAGTGGCAACATTGTTTTTGAGATACATTTTGTTAGCTGGAGTTGACCTCAACTTCGTATCTCCTTTATACCAAGAAACTTTAATTTCTGGGGTTCCTCCAACTTGGCATTGCAAAGATGTAGATTCTCCAATTGTAACCTCCACTGGCTCCAATGGTGCAGTAAAATATGGCGGTTCTAAAGAAAAAAAAAATATTGAGATAAACATCAGCAAATGAAAGATACGGTACTTTATAACCTGTAGCACTGTAAATAATAGAGATACAGACCTAGAACAGACAATAATGCACTGCAAGTGTCCTGACCAGCCTCATTTGTTACTTGACATGTGTATTCTCCGTCATCCTCCTGTGTGGCACTAAATATTTCCAGTAGGCAAGATTTTTCTGTTGTAGTTATGCTACACCTGTCAGATTGGCTTAGATCTCTGCCATTCTTTTTCCACGTTACATGAATGGTAGGAGAACCAACATATGTGCACTCCAAGGTGATGGGTTTCCCCAATTCAATATGGGAGTCATTTAGTTTTTTCACAAAAGTTGCTGGGGCTATAGAACAATAGCAGAAGAAATAAGAATAAATATGAGTAGGGAGATATGGTATGAGCTTAAAGAATGTATAAAGAAGGTGAAAACCTATCTAAAGAGTAAACCACAACTAACCTTTAACAAAGAGGTGGGTAGTGCATGAATCTTTACCAGCGTCATTGCTTATCAGACAAGTGTAGTCTCCACTTTGTAAAGAATCTACATCATACAGCTCCAGGGCTGCAAATGAGTTTTTCAAAGAAATGTTACAGTTACTTCCTGGCAGCAATTCACTGCTCCCTCTAAACCAGTTTACTTTATACGGAGGAGTTCCCTTGATCACACTTGTGAAGGTTACATTAGAGCCTGGCAATACTTCTTGAGGATCAGGAGTCTTCACGAAAGATGGCGGTTCTAAATATAGATCAATAAAGGGACAATATTGAGGATGCTTTACATATATGTTAAAGAGTTATACAAAAGGTATAAAAAACATTCTGTCAAATATTTGATATAAGGAGTCTCCCATCTCTAAGAAGCTCTTTACTGACCTTGAACGGTCAAATGAGCACTGCATTCATCAGCTCCTGCAACATTAGAAGCTTCACAGGTATAGTTTCCAACATCTGTAGATCCCAGAGCTTTCACAATTAAAGAACAGACATTGTCTGAAAAGCCAATTTCATGCTTATCACTTCTTTCTATCCTGTTTCCATTTTGGTACCATGAAACAGAAATAGGAGGGGATCCAGACAGTTTGCATTCCAGCTGAGTGGATGATCCTAGAACACTGTTAGTGTCTTTAAGTTTTCTTGTGAAAGATGGTGGAATAACACGATCTGTGAAGGTGTAGAAAGCGTGGGTAAGACACAAAAATATTTCCATATTCTTTCTTAAATTAGAACAGGCAAAGATATTAGTTGGATCATATGTTTAACTAACCGAGAACATCGACAGAAACTGTGCAGCTGCTCTCGCCAACCTCGTTCTTCACCTCGAAAGTGTATGCCGCACTGTCACCCTTCTCACATGATAGGATTTTAAGGGTTGCAGTTTTGTTGAAGAAGGTAATTGAGTACTTTTTGTCACTCCGTAGTTCTTTGGCATTTTTATACCACTTAGTGACAAGCTCTGGTGAGCCTGCAACTGTACACTCTAGAGTACAGGTTTCTCCAGCTGTAACTCTTGTAGGTTCTGGTTTCTCTACAATGCTTGCTGGTTCTAAAATAAAAAAATAAAAATAAAAGCATGCCCTGCTTTTAACAAATTACTTCCAAAGAAAATTGCTTATGCTTTTAGAATTATTTTCTCTGGAGTCTGGTTCATAACTCCATCTTAGCTAATACAATAAATTAACCAGATGGTACTTCTACAACTGCTTTACTATTTTGCACTATACAGGGCAAAATTTAGTTTAAAAGAGTCATGAAAATGTATATATTTTCATAAGATTATTTTTTTTTTTTTAATTAGAATGGTGAATAATCAGTGGTTCTGAGTACTATAAGAATAACTCAATTAACTCAATAAATAAAGAATTATAATATTTTAAAGATATAATTATGCATGTATGCAATAAAAAACATTGTTTCTTAAGATATTTGCTCCAGGTTGCTCATCATTTTTTCAATGAAACTGTATTTAGCATCTAGAAACTCTTAATATATATACAGAAATAGTGACGCTTTTACCAACCTATCAAGGAAAGAGCAGCGGCACACTCTCTCGTTCCCACTTCATTTACTGCTTGGCAGGTGTATTTTCCTGCACTTGTAGAGTCAGTGCAAGAAATGTGAAGTGTTGTAATGTTATCAGTATAAGATATTCTGATATTTTCACTCTCTCTGACAATTTCTCCTTTGTCCTTCAGCCAAGTGATCTTTATTGGTTGAGAACCTTCAGTCACTGCCTGCAATTCTGTTTCTTCACCAACAAGACAAGTAACATCGCTAAGTTTCTTAATGAATCTTGGAGGCTCTATTGGAGATAACAAATACCGAGGATTCATAAGAATAGTAAAAAGAGTATAGTAAAAAGGGATCATTTGTAAGTAATGTAGCCATACCAACCTTTGAACTTGATTGCACAAGCACAATTATCACTTCCTACTTCATTCGCAGCCTTGCATTGATATTCACCAATATCTGCTGATTCTACATTTAGAATGTGGATGCTAGCATGAGCATCCTTAGAAGTAACCTTGAATTTTTTGCTGCTTCGGATTTGCCTCCTATCTTTGAACCATGCAACTTCAAATGGTGGAGTTCCGAAGAGTTCACATTCAAAACTGACATCAACTCCTTTTAGAACCTCCACTGGGGAAGGCTTTCTAGCAAAAACAGGAGGTTCTAAAAAGAAACAAATTGGATAGAAAAAAAAAAAATATGATATGAAATATAACCTTTCAGCTCAGTGATCAATAAGCCCCATAAAGAGATAACATATTAAAGGTTACACATTATAAAGATGTTTATGATGTCTTCTTACAACACAAAGAAAGTTTAAGAATCTCTAACTAAGTATTTCCACTAATTGTTAATGTCATTTATGACAATTTTTGGTGCAAGTTTGAAATCTAATATAATGAAAGAAAGAGGTACACTGCCGTAGAAAGTTGATAATTAATTATTTAAAACATAACTTTTAATAGTGAACAAAATCGAAGGTGATATTAAAAACGAATTACTCTCAAATGACCTCAATATACAAGAAGGAAATATAGAGAGATGAAATAGAGAGATAGTATATGACAGATATAGTAAGGCATAATGATTAGTAATACATATCCAACTCTAAATAGGGTGTATTGTTAGGACACTGCAAAAATATAAGAACACAGGATACAAACTAATGTTGCAATGTATCAGGCGAAAGAAGATTTTTATAGGCATATATATTGATTTTCTTTACCTCCACTGTATTTTCAGTTAGTCTGAACAGCATATAACAGACATATTTGCCTTTTTCACATTTCCTAGAACGCAAGGAAATATTTTGTTCATAAGAGACAGACTAGTTAAGGTCTATTGGATACATTAGTGTCTGAAGCATTTCCTGTATTTACAGGCATGCCACAGAATATATTGTCTTAATTTATATAGTTGTATTGACACTTTGATGTATAGAGTCATACGTTTAGAGATTGATTAGCATTGCAACAACTGATACATTGCAACATTAGTTTGTATCCTGTGTTCTTATATTTTTGCAGTGTCCTAACATGCATTACTAATCATTATGCCTTACTATATCTGTCATATACTATCTCTCTATTTCATCTCGCTATATTTCCTTCTTGTATATTGAAGTCTTTTGAGAGTAATTCGTTTTTAATATCACCTTCGATTTTGTTCACTATTAAAAGTTATGTTTTAAATAATGAATTATCAACTTTCTACGGCAGTGTCCCTCTTTCTTTCATTATATTCTGTTCTATTTAGGGTTGACCCCTTCACTGCCTCATTAACTTACCATACACTAGGCTTCCACTCTGTTCAATTTTCTTAAAGTTTGAAATCTAGTAACGTTGTCACTGACCAGATTTCTAATAGTATCAGAAGCCTATAAGTACTACTGAGATTTTTTTTTTACTAAGCAAAGGTCAGTGGTGTTAAAATCAAACATACTCTAGAGAGCATATGAATGAGAATCTCGATTGATATTTAGGAAAAAGAATATATCATGGAAAATGTATGTTTGAGATTTCAAATGTATGTTAAACGCCTCTGAGCACTATAACCACTACAGATCTTTGTAGTGTTTATGGTGCTATAAGTCTGTGAGCATGAGTGCCTGTTATTTGGCACACTGTTTTGGAGAAATATAACAAAAATAAGGTCTCTCCGTGGAATCCACAGCTTGCTCCGTTTTTAACCCTACTGTAAACTACAATTCCAATTTATTAACTGCAAATCTGGTCAGCCTGAATGGTGGTCTGACAGAGCTGGGGCAGGATACCATCAGGTGTAGTAAAATCTAAATTAATAAATTCTCTTTACCACTTCATGCTAACTAGAAATATGTGCATAACACACACTAGCAAATGCATGGAAATGTCCTTTTGCAGCTTTTTTTTTTTTACATCTAAAGATAAATGGTGGCTAGTGAATTCTCAACATTCAAATTATTTCACATTAAATAAATGCTAATTGTAGCATATGTCTAAAAAGAAGCAACAAAGATAAAAAAAAGAATAAGAATAAGAAGCAATACTAAAAAATATGATTAATTGACATTGAACCTTTTACGGTGATCACGGTACTGCAGCTAGCGCTTCCTGCATCATTATGAGCTTCGCAGGTGTAATCGGAACTGTCTTCATTGCTGGCATCGTTGATTTCCAGTACCGCCACTGACTCAGCAAAAGATACGTTGTACTTTTCACTGTGTTGAAGTTCAGTGTCATTTTTGTACCACACAACTCTGATTTCTGGAGATCCACTGATTTTGCACTCAAGCTGTGCAGAGGACCCATGTTTCACAACCCGTGAAGGCTCTAGTTTCTTCACAAACTTAGGAGGTTCTATGAAAGTAGAAGAAAAAAATGACTATCTGGGCAAGCATTTAAGAATTTGTTTTACTACCTTCTAGCTTCCTAAATGATATTTATTTAGTTTACTGTACATACATTTGTGCATATGTTTTTTTGCACTATTGCTATATACATTTGTATGTGAACAGGACATTAAATATTTTCGGTTGTTACTATTCTATACCAAAATCAGTAATATTAAAAACAATTAAGATAAAATTCCATACCTTTGGAATTATGATCTGTACAGGAAAACATGTAGATATGAATGTGACAGACACAGAAAACATGAAGATCACATAAGGTTTCGATTCATGGAAAATATTGGTAATTTAAGTTCCCACAAAGAACTTGACATGCTACCATTTACAGATATTAAAAGAGGCATCTGAAAGATAAGTCTTACTGCAAGCGGAACATTCCAATAGTAAATAAATACCTTTTACGATCAGTTCAGCTGAACAATATTCTTTTCCAACGTCGTTCTCCGCAAGGCAAGAGTACAGGCCTGCGTCCCCTTTGCCTACTTTGAGAATTCTGAGATGTGCAGTATTACCAATATAGGAGATTTGATAATTCCCTCCTGTTTTGATTTCTTTGTTATCTTTGGCCCATGTCACCTTAATGGGCTGCGTTCCAGATATGTGACATTCAAAATCAGCATGTGCGCCAAGAACCGCACCCACAGGTGCTGCTTTTTTATCAAAGAATGGTGGCTTCTTAGGTTCTAAAGATCAAAATGAATAGCAAAGAACTTAGCAAAGGAACATGCTTTGCATCAGTAATCTTAAGGCATTCTACCAACCCATCTTCAAATTGATATAAGGATACAAACCTGATATTGTGAGTTTGGCAGTAGATGACGCAGTCCCAACAGCATTTGTAGCTGTACAAGAATATTGGCCTGCTAGACCCTTTTCTGCTGCCCGAATTCGAAGAGAAGCTACATTATTAACATATGCTATATGGGTATTGTCATCTTCTGTTAAAGGCACCCCGTCCTTATACCAAGAAACCTCAATGGGTTCTGACCCATTTATACGACAATCAAATTTCACAGGTAGTCCAACTGTTTCCTCTATGTCCTTCATTTTCCTTGCAAATGAAGGTGGAAGTTGTCGGTCTGCAAGAAAATAAGGGTATAAGAAAGATACTTCTTTTTTGCTATGGTACTGTTTGCTTACTAAAGAACATTTAAGAAACTACTGAAAAGTGAGTTCATAAATCACCTTGAACGGTAAGCACTGCCCTTGAAGAAGCAGCTCCTACAGAATTTTCTGCTTTGCAGATATATTCTGCACTGTCATTTTTATCCAATTTGCTGAAAGCTAGTGTAGCAACATTGTTGGAAAAATACACTTTGTATCCAGGAGTTGATCTAATCTTAGTATCTCCCTTGTACCAAGACACTATAATTTCTGGGGTTCCTCCAATATGGCATTGTAGAGATGCTGAATCCCCAACACTGGCCTCCAGATCTTCCAAGTTGGTGATGAAGTAAGGTGGTTCTAGCAAAAGAATGACAAAGTAACTAAAACATTCTACACCCAATATTTTTTATTTATGTAGGAAAAATCATAAAGACGCACCCAATACAGTGACAAAGGCCTGACAGGTATCCTGACCAGCCTCATTTTCAACACGGCATGTGTATTCCCCGTCATCATCTTTGCTACTAGTTAAGATTTCCAGAATGCAAGATTTTTCTGTTGTAGTTAAGCTGCACTTTTCACTTTGTGCAATTTCTACACCATTCCTCTCCCAGGTAACATATATTGGAGGAGTTCCGGTATATGCACTCTCAAGTATAATAGGCTTTCCGGTTTCTATACTGTAATCTTTTATTTTCTTCACAAAAGCTGCAGGTTCTGATTTAGGAAAACAAATTATTAAGCAAGAATTGTAATAATCTCACAATCTAAAACAACTTTTTAAATAAAATTCTTACATGTATAAAAGTTACCTTTAACAAAGAGACGGGTAGTACATGAATCTTTCCCTGCATCATTAGAAACCACACACGTGTATTCACCGCTGTGGCTTGTCTCCAACTCATATAACTCCAAGATTGCTGTGGAATCTTTGAGTTTGATGTCACATGTTATGCTAGCGACAAGCTCACTGCTTCCCTTGAACCAGTGAATCTTAAATGGAGGTGTTCCTCTTATCACCCCTCTAAAGGACGCATTCATTCCAGGAAGTGCTTCCACAGGCTCAGGTTTATCCACAAATGAAGGAGGTTCTGAGGATGTGTTCAAGAAATTATAAGAATAAAAGATACATATTTAGTGGTGATACTTGCAAAACGCAATAAGATGCCAGAGAGATAGTATAACAAAAAGAGACCTTATTTATACAATAATATTTTTAAGAATTTATCATGTATCTCAAGGAACAAACTTGACATATATCATTGGTCATTATAGCAAAATGACCAAGCAATATTCTGACCTCCTGAGTGTTTTACTGATACTGACCTTGTACAATCAGTGTTGCACTGCATTCATCAGTTCCAGCAACATTAGATGCCACACAACTGTAAGTACCAACATCAGAAGACTCCAAATCGTTCATTTTCAAAACACAAAGTTTATCTGTAAAGCTAAGTTCATATTTGTCCCCAGTGAAAATTTTACTTCCATTGTGAAGCCAAGAAACAGACATAGGTTGTGAACCAGTAACTTTGCATTCCATAAGAACAGAAGAACCTAGTGCCCCAGTGGTCTCCTTCAGCTTTTTGGTGAAAGAAGGAGGTATAATTCGATCTATTTGACAAAAGGTAAGAAAAGAAATTAGATTAAGAAACCAGCCATTGAAAAAAGACTGTTATTTTCCTAAAACCCGGTAGATATATGAACTAACCAAGAACTTCAACCGTCGTTGTGCAGTTGCTCTTTCCAACATTATTTTTCACCTCAAACGTATATTCTCCACTGTCGCCTCTATTTGCAGACAAGATTTTAATGGAGGCTACTTTGTTAACAAGACTAAGTTTGTATCTTTCGTTGCTGATCAGTTCTTTGCCATCTTTAAACCAGCTGGCTGAAAGTTCCGGGGTGCCTGCCACAATACACTCTATGGTGCACACTTCTCCTGCAGTAACCCTTAATGGTTCTGGCTTTTCTACTATTGTTGCAGGTTCTGAAATAAAAGAAACTCATTTTCAGTTCTTAGAATAACTTGGGTCAATTTAAGTACGGGGATGAAGGATGAAAAAGGCATTGCTTCCCAAAAGATATGTATCACTCACCACTCAGATACTCAGTGGTTTGGTGGGAAACAATGTTGTTTTGGGTTTTATTGTTTTGTTATTTTTTTTTTTTTTACTTTTTAAAATTACCTAAAACAGATACATTGGCCATGCACTCCCTCATTCCTGCATCATTTTTAATCTGGCATATGTATTTTCCAGCACTACTTAGATCCGCGTTCCTGATTTGCAAAGTAGCAATATTTTCAAAGTGCGAGATCTTAGTATTTTCAGTTTCTCTGACAACATCTTCTTTATCCTTTAGCCAAAGAACAGAGATTGGTTGTGAGCCTTCTATTATGGCTTGTAATTCAATTGGTTCACCAATGGTTCTAGTAATGCTGTCCACCTTCTTCACAAACCTTGGTGGCTCTGAATGAAAGAAATGCAATATATATTAAGAATACAACCATTTTTGTTTCGTTTTTGTAATAGTTCACTAGACACAGCTTAGCAGATAAAAGAATTACCTTTTAATTTCACAGTGCAAATGCAAGTGTCACTTCCCACATCATTTGCAGATTTACAGTGATAGTCTCCAATGTCTGGTGCCTCCACATTAAAAATGTGAACGCAAGCAAGATGGTTTTTAGAAGTAAGTTTGTACTTTTTGCTACTTCGGATTTGTCTCCTATCTTTAAACCAAGTGACTTCAAAAGGTGGTGTCCCCAGAAGTTCACATTCAAGACTAATATCAACTCCTTTAAGGACTTCAGTTGGACTAGGCTTTCTGCTAAACACAGGGGGTTCTACAAAGAGAAGGAATGCAAATTATTGAGTTGCTATGCGTGCAGAAATAGCAGCAAAGTTAGCTCCTAAACACATTTATGTAAGTAAACAAAATGATACTCCGAAATGCTCGGATGAGAATGGGAAAAAATCTTATGCTTTTTGATTGTATCAAATTGGCAAAATAGCTAATTAATTTAGTTCAAGTAGTTTCATCATGCTAATATTTGACCAAAGCCAGTAGATTATTTGTGCTATATCTCATTGTGATTGGATGTGTCTAGTACTATGTATATAATGTGTCCAGGAAAGATTTAATAAGGCAAGCATGAATATTACATCATTATAAATTTAATATTAGTATATATGATAAATAAGATCATAAAATAATGGCGCCATGCGGTTTATTTAAACTTTTCCATTCTTACATTAGCATTGAGAGAATCTAAGCAGACGACAGCCACTATCGATTTGCTGGTCATGTTTCTAATGTCCGAATACTCAACTTTAACAAACATATTTGCCTATTTTACACTGTTGAAGTGATATAATTTTTTTTTGTTTTTCCTCTATTAATGAGGCAACATCTAAATTAATATAATAAATTTTATGTTAATTAAAAAAAATATTTGAAAATACTAGCAGATTTCGATTCTATTTCAAAGTTATATTTATTTAGAGGAAGGATCATTGTAATAAGCATTCTAAATTAAATTAAATTGAACTGACAACTGCTGGGAATTCAAAGTACACTTTTATGCCACAATAGAACTGTTTAGTGTAGGGGTAGGCAACCTCTGTCACGACAGATATTTTTTGAATACATCTCCCATAACACTCTTACATCCATAATGCTAGCAAATAATCATGGAAGATGTAGTCCACAACATCTGGAGTGCTAAAGGTTGCCCACCGCTGGTTTAGTGAATGCTATGTAAATGCTTAATTCTTATTCCATTTTCCTTACATCTTTAACCCCTTAAGGACACATGACATGTGTGACATGTCATGATTGCCTTTTATTCCAGAAGTGTGGTCCTTAAGGGGTTAAACTAGTAGTAATAGATTTAGTAGTAGTAATACTTTTATTTTTTTCCCCTTCAGAGCATTTCTGGTTATCTAATAATTAAATTGCCTGGTGTGTATGAAACATGGCAAATTGCTAAATAAATATTTGAGAGTTCTAAAAGATGCGTTGGATAGCAAGTATAGATGATATCATGGATTGAAAGCAGTTTCTGACCTTTAATAATAATCTTGGTACTGCAGCTTGCACTGCCCGCATCATTGTTTGCTTCACAAGTATAATCCCCACTGTCTTCAATACCAAGGTTGTTAATTTCAAGAACTGGTATATAATCAATGAATGATATGCTGTACTTTTCACTGGGTCTAATTTCACTGTCATTTTTGTACCAGGTGATTTTGATTTCAGGAGATCCGGTTATTTTGCATTCACTTCGGACTGAGTCACCGATCTTTAAAACTTTAGATGCCTCTAACTTCTTAATAAACTTTGGAGGTTCTATGAAGCCAAAAGAAATAAAAGAAAAGAAAGAAAGAAGGAAGGAAAATAGATATGTCATTAGCAGCACAAGTGGTACTAATTATATTCGATCCTGAGAAAAAGAATGAAAGCCTTATTTGATGTAAGTTATTAAGAGTTCTAAGAAAATAAATCCTAGTTTCACATTGAGTAGGACACAAACATAAAGACAAGCAAATCTCCGCACCTGTTACATGTAACATTGTGCTACAAGAATCGCTACCAACATCATTGGTAACTTGGCATGTGTATCGACCACTGCTTGTTCCATCGACTGTGAACAGATTTAAGAAACCTATAGACCCTTCCATTCCAAAAAAGCATTTGGCTCCAGAAAAGAGTTCCACTTCCTCTTTAAACCATTTAATTGAAAATGGTGGTGTTCCCTTGACTTCAATTTTAAAATCCACCAAAGAGTCTGGGATTGACTTCTGGCTTTCAGGTTTGACAATGAAGCTTGGAGGTTCTGCGACGTTGAAGAAAGAGTATTTAAATAAGTTAATACAATAGGAATGTTTTTTTAAAATGTTGCTTTTAGTAAGAGTTGCAAATATAAGGTTTAGGTTAATATTAAGGTTTCAAGAGCAAAAAGAGAAATAAAATGGTAAAATAAGAAATATCAAACCTTTCACAGTCAGAATGCCACTGCATTCAGCACTTCCCGCAACGTTGGCTACTTTGCATTTGTAATTGCCGTTATCAGATAGATCTAGATTGGCAACAGTCAAAGATATTGTATTTTCATGGCACACAAGTCTGTGTTTTGCACTGTGAAAGATTTCACTCCCATCTTTAAACCACTGTGCATTAATGGGCATTGAGCCGGAGACTTTGCAGTCCATTTGAATAGTGGATCCAATAACTTTAGCCATGTTAGTTAACTTTTTGGTAAAAGATGGTGGAATAGCTTGATCTGTCCAAATAAAAAAAGTATGGGCATTATTCATGAGTTTTGTGAAACTATATATATATATATATATATATATATATATACTTCTCGATAAGTATTTGTAAAATTGTACTAACCTAGAACTGTCACGTACGCCGTGCAACTACTGAGTCCAAAATCATTTTCAACTTTAAATGTATATTCCCCACTATCTTCTTTGCTCACGGACTGAATCCTCAAGCTTGATACGTTATCCTCGAAACTTAAAGTATAGTATCTGCTTGGCATTATTTGCCTGCCTTCTTTAAACCACCTAAACAGGAGTTCTGGAGTTCCAGCCACTGTGCATTCCAAAGTTACGGGGTCTCCCTCAGTTACATTTACTGACTTAGGTCTTTCTATGATTTGAGCTGGTTCTGGAGTAAAAAGTTAATTTTAGTTAGTTTAAAATATATTTATCATATGTTGTAATTAGTGTTTATGATATATATAGAGAGAGAGAGAGAGAGAGAAAGAAAGAAAGAAAGAAAGAAAGAAAGAAAGAAAGAAAGAAAGAGAACTGAAAACACCCTACCAACCTTGTGCTATGAGTAAAGCAAAACACTTTTCAGTTCCTGATTCATTGGAAGCCTGACATGTATATCTCCCTGGGTGGTCTGTTTCAACTGATCTTATGTACAGCGTTGCAATATTATTTTCAAAGGTAATATGAGTGTTGTCATCGTTCTCTAGAACTTTATCTCCTTTCATCCATAATACCGTTAAAGGTTCAGAGCCCACTACTGCACATTGGAATGCAGCAGAACTTCCAAGGACAGTAGTAGCATTTTCTATCTTCTGAGCAAAGGATGGAGGTTCTAAATAAGGTAAAGGGAATTTAAACATTTTATAAGTAATATGTATTTACTTATGTATTGTAGATTTGTAGATATATTCCGCTCAGATTATAACTAACCTTTCATGTGGACTGACGCTGTGCAAGAGCAACCTCCTGCTTCATTTGAGATAGTGCATTGGTATTCACCAGCATCAGAAAAGTCAAATTTGTAAATGTGAAGTTCAAATACTGATTCTTTTTGAACTAGCGAATACTTTTTACTGCTACGGATCTCTTTTTTGTTCTTCGCAAAGGTGACTTCATATGGTGGCGTTCCATCAACTTCACAAACCAGCTTCACATCAGAAGCTTTCACTGCTTCTAGTGGTTCAAACACTGTTTTAAAAGTAGGGGCTTCTACAAATCAGAAAACAAATATGGAATGTCATATTTGAAAGGGGACAAATCTTGGGCACTAGTTATAAAACAGGAAATGTTAAGTAGACTAAAATTTAAACAAACCTTTCACTTTAAGATCAATACTGCAGCTTTCACTGCCTGCCTCGTTGGTAGCTTCGCAAACAAATATACCACTGTCATCAACATCAGCATTGTCAATGTCAAGAGTGGCAATGCCATTTGCAAATGAAATTTCATATTTGTCACTAGCTGTAATATCATTTCCATCCAGGTACCAAGTCACCTTGATCTCAGGTGTGCCAGCTATTTGGCATTGAAAACTTGTGGATTCACCTTTCCTTAACATCAACAATGGACTTGGCTTCTTAACAAACCGAGGGGGTTCTAAACAAAAGTAAAACAAATTTTTTTACACTGCAGAAAGCCTACAATAATGTTAACAATGCTTTTAAATATTAATAAAAAAAGAAGGCAAACCTTTAACGAAGAGAGTTGCCTTACAAGTTGTCATGCCAACATCATTAGTGATTTGGACTGTGTAACTTCCCGAATCAGCAACCTTTGCTGACAACAGCTCAAGAGTACTCGAGGTTTCATCCTTCCAAACTGATCGATTTGCTCCAGAAAGAAGTTCTTTGCTATCTTTAAACCATTTTATTACCATGGGTGTGGTGCCATTCATAAGAGCTTTGAACTGTACTCTAGAACCCGGCAGAGTGTCTTGCGACTGGGGTTTCTCAATAAAGTATGGTGGTTCTAAAATATTTAAGATGGAAAACAAAGTTATACAAACTTACTCTATCATTTTTAGGGTTCGTAGTGAAAGAATGGATTCAAAATCCTAACCTTTAACGGTTAAATATCCACTGGTCTGGTTCTTTCCAGCTTTATTTGAGGCGGCACAAGTGTAGGTTCCACTGTCTGAACCTTCCAGCTCATTAATTTCCATAAATGCGATGTTATCATGGAAAGAATACTTGTGCTTTCTGCTAGGCAAGATCTCCTGCTCATCCTTTAACCATTTAACAGTTATAGGATGGGAGCCAGAAACTATACATTCCAGATTGACAAAGGATCCCTTCACACTGTCCATTTTCTTCAATTTCTTTGTAAATGATGGTGGTATTATTAGATCTGATTAACACAGAAAAAAATACTGTGTTAAAGAAAGCTAAAACATTTTTTAAGGACAATATATAAATATATATATTACAAAGAATACTAACCCAGTACATTAACAGATGCACTGCAGGTGCTTCTGCCAACATCGTTTTGAACTTCAAATGTGTATTCCCCACTATCATTCTTTTCTGCTGAAATAACTTTTAAGACAGAAACATTCTCGGTAAAGCTTATCTTATATTTAAGGCCAGATTTTAATTCGTTTCCATCTTTGAACCATTTGGCTGTGATCTCTTTAGTTCCTGAGAATTTGCACTGTAAAGTGGCTGGGTCACCTTCTGTGACATCCACGGATACGGCCTTGTCAATGATCGTAGCTGGTTCTGTTATGAATGGGATAATATAATTTAGAATGGAAATGTTCAAACTGTACATGAGCATCTCAGTCTAGAATGCTGAGAAAGATACATCAAAAGTAACAAACCTTTTACTGCCAACACTGCGGAGCATCTTTGAATTCCTGCATCATTTTTGGCCTCACAGGTGTATTTTCCACCAAGATTGCTTTTAACAGAAGTTATGTGTAATGTAGCTACATTGTTTTTAAAGATTGCTTTTATGTTTTCACCTTCCATGATCTCATCATTGTCTTTCCACCAGGAAATGGTAATGGGCTGTGAGCCTTTCACAGAGCACTGGAATGCAACCATTCCTCCAATAAGTGAACTAAGGTTCTCGATCTTCCGAGTAAATGTAGGGGGTTCTAACAGAAAAATACATTTTTGATAAATATCAGACTTAAAGCTAAGAAGCGATTTATAAATTAAAACTCAATTGATTTGTTCTACATTTGACTAACCTTTTAGGCTCACAAGAGAGCTACAGAGGCAACTTCCAACATCATTAAATACCCTACACTGATATTCTCCGATGTCCGCTGAATCAAATCTTGAAATATTAAGGCTTAGAACTGTATCCTGGAAAAAGGTTTTGTACTTTCTACCACTCCGAATTGGTTTGTTATCTTTAAACCACGAGACATCAAATGGTGCAGAACCTGTGAGTTCCCCTTCCAAATTAATATCAGAGTCTCTTAAAACTTCAGCGTTTTCAAACTCTTTTCTAAAAGATGGGGGTTCTGTAGCATAAAACAAAAATGCCCTCATAATTAGCAGGCTAAAGAAAACTTAAATTATGTTAATTTTGTATGAAATATTATGGTTAAAATAGAATAGTATTAAAACACACCTTTAACTATCACAGCACAGCTGCAAAAATCTGTACCAGCTTCATTTTTCGCTTGACATACATATTCACCAGTATCTTCAAGGCTTATACTGAAGAGTTTAAGAGCTGCAACAGAGTTTGAGAATGGCATGCTGCATGTGTCACTCTCTTTTATTTCTCTGTCATTTTTAAACCATGTAATTTTTATGGTAGGCGTCCCGGCAACCGTACATTCCAACTGTACAGAGTCGCCTTTCTTGAACAGTAGTGATGGTTCTAACTTCTCAACAAAATTTGCAGGTTCTGCAGGATTTAAAAAGAGTTATTAAGAAACAAAGAAGAGACGCAAAAGAGTGTAAGAGTACAGGATTCAGTGCAAATTTAAGAAGAAAATGCAAACCTTTTACAAACACGTTTGCACTGCATTCCACTACGCCAGCAACATTGCTGACTTTGCAGACGTAATTCCCTGAATCAGTAGTTTTTACTGCATAAAGTTCCAAAGTGCTACTGGTGTTTTCCTTAGCGATGTAGCAAGCTCCTCCAGTTTTCAGTTCTTCAACACCTTTAAACCACTTTATTGTCAATGGTGGTGTTCCCTTAAAAGTGGTTTTCAAACACACAGTAGATCCTGGCAAGGAATCCTGTGATTCTGGTTTAGATATGAAGCTTGGTGGTTCTAAATGTATTAAGAAGAGAGATTTTAATATACCCATAATGACACTAAAGAAGAATCACGCAGTTTAACCTAAAAGAACAAAGAACACATCTGTCAAACCTTTTACAGTTAGAGCTCCTTTGGTATCTTTTGTTCCAGCTGCGTTTGTTGCTCTACAAACATATGTTCCAGAATCATTCATATTTAGTTGTCTTATCTCCAAAAGAGCAGTGCCTTCCACAAAGGACAGTTTGTATTTATCAGCAGTGAGTTCTTGTTCATTTTTAAACCATACAACTTTCATAGGTAAAGAGCCTGAAACTTTGCATTCCAAGCGACAGGAAGCATTTACTACGCTGTCGATGTCCCGTAAAGGTTTTGAAAATGATGGAGCAATAGTTCGATCTGTTTATGGTAGATAGAAAGAAGTATGTTCATTTTATACAAACTTTTAAGTATTAAGAAAAATAAATATATATATATATATATATTTTAATTAGTTCCATATTATACTGACCTAATACTGTAAAAGTAGTCTTGCAGCTACTGCTGCCCACATCGTTGGACACCTCAAATGAATATTCACCACTGTCCTGAATTTCAGCTGAATAAAACTTCAACGTAGCAATATTATTTTTAAAACTTATTCTGTATTTTTTGCCAGAGGTTATTTCTTTTCCTTGCTTAAACCACCTGACCTTAAGTTCTGGAGTGCCAGCAACTGTGCATTCCAATGTGGCTGGATCGCCTGCAGTCACCTGTATCAGCTCAGCCTTTTCAATTATTTTTGCTGGTTCTATAATAAAATTAGACAGAGTGAGTTATGAATGCTATGTGAACTAGAGTGGCTGACAGAAGGGATTCTCTAAATTAGAAAGGGCCAACTGACCTTTTACCAACAACTCTGCAAAACAGGTCTGGCTCCCTGCATCGTTTTCAGCTACGCATGTGTACTTTCCTGCGCTGCTTATCTGAACACTGCTAATGTGCAATGTGGCAATGTTATTGTCAAATGTCATTTTGATTTTGTCATCTTCTCTGACCAGATCTCTTCCTTTCATCCATGAGACAGTAATGACTTCAGAACCTTTGACAACTGCTTGCATGGAAACATTGTTGCCGACAACGGAGGTGACGTTTTCAATCTTCTTCACAAACATTGGAGGTTCTAATTCAAGAAACAGAGATAATCTGAAAAATCCCTGTTGTGAAGTTTTCATAACTATGTGCAAAACTACAGTTGAGGTAAAACTCCTAATTTGTTTCAAGGGAATATTCACAATTAATGTGAAAACCCAGTGAAACTTTTGTAAGTAAATATCCACCAGACCGACTGTTTTAGGCATGAAAAAGGCCTTTTTATTTGGAAAGAACATTTTTTTCCATTACACAGGACATCCCAAGGGAGGCCTACATGGAAATGAAAGCACATTTATCAAGAAGATATGCTTAGACGTCTCAAATATGAACACACTATTAGTGAACATAAAGATTAAGTTACACATTTTAGTTGCTTAAACTGTTTACAAGGAACTGTTTGCCCTTATAAACAGATTTGTCCATCACTATATGTAACTAGAAAATGCAATACAGAAAATAATATAAGGGTTCAACTGCAAGAGATGGTGGATATTTCAAGATGAATAGTAGATCGTTACCTGCTCCCCCACCTTCAGGGCTAAAATAACATTCTGAAAAAGCTCAAATCATAAATTAAGCTTTAAAAGAGTGTTGGCATACTTCCCAACTTCTGAGACCCCAGAAGCATGAGACCGGTGGGTGGGAGGTAAAGGAAGACGGCCAATGATGTGTGAATGCCCATCAGGTTGCCTGCAAATCCACTGAAGGCAGACCATGCATGGAGAACTGATTCAGTGCAGGGTCATAGTGCCCTGAACATAGCAAGAGCATGTCTAATGATGTGCTCACGCTATACTTCTTGTATATCAACAAAAGAGAACTAAGTCGGGACAGCAGGGCAGGACCTGAAAATCGGGACTGTCATGACCAAACCTGGATGACTGGGAGGCCCTATTTTGGCCCTTGTAGCAGCTTTAATATGACTGCCTAGCACAAAGTGATTCTAAGCAGCACAGTTCCTAACACACAGAAGGTGAAGAGTTTGCTACTGGAGCTACAACATAATGTAGTCAAACAAGTTAGCGTCTGAACACATCCTGGTGAATATACTCATGGTCCCTATGTATAAAATGTCTAGGTTACGTTATAAATCTTACTCAATGGCATCGAGATTCCTTTACTTTATGAAGCAGCATGAAAATGTAGCCCTTCTAGTACCAATAAGTAGAAGACACTTATTATTGCCACTCGAAGGATCATCAAATGTGAAAGTATCTAATTATATATTGATTTAATTGAAGAATGTCTTCATTGCAGATAAGAGCTGTCGGCTAGCAAAGACTTTGTTGGTCAAGAAAGAGACATCATAAGGATTTTTAACATTAGAAGAAAGACCTTTCAAGAGTAACCTTATTGGTACTAACCTTTAAGCCTGTATGTTGTACCGCAGATGCACTTGCCAACTTCATTAGCTACAACACACTCATATTCCCCAACATCTGCGCTATTAAAAGAAGAGATTTCCAGACACGCAAGAGACCTTTGAAATATCAACCTGTATTTTTTACTACTTCGTATTTGTTTCTTGTCTTTATACCAGCTAATTTCAAATGGTCCAGTACCAAGTATTTCACACTGAAGCATTGTGTTGGAGCCTTTGACAATCTCTGCTGGTTCAAGCTTTTTGATGAAAGAAGGAGGTTCTAAAAAAGCATCAAATGGTCAGTAAGTTACCATAACTACAGTTGAGAAACATGCAACTTTCCATCTCACAATATATATTCCGTGTAATTGTACACAAGATACAAACCTTTTACAATAATTTCTGAAGTGCAGCTTTCACTGCCAGCATCATTAAGTGCTTCACAAGTGTAACTTCCACTATCATCAACTTTCATGTTGGTGATATCTAAAATAGCCTCTGAATTGTCGAAAGACATTGTAAACATGTTACTCGGGCTTATAGCCGTATTATTCTTGTACCAAGTGACGTGGATTTCAGGAGAGCCTTTAATTTTGCACCTCAGGTGTGCTGACTCGCCCTGTTTTAACACATAAGATGGTTCTATCTTCTTCACAAAAGACGGTGGTTCTAAAGAAAGATTTTAAGAAGAAAAAGAAGATACCGAAACAAGAGAATAAGATTTTGGTAGCAGACAGAGACTCTGTACAAGACGGAATGGAAGAGCATCCACACTTAATTGTATTGTTCAATTTGTTTCAAGATATATATTTATATATGTAATATAGATATATACCAAGTACATATACATTCTCATATATTCCTCATAGAGCACAGGACAAGACAAAGAGACAATTTTAACTGGCAAAATAAAATATATAGCTACATTTCTTAAAATGCCAACTCTAACCAATTATTTAATGTATTCTGTTCACTGATATCTCTAAATACAATTTTAGATTATTGCATTACATTAATTCATCTCGGAAATGCTTTCTCCGCATCTCTTACCTCTGATTGTAACAGCTGAAGAAGTTGAGCTGCTTCCAGCATCATTTGTAGCGGTGCATACATAATTTCCGGAATCCTTAATTTTAGCTATAGGAATTTCAAGAGATGCCACTTTATCATCAAAATAGATCTTGTAGTCCTTTCCAGGGAGGAGTTTGTGGCCATCTTTTGTCCAGATGATGGTCACTTTTCTGTCTTCGTCTACTTGACATTCAAGACGTATGGTTTTATTGACAGCAGAGCGCAAAGGTTCTAGCTCTTTAATGAAATGTGGCTTATCAATAACTGTTAAGTCAGCTTGGCAGGTGTCTGTTCCAAACTTGTTTGAGGCTTTGCAAGAATATGTGCCTTTATCGGCAGTTGAAAGAGTCGAGATCTCTAAGGTATGCTTGTTGTTTACCGCTGAGATCTGACAGTTCTCAGAAGCAGAGATGGTGAATCCATCTTTCTGCCATATTGTATCAATTACTGGGGTCCCTGACACTGTGGCCTGGAATTTGGCTTTCTTACTCACAAAAGAAGTAACAGACTCTGGTCTGGTAACAAAAGATGGAGGAACGGCTTCTGCAATAAAAAGATAGGGTTCAATATTTAATCAGTGCAATCATATTGTAACACTAGAGAAAATTAATAAATAAGAGAACAATGTAAGAATTAATATGCATCGCAAGCATTTGGACATTTTCACTAGTCCACTAGCCTGTGACTATGAAGAAAATGTCTATAGTATACTATATAATAAGAAATGATTATGTGAGGATCGAACTATTATAACTTTATACTGGTATTATCTGTGTCGCACACATCTGTGGCAATCTCTAGAAAAGAAAAATTATTGCATATAAGAAAGATGAAATAGTATAACCGATTTAAGCTTGATTAATTTCCAGTCACAAATACATTGTCCATAGGAGGTTGCTTACAAGTGACCTTAGATTATTTTTACCATTTTGTGCAGAAATATTCATATACAGATTTATGTATATTTAACAAAGATTTTCATGATTTGTATGCAAGAATTCAAAGTATCTCTTTAAACATTTAGCAACGAGAAGAAATTATCTTTTCTTGGTGAGATCAGAATCCCACAATTGAAAATTGGAAAAAAAACACAGTAAAGAATAATTTTGAATAAGGCTATTATGATAGTTAACATTTCTGGTTTAAAATGGACCAGAGTCTCTCAATTTGTCCCCACATAATTAACAGGATTTGTAAGAAAAACGTCAGCTAATAATTAATATCTCAAAGAACATGTCAAACAATTTAGCATAACAACCAATTGATCAACCCCCTTCTCTACAGTCGTGTACTGGTGACCCCCTTCATCCATATTGCAATCCCACTGGTTTTACTTAAGAACAACTTTGTACAGTGTGTTATGAAAGCAATAACACATTTTTAATTTACTCACATTGCCCCTATTCATCATTTCTTATAAGTCTTTGTCTTAAAATGCCATTCCAAGCATTATATTTACTAGCATAACAAATGCACACAAGATATTTAAGTCAGCTTTGGAATATGTATTCTAGATTTGTATATGCTAGTAAAATTGGAAAACAATAAAACATACTGTCCTGCCTTGATTTTTTCCCCCCTACCTCTCTGTCATTACATGTGTATTGTCACTGAGGCTGTGGTGTTGCTGCACATTTATAGCATTCTCCATAGATGTGATTGGAAATGGGCACACACTGACAAAGCTGCAGCCTCATTAAACCACCACTGAAGTAAATAAACAGCAGTATAAATATAATTAAGATACACAAGGATCTCCCAATAATTTTATACACGCGGGCTCTGTAATTCTTCCACTAAGTGCAATAAGAGTTACAGGATTGACTGAAACATTACCTTTATTCCCTTAATTGGGGAGGGAATCAAAGTATATAATTTTTTTATCTGTGTCAAATTGCATTGTTTTTCAAATAGTGTATATGAATAGACTCAAAATGTAAGCTGAAAGAGATCTTCTCTATCCTAGAAATATGTGTGACAGTATCAGTTAAACATATTACTCTTTTTTACTTCTGTGCAATTATTTCATTGGTTCCTGTAGACTGTAATATCATGATAGCATAATATCCTTGTTGTCACCGTATATACATATATAACTATATATATATATATATATATGTATATATATATATATGCATATATATATATATATCCACACACACATATGATTGTGTGTGTGTGTATTTTCGACTGTACAAATTCTGCTCTTACCAGTTACATTCAGGGACGCTGTGCTGCTAACGGTACCAAACTGGTTTGATGCTTTGCAAGAATATTCTCCACAGTCAACAACTTGAGGTCGGATAATCTCCAGAGTTGAAATGTAGTTCAATGTCTTGACAGAATACTTGTCACTCTCATAAATCTCCCGGCCAGACTTGAACCACTGGAATCTGACGTTGGGTGCAGGCTCTGTCTCACAGGTGAAAACTGCAGATTGGCCAACAGCTACTTCCAAGGACTCAACTTTCCTTCTTAGAATTGGAGCTGTTTTAAAAATAAAAAAAATAAAATATGAGGTGTATAATAAAATGAAAAATGATAAAACTTGATTTAAAAGAAAAGGGTAGGCTGTGTGAACAGTCCAGAAAATGTGATAGGAATATGGCTGTCACGATGGAAGGAAATGGTTAACAACTGTGATCTGCATATTAAATAGTCACACCAGAGTGATATATGGAATCCAAGAACTGCAACTGAATGATGTGAGCATGCACAAAAAGAGTGGTTTATTACATACAGTGATCTTAAGACAATTGATAAAAAAAAAAACATGAAAAATGCATTAATTAATTCAACCTGAAGATTTTGAAAATGACTGGTGAAAACAGGACAGGAGTGATCTAAAAGTGCAAATGTGAATTTGTGCAGATACAAACGCGTTGTTTTCAGTTGTGGATTTAGAACTCGTGAACGGAAAATGAAAAGGTGCCCAAAATAATCTTGACATGGTGCTGACGATATGAACTGTGCCACTTTTTAATGTGTTGTGGATGGGGATATGGAGATGGATGTTCCAAAACATTTGTGTTAGTACCATATAAAGCATTGTCAAGTGAAATGCGTTGGATCATATTTTAGCAACGTATCACCTTTGATGTTTATGAAGTGCAAAGCCTAGCTTTTTTTTTTTTTAAGTATAGCTAAATGCAAGCATACACATATAAATAAAAGTAAAGGAATAAATGTGGGACTGTTAATACTGTGTGCAGTTTACATTAGAGATACAGGAGGCAGAAGTGTACAGAATTATTAGACAGAAAAATTATGATTTATGCAATTACAAACTAAAAAGAGTTTGCAATGTACAACAGTGCAAATTATAGTTGACGCTTTCTACATTTAAAGGGACAACATTAATAAATTTCAAACCAGTTTTCATAAAACCCTTAAGATGGTGTTGATAACTTTGCTATAGCAGCTTACACGGTTACAACACACACCAGATGTTTCTGGTGCTTCCCGTTAATGAACATCTTAGCTGACTTATTAATATTTTACTCTAAAATTTGAAATTCATATTAATTCACTTTAGTAAGTAACCCTGTAATTGTTCCGGTAGGATCCCTTAATTGATGATTCAATACACTAGGTTGTTTATGAGAACTGGTTGAGAAAATAGTGCATTGTGCGTTAAATAACAGCAATAGTAAACATAATCAACTATCTGCAAAGCTAGCAAAAAGTGCAATATGCATTAGCCGTTGTGCAGACTGTATAGTTAGAACAGAATATAAGACTATTTCAATGTATGAAGAAGCTTGTTTTGTTATTAGCTAGTACGTGCACATGTATGGGAACCTGAAAGGTGTTTTATATTAGCAGGGAGGCATTAATATTATTTTATCCCCGTAATCCAACCTCTTTTAATAACTGTGAGTGTCGCTGATGTTGTTGTTTTGCCAACGTCATTCACTGCCTCACACGTATACTCTCCTTGATGCACCTCCAATTGCACTTTGTTGATTGCTAGTGTATATGTTTCACCATCCTGTGAGCACATGATCTCTATGCTTGAAGACAACAGTCTACCCTCAAAATACCAACTAACATGCTCAGCATTGGTTATTGTTGTTGTGAGAACAGTGCTATCTCCTTCTTCGGCAACAGTGTCCGATAAGCCTTGCTTTATGGTAGGCTTATCAGAAACTATAACAGTTTCATCCTCATATATTTCTTCCCACCGTTCTTTCCTTCTTATTATTTCTGTGGTGTCTTGGACAGTTACAGCAGATATATTAACTTCATCAGTACCAGCAGATGCACCTATATCCTTTATTTCCATATTAAGTAATACTGTACTAGCTGACTGCATTGGAGGACTATGCTCAAACTCATCTGGTTCAGTGGTGGCATTGAGTTGCCAGATGTCTACTTTATCAGGTGAAACAATTGCAGCTTCCTGGACCATGGGTTTAACTGAAACAGCTGCTGCTGTAATTACTTTAGTAGCTGTACTTGTAACAAGCAAGTTCTCCTGTCTTGGAATATCTCCAATCCTTGATTCTTCTGCTTCCAACACATGCATCTCTTCTTTGATTATAGCTTGTAATGCACTCTTGAGTTCAGATTTTATATCAGCCATTTGTGGATAAACCCCAGGAAGTGATAACGTTATTTCCTCAATGGCAAAATTGCCTGTGGTTATCAGATACGTGCATATGATATATTTTGGTTCTTTCATAATCTGAACTGTCTTGACCTCTATATTTTTAGCATTGTACAATAATTCAGAAGAGAAGATGCATGGTTTATTTGTCAAAGCTGATCTTAATGCATTTCTCACGTGAGTCTTCATTTGTAAATGAAAAGACTTTGGAACCTCACAAACAAGAGACTCTTCCTTACTAAGCATTTCTGGATCAAATGTTTCTGTGACGCTCAGTGATTTCTTTGCTTGGCTTTCTACAGTTAATGTCTCAGCTTCTGGTTTATGTATCGCATCTGAATGTACCTCTTTGATTGCTTGTTTTTCTTCAGTTAATAGAGGGAGCTTGATTGATTGTCCTTCCTGGATTCCTGATGCAAAATCTTGTTGTTCCTCAACTAAAATAACGACACTTTCTATTATTGAGCCATGATCTTCAATGGATGGGACTTCTAATTGCATTTTGGATTCATTCATAGTTTTGGACATTTGCACATCAATCTCTGGAAAAGCAGAGTCATGAGCTTCATCGATAGTCTTTCTTTCAGAGGCAACGCATAACTGCAAACTTCTTTGGTGATCCTCCTTCTGTAGAGAAGCTCTCTGTTCTTTCAGTGCTTCTAGGAGATTTTCTTTTGGCAATACTGCTACTTGTTCCACAATGTTGGTACGTTTGTGTTGTTGAAGCTCAGTAGTAATAAAAGGTTGTAGTCCTTCTGGTGATATTTGGAGGTTCTGTACTGTCTCCGCTGAAAGTGTATTTTTTTCTTCCATAGTCAAGCACCGACTATACATTTTTTCCATTTTTTGCAATGCAAGTTCTGGCTCAGATTTTTTGAAAATAAAATGTTCTTCTTTAGGCAGCATCAATTCAGATTGTATAGTTTGAATATGTAGCAGAGATGGCTGTTCCTTGGAAAAATCTAAGTTTACTTCTTCATCTGCCCGAGGTACATGTGTAAAACTCTCACTTAAAATTGGTTTATGTTCACTTGACAACAAAGAATGCAGAAAGATTGGGCTTTTTCTGATTTCTGCCTGATTTTCAGATGGTAGGGTAAAACTAAAAGGCTGTTCACTAGAAGAAAGTAAGAGAGAATCTACAACTTGCAAATGCAGAGGTTCTTTCTGCTCTTGTTTTACAATTCCTACGTCTGCACTCTCAATATCAGGGACTGGTAGCGTATATTCATGTGCAAGCTGATGTTTCTCTTCTGAAACAAGACTACTAACTACAGGTGCATCTTTTACAAGTGAAGCTTTTTCTTCTGTGGACTGATTAGCATTAAATATATGTTCTTTTCGAAGTGCCTGTTGTGAATCTGTTACAGATATACTTAATGGATCCAAATAAGCTCCATCTGCTCTAGAAAAAAGACCTTGAATAATTTCCTCTAGAGGAGGATTTCCCTGACAAAGGGAATGTTCTTTTGTTAGTTGTTCAACAACTTCAACACCATGGGTTTGTAAGACCTGTCTTGGCCCATAACTTGAAACAGCAGTTTCCTCATCATTACTAAGAAAAGACTCACTTGTATCACATAATATTGCACGTTTTTCTTCTGCTAAGACTGACATACTGTTAGATTTCTTTTCTCTTGTGAAATCTAGCTGCACAGAGCCTTGATAGCTATCTTTCAGCTTACTTTCCTTATCTGTTACAATAGTTTCTTCAACTACAGGCAAAAGCAGTGACTCAGTTTGGGGACAAGGTAACTCTTCTATTAATGGGCTTTTTATATCATCTACATGCTGCTCACTAATGTCTCTATGTTCGAGGACAGCTGATGTTGCTAGAGGCAAGTGTTCTTTTGTTTCAGACTCTAGCTGTACTATGCTTTGATCCATATAGGTCACACCGTGCTCTGCATCTATTTCTACTTTGCTTAAGTCAGTGTGTCTACCTTCAATTCCAATTGTATATAACATTGTGTGGCCTTCCTGCAACTCTGTTCTTGCTTCTCCAGGGAGTTTAACTGCATATAAACGTGTTTCGGTTGACTCTTGCATAGAAGATTTCTTATAGGACTTTGTGATCTTTTTTTGTGGATCCTCGGGCACAATTAAGTCTGCTGTACAAGAAGCCTCTCCAAGACTGTTAAATGCTTTACACATGTAGGAACCACTATCTTCCAAGCGTACTTTGTGTACCGTTAAAGATCCACTTCCATCTTGCTTATGATAAATAATGAAATGCTTACTGGGTATTATCTGCAAGTCATCCTTGAACCATTGCACTTTGGGTTTTGGATCTCCAATAATTCTATATTCAAATACAGCTTTATTATTTTGTGAACTCCTAACAGTTTCTATTGGTTTTACAAAACTAGGGGCACCCTGACAACTATGTAGCTTTTCCTGTTCTTTTTTGCGACTCTCTGTTGTTTCTTGGTGTTCTACAGTAAAATAACAGCTGCACATGGTCTCTCCGTGACTATTGCTAGCAATACAAATATATTCCCCCTCGTTCTCTCTTTTCACATATGGAATTATGCAACTGTACTCATTGCCGTCATATACAAACGTGTAGGCTTCACAAGAGCTCAAAATTGCACCATTATGCAACCACTGAATTTTAGGCAACGGAACACCACTAACAAGTACCGATAACGTGGCTACATCTCCTATTCTAGATTCTACAGGTGTGAGCTGTTTCAGAAAAACTGGCACGGTGCTTTCTTTTTTTAATTCTAAACAGCTGGAATAGACTGAAGCTTCAGGCATGAGATCAAGTGCTCTAGATTTGTTTAATAATTGTAGCTCGCTGCTGTAGGTTTCTGTTTTCTCCACCTCCTCGGAAGATACAATATAAGTACTAGAAATTTCTGTATAAAAAAGCAATTAACAGCATATTAATGCATTTCCTATACTAGGAAAGTGAGTGTTATAAATCTGGCTATAAAAAACATACTTCAGTTTGTCATTCGATAGGTTAATAATGTGTACTGGAGCCCTAATCAATGAGTAAAATCATTTAGAACCCAATAAATCTGTGGGTTGACTGTTCAATGACAAAAAAATCACTAGGACATTAGATTTCCATAGGTGGTCTGTCCAATGACTGATCTTGGTTCTAGAATTCCAGAACTCTAAGTGCACTATTCAAAAACTTAAATGGGTTAAAATTTCAGAATTACGTTTAACCATTCTAAAAGTGTTTCAAATGCATGCAATCCTTTGAAAATACTAATGGTGAGCAGCATGTTATGGTAAGTAATTATGTAAATGTACAATTTGTCTTATTAAGTCATGGTAATTAAACATCTACATAACCATTGACATCTGTATTACAAATTCCATAACACACAACTCTGAAACCATATTGCTCTAGAAATTATACATCTTACAGATAGATTACTTATAAAACAGGGGACAGTTTGTAAAGCCAAATTTAGCTTATTAAAGAGGTCCTGGTTCACAGATCATGCCAGTGCAGTTTCACGGCTGAACTGCTTGCCATTTAGGAGTTAAATTACTTTACTTATTCATCCATAGCCACACCTCCCCGGCGGAGTCTCACACAGCCTCCCTACAAACATCCTGGAATATCTTATTTATAAACTTCCCTTATTGCACAGTGTGTTTAATTTAGAAGTTATTTTTTTCTAAGATTCAAATTCAATTAACAGAGAAGGGTTATACAAAGTTATAAAGTAAACACAATGTGCTGTAAGATAGGTTTGAAAAATAAACCTCATGGAGACTGTGTAAGTCACATAGGTGTGACAAAGGCTACATAAAGTGCTTTAACACCTAAATGTCAGGTAACTGAGCAGTGACACTACAGGGCCATGATCTATATCCGAAAACATTAGCATTACCTCCCTAGATGCAAAATTTGAGTTTCTCTTTTTTTAAATGAAAGGTCTTGCAATGTTATGTGCAATTTCCATTTTTTGTGGTTATTTTCTTATTTGTGCTTCTGCCCTAGTGATAGCTACAGGTGCAGCTTTCCTTATATCAGAGTAGAAATAATTTCAGACATAAAAAAACCAGAGTAAGATCAGGTTTCTCAGAGTATCCAGATCCACCATCTTTACAGGGACACATATACTATTGCCATATTTATGAAAATGCATAAAATGTGTATATATAATGCATACTTTGCAGGATTCTTCTTTGCCTAATTGCTTAATTGCAGGATTCTTTATTGCCTAATTGCTTAATAGTATACACCTCCTTCTGAATTCTACATATTACAGGGCTACCCTTTTCATGTGTTGCCCAACAATATGTATATATGATATGTGTCCCAGACAACCAGGTGGATCTGATCACCCTGCAGCTTCCATAACACAAATTAATTTCAATGATACTTTCTTTGATGGAATTATTTCTACCCATCAGAAGCAACTACGTCACTACATCTACGACAGTAGAAATACAAAAGTAGATAGCAGCTTACCTAAAGTAAAAACACATAAAAAAACAAACAAACAAAAAAAACTATTTATACACCTGCCAAGCTGTACTTTTCATGATAAACGAAAACAATACCAACTATGGCCACATTTAAGTTATTCATTGTCTTCTAAAATAGATTTTTCTCCTAAAACTAGGAAAGGAAATAACAACAATGACATACATATTGGATTATTATTTTTTTTATTGAATAAATGTAATATACTGTACAAACATTAAACAAAAACATACACAAAATAAGTCAATATCTAGTGGTTTATGCACTTAACACATGATTGTGGTAAAATGAAATCTGAAATGCAAAATTACTACAACAAGAGCCAAGTTGTTATAACAGTGTATGCTTATAACTGAGTTGATTTTTTTTTTTTCAATGAGCTACTGTTGCCTAAATTTTGCAATTCAATATTCAGTCTACTACAATTCAATGTTAGGTGAAATTATCCCCTATTTATGACATTGAATAGAAATAGAGTTAAAGAAAACACCAATATTTTGAGGAATCATTTAATTGCCTAAATCCAATATATAATTAGGCATACAATTTCCAGAAAATATATAGTAATGTTATACATGGCTTTAGAATTTTAATTAAAGTTACAAGAGACATGCAACTAATTGATTGACTGATTGGGTAATTATACTAATACATATAATGTCAAATAAATGAGTTTTGCTCTTCTTGTAGGCCTGCATTGTTCAAATTAAAATAGCCATTTGCTATTTAAACTACTCAAAAATGCATTTTTCTAATACAACGTCATAAATGGCTATACTTTTTTGAATACTTTTCTCAATGCCCAGGGCTTTTGGAGCATGAGCAATTTGTGATTCATTCAGCACAAACGCATGAATGATTTAAAATTGAATTATTAAGGAGGGAAAAAATGACCCTTAGAAACGCAGTTACTATTACTTTATTTGTCATAAATGTTCTTCATACAATATGTGTACATTTGCTTTTTTTCCCACTGATATTTCAATACATTTAGTTTTTATTCAGCAATACATTTTAAATCTCTCTCAAAAAAGGAATAAAACGTATGATTACACAATGAATGAAAACTTTTATGGTCTTCAAGTATTTTAGGAACAATATTATTTAGGCACAATATCATCTATCAGTCAGAAAAATCATCCAAACTTCCATACATTTTGAATTTCCTTAATATATTATTACAGTTACGATAAAATCTAGCACAGGACGTAACAACTGTCCACCAGAGTTGAAACTCCCATCTCCTTCAGCCTGTAAGAAGCTGCAGTCCAACTTGAAGGTGGAACATTGCAGTTGACCTGCCCTATAATGGCAGTTGGTAGCTATTTACAATTAAATTAACAACACAAATGTTATCTGTACTAAATATGATAATATTCTAGATTTACCATAAACACATTACAGAGTACTTAAAGTGGCAGTGACACCTTACCCTAAACGGAATATAGCCTTTATAGAACTTGGTGTCTATCTTTAATAATACACATCTATACTTTAGATCTTCTAAGCTAGTTTCAGCCAAGCACTTGTTTCTGCTATGCCTTCTGTATTTGTAGCCATACAGGTGTATCTCCCTTCATCTGCACTATCAATGCTATTAATTGTTAGCTTATGGATACCTGGAGCTTCCTCTTCAGTTACATATTTTTCACTATGAATTAACACATCATCTCTATACCAAGTTACACTTGGCATTGGAGAACCGAGGACTGCACATTGAAAAGATACTGATGCACCTAATGATGTAGTTATGTTTTGGAGCATTTTCTCAAATTTTGGTGGCATGCCTGTTACTTGAAACTCAAAACAACAGCTCTCAGAATCCTCTGCAATAAACTGAATATCTTTCTCCAAAGATGGCTTTCTTATGTGATCTCTACCAGCATCACATTCAATTTTAGTAGCTTCTACTGGATTTAATTCAGGAGAATTATCAACTTCGCTACCATGACCTTCAATTTTAAATGCAACATCTGCTTCCTTCTGGCTATCATTTGGCTGCATTTCACCTGCAAAAGAATTTGAATTCTTGTCCAGATTTTCTGCACCATCTAAAGAAGTGACCAGCATGTCTTTCTCTTTATCTTTCTCAAAAATTACTTCCAAATCGACCACATGTAACAGACCCTTGCTTGTAACTTCTCCAAAATCATTTACTGCTTGACAGACATAAGTACCAACATCATCCTTATTCACGCAACGAACTAAAATACTTTGATCATCACCCTCTTCTTTTATAAAGTACTTATTGGCATCTGATAATAGGCTTGAACTTTCTTTGAACCACTTAATAGCCGGCTGTGGAACACCAGTTACAGAACATTTAAATTCTGCATCCGAATCTTTCACAACATCCAAGTCTGACAAAGCCTTTAAAAACCTTGGTGGTTTATCACCTGCTTCGAAGCTTACTTTGACATCATCAATCTGATCATCATAAGCCAGTGGGAGGACATCTAGAGAAATAACCATGCTCTTGCTATCTGGTGAAAATTCAGGGATTGTGATAATTTTCACTTGCTTCTCAAAATCTCTAACTTCACTCTCATCAAGCTCAACTTCTAAGAGAATGTCTTGAGGTGAAGGTGACCGTGACGTTGCATATTGATTCATGTCAAATTCCATCACATGCTGATGTGTCACGGGGGGTGGCAGAGGGAACAGTTTGCCATCATGTGGCAAAACATCTACATGAGTGCTGATTTTTGCTTCACCAAAACTATTTTCTGCAATACACAAATAGTCACCACCTTCACTGATGTTTATATTAGATATTTCCAACATATGCAAATTTCCCACTTTCTCCATTTTAGTTCTTTCGTCATTTTCAAGCAACAAGGAATTTCTATACCACTTCACTAGTGGGCTAGGGACACAAATTATTTCTGCCGAAAGGCTCAAAGTACTATTTTCATATATCCGTTTTGTAGGAAGGGGTCTAACAAATGCTGGAGGGGTTTCAACTTCTTTAGGGTTTTCAGCTTTATTTGGATTTTCCTTAGTTACTAAGTTGTAGTCACCAACATTTGAAGGTGCCATGACATATTCCGTATTGAAATATTTAGTTGCAGTATCTTCTTGTTCAATTTCTGACTGTCTTTCTACTTCAACACTACCAGGTATTTGCTCAACTGGTGTAAAATAACCTTCTGGAGATTCCACTGGACTAAGAAAAACTTCACTTAATGGAGAACGAAAAAGCTCAATAGAAGATGGTGGAGTGTAAAACTGATCTGCACCTAATGCATCATCACTAAAAACACTTCCGGCTTCTATAGACATTTCTGATTCAGGGGAAAATGGGCGATTTACTGCAGATTGGTTTTCGTAAAATTCATAGAATGTTCTGAAGCTTACATCCTCAACTTCTAAAGATGTAATATGCCCCATCTCTGGATCTTTATTATGTTCACCCTGTGGAATAATAGCTTCCTGTCCTCCTTCACTAATTAGATACTCAGTGAGCGAGAAGCTTGACTTTGCTTCTGCTGCGTCATCCTGAGGCTCATCTAATCTCTGAATATTTTCAACCATGCTATGACCTTTTATCTCAGAATAGCTATGCTCACTATCTTGTATTTCACCTTCTTGCTTTGTAACATCTGTTACATTTATTTCTTTTTCAGAATGTTTGCTGATGCTTGCCAAAATACGTTCACTAGTTAGAATTTGTCTCTCATCCTCATATTCAACATGCACTATATCCTCTTTCGTTTCTTCTTCATTAAGTACATAATTCTTTCTGATCAGTTCACCCAAATTCAAAGTTAACCTGTTCTCACTGGGATCCATTCTATCGAAAGCACTATTGGCACTCTTATCTATACTTTCAATGTTTTGATCAGTGTTATCTGAGCAAACTACAGTTTCCTCAGAGAAAACACCTTTCTCTGTGGATACAGGCTCAGGAACACCAGAGTGCATTCCAGTCCCAGCTTCTAAAACATCAGAAATAATATCTTTATGAATCATGTCCACTACTCCAATTGAATCAATTTGATCAACATATGTAATTTCCTTTGGGAGCTGTGCTTCCCCAATATTAATTCCTTTCTTAAAGCTATCAGTTTCATATTTCACTAAATCATTTTCTGAAGAAGCACTTTTTACTTTTAGAGATTTACTCTCAGCATCTACTCCAGATTTACGTCTCAAAGAGTTTCTTCTTTGTGGCACTTTCGGCAAATCTTTTTTTGTTTCCACCTTTTCTGTTCCTTTAGTGACTGAAGTGAGGCTCTGTTTATCGCTAGTGGTAACAACACTCTCTTTTACTATTTTACCCTCAATTGCTGTTTCAGATTTGTTCCTCACAAAAGAGCGCCGTCTTCGTGGGACTACTGGTGAAGCTTTCATAACATCAGTAGTTTTCATATCTTTTGTTATTAAACTGTGACTTTGTTCGGTTATTGTAATTTCTACAGTCTTCTCCTCCACTGGTTTTTGCTCAGTGTCAGTTGCAGATCTAGTTTTAACAAAAGAGCGTCTTCTTTTTGGTATTATTGGCAATTCCTTTTTCAGTTCAGTAGTTACTGTTTTGTTAATTATTGATTGTTGTGTTTCTTTGTTACCATCAATCACCTTTACTTCAATCTCAACTGTTTTTTCACTTTCATTTGCATGCATTTTAGACACTGATTTTTCAGGTTTAGGTTCAGATACCTTGGTCTCTTGAATAAAGTTCAAAATGGATGCATCTTTTACTTCTATTTCAATTTCAACTGGTTCCTCTGGATGTAACTTAGACATTGGTCTTTGAGGTTCCCCTTCTGATGCCTCAGTCTCTTCCATAGACTTTTGATGGCATGATTCGTTCACGTCCACTTCAATCCTGATTGGTTTCTCAGACTGTTCTTCAGACATTGAATATTCAGGTTCCCATTCTGTCAGCTTTGAGTCTTCCGTAGACTTTAAAATGTGTGGCCTCACAACCTCTACTTCAATTTCAACAGTTTTTTCAGGTTCTTGTACTAATGCTTTGGTCTCTTGCAATATCTTCTGAGGACATGAATCTTTAGTCTCTGGAATAAAGTTTAAACCACATGAATCTCTAACTTCTATTTCAATTTCAACTGGTTCCCCTGGATGTACTTTAGACCTGGGTTTTTCAGGTTTCCCTTCTAATGCCTTTGTTTCTAGCAAATAATCTTCTATTGTAGTTGTCAGTGACAACTGATGCTGTTCAAATTCCTCTTGACTAATAATGTCCACAGCCTGAAGTGCATTGTTGGTTACATCATCTGTTGTAATAATAATTGATTCTTCTGCCTTATCAATGTGTTTAACTTCTTCTACATTGCATAAAATGGTTTCTACATCAATTGTCTCCTCATGCACAAGAGCTCGTTGCTGCTGTGTATCTGTATCTGAAACATCATGTACTACAAGTATGGCTAAACTTTCCACTGTACCAGCTTGATTCTGGGCAACAAATTTATATTCACCTCTGTCATTCTCATTGACATCCTGGATTAATAGTTTACATGCCCCATCCATTTCTTCTATATTGAATTTTTCAGATCTTTCCAGTATAGTGTTGTTCCTATACCATGTTACTACAGGATCAGGTTTTCCAGCTATAATACATTCTAGTAAAACAGAGTCTCCTACTTTACAGTCTATTTGCTTTTCCACTCCCTGAATTATTTTTGGTATCTCATGGGCAACATCAAAAGCAAATGTAAACTTGTGCTTAATTTTTTGATCTGACATATTTGATTCACTTGGAACTTCAACTGGATGGAATTCTTCTTTTAATTCCTTGTCAGATTCTTCATATTCCGGAACTGGGGTGGGAGCAATTATTTTAATTTCTACAGAAAACGTGGAGTCCTCTGATTTGCAAGGTAGCTCATAAGAGGATAGAGGAAGCTGTAGACTGTATTTACTAGCATCGCTAACCTGTTTTTGTTGCTCGATGCTCTCTGGAAAAAGGCATAACAACTCTTCTTCTTCATCATCTTCATAATCATGTTTGGAAATGAGAAGCTCACATTTTGACAATGCTTTATCTATATCTCTTTCTTCAGTTTCTTGACTTTTTACTTTAAGTTTGCCAAATGTTGTGTCAGTTCCATACTGATTAAATATGACACATGTTATTGATCCTTCATGTTCAGCAAGGACAGAAGAGAAAGTTAAGGAGGATTTAGAATCTGTTGTAGAAATGACATAGTTTTCATTCCGTGGTATTGACTTGTCATTGTTGTACCAAGAGGCAGTTGGTTGTGGATAGCCACAGAAATTGCAAGTAAATGTGCAACTTGTACCTTCAAATACTTCTTGAGATTCTATGTCACTTAAAAACATTGCTGGACAGGGCTGCAATGTTTTTGTTGGAGGTATTTCACTCCTAGAAATCTCTTTTTCCAGCTCATTTGGAATTTCCATCTCGTTTGCCGTTGTGACTGTAGTTTCTTTTGGTGTTGGCAACTGTAACTCTACCTCGTCTTGGTCAACTGAAACAGATGTAGCAGTAACTGTTTGTATAATGGAACGGTTCTCTACATTTGAAGATTTTAAATCCTCTTGTGAAACTGAATATTCTTTTTCTTCTTCTTCATTCTTTGTCTCAAATGTCTCTTGAAAAGAGCTTTCAATTAAATCACTAACATTGCCTATCCTAGGCATTTTAACTTGATCTAGTCTCTCTTTGTGCAAGGCTGGACTTACTAGGCCAGTTAGAGACATATCTTCCCATTTTTCAGAGACAATAGGTTCATGTATTTTAACCTGCTCTGGCAATTTCATTCCAATCAAGTCTTCCTTCCTATCTTTTTCCTCAAATATTTCATAAGAAGAGATTTTGCTGTCTTCATAGACTCTATCATATCTTAGCATTTCAATGTCTTCCTGCTTCTTTTTTTGTATGGTTGAAGTAACAACTTTTTGTGGCCTAGAGATAACCGGTTCATCGATTTCAATACTTTCAGACATTTTTATTTCCATTATATTTTTATTTTCATCATTTTTTTCATTTTTTTCAGGTGAAAAGCTTTTGACAACGCCACTGATTTTGTCAGAACAGAGCAATTCAATTTGTTCTGACTTTGCTTTATGCACATCTGACTTGTCTAAACTAGTTTGAGACACTTCATGTACAGGTCTAGATTGGACAGGTTTATGAATTTGAATGGGTTCTTGCAATTTAATTTTTACCTCTTGCATGATTTCATCGTTGTTCTTAAATCTTTCATCGAAAGATCTTTTTCTAAGCGTGTGCTGTTGCAATTTATTTTCATTTTCTTTCATCTTGTGAACAGTTGAACTTACCAAGCTCCTTTCAGAAATGTCTTCCAATAGTTTAGAGTGAACTGGTTCTCCCAGTTGTAACTCAAGCTTTTCTTTCTCTCCATCTTCTATTTTAAATAACCCATGAAAAGAGCTAATATTTGCTTCATTGATTGTATCAGAAATATCCCATTTAATTTCATCCTGTCTGTTTTTGTTTGAGGAAATACGCAATGCGCTTTTAGTGGATTCCTTCGTTTTAGTAGCTTCTTCTATTTCTATATTACATTTTAGCATTTGAACCTCTGCAGTCTGACTAATTGGAATATCTCCAAGGCATGTTTCTTCATAAATATTCTGTTGTTTCTTCACTTCTTCATCCATTCTGTATGTAATCCTATTTACTATACCAGCTTGAGCCGTGTCTTGTAGTGTTCTGGATCTCACTGGTCCATGCAACTGAATTGATTCTCCCAATTGAACATCCACCTCCTCTTTCTCTCCACTTTTTCTACATATCTCATGAAAAGAGTCTTTATCGACTTCTCTGGCTCTATGAGAACTATATACTGCAACTTTGTCTTGTTTCTTTTTGTGTGCAGCGATGTTGACAAAACTAGGTTCTCTCATTTGGTTGGATTCTGGAAATTCGAATGGCTTCTCAACCTTTTTAATCCTATCACCAAATTCTTTACCCAGTGGTGCAATAGAACAAGCAGCAAAATCTTGAGATTTTAATGTATTTTGAACATCAAAATGGAAATATTCTTTGTTTTTTTCTTCATCTGATTTCTTAACGATTTCATGAAAAGCTATAACTGTTTGTTGACTATGAAGTTTCATTTCCTCTTGTTCCTTTCTTGAAGGTATACCACTTGTCAAATAGGACTCTGAATATGCTTGTTCTTTTGATTTTATTGGTGAAATAGGTATTTGCAGTTCCAGTTCAACTTCTCTTTTTTCTGTGGACACACCTGCGGTGCTAAATAATGGTTTACTAGAAACAGGAGCATGTGAAAATTCTAATTTCACACGAGTATCTAAAGGAACATTTTCACTCTTTTCATCTGTATTATATTTTCTTAAATGAAAAGAATGTCTGCTGACCTCATTAGGTCTGTCTGAGATACTTAATTGCTTTTTAGGTTCTTGTAGTTTTCTAGAACTTTCATATTTTTTTTGGTTGGTTAGTTTTGCCAATTCTAAATCCTCCTCACCTTCTCCCAGTGAACAAGTTGAAACTTCTGAAAATGTAGTTTTCTCTTGAATACTTACATTCTGATATTCTTCCCGATCTTCCTTATTCAATTGCTTTAATGTGTGAAGACTTGTATCTCTGTTTACTTTATCACTTTTTTCAGAGCTATAATGTTTGATTTCTTCTTCCTTCGCATGCCAGAATGACCGCAACATGCCTGTTTCAGATATATCATGCAGAATAGTAGGCTTTACGGGCTCTTTCTTTTGAAGTAAATTATCAAATGACTTTACTAAGTTTCCCACTCTTGCCTTGTAATGCGAGACCGCATGCTCTGGTGGTTCAGAAGAAGTTGTCTTTGAGTACCTTTCTTTTTCTACACAATAGTTTGCAGAACTTGCATCACTTTGCAAAGATTCAATGTCTGCATCAGAATATGCATCATCAGAGGAAAACGAAACACTTCTTTTTCCCCTCTTTGCTTTTCTGATTTCTCGCAAGTGTTGAAGCTTTTTCTGTATTTCCTTATCTAACAATCTGTGACTTACTCTCCATTTTTCAGCAGCACTTTTTTCGTCAGAATTAATAGAACAAAGTCTTTCAAAACTAATAGTTCTAACTACACCTTTTTTAGGGTAAATGCCATGCAAAATTTGCATTTCTCTCCTTTTATCATGAGGTGAACCAACACATCTAAGGTCAACCTTTAATCTACTCTCTCTTCTTTCCTGAACTAATGAGTCAATGCTTTCATGTGTTTTCTCTGAGTATCTCACAAAATCTAAGTATTTAGTATTTTGCTCTTCCCTCAGAGCAACAAGCATAGAAGCAGTACTTTCTGCAGACCCCTCACTGTTAATAGCAAATATACGATAGCTTCCAGAATCTCGATCCTCAACACTTTTGATTAACAAACTACAGTCATGAATGTGCAAGTCACTATCTGTTGTTATCACACGCCTCAAATCTTTACCAATTAGTCTGTTGTTATGAAACCAAGAAACTTTTGGCATTGGACTAGCCACCAATTTACAGCGAAAAACTGCAGGTTCCCCTTCTAACACAGACCGAAAAGCCAATTTTTGAGTGAAAGAAGGCTTTAGGTTTTCTGACCAGGAACCAATAGATGACGTGCGACTTGCACATCTCCTTGAGGACACAAGTCCATGATCCAAGTAGTCTTCAGTGTCAGAAAACGCACCACGTAATGTTCCTCTGCTTCCGATTCCTTGTTCAGAATCCACATCGAACAATTCTGTGAAAGATGAAATTTGAATTTTAGAAAGATCTCGCATTTGACCAATCTTGGTTGTATATATTTTGTAAATATATGTATTACTTATATGTATGTATTTATTCATGCTACAAAAACAACAAATCCAGAAAAATATTCACTCACCATATTTGTTCGAATAAACGCAATGCCTTGTTCTTTTTTTATAGATTCTCACACCAAAATCGTTCGCTGTTTGTTCTTTCTTCAAACTGTTGGAATTTCTTCTTCGACAAGCAAAATAAATCTCAAAAATTTTAAATAACACGTTTTCCCTTTATGTGCAGCTGTCCGAAGAAGTTTTAGTGGGTTTTAATGCTTAATATTAGGATCTTACCTGACTTGCAGACAGCAGAATAAACGCCCTTTCTAATCCTTTTGAATGTGAGTAATATTATTTTACAAAAACGTATCTAACCAAGAATCATCTACATTTAAACGAGAAGGCGTTTATTCGAACTAATACAGCCGCAAACTACGATGTTATACAGAGAAAAGCAAGCAACGTTAAATATATTTGAGGCCATCTGCAAGCCATGTAAGGTATCTAGATGCATTATGTGTCAAAAACAAAAGCATCAAACATGACATACTTGTGTATTTCCATAATCAGCTGAGATCAAAACATCACCATATTCTTTTGTCAATTTTCTTAAAATGACAAAACCTTTTATATCCCTTATCATGCAACAAGAATATCTTAAAACCAGGTGTTAACAGAAATGTGAAAATAAAGTAAAACTGAACAAATTAAATATATTAAGAAAATCCCTTGAATGCAAATATTTAGCTTCCAAAGCAAAGTCATGCAAAACCAAAAGCATAATTATATTGTTTATATTTTACTAAAACCCTAAGCAAGTTATCATGAAAAATGAACTTTATGACGCATCATATAATGTAAAAAGAAAATACTTATCTTCACAAACCTAGTATTGGATTCCACTATCAGCAAGTGCTTGATCAGCCAGCTAATTATCAAAAGCTCCCATCAGCTTCAACAGGAGCTTTTGACTTTTTTGTATTTTTGGTGTCAATTCACATTTTAATTAAACATTTTTTGTTTTTACCTACCTTTAACCTCCATTTCAATCTGCTGCTCAATTCTCTCCTGAAGAACCTTTTCCAAAGCTAAAATAAAAAATAAATAAATACAAAATAAATACCAATATAAATATACATATTAAATACATTTTGTGTTGAAATATCACCAGTAGACAGTGAAGACTTGGAATGAGCAAATGTTATGTAAAATTCAAAATATTAAGGAATCAGGTTTGCTTAAATTATTTATTTTGATACTAATAAATACAAATGATATTTATATATTTTAGACCATGTATTATTCAATTATTGCTAGTAGCATTGTTATTATTTTTGCTATATATTGTATAAAATATATCATAATAATATTTTATATAATATATATATATATACATATATTAATATATATAATTATCCAGTAATAAGAATTTTGACAAATTTGCCCATTTCTGTCTCAAACAATCAACATGTGCATTGACACAGAACAACTACATGCCAGAGCTATTAAATTAAAAGAAATAGTTTTTTTTTAAATGTATAAATATATATATATATATCTATATAATTTAGAGTGTTTTTTTTTTATCTGCTCTATATATTGTATGCAGCCTATTTTGTGTACATGTGAACATGCCTTGACATGCCTGCATAGTATGATATGCAGGATCAACTGATAGGTTGAATGAACATGCAGTTGCCAACCTTTCACTCTCAGACGAGTGTCGCATTCGGCTTCTCCTGCAGCATTTATTATTTTGCATGTGTATGTACCGCTCTGATTTGGAAGAATTTTCAACAATTTTAAACTGCAGAGTGACCCGTCATTTCGTAAGAGGCATGTTGCAGACTCATCAACTAAAAGCTTGTTGAAAAGCCAGATAACACAAGGTGAAGGTATTCCCTTTATAACGCAAAAGAGTGAGATGTCGGAGCCTTCGTTTGCAAAGATTTCAGGGGGCAGTTTTTCGAGAAATGCTGGTACTACTGCGCAGGAATCTATTAGTTCATCGTAAGGGATGACGTCAGGAAAGTAATCTTTGCTTCTTTGTCTTTCTGGTCCTGGTGGTCTTTGTGATGGAGTAATTGTAAGGCTGGATGTTTTCTTGGTGGGGTCTTGTTTAGCTTCATAAGCGGTCTTAATTTGAATTTCTTTATGTGTTTTATAACTTTTTTTATCTGAGTCAATTGTAATTTGTGCTACTGCCTTGGCAGGGGCTTCTTTAGCTAGGTAAGAATAAAGTCAGGAAATTGTTAGTTTCAGAGCGTTTCAGAACACAAACACAGGAAAATAAAGAAAAGTTAAAGGACCTAGTGAGGGCTGTAGAGTAAAGTTTAATTGCATTAAGCTGCAAAATATAAAATAGTAATTGATGGCTCATGTTCAATATATTGGCTAGCATTCTGTTTCTGTTAATAAGAATGTCTTAAACCTGGCAGAGCATATAATAATAAAAAAAAAATTAGAGGACGCATCAAGAAATAGCACTAATTATTTGAGTTTATTTTAATTTTAATGTAAATAGAAAAAGGACACTATAGAGAGTGAACTATAGCATTAGGCTGCATGCAGGTATTACCATTACACATTAAGGCACTATGTCATCAGCTTTGGTCAAACTATATTTTTTATTTTTTTCTAAAGAATGTGTTTATATCATAAAACAGATGCCTCCTCATTTCTATTGGCCAATATATAATGTTACCCTATGTGTTCAATGAATATGTGACTGAGCCATCCACTAAGCCAAGTAAATATCTAATGAATTAGATGGGAGTGATGTAAATATAAAAAGCAATGATTAAAAAAATGTAGTATTAAAATTAATAAGCACCTTCTACAGTTAGTACAGCAGTTGTTGCCTTCTCTCCATAGTTATTTTTTACACTGCACTCGTATATCCCTTGATCTGTGTGTTGAACGTTGTGTATAGTGAGCAACATTACATTTCCGTTTTGCGACATTTTAATTCTTTCAGTTTCAGTTATTATGTAACTTTCATGCTTCCATGTGACATCTAGGGAGAGTTCTTGCACAGCACAGATGAATTGAGCAATTTCCCCACATTTTACTGTCATATCATGAAGTTTGAGAAGAATCTTGGGTGACTGGTAACTGATATCTTGCACAACGGTATCTGGTGGGGGAGATGTAGCTACATTCGTGTTTTCAACATCGTCAACTGTATCCTTGGGGTGAGATTCTGTTTTTTCCTCGGGTGAAGCTGCAATGGTAGGTTTTTCTGAAACACTTTCGAAAACCTGTGTACCTTTATTAGAGGAAGGTTCTTGAACTGATTTACATTCTGTTAAATTAAGTTTGGCTTCTGAAACTGACTGCGTGCTGACAGGTTCTGTAATGATATTTCCAGAACTTTGCCTAACTATGGATTGCACTGCATAATCAAGTGAAAAAACAAAAACAAAAAAAAACAAAAAAAAAGAAAATTAACATCTAGATGATGATGGGCCTTCATGATAAAAACAAATATGTTGGTATAAACCAAACAGACGACCTAAAAGGCATGCTATTTGCATGCTCATTTACAAAAATGACAAAGGATGGAGGAGTCAAGATTCATGCTGACATAGAAGGTTGCATCTTCTTTCGTTGTCGCTTTTCATGCGGATTAAGAATGTTCATTAATGGTCCAGAGTAAAAGAGGTCCCTGCTTCTCTTACGAATTAAGTTCTTTTGTATACACTAGGTAAGTTGGCTACTGAAGCTTCAAAGGTTAGGTTGTACTTTACTGTTGATTCAAGGTGAAAATGGTTTCCAAATCAGAGGATATATTTTTGGTGACTGGCAAAGATCTAGACTTTGGAAAGAGTAAGAATAATACTGGAAGGTGAGTTGATGAGATGTGAAGGTAAGTGACTGGGATGAAAGTGAGGTCATGGTACGTTGGTTATAAGAAGAGTACTAAATTACCAGGAACCCTTTCATGACAGATGACTTGCCAAGATATGAAGGGATCTGTCTAGCCCCTTGTCATGAAAAGGTTACATTATATAAGATAATGGAAATGGATTAAAGTTGTATTAGTAAGAGTGCTCAAGTGATATTTCTCAAAATATGACCCACTGGATGGGGTAGTGGGGTTTTACCTTCGGAAATCACTGTTAAGGTGGCAGCACAGGAGACTTCACCAGCACTATTTCTTGCCTTGCATATATATTTACCAGCATGCTCTATATAGGCATCGACTATAATGAATATAGCTGTGTTTGTAGACTCATCAAAATGAAAGACTATATTTTTAGAAGGAAGTACTATGATTTGGTTATGCCACCACTGAATTTCTGGCTTTGGAAAACCAGAAACCCTTGCCACAAAGCGCACTGTTTCGCCACTATGCACGCTACAGCTTGAAATAGGCTGGATGAAGACAGGGCATTGACCAGCCACCTCCTTCTTTATAGAATCAGGAGAAGTAATTTGCCACTGAGGAACTGCTGCTACCGCCATATCATTATTAAGTCCTGTAAAGAAGCATGCCAACCTTTATTTGAAAATCAGGGTTAAAATAAGGTTGAACTGAAGTGCTGTAATATAAATATTAAGCTTAAACCTTCTTAATTGCTTACTTTTAATTTGATGTAAGCTAGCTTGTGTAAAAAAAAAATTAAAATTTGATTATAATTACTATTATGGCATTATTCTGACATGTATATAAAGATGTATAAGGTTCGATCATATATGATATTATTTATAAACCCTATAATGTTATGTACACAATGCTCATATTGGATTGTGTTTTTTTTATTTTTTTGTCATGTTTGTACGCTTACTGGTTTTCATGTGAAGATTGGAAATTTGATTAATTTGTTTTTCCGTACTGTATGTGTCTTTGAAAAGTAGTGTGACACAGAAAGATTGCACCTTTGAAAACAAATGGCGAACAAAGTGGCAACAAATGACAGCAACAACACAGTAGAGAAAACAGAACAAAAAAGTAACGGTAGCAATCAGCAATGTAACAAAACGGTCCCATATTCCTTCAAAGAATATGTACTTGTCAATCACAGATACAATGATGTTTTAGGTGAGTTAGTTAACAATATCAGACAGTAACAATGTTAATTATAATGTTTAAGATGAATAGATCGTGTACATTAAAATATTGTTGACATACCTTCCAGTTTAAGATTTGCAGTACATGAGACTTGTCCAAGAATATTACTTGCTGCACAGGTATAAACACCTTCATCTTCAGGATAAGCCTCTGCGATTTCAAGTTGGTAAATATCTTCAAACTGAGACATTTTGAAGAAACGTGAAGGCTTAATCTCTTTGTCCTTGCTGTACCAAGATACTTTCAGATCTGCGTTAAAACATCAACAATGTCATTTTGCAATATTTATTGATAAAGTGTTTTACCATAAATAATACATTGAGATTTAAGTTGTTTTCAAGCTTGCCCTGGGAGTCATAAGCAATAAAGTTTCAAAGTTACAAATATAAAACATATATAAAGTAAGTGTTTAATTATTGGAAGCTATTGCAGGTATGGTTTGTTGAGAGATAAAGAGGGATATCTTTACAGACTATTTAGAGAGGTGGATAATTTGATGTTCTCTGAAAGTTTCTGTAAACATAACACTCTGTCTACAAATAAGCTAAAGTTAATTAAGTTTTTGTTTATTGGTCATGATTGACGTTTACTTACAAAGACACTTTCTTACACATATTTTGGGTCTTTTCATTTAGCAAGTTTTCTAAAAATCTTATTTAACAAGCTAATGTTTTAGAACTAGTGATGTCCCGAACTGTTCGCCAGGAACCATTCGCCGGCGAACATAGCTTGTTCATGGCGAACACGGCGGGCGAACATATGCGATGGTCGGTCCGCCCCCTATTTGTCACTGAGGTGGGAGGGTCTGGGAGGGAGGGTCTTCTGCTGATTGGCTGGAATGTGTCTGCTGACTGTGAGGTACAGGGTCAAAGTTTACTCAAAGATGACGAATAGGGGGCGGACCGACCATCGCATATGTTCGCCCGCCGCGTTCGCCACGAACAAGCTATGTTCGCCGCGAACAAGCTGTGTTCGCCAGCGAACGGTTCCTGGCAAACAGTTCGGGACATCACTATTTAGAACTTAAAAATATGGTCTTGTTATATAATACAAAGGAATAAAACCAATATATTACATGTTCATTTCATCACAAGAATTGTTTTCTTATATCTTTCTTATATCTATCAGACAGAACATTTATATTTTTTAATAGTTCCCTACTTAAATACAATGTATCTGCTTTGTACCGAAAAACACATAGAAACACAATGGAAAACATAGATACATTTTACAGCAACACATTAAGAAAACAGATATGAGATTGACTGAAAGTCTACTAACCTGTGCCAGAGACTCTGCATTGGAAACATGCATATTGTCCTTCAGAAGTAATGGCATCCTTAATAGGTGTGATGATTTCTGGTGGGTATACTGGTGTCTCCGAATCTGGGGACACAACTTCTGGAACTAAACGTGAAAAAGCACACATTTTTAAATGGTCATCTCCTTGAAAAATCCTCACTGTTGATTAATCACCAAACAACAGCATACATTATTTTCTTTATCTTTTAAAGGTACACTCAAAGCACCAAAATCACTTCATCGTCATTACTTAGAGGCCAGTTAATTTCCTCTGGCAACATAAAACACTGCCATTTCGGTGGAACAGCAAAGTTTACATACTGACTAAATCAGACCTTTAGTGCCTGTCAGTCTAACAGCCATTAGATGTGCATCCACAATGAAGACCTACATTTTTTAAAGATATGCACATTTGGTATCATCAAACTAAGCATGATGACCCTGAACACCTCTAAAGTTTCTCATATAGAAGCAATGGACTGACAGATTGTGGTGTTTGCTATGTAAGACCTTATGTCCCCATCGCTTCTCTATAAGAAGTGTCAAATTGAACAGAAGTCATCAGAACTAATGATGTCATCTGAGGTGGAGCAGTTCCTGAGAGGAGATTGTCCCTGATTGACAGGTAAGTTTTATTTCTTATTTATTTCTTACTAAAATACAAAACAAAAACAGGGTGGGGGTGGGGGAGAGCAGTAATCTAAACACGGAAATGAAACACTCTAAAGTAAAAAATAACAATATTTATTTTTAATGTTAGGGTTTTTCTTGAAGTACATGCTTACCTTCGACAATCAGTGTAGCAGAAGTAGTAGCAAGTCCATAGTCATTGCCAGCTTCACAAGTGTATAGTGCTTGATCTTCTGGGAATGCCTCTATTAGTAGCAAGGTATATTCTTGTCCATCGTGAAGGAATTTGCTTTTGAAGCCTGGTGAAAGCCGGGTGGAATCCTTGAACCAAGCAACTGTGGGCTGTGGTTTGCCGGTAACTACAGTGGTGAAACGAGCAGGTTTGCCAGATTCCACCGTGCAATCCTCAAGTTTCTGTATTATCACTGGTGGTTCAGGAGCTAAAAAAGACATTAAAAAGTCATATTAAATAAGAACACTTCTTCATGCTTCTTCAAGTAATGGCTCTAGTAAAATAATATAACACAATGTCATTACAATTCTGTATACAGTTGCTTATCTAGTGGAACAATACTTACTAGATTTTACCTTTATTCCCTTACCCTATGCCTCTTTTTTCAAAACATTTTTTTTTGTTTAATTAGTTTCTTTTCACCTTTTACTTCACTACTATTAAAAGTTATGTTTTAGGATTCAATGATCTGTCATTAAAATAGGACAGCCTGTCTCTCCTTTTTTCGCTCAAGTTAGAATATTAAGGGTTACCCCCTATTCTGTCCTTGATTTTTTTTTCTAAACACTTACTTCCAACTTTAGTTTTTGTCTGTTCTAAAATGGCCCTTTTACTTTTAAAGGGACACTATGGTCACCTGAACAACTTTAGCTTAATGAAGCAGTTTTGGTGTATATAACATGCCCCTGCAGCCTCACTGCTCAATCCTCTGCCATTTAGGAGGTAAATCCCTTTGTTTATGAACCCTAGTCACACCTCCCTGCATGTGACTTGTACAGCCTTCCATAAACACTTCCTGTAAAGAGAGCCCTATTTAGGCTTTCTTTATTGCAAGTTCTGTTTAATTAAGATTTTCTTATCCCCTGCTATGTTAATAGCTTGCCAGACCCTGCAAGAGCCTCCTGTATGTGATTAAAGTTCAATTTAGATATTGAGATACAATTATTAAGGTAAATTACATCTGTTTGAAAGTGAAACCAGTTTTTTTTTCATGCAGGCTCTGTCAATCATAGCCAGGGGAGGTGTGGATCTATACACTAAAACTGCTTTATTTAGCTAAAGTGATGTAGGTGACTATAGTGTTCCTTTAAGTGCTCAAACATAAGCACACCATCAAATATTTATTTGCACTTTATTAAACAAAAAAAATGCAAATTCTAGTAGTGTTTTAAAGTAGTTTATTATGTAGGAAAAATATGGTTGGCTGTCCTGGTTATATATTTCAGAATATGCTTTAAAAAAAAGAGAAGTGTTTACTAACCATTGACATAAAGTGTCACTGAACTTCTGTTTTTGCCAGCCAAAATTGTGTATTCACCAGCATCACTAATTCTAGTTTCTGTGATGCACATACGATGCACACGTCGTTCAACTATGTATTCATATCGTTCTTCAACATGGAAATGGATCTCAATGCCATCCTTCAACCACCGAGTATCTATATCATCCTCATTGACTTCAAACTCAACCACTGCTCTCTGTTTTTCAACAACCTAATGAAAAAACGAACATTGAATGGTTAATAAAACCACATCATTCATTATAAGGAGATTTATATCATTTTGGCTGCTCATATTTAAAAATATTGCTGAAAAAATACCTCAATTTCTTTTTTCGGACATGTGATGCGGACATCGCGACCTTCCACATACAAATTAGCGATGGATGTGTTTCCTCCAGCAACTGCGGTGTACTGTCCAGCATCACCCATCCGGACCATTGGGATAACAAGCCGATGTACGTATCTTTCACTCTGAATTTTCACTCTGCGTATTAAATAAATTATACATTTACCTGTCATGGCACAGCGCATTTTTTTCCTCTGCTTTACAATTTTTAAAATTCATCAGCACACTATTTTGAGAAATCATGAGTATCTTTTACCTCTCTGTGGTTTGAAGTTCTTGTCCATCTTTCATCCATTGGACAGTCAAGTCAGGTTCTGAGATTTCACACTCAAATGTGGCTCTTTTCTTCTCAAGAACTTTAATTTCTCTGATTTGCTTCCTGAACTCTATATGACGGGCTACCAGAAGTAAAAAAGAATTATGAATTTCTAAATTGTTGTTCAAATTATTATATTTTTCCTCATTGATTAATTCTTCATGTGTTATATTCCTTGTCCAAATATTAATAAAAAGGTAAATATATAGGAGTCTAAGCATTTTTTTATTGTAGTACTCTAAACCATGTTGCCAAATTGTACTTTTAAAATATAGGGAATCCGAGTTTCTTTAACAATATTGGACACATGCATCTAAAGTAGAATATATTTTCAAACAAATGTATCTCTTCTGTAGGTATCCTTCCTATGAAGGTACAAGCATATGTAACAAACATGAACAGACCCAATAAAAAGTAAACCAGTGGCTTTTAAATCTTATGATAGGCAGATTTGCTTGCAAATATATAACTAGGTGAATAGTTATTTTTATGTACTACACACTACTAATGGTGTTGGGCCACTGTAATATTAATAAAAAAAAATGTGGAGCCAATGTTTAAAATGATATTATGCAGAGACCTACACACTTACCTTCCACATATAGAGTGGCTTTAGACACTGCTTTTCCAGCAACAAAGCTGTATTCTGCTGCATCTCCAAAGTGGACATTTCTAATGGTTAGAGAATGAGACTGTTGCTTGGCTTTGATTTGGCATCGGTCAGTAGACTTTATTTCAACACCATTCTTCAACCATTTGTATGTGATGCCTTCATGGTTGACAGTAACTTCAAAAGTAATTGTGTCTTTTTCCTCTGCATTGATGTCCTTCAGCATGGAGGTAATGAGAATAGCTGTGGCAAAAATACATAACATTTAATTAATTTTCTATGGTATATCATCAGGTATTTTTTCCACTTCACAACACTAATGGTAATTTTAGGAGAACTAATTAAAAGAATTACAAGGTCCAAAAAGCATCTTCTACTTGTTAAATGTTGTGAGGGTGTATTTTATTATAGAGGCTTATAAATGTAATCTTCTTAAAACACATCTCTCTTCTTTCATGACTATATTTCAAAAAGCAAAACACAGAAAATAGATCAAATGAGCTAGACAAAATCTGTTGGTGGATTTATGGACCTATAAAGACTACTCAACATTTTACTCACAGGCCATCATTTAATCAACCTTTTGGTACCAAAATGGTTGATGTTAAGGAGGATAGTATTGGATAAACATATTTTGATTCAGACCAATAACACATTATGACCCAAGGTAATACTTACGTTTTACTGTCAGGGTGGCACTGACTTTGTCATTTCCGCAAATAAATGTATATTCAGCCGAGTCTTCACTGCTTGTGTTCATGATAATCAGTTGATGGAGTTTGCCCTGAACCACAATTTTAAATTTCTCACTCATTTCAATTTCCACACCATTTTTGAGCCATACAGATGGCACATTAAAGTGTGACACCTCACATTGGAATGAGGCTGTTTTGGTTTCAGGGACTTCAATGTTCTTCATGGTTTTTGTGATGTGCAGTGCTACAGAAAAAGGCAGGGATACAACAGTTAGTAAGCTGTATAAACACCACATGGTGACCAGTCGACTTTTATTGACTGTTGCTTATTGTTTCACCGTAAATAACTGTTACTGGTGAAATCTGGACTCTTGGCACCCATCCAGAAAAACATTTCTGATATTGTATATGAGTCTCATTTTAAAGCTGCTGGTTATGCTCTTTGGCAGGGTCATCCAAATATGTCCTTCCAGTATGTGTTGGCCCACAACACTCATAGTTCCCTGCCAGCTTTCAGGGATTATTGGTTGTTTAGGTCCAACTTAAGCTGCAGCACTACATGAACTATAGAATAACCCATGGATTTTTATTCTCAATCTTTTATCATGTACTAAACATACATCTATGCCTTTGGAACGTAACACTGCTTAGGCCTTTCTTTATTATCCAAGATCGCAGATAATGCCCCAGAGGACCAGTGATGTTGTAAAGTACTTACTTTCCACAAACAATTTAGCTTTGCACTCCAGCTGTCCAACCACGGCTTTATATTCTCCAGCATCGGCAGGTGTTACACCTTGTAGAACAAGTTTGTGTACTTTTCGTTCTGATATAACTTTGTGTTTATCACTTGGTTTCAACTCAACATTTTTAAAGAACCATTTAACTGGTACAGTATCATGGGAAACACTGATTTCGAAGGTAGCTCCAGTGTTTTCCAAGGCGGTCACATCCTTTGGTTTCTTGATAATTTTAACAGCTGAAAATGAAAGATAAATGGTTTAAATTCACCCTTATGGGGATATAAACTGTATTATCCTGTTTATGTTGATTACATCTGAAAAAAACCCAAATCCAAGAGTACCACATAAAGCCGTTTATAGAGTATCAGCTTCTAAATCGGAATTTAGAATATACTATGCTCTACTTAAATAGTCAAGGTATCTGAGAATAATCACGATGCTCTGTGGCTAATAATAAATAATCTGCCATGTCTGTTGACAAAAAAATACCAAAAATAATATGCAATTTATTTTATACAAATAAAATGTTTATCTATATTACTATTTGTACTCACTTTCAACATGAAGTCTTGCGTTTGCTCCAATCTTTCCAAGTTTAAAGCTGTAAACAGATTCATCCACAACAGCACAGTGTTTAACTTTCAAGGTGTAAACTGGTCCATCAACAGTTATTTCAAACTTCTCATTGGAAGATAACTCAACTCCATTTCTGATCCACTGGGCTCCTTTCACGTCTGGGTGTGTGAGCTCCACTGAGAAGATGGCATCTTGTGTTTCTGTTACAGTTTGGTTTTTCAAAGTCTTCTTTATCTTAACAGCTAACAAAAGAAAAACAGACGTTCAGTTTATTCAAACTCTTATTTGGTGATGAAACTTTATGTGAAACTTTATATACTTTACATGGGGGAATCTACAAAGTATTAAAAAGTAAGAAAAATTGATCTATATTGGATCACTAACCTTCAACCTTCAGCTTGGCTGATGTTTTTGAGGTTGCAACTTGGTAAGTGTATTCCCCGATGTCATCAAGTTTGCTGATGGGAATTATGAGTTGTCTCCTTGCACCAATCGCCTCACTTTTGATGCTATCACTGAAGCTTATAGGTTTTCCTTCCCTTAACCACTGTCCCTTTGAGCTTGGGTTAGCTACCTCACATTCAAAAACTGCTTTCTGGGACTCTGCAACTGTGAGATCAACAAGAGGCTTGCTAATTGCTCCACCTGTAGAAATACGAAATAATAATAATATTTATAGAGAACTCAATGCATTTTCATATTCTCATTTGTAACTTATTATATGGACAACTTTTAAATAGAAAGTAAATGACTTGAGCAGCATCTTATTTTCTAATAGAAAGAGAACAATATTTTTAGAAGCCATCAAAACAATGAATATTAGCAAACAATGGTGGATAACCCTTTCAGTATTTATGGCAATGGTATCATGATTGATATAAGGTTGTCCTGAACAGAAAACTAAGTCAACATGCAAAGTAGCTATTTAACATGGTAATATACTAGATCGTCCAAATGATCTAAAACTGATGTTTAATTTCAATATTTACCGAGGTATTTCTAACGTGTATGATAATATGGCAAATACACAACTATAAAGCTGTTTTTTTTTAAATAAATGCTGAGTTGTGATTTTGACATTGCAATCATTTAATGCAAAAATGTTACATGCCATGGATCTTGGCATGTAACATTTTTGCATTAAATGATTGCAATGTCAAAATCACAACTCAGCATTTATTTAAAAAAACCAGTTTTATAGAGCAATAATATGTGCAATAAACTTCTGATATTGATTTGTACACGTATACAGAGCCCAAATGTAAGAGTCACATTTCATTTCTGCTGATTCCGTTAAAGCTTATTTCTATTTATTTAAATAGATTTCTAGTTTACCTGAAACTGTGATCTTTGCACTGGTCTGCTGTTCTCCGGCAAAGAAGGTATACTGTCCTTCTTCATCTTTCATCATGTCTGAAATAGTGAGTGTGTAGATCTTCCCATGTGCAGCTATCTTGTATTTTGGACTTGGCTTCAGTTCTTCGTTCTTAAATTGCCACAAGGCATCAATGCCAGAATGGGACAGCTCCACTTCCAGGGTGACATTCTGTGTCTCGGTGCATGTTTGATCATGCAATCCTCTAATGATCTCAATTTCTGAAATAAACAATAATTTATCACTCTTCACCTTCCGATAAAGCAAAACAAAATTAAAAATTTTTTATTTTTGATCACTGCTATCCCTTTATAAAAATAAATAAATTAAAAAATAAATAAAATGTTTCTGTCTACTCTTATGGGCAATCAATGAACATCTACTTATTGTATATTATCTATAACCCCACAAACTTGTAAAAAAAAAAAAGTGATTACATTTTAAATTGAAAATAGTTCTATTAGTATCAAGAAACTATATGACATGTTACTAACCATATTCCCATATATGCAAAAAAATACATACTTTCCACTGTGAAATTGCAGCTTGTCTCCACTTTGCCAATCAGGAGTTTGTACTGCCCTTCATCTGATGCATATGTTCTGGTAAACACCAAGCGCTGTTTGGCTCCTTTGGCGATTGATTGTACACGGTCATCAAGCTTGACGGGATGATCATTAACATACCATTTGGCAGAGGGCAAATCTGCAACTGACACTTTGCATTCCAGAACTGCTTTTGTTCCTTCAACAGCATGGACGTCTTTGAGAGGGATAACAATATCCACACCTGTGGGTAATAATAATGTGCAATATGTAAAAAAAAAGAACACACAAGAAAGAACAGATTAACAAAACATGAAATTTGTGTTTGTGTTTCTATTCAGTAGTAACACTTACTATAGACGGACAGCCGCCCAGTTGTGGACAGATCAAGCTCTGGTATAGCAAAGGAATATTTCCCAGCATCTTCTGGTGTGGTATCTTCTAATAGTAGCATTTGTGATTGTTTGTCTATTACAATATGAATACGGTCACTGGGCTGGATTTCCTCTCCATCTTTCAACCACACTCCTTCAGCATTTTCCAAAGACAGTTTCACTTCAAGTTGAGCAATATCACCCTCGCATACTCTGTGATCGGAAAGTCCTTGCAGGAGGGAAATGGGGCGGGCTGTGCATAACAAAAGAAAAATGATAAGTTAACATGAACCAGGAAAGAGGATACAGTGCAGATGATTAACAATGCATCATATAAAAACTTACGTTTCACTTTCAATTGTGCAGTTGTCTTCTTTCCAGCCACAGAAAAGCTGTATTCTCCTTGATCTTCCTTAGTCACATCTTTGACTGTGAGGACATGACGACCTCGTCGGGATGTTATAGAATATTTACTGTTTGATTTGATCTCAGTGTCTCCATGAAACCATTTGCCTTCTGCATCCTCAAGGGATATTAGGCATTCTAGTTCTCCTGTCATTGTTTCTGGGACCTCAACGTCATCAAGCTCCTTAAGAAACTCCATAGGTGTGCCTAGAAACAATTTAAAAATTTAAAGTTTAAGACATTTTCCATTTTCAACCACTGCAAAAGTATGCTGCTTTAACAAGCCATTTTGCAACATCTTCAGGATAAAGATACATTTTATGGGCATCATGTTAAAGCCATATGTGATGTGGTAATTATTACAGCTATATTAAGTACATTAACACAATCCTTTTTGTTTTGGTTTCTATTTTGAATTGCAAAGGGGGCAATCATCTTATGATAAAACATATTACATTTATTAATCCCATAATAATACTATGAAATATTCACATACCTTCAACAATGAGCTTAGCAGTTGTTCTTACAGTCTCATCATCTCTGAGCACACAACTGTAGTCATCGACATCTGACATGTCAATTTGGAACACAGAAAGGAAGTGGGCCTTCCTGTCAGAATGCATTCGGTATTTATCTCCAGAATGGATTTCCACTCCATTTTTGAACCATTTCACTTTGACAAATGGTTCTGATGTTTCACAGTCAAAGGTTGCCATTGAATCTTTTTCCTTTGATGTCAAATCTTGTAAAGCCTCCGTGAATGTTATTAATTGTTTTCCTATGAAAAGAAATATAACATGATTAAGTACAGAAATAAAAACAACAGAAAGTATTGTACGGTTGTAAAATAATAAATTTGCATATTGTGTACCTTGTACCAGCAAGAATGCGTGGCTTGAAGTTTCACCCGCAACATTGATGGCTTTCACCATGATGCTTGCTGAGTCTTCAGCCACAACATCTCTGATTACTAATTCACAAACATTATCTTCTGGCCAGTACCAATAAACTCTCTCGGATCTTTCAATCTTGATGCCATTTTTGAACCATTGGCATTCTGGGTCTGGTTTTCCTACAACACGGACTCGGAAGTGAGCTTCGGCTCCCTGAGCTACAGTTTGGCTTTGAATTCGTTCTAATATCTTTGGAGCTTCCATACTTGGAGATAACTCTACTCTGTCTGGTTTAAAGGTTGGAATAGTAATTTTTCCCTCAAGTTCTAAAGCTTTCTTTTCCTCCTCAGTTAGTTCTTTGGTCCAGTGAAGAAGATCATCTTTTGTCTTTTTCAGCAGGTCTTCATATCCTTCATCCTTTCTACGAGATTTCAGTTCAACTGCAGTAATAGCTTCATAATACCCTTCTTCTGTTCTACGCTTAAATTTACTACGTAGTTCTTCTGTTTCCTCAGAAAGCTTTTCATGGGTAATTCTTTCTGTTCTTTTCAGTTTTACAACTTCTTTTCCAGCTGCATCAATTACCTTGTCTGCTTTTTTCACTTCAAATTGCAGTTTTCCTGGCTCTGGAGGTGGGGCTACTACTTTCGGCTCATGGGTTCTACGAAGTACTGATCTAAAATCTTCTTTCTGCTGTATCTCAAGTTTTACTACATGTTCAGTAACACCTTCAGGATTTTCAGCAGTTACCTTTACTTCTCCAGAGTCATATGATTTGCAGTCAACAATTTCAAGATAATATATGCCATCATATCGAATTCTAAACCTTTTGCTTTTACGGATAAGCTGTCCATTAAGGTACCAGTTTACTTTTGGCTGAGGATACCCAGTGACACGAGTACGGAATCGTGCAATTTCCCCTTCCATCACTCTTGCTGGCTCAGGGAATAAGACAATTTCTGGTTTTTGCTTTTCTTTTATATCTTCTGTTAGTCCAGCGGGAGCCCCTGCATGGGCTAGCCTTTCCAGTTCTTCGATTCTTTGCATGCCTTTCCTACCTTCTGGCAACTGAGACTCCTCAACAAGACTTTTCTCATCTTTAACTATTAAAGTTGCTGATGTATGGTCTGTTCCATATTTGTTGCTTGCCCTGCAGGTGATCACACCACTGTCTCTTGGGTAAGCTACTTCATAATCAAGACTGCAATAGCCAAACTCATTTACCATGCGAAGTCTGTTGGCAGCATCCAGTGGTTTCCCATCATGTAACCACTCGACGACCATTGTTGGGTCTCCAATTGGAGTAAGACGGCATTCAAAATGAGAAGGTCCAAAACGTTTCAGCCTTACAGAAGTGAGCTTCTTCTTAAAGAATGGCTTCTGCTGCTTTTCTTTATCATATAGATCTCCTTCTTCCCACTGCTCCTGGCCATATCGAAGATGAAGTGGTTCGAGTTCTGGAGCAGAAATCTCTTTGGCTTTGTATGTTCCCTTTGGAATGATTAATTTTCTCTCAGGTTCAGGTTCTGCAAATTCAACTTCAACGTTTACTTTGCATCTTGTAGTGTCACGTCCAGCTTTATTAATAGCAGTAGCAGTATACCATGCGGCATCATGGAGGACTGTGGAGTCTATCTTAAGTGCTGCTTGTCCTTTTGTTCCATCAATTCTACAATTTGAAGAGAAAGCAAGAATGTATCATGGAAACTATTAATTTAAAAGTAGTTCTACCAAAATATCATGAATGAAATTTAAATAAATACTCACTTTATGTTAGGAAACTTGTGTGGTACAACAATGTCACTGTTCTTGAGCCAGACAATATCTGGATTTGGGTTACCAACAGCCTTCACAGACATCTCTAGCTTAGAACCTTCTTTGACACTGACATTTTTCAGTTTTTCTACAAACTGTGGCCTCTTTAAATATTCTTTTGCTATAGATAATAAAACACATATTAAATGATGAAATAATACGTATTTACAAACTATGCCAACAAAAACGTAATGCCATTCATAAACCATAAATACCTTCTACTGTCAAAGTCATTGAAACTGAGGTCTTGCCAGCTCTGTTCTGAGCAATGACTGTCCATTCTCCAGAATCAGTTGGCATTGCAGGAACAACGATTAATGATTGTGTACCATCTTCTTTTACAACAATCTTATGTGTGTAGTCATTGACAATCTGTTGACCTGTAAAATAACATTTCATCTATCAACAAACCATGTTTCAAAACGCATCTGCCCAAATAACACCCAATAGGGACAAATGTTCAGTAGATAGAGCTTTTGGTACAGTGAAAAAGTCTTGGGTACTACATTATTCTTCACAGTGTATGTATTAAAGTGAGAAATTTTGTATTTGAAAATACAGCCTCCAAAAAATAAACATTTGGTGTTTGAAATGGCTTCTGGAACTGTATTAACCATTTTTCAACAAAAACATGTCAACATATAAAATACTTTAATACAATAAAATATTAAACACAATCTATTTATTGTGATATTTGATATAATATTGGTTACCATAAAAAAATCTGTAGATTGCAGCATTTAATATGCCATTATTTCTGATAAATATTGTTTGTTATAAACATTCTTATGAATGTTCTACTTAACCAAGTTGCCTTTGTTTTAACAAATCAATCATGTCCTTCTGTGCCAAGATACATGGAGATTAAGCAATGCTACCAAACACAGTTTTAATACTAATGTGTGTTATGCATTATTGCTCAATAAGTGGAAAATATATCATGCATTTAGTTTGAAAAACAATTTACCGTTGTGAAACCAAAATGTCTCTGGCATTGGTCTTCCAACAACTTTCAGGTCAAATCTTGCTGTTTGACCCTCGGCACACTTAACAGATGCAGGTTTCAACACAAAAACCGGTTTATATAATCTCTCCAGTTGGGACTCATCCGTTTCATCCAACCTACGAGCAGGTGAGCGCGCAGGAGAGCGTCCAGGAGAACGGCTTGGTGAACGAGGTGATACAGATCTATAAATAAAAAATATTTATTGTTACTATAGCTGTATGCTTTATCCATTCAACCTTCTGGTGTCTAGCAAATATAAGAGATATTTGATGGACTACAGAATTGTCATACAAAGATGTCCATGCTGCTCTTTAATCAGCCTGTCTGCTTCAGCCCACATCCATTTTATTTAAAGGAACACTATAGTGTTTGGAATACAAATAACTATTTCTCACAATATAGAGCTGGACCCCCTCAGAGTGGATTTAAAATATAGTTTATTACCGCCGTGCCTGACCCCATTCCATGACTGAGATCATCAATCCATAAACATTAAGCTGTGGTGGTTCTGGTGACTATAGTGTCCTTTTAATTCTCACTCTCCTCTCAAATCTTTGCTGCTCAGGCCACATTGTCACGTGCTATATATTTCTCATTATCATACTGTACACATTTGAACGGTTTCTTTTTTTAAGCCTATACAATGAACTTGTTTAGTTTTTTTGCTGATTTCCTTTCTCTGTTCAATGACTGTCAATTCTCCAGAATCAGTTGCCACTGATGGAACAATAACTAATTCATCTGTACTGTTGTCCTTCTATTGATTTATGTATTGCACTGGACTTTTCTATTCCCACTTTCCCTGTTAATACTTTATCATATGTACCAAGGGCCTGTGATAGGTCTCACATGTGGACAAGTCCCTTATGTTTTTAATAGCTATTTCACTGATGTTTGCCTTGTTCAAGTCTGATGCAATGACTATATGCATGAAAAACACTGAATTCCATAACATGACAAATTACCGAATTCTTTTAACTGCTTCTGGTGATGGTATGTATGCGGGTCCTCCTGTTGGTGCAGCAGGCTCAACATATAGTTTTCCTGAGCAAATGGCATTTCCTTTGACATTACTAGCTAATGCTGTGTAAATTCCTTCGTCTTCAGTCGTTAGAACATGGATACGCAGACTAGCCCTTCCATCTTGTAGGGTCTCCATGTGATAGCGTCCTTCCTGTTTAATACGTTTACCATCCTTGTACCATGCAATCTGTAGTGACAAGAATAATATATGCACTGTATGAATAATGGTAGTATTTATAGACCATTATAGCTTATAATGTATTGGGAATCATATATCTTGATGTACATTAAGGCATTCTTTATTATACCAGCTATGCAAGATAGATAGACAGATAGATAGATAGATAGATAGATAGATAGATAGATGATAGACAGACAGACAGACAGACAGACAGATAGACAGATAGATAGATAGATAGATAGATAGATAGATAGATAGATAGACAGACAGATAGAAAGCATAGATAGATAGATAGATAGATGAGAGATAGATAGATAGATGATATCGTAGATAGATAGATAGATAGATAGATAGATAGATAGATAGATAATAGACAGACAGATAGATAGACAGACAGACAGAAATACAGATATAACGTGTCCTACAAAGAGTATATAGAACAAATATATTGATATTTTTTCCTTTTACGTATCACATTCAAAGCATGTACAAATACAAGTTTTCCTATTTAACAAGGGACCAATAGTGTTATACACAAATAATTGCTAATGTTAGCTGCCTTTTTATTGGAGATATGGTAATATACATGAAAAATCATATTGCATTTTGGTTCAGGTAGAATCTAGCTGAACCAAAATGGTAGAACAACCCTACCTTTTCATAATGGAAGACAGCCCACATTTATTAGGAAGAATAAACACGACTAACAGGGTTATTCACCAAATCAGAAATAATGAAGAAGTGACAAGGAAATTGCATATTTAGGCCAATATAGCTAAGCTGGAAAACCAGAGCTAATTGTCCAATTGTCTACTTTAGCCACACATTTGCATTCCCCTTTCCAATTATTCACAATTGCTATGTTGGTAAATAACCCCAGTTTAAAGTTACATTGATTTACCATAGAAATCTGTAGAGCAATCAGTATATTTAAAAATGACATTTACATAATCATGATTTCTCCATTTACTACATTTGCCTAATTTGCATGATACCCTGAGATTTGCATGGATGTCACACAATACCTTCGGTAATGGGTATCCAGACAACTTGCAGTGGAAAGTAACACCCATTCCTTCGAGAATCTGGTAGCTCTTCAGTCGTATGTTGAATCCTGACTCAATTGTTTCTGATTCAGATATGTCAACAATCATTTCCTCTCCGTCTTCTTCAAGCAGTTCTTCAAGGCTTGTCTTAATAATTCTGTATTCAATCTCTTTGATAAGTTTCTCCTCGAATGAAGTTAGCTGATATTCCTACAAAACAAGACTACCATTAGAATAGCAATAAAAACAGTAAATGTGAGTGGTATGTTGAGTAGGAAGTGGAATACAAATATAATATTGACTTGTCTTATTTTATTGGGTAACTGTGATTGTAAATGTCTTGAATTATAGTAGAGCATTTTAAGACTTTCATCTTTCATGTGCATTAGAATACTCTATATTCTTTATTATTGCGGTTATACGTGCTACATCATACTTTTTTTTACAACTACAACATTAGTGTTTATTTGTCTAAATTATTCTAAAAATAACCGTTAATTTTGGTAATAGCTTTTGCTTAAACTATTTGTTGGACGCGTTTTATTTACAATATTTCTCTTACCTCAGCATGTATGGTAGTTTTCACCAAGGTAGTATCCTTGGCCATTTTCTTCCTAATGAGAGCTTGTTCTCGCTCATATTCCTTGTCATATTCAACTCGAAATACTTCCGGTGCCATTTCAGCCTCTTTTGGCTCCGGTACAAATGGAGTCACTTCTTCGTGCATCCTCATGTAAGAGTCATATTCAGCTATTAAAAATCCAAGATGAGATAATAAGAATTTCAAGCCATTGTCAGAAATTATCCTACTTATCAACAAAGCTTTTCAAGAATGATCAGTTTACTTACATTCTTCCAAAAGACTTGTCGTTTCAGACGTTTCTCCATGTTTGTTACGTATAATGACGCTGTATTCTCCAGCATCATCAGCAAAAGTCATAGAAATCTCGAGTTTACATTCTCCAGATTCTTTGTTATATGCTACTTTGTATCTTAAAAAAAAAAAGAACTATTGATAACACAGCTGTACACAAATTGATTTTACTTAGTACTTACTATATTGTTTTAATAAACAAAACAAAAAAAAAGCCCACTGCCCACTTTAACCCCTTAAGGACACATGACATGTCTGACACGTCATGATTCCCTTTTATTCCAGAAGTTTGGTCCTTAAGGGGTTAAAGACCTAGGTTTTAGGTCCTTGATCATTTATTCTGCACTTGCACTTTTGATTGCATGTGGAGTGCGTCACCCACTGTCTTTTTCTGTGTTTAACATTTCTGTTTTAGTTAACAATTTTTATGCTCTACATTCTTCTTCACTACTAGTTTTGACACAGAAATGAAAAGTCGAAAATTGTTTTTATTGTGAAATTATTACCACGTTTTGATTATTTATATTATGGTCAAAACTACACCATATTATGAAAATGTATCAAATGGATTAAAAGGTATACATTTATTTTACAGGTGTAGATGGGGATGTGGCCAGGGGTAGGGACATTTGGAAACATTTTAGGTGACTTAATAATCATTTATGCAACTAAAATATAATTTAGAACAGGAAACATCTTTTTTTTTTTTTTTACACAGACTAACTTCTAAACACATTTATTGAAGCTTAAAGACACATTTCTGCTATGAGTATTGAATACTATAATGGTGAAGCTCTGTTATACACTCAGACACACCAACAACATGAAGCTCCTAGACCTTACCAGAACAAATAACAATAACATTATTTATTGAGCAACTCTAGAATGTAGACATACCTGTATCCAGTATTTAGGGGAACACCAGCCTTTTTCCAATAAACGTGTGGCTTGGGGTTGCCTCCGATCTGGCATTCAAAAATAACTTTTCCTCCCTCAACTAACTTCTGTATAGTGGGTTTTCTAGTAAAGAAAGGAGCTACTCCTTCACCAGTCTCTTGAGTAGTTGTCTCAACTTCCATTTTCTGTATTTCTTCTACATATCTGGAGAATAAAGAATTTATGTTAGAATTTTAATAAAATTCTACTTTATTAATAGATTGATTTAATAACTTTCTACAATATGGATCTAAAATATATATTTCAGCATCGAGATTCTGAAAGTTAAAATAAATACGCATGGTCAATAGGGTGAAGGGGACAGCATGTGGTCCATCATGTCTAGCACTGAGTAAACACAAATTTAGACTGATTGTCCATTAGCAGTAGTTACCATAAACAAGTTAAAAATAACATTCTAGATTATAGCTAAAATATACAAACTTCTAGAGCTGTAAGGTTAGCCAATAAAAAACACTAAAAGTAATTCAGATTTAAACATGCACAGTACACTACACAGTACAATTTAAGAACAAATGAAAAATATAAAAATATAATTACTCTTTGTGTTCTGTAATTTTTTCAGAAATAGTTTCTTTGGCTTCATATTCTTCAGAAACTGTAAAAAATTAAGTTTTAACAATATTAGAAAATCTTTGATAAATGTTTGTGTTCAACATTCAATAATTCAAAAGACAGAAATCTATTTGACATTGTATGGTTGATGGCTGGAGATTTTGTTCCCAATGCCTAAGTATAAAAAGGTGGGCATTGGGAGAATTAACCTCCCTACCATCAAAATTACATTTCAAAGGGAAATAATTAAAAGAACATTTAAAAAAAAATTGCTTTGGTCCCATTAACATCTGGCTTCAGCTTTTATTTTTTCATTATTAAGGATGGGCAAATTCACACTTAATATGAGAAAAAGATGAAAAATTATTTTTTTGTCTCTCTTGAGGAACTCTTAAAACTTGTTTTTGTTTTTTGTTTTTGTAATTAGTTTTATTTTTTGTATAGTGAAACATTTAGAAATTGACAAAGTTTGTTAAAAAATAAATTTACTATATCAGAGGACATCCTCACTAAATTGCTTTGCAGAAAATATTTAGTACAGATGAGGAATTCCATCTGTGATGGAAACTAAAATGTCCATCAATCCTTACCACCATTGTTTCATGAATACCTAACTCTCATTATTGGAATTAAGTTTATTTTTCCATTCATCACTTGCACTTTCTTCTTTCCAAACAATAAAAAAGAACTGCAATGGCTTACCTTGTACAAGTAGGTAGCAAGATGTGCTAACCGTACCAGCCTCATTGGAGGCCGTGCAAGTAAAACGGCCACTGTCTTCTTGGAAAGCTTCACGAATTACGAGACGCACAGTCTCTTCAACATAGGTAATTTGGAAATCAATTGAATTTTCAATGCGGTAATCTTCCCGATACCACACCACAGTTGGTGAAGGATATCCAGCAATTGTACACTCTAGTGTAACCGACTCGCCTTCTAGAACAGTCACATTTTTCAACCCCTGTGAACAGAAGAAATGCAATGTTGTGATATATTTACATAATAATGCATCTCTCATAGATCATCTCTCATAGAACATAGAACATATCCCTTCAAATTTGAAATTATTATTCTGCAAATGGTATAGAACCCTACCTACCCAAAACAACCCGTTACTCTAAAAGGCAAAAAAGTTGAAAATCAATTATTTTGGGATCTGATTGAATGAGTAATCTACTTGTAATACCAGACACTACAGGAGAAACATATCTTAGTATTAAGTAATAAATTAAAAATACTGTTTTGAATACTTTAATTAAATTTTAAATGTTCAAATTGTGGGAAAATAGTTAAAAAGAAAAAAATGGATAATTGGATAAGTAAATAATAATTTACTTGATAAGGTGAACGATATTGATACTTACAGAAACCAATGTTGGTGGGGACACAGGGACTTCTTCTGGTTCAGGCACTCTGGCTTCTTCCTCAACCTAGAATATGTGAATTATTGTTAGTGGACAACCAAGTTTGCAGTTTTCAAGCACCATGCAAGAACTTTCAGAAAGGATTTCTCCTGCTTATGGTCATGTTAGAAGCTTAGGACTGCGGGTAAAAAAATAAATAAATAAAAAAGCAACTAATGTTATGCCCTTAAATGTCAGAGAGAGAGTAACACGTGACTTCAATGCATTTGATAAATCCCTCTGACATGGAAAGGTTTATTTGTCCACTGGCAGAGCTAATGGGTGAGTAAGGAAGAAGGGTTGGTAAGAAGAGGGATTTGGTATTGCTTCTTTTTGCTGCAAGTAAGTGAAGAAGAGCATAAAAAGAAGAAAAAGTAACATGTGATAACAAACCTTGTATTCATATTGAAATCTTTCTTCACGTGATATACCACCTGAAGTTCTGATGCCTATATCTTTTTTCATTTCAATGTCATACTGAGCTTTATATACATCGGTTGTATCTGCCAAAGGAAATGTTTGAGAGATAGTTTTTTCTGCCACCACCCTGGCTTCTGCTGGTTTTAAATGAGGAGCTTTGACCGGCTTGGTGATCTTTTGAGTAGATGTAGTTGTCAACTCTTTTTCGAGAGTGGCTATAGCTGATCCTGAAATGGAAACCTACCCAATCCAAAAGAAAATCAGTTACCATAAAGTCACATGGATTTCCATTTTAAAGATGCGCTATTCTTTTATCCGAACGTAGGAGGTTTGGACAAAAGTAAAGAATTCCGAAGTGTGTGGAATCCATTCAAAAGATTTTTTTTTAAGCTTTATTCCAGATCCCATTTTTATTTTTTTTCTTGAGTGCTTTTTTTTTGTGCTAAAGCTTTCTGATTGACTTGACATAACAGTAATTTGAAAAGAGACTGGATCAATTTTAGTTGAATTTTCAGTCAATCTTATAATAACATGATTAGATGGCAGGTCTGGTAAAATTGCCCATCACACTCAGTTAATACACGGAAGAGTTTATTACAGTGCATCTTTAAAATCCAGAAGAGTGGTGAAGATAGAAGATAGTTGCATTTTTCAGCTGTGTTAGAACGAACGAACGGAAAAGTTTGAATGGAAATGAGGACATACAACGAAGAGAAGAGATGTTACGTGCAGAAGGAAAAAAAGTGGAAAAGCGTTGACTTTTGCAATAAAAGTGTATTATGGCTGAAATAGTGAAAACCATTAAAAAATAGGATATGTTAATTTTCAGCTTTTTTTAGTATGCAGTTTTCAACTGCAAAGTTAAAGGGTATCGGTATATCTTATGTATTATAAGATTAATAAACTAGGAAATGTTTTAATGGTTTTGTATGAATTTACATTTGTATGTCAGGCATGATGTTACAAATATCCATGTTGAATACAAGAATATTTAATAGGACAATTATCAACTGTGAATATACATTTTTCACTTAGACACTTTTGACTGAATTAATTTGTATTTAAATTGCTTTTAATATGTATTTTATGAATATTTGTAACAGAACATGATGGTGGTTTAGAGAAACCTTTAAAAGGTATTTTTTTCAACCAGATCACACCAGATTGCCTCTAGCACTGAGTGAAATCATCTGGTTAATTTACAATACTGCTCTTAATTGTCAATCTGGAGTAAGTCTAGTTGGAAAATCACTCTTGAAGAGGCCACAAAACCACAACCCATGTGATTAGTGGCATTGTGAAATGCCTGACATACATTTTGTTAATTTCTTACCTCATATGTTTGTTCAGGTTTAGGTACTGTAACTTTAGAGACAGTAAAATGTGGAACAGCTGTATGTGGAAGTGTTTGCTCCAGTGGAACTGATGGCACGATTGGTGATTCAGGAGCTCTTTTAATCTACATTGACCAATAAAGTTTTATTAAGTTGACTTGTCTCATTTACAAAGCAAAAATTAAGTATTAATGGATAAAATTATAAGGCCTAACCTGTGGGACAGGTGATGGTACGTGATCTGCAGGTAGGACTTTGGGTACGACTGGGACGTGGACCTCTGGAGCTTTTACCGGTTTAGTAATCACCTGACGCTCAGGTGAAAACTCAACTGTTTTCCTAGCTGAAACATGCTCTTTGTATTCATACTGCAGAGCTGTTTCTTCTCTGTAACCTTCTTCTGTGTATCCAGGTCTACCGCGTGCTAGATCAACTGCAGCAACAACTGTAGCCACAGCACCTGCTCTTACGCCAGCTCCGATCTAAAGATGACATTTATAGAATTCACATGATCCCCCCAACAAACAAGATACAAAGTAACAGCACATGGAATGGCACATATTCATGCAACACAATTTTAAAACACATGATAACTAATACATGGATTGTTTTATATAAGTATAAAATTCACTTCTGTATGGAAGAGAGACCAATAACGCATACGTACATATGATCAACTGGTCTTTCTAAGAAATTATTCAACCCATATGTGGATATGCCCACTGTATAAGCTAATAAGAGATCAACAAATTATATACAAACACAGAAAAATACACAACTACATCAACAAGGATGTAAGCCCATTGAAGAAGGAGACTATAACGTTCTCTCCGTTGTTGAATGGGCCTTGACATTTAGCATGCAAAGTGGTTTCAATGTGCTAAATCACACATGAAAAAAAAAGAAGTGAGTGTTGCTGGACATTGTGCAAACTTCAGACAAAATCAAGAGGTGCCCAGTGGTGGTAAAAAAAAAAAAACGTGACTGTTGTGGGATTGCAAGATGTGTACCTCTTCCATCTCCATCTCAGTTGACATTTCAGAAATCATTGGAAAGTCTGTACTTAGAAGAGACCGTGTTCTAGCTTGTTGCACAGCGGCCAGCACTGTTGCAACCGCCACGACTTTTTCTGTGTCATAGGACACCTGTCCGGCAATTAAAATACATACGTATACAAACCTTGTGAGAATATTATTATTATTGGTATTTATACAGTTCCAGCTTATTACGCAGCGGTTTACAATATCAAATAATGCCTTTGGCACCGATAAATATATAACTATAAACACATTGAAACACATAAGACACAGTACATGTACATGTGACAAGTGCCATAGGCTGTATTAAAGATCCCATATAATATTTGTTTTTCTTATGAGGTTTATGAAGGCTTATTTCTATTGATTTTCACCAGTATTGAGAAAAGCCACCTCTTAGAGTTATTATACAAATTTACTTGTAATCAACAGTTTCACTTTATTTTTCCATTTTAGTAAAACATTGTGGGACAGCCAGTGGTACAGGTCAGGCACTGAGTTAGTCTTAGTCTAGATATACCACTAATTTATTAGCTCATGGGCTCCATCATCTTTGGATGAGTTAAGGGTTATTTGTTACATTCCAAGCATACTGTATTCACCTGTTCTCGGACTGCGTGTAATTGTTCTCGTCTGGCTGCTGCTTCCTCTACAACTCTTATTTGTTCTCGTCTGGCTGCTGCTTCCTCTACAACTCTTATTTGTTCTCGTCTGGCTGCTGCTTCCTCTACAACTCTTATTTGTTCTCGTCTGGCTGCTGCTTCCTCTACAGCTCTTATTTGTTCTCGTTTAGCTGCTGCTTCCTCTACAGCTCTTATTTGTTCTCGTTTGGCTGCTGCTTCCTCTACAGCTCTGATTTGTTCTCGTTTAGCTGCTGCTTCCTCTACAGCTCTTATTTGTTCTCGTCTGGCTGCTGCTTCCTCTACAACTCTTATTTGTTCTCGTCTGGCTGCTGCTTCCTCTACAGCTCGTATTTGTTCTCGTTTGGCTGCTGCTTCCTCTACAGCTCGTATTTGTTCTCGTTTGGCTGCTGCTTCCTCTACAGCTCTTATTTGTTCTCGTCTGGTGGAAATGCCTTCTGTGGTTGTTATTTTTTCCCGCATGACTGTAATGCCCTCCATGGATCTTGACACTGTCTCCTGTCTAGATTTTTCACCAGCCACAAGTACAGCGCTAACAGCAGCTTTTTCGGACTCTTTCTTTATCTGATATTTATAAGGGAAAATGTTTTCTTTTTAACACACATGAAAAGAAAAAAGTTGTACTTATACAAAGTCTACCAGCACAATGATGGGTGACCTGGGTAAGTCTGAGCAGTAAAACAATGGCGTTATCTTCATGAAGTTCATGATGCAATGATGAAGGTCAGTGAAGCATATGGCAAGCACTTGTTATACTTAAGCTTGTAGTTCAGGGACTGGCTGGCTTTAAGTTGCAAATACTGCCCACAAATTAGACATTTTTGGGGGCCATCTGGTCAAGCACATTTAGAACAAAGGAGATTGTGCTATCAAATCTAGAAGTTCTTGAAATTCTCTTGGTGACAAAAAAGCTGTTAATTACTGTTTTACTTCCTTCTTACATTTGCAAGAGATCAGAAGAAGCAAGAAGGTCATGGACAACACTACAAGAGTTTCTGTGCAAGTCCAAGTTAATATGATCTTAAAGTTGCAGTGTAGTGGGTTTTCCAACCCCAGCTACACTAATAGAATAATGAAAGTAACTACAGGCAGGGCATAGATTAATCTGCCCTTGCAGCCTAAATATCACCAGCCTGCCCCTGATAAAGCTGCTTTATAGCCTCTAAATGCAGCTACAACTAAGATATTTTTTCTACCTGCTCATGAACAGGCTGAATACGTACAGCAGCCATTGCTGTCCTTTTAGAAGTCAGTTCAATGGCACTTGGAACAGGTTCTCTCACTCTGGCCAGATCAACAGCAGCAACTACTGTAGCAACAGCTGCTGTTCTGCCTGTGTCGTAGACCTATATTTATCACATTAAAATAAACATTTCACATATACGACCAATCACTACATAGCAGTCATCCAAATGTTGTAGGTAATACACATTAATAAAAACTAACATCAACACACCATTTTCAAAAAGACATAACATTTCAATTAGGAACTTTTTAGTTTTTTTGTTTGTTTTCCACATTTAGATTGTATCTGAACAGTTTAAAGGAAATATAAAAAAATAAAAAATAAATAATAATAATAAATATACTGTAGGACCTTTTCAAGAAAAATGAAATTCCATCTGAGCCAGCTATCTTCTCTGCATGGTAGCAGGCATTTCATCTGGCTTATCCAGGGAGAAAAATGAATCACACATTTTGGATGCTCTTCTTAAATAGGAAGCCTTTCCTTCCCCTCGTGTTCATCATTGCTACCCTAATTGTGGATGATTCAGGCTGCCATTGCTGGCCTTTCAAATTAAGGTAGGAGATGTGGGGCATAGCCTGGAAGGGGTGACGTAAGTATGAGGAATAGCTATAAATGGAAGACAGAAGTAGGCATGGGGCATGTCTGGCGTAGGAAGGGGTAAGAAGAAGCCATGACTATGAAAGAAGGCATGGTTAGGGAAAAAGAAAATAAGGAGGAATGGCTTGGAAAAGTAGAGCATACATTGAAATGTGATCTACAAACATCTACACTGCTAGACATTTTTGAGGTTGACATGCTTGGAAACCTAATGCTCATTCAAAAATATTCTGCACTCAGGAGTCACTCTCCATTGGCTCACCCCCTCCACACTTTGTCCAGTGGACATTGCTTTAAAAAGAAAATATCACTCATGGCATATTTGCAGAACTAACTTGCTAAATATATAATATTGGTAGTCCAGCTGAAGTTCTACATTACCTCTCCAGTAATTGTCACTTTCTCCTTCGATTCAAATCTCTCTTCTGTCCTTGTTGCACTTGTGGATACCAAGACCTCATGCTTCCAAGGAGGTGGAACTTCAGCAGCACCTAGTGTTGGTGTACCTCTTCCCATTGGGGAAGGAGACTTCACAGACCTAATTGGAGAAGTAGACAGTCTTCCAGCCGGAGAGACTGACCTAATGTGTACAAGAAAATATGAGAACATTATAAAACTGAACAACATTTTGTGTGAGCAAAGAATACATCTTAGTTCCATTCATACAGTAGAAACAAACATCCTACTTATCAAACCACAATTGTATACAGTGCATATAAAGGAAAGAAGAGAGAGAAGAGACCAGAAGAAAGAGTGAACAAATAAAGAGAGTAAAGAGCAAGATGTAGAGATGTAATTTAAAATAAAAATAAAATGTTGGTTTCTAATCATTCACAAGATGTTTACTAAAAGAAGGGGATGAACAGATGTACACGTGAACATATGATTTCAAGAGACATGCTTCAAAAATTGAACAAACAAAAATATAGTAGAAATAAACTTGATAAGATCGTTTCTGTGCATTGATATAAACATTCATATTATCATAATAATAGTTAATTAAAAATATATACTTTCTGCCACATGCTACAAAGCCAAGTTGGTGAACTGTATGAAAATATGAAAATGACCACTTGGTGGCACTGTTACACTGTAGTTGACTACCAAGTAGACTATATTTACCTTAGTATGTGAACTGAAAGTATACTAAAAACTTGCTCAATTAAAAATGCCAGCACACACACAAGCATGGGGGCACCTGACCCAGCGACAAGGCCCATCCCTTGCTGCCCAGCAGCCCCTCGACACGGACCTGCTGCACTCTCCCAGACTGGGAATAGGCTGAAGATCAGACCTACCCTGGCATAACATGACTGCTGAGATCCGTACTCACAAGCAGCCACTACACCCTGAACATTAACTGCCCCAACTGACGATCACGAGTCTCAGCTCTCACGCATAATGCTGGCTTGTGTGGGTGATTTTGTCCTGCCACGAGCTTGTTCCAGAGAGAAGCAGTGTTGTCTATTTTTTTTTTTCTATTACTTAATTGTACAGATCTATCTAGGCTGGCTAATTGCATGGTATTACTTAACTTAACTTGATATCAGCCAGAAATACCAGCCCAGGCTGCCAACATGCTAGCTAATGTAGAAATGTACGGTTGGGTGAGATCTCAGCTCTATTAACGCGCTTGCCAGGTGGTTTTGCAGCTCACCAGTTTAACACTGTAGTTTACCATTATAGTCTAGCCTGTTTTCAACATTATAAAATCTCAGATATATAGCTGATTTCAATCTGACACAGTTCAACAACCTTGCTTATATGCGCTATATGCTAGGAATCTTGCCTGCTTGAATTATATAATAATTTTGTAATGCATTCTTCTGTCTTAGGTATATTTAACTTTATCTTGAAGCATCACATGTTACATTACGCTTGTATACCTAATTATAAAAATGTGCAACTACTCATGCCACTGTCAATCCTATTAACGTATATGCACGCTGTTGTGGCGTTTGATGCTAAACTGTACCTACCTGCACAACAAAATAAAGAACTTTAAAAATAAAATAAAAAATAACTTGCTCAAAACATAAATAAATACAATACAATACAATAACATGGACAACTTATTTTTTACACTTTTGATTTCAGTATTTTACATTATAGTTATAGTGTAGTCAGTGATCCAATGGGTGCATTACCTTACAGGTGATGGTATCGGAGCTCTGACAGGTCTGACAGGTGAAGGTGATTGCCTTACAGGTGATGGAGACTGCTGTCTTGCTATCTGAACCCTGGTAGGTATTACTGGGGGTGTAGGTGACTTTGAAGACGGTTTTGGAGGAATTCTGGGAGGTGTCTTATGTGGAAGCTGCAGTCCTGCAGCTCCTTCAATAGTCATTTCAACTGTGGTTCTGGCATCGTATTGAGCCTCTACCCTCTGCAAACAGAAGAAGATGGAATTAAGGACATTGATACATTGTTTATATAATGGCACATATCTTACAGGTGTGAGATTCAAAACAGATTTAGATTAATATATAGCATCTGTCAGCCAAGTATAAAAAGTTAGTATTTACAAAATTCCTGACGATTATTTACAATTCTAATGTTCCTTAACTGAATATGTTTTTTTATATCTACGTCAGTTGGAGATTTGTAAATCTGTGAAAATACATTAGAATTACCTTTTCGAAACGTGCCTGTCTTGTTTGGGTAATCTGAGCAGTTGATACAATTGTCTTTGTCTTTTTGGCAGGTATTTCTTCGTCAGCTAGATTTAAATCGAAAAGCAGTGGAATGATAAGTTTTAAATGCAATATCAAGTATTTCAAGATGCATACAGAAGGCAAGTAATATATTAAACATATGCATTGCAACATGCACATCAGTAAAAAAAAAAAAATAAACACCATAACTGTGCTCTTCGTTGCTCTAGTTGCCAGAGATTATAATGCTAAGATATACAGCTATTGAACTGCATTTCATAGAGGGTTTTTCATGGTTTCACTAATGTCAAATGTCAAAGAACTGAGTCTGAATCAGTTTTGGGTTGTGTGTGCGGAAGCACCATCTAGGGTGGATGTCAGTGTAATGGCCACTATAGGCATGTTTAACACCACAATGTAAACATTGGCATATACCTAAAACAGAGACGTTTTACATTGCGGGAGAAAACCAGCAGGGCTCCAGCACTAAGATTACTTCATTGAGATGCAGTGATGTGGGGGAGTATATCGGTTCTTCAAGTACTTGATAGAAATCATTTACAATTCTACAAATAATTACCTATCTCCTCTTTTACATTCAAGAACACTAAAAGGGAATATTTCTAAATTTGCAGCGTTTCAAAATTAATTTCAAATTTAAGGTCAAAATAGACAAACTTGAAAAATTCTCGAAGTTAGCTATGCTGTCAGTTCTTGTAGTCTGGCCTGAAATTTTTATTCATTTTGAATTCGCATTCAATTCTCACTTCAGTGAATAGCCTTAAAAGTTGCCTAGACTTGGTCCTAATTTACTATTAGATAACATACAAATTTTAGCATTTCACATAATTTTAAACCCAGCAGGACCCCATACATTGTTACACATAATGTTTGGAAATAACCAGATGTGAATTTTCAAAATGTTAATACCTCATCTGCAAGGAACTTATATATAAAAGCTTATTTATTTTTGGAGGAAACATATTTAAACATATAACATTGTAACTCATAAATAAAACTGACAGGGCTATTGGTTAAAAGCACACTCCAAACATCATAGTCACAGTAATAGTTATGCCAGGAGTCCCCCCTCCCCATTTTAAGTAGTCAAACAATTTTACTATTTGGCTACTTAGTTTGGGTCTCTGCATCCTCTCTATGAAGAAAGTGAAGGTAGTTCTGCTCATCTAAGCCCTGTAGTGCAGGCTCGCTGATTGGCTGAGAAAGATGGCTTAGACAGAGAGTTTTCAGGTAGAGAAGGCAGGTACCCTAGGTAAGAAGTCAAGCCATTCTAAAACAGTTTAACTACTTACTTTGACCACTGTAGTGGTTATGGTGCTTGGTAATTTCCTTTCAACCAGAAATTGGCAAGAATTGCAAATAGTTGGAAAATATACAATTCCCTAGATACCATGACTATATAATTTAATAAATATATGTCATTTTAAAAACTCACAACTTAAGACAAAGTAAACGCCATAAGAAAGCAAGGACAAAAAAGCATACCTTGAACAATCAGTTCAGCTGTTGAAGTGGCACGTCCGACATTATTAGTTGCATTTACAGAATATGTTCCAGAATCTTCTGGGTAAGCTTCTGCAATTATTAAACTGTAGAGGTCTCCATCTTGAAGAATTTGAAAATCTGGGGAACTGTGAATTTCAGCTCCCTCCCTGTAGAACTTCACCACAGGTGTAGGGATTCCACTCACTCGAACGTCAAGTCGAACTTGACTGCCTTGTCTTACTGTCGTAGTTTGTAGTCGTTGTGTAAAGTTAGGGGGTGCGGCTTCAGCTAAACAAGTACAAGCACACAACCAAATTATTTAAAATGTCACTGGCACAAATGTTACTTTACCATAACATTCCATCTTCATTTATCTAACCTACCTGTAACGAGAAGCTCAGCGGTGCTAGTAGCTTGTCCTGCTCCATTGGCGGCTCGTAGTATGTATCTTCCACTGTGTGCTGCTGTGGCGGCAGGGATCACAAGTCTAGCGCGGCCATCGCTAAACGTGATCTGCACACCGGGCAGTGTTGCAGTGGAAATTACCTGGCCATCTCTGAACCAGCTCACCTCAGGAACTGGAAAACCTGGAAAACACATTTAGATAAGGAATGAAGATTGTCAGCATTCAATAATCATTCATCAAATGAATAGCAACAGATCTTCACTGCTCTAGATGATGGTATCCCTTTTCTTATAATCAAAAATGCCACAATGCGCTATGATCAACTTGATCACATACTTGAAAGCACCAACATATTTTATAACATTGTATAATGCATAAACAAAAAAAATAAGTAATCTATGACAAAAAAAAAGACAAGCATAGATGTCTATGGGGTGGTAAATGTTCTGCTCATTAAAGGGACAATCCATGCACCAAAATAACTTCATCTAAGTGAAGTTGTTATGGGGCCACATGGTCCCTGGTTTAACCTCAAGGTTGCCTCCAGCAGCGATGTCCTCTCCTTCCCAGAAGGCATCTGGCTTCTGAATTTTCAGATTCAGGAAGCACAGAGTTCCGCTGGGCAAGGTCGCCACTGATTGGCTGAGACGATCAGCTGACACTCTCAGCCAATCAGTAACTCTCCATTCACTAAACTGGCTTGGAAAGAAACGTACCTTTTCCAAGCTTATTTAGTGAACAGGGAGTCACTGATTGGATGAGTGTGCCAGTTGATCGCTCTCAGTCAATCAGCGACGCCCTTACCCAGCAGCACTCAGAAGCCGGATGCTGCCGGGAGGTGGGTGGGGGTTTGGACATCGCCACTGGAGGCAACTTTGGGGTTAAACCTTTGAAAACAGTTAGAGTGCCTCCAGGGGCCCCCTGGCATCATAACAACTGTAGATTAAGTTGTTTTGGTGCCTGGAGTGTCTATGTAAGAGTATGATCTAAAGGAATTAGGGATAAAGGTACAATTACTCACAAGGTAGAAATGTAAAATACTAAGAACACTAGTAGCATCATCTTATCCATCTTATCCAATGAATTTGCCCTACCTGATTTCAGCTATGTTATTTACGTCTACTTTGTGTGGTGCACAACTGTATATTATCAGTCTTCTATATACCATTGAACTAGCATTGAAATGTAACTACCGATATCTAGCTAATTTTGAGGGACCTGTGTATCTCGATTCATACGAAATGTTGGGACCTGCAAGTCCCTAATGGTATCCCCTACCCATACCTATTAAAAACTTTTAATAAACAGATTTTCATCTAAACTACTAAGAAATGAAATTGACTTCAAGGTGTAAGTCAGTATCTAACAATAAACATTATGTATAGAAAGTATAAAATACCTTTATATTAAAAAAAATAAATACTAGGCTAAGAACAGACAGTCAGAGGACTGAGCTTTTTCTATGTAGAATTAAATTACACCAGATATTTAACTACGCTCAGATGTCAAGGGGAATCATAAGAGTTTGAAATTGAATTTGCAATGTTTAAATGTAATTTGCTGTAGAATTTATATGTACTAACTGTTATATGCAGTTAAATGTTTGTACAATAAGAAATATATACCAGTGATCTATAACAAGCGTTACTAATACATCAGAGGAACTGACACATTTTTATGGTTATTTATCCCACTAAATATTATTGATGTAAAAGAAATATGTGGAAAAGCATGGGGAAAGTTTAAATAAACTCAACTTGCCTGAGTCACTCAACAAGGCAATGACAGCTAACCTTTGAAAGATTCATGTTTATATTTCCCTTCCCTTTATGCAAATCAGTATATTTTTCCCATGATGCATCTGTTGTAACTCCTGTCACTTAAAGTCACATCAATTCAGGTGGATTAGCTTATTATGAAGTAATTTTTAGGAACTCATTCAAAATTAGACAAATATATATATATTTATATATATATATATATATATATATATATATATATATATATTTATATTTTTTTTTTTTTTTTTTTACAGATTTAATCTCTAAAAAAATCTTTAATTTTATCCCAGATTTTGCAAGTGTCTAAGACAATGTATTACAAAAACAAGTAGAATAAGTGCATTGGAACATAATATAGAAGATCTATCCTTAAGAAACTGGCCAAATAAAAATGAAATTCGCTTAGCAGAGATTATGCTAGAAGATAGATTAATATCATTCCAAACAATAATAGAAAATTTCCAAGTCCAACAACAAAGACATTTTTACATATTTAAGAATATTTTTTTTTGTAGATTTAAATGTAATTAAAACCTCTTCACCAATTATGGAACATATGGAAATGATTTTCGTGTACAAGACAATTGGTAAAGTAACTTCTAAAGCTAATCAACTAATAGATATATTAAACCATAAACCAATAAAAATAATAAAGTCTTGGGAAAAAGATCTAGAACTTGATATATCATATATAGAATGGTGTACCTCTCTAATACAATTATATCAGAATATACACTGTTTACATTTAATTGAGTGTCAATTCAAGATCATGTACAAATGGTATTTACCCCAATGAGGATATCAAAGATGTATCAGGACTACAATTCAAATTGTTGGAGATGTGGTAATTATGCAGGATATTTTATCCATATATGGTGGACATGCCCGATGGTTAAATCTATGTGGAGTTGAGCATATAATATTTTCCGAGTGTTAACGGGAAGTAAGTTAAAATGGTGCCCTGAACCAGCTCTCCTTCATATAAAATGTAATTTAAAAACCTATAACCATATATGTTTAGCTATTCATTGCCTTATAGCTACTAAGTTTATAATTGGTAAGAATTGGAGATCTTCCTCACTATTTAAAAAAAAATCCCCTTATTAATCAAGTTAAATATTAATTACGTATGGAAAAAGATCTTTCAAACTATCATATATATGCTCTTAGAAAAATAAATATCTATGAAACGTGGTTGGATAAATAATAAGGCTTGGAAACATTGTTTAATAATAATGGTTACTATTATCAGGATATAAAATTAGGAATAATCTCTCCTGCTCTGATTTATTTATGTATTGTCTGTGTTATGTAAAAAAAATCATATAAAATTAATGCAAATTTTTTGTGTCTTCTTCCAGTAGACATCTGTGATCCCATAATCTAATTGTATTAAGTTTAAATGTTTTGAAACAGGAACAATACATTAAAAGAGGTATTCTAGACACCATAAGCATTATGTGGAGTGCTTTTGGTTGCATTAGGCTGCAGAAGCCAACTTGCATTCAACTGCATTCAAGCATTTTGAAAAAAAAAAATGATATTGGAACTAACACATCACCAATAGCCAACCAGGAGGCATGGGCTGAGTTTGCCCCTGGGATGCCTTGTTTTAGTCAAATTGCTTAAAAATGGTTTTGCTAAGAACCCGAGGATGGCGCAGTAACCTAAATGTAGTCCATGTAGTGGTTATTGTATATAGAATATTCTTTTAAATAACTGGATAACTTTGGTAATATGGCTGATTTAATAAGCTGAATTAAAATAAGATGTGCAAGTTTCGTTAAATGTAGTGGTTTTAATTCAGAATCTTGTGTGTTTTTCTCCATTTTCAATGGTTTTGAAAAAAAATGTGTCTCTTCTGGTATGTGAAAACTAGCCGGTTAATGCGGAAGTGAATACATTTCTTTACCCAGCAAACCTTAAATGCCTCTGATAAGCTGAGAGTGTGTGTGTGTGTGTGTGTGTGTGTGTGTGTGGAGGGGAGGGGGGCACTACAAACAAAGAGCTGTGTCAAGGTATTCAAACATATGTTTTAAAATGTCCTTGAACTTTCTCATTAAAGGGACACTCCAGACAACAAAACAACTTAATCTAAATTCAGCTAAACCATTCTTGATGGTTTAACCCCTAAGCTGCCTCCAGCAGCAATATCCACTCCCCCCAGGTGGCATCCTGCGTCAGAATTTTCAGAATCAGGGAGTGCAGATGACCACTGGGCAGGGGTGCCACTGATTGGCTTAGAACAGTCAGCTGATGCTCTCAGCCAATCAGGAACTCCCCATTCACTAAACTGGCTTGGAAAGAAACCTACCTCTCAAAGTCACTCACTGGCTGAGAGCATCAGCTGACTTATCTCAGCCAATCAGTGGCTACCCCTGCAGGGCAGCATTCTGCACTTCCTGATTCAGAAAATTCATAAGTCAGATGTTGCCAGGGAGTGGACATTGCCGATAGAGGCAACTTAGGGGTTAAACTGTTCGAGAATGGTTTAATCTCTTGAGGTAAGAGTGCTTCTAGGGGCCTCCACCACAATTTAATTTAGATGAAGTTGTTCTGGTGTCTGGAGTGTCCTTTTAAAAGGACACTATAGTCACCAGAACAACTACAGTTTATTGGATTTGTTCTGGTGAGTAGAATCATTACCTTCAGGCTTTTTGCTGTGAACACTGTCTTTTCAGAGAAAATGCAATGTTTACATTACAGCCTAGTGATAACTACACTGGCCACTCCTCAGATGGCTGTTAAATGCATCCAAACATTCAGTATCTCATCCCTCTGCATGCAGACACTGAACTTTCCTCATAGAGATGCATTGATTCAATGCATCTCTATGAGGAGATGCTGATTGCCCAGGGCTGTGTTTGAATCATGCTGGCTCTGCCCCTGATCTGCCTCCTTGTCAGTCTCAGCCAATCCTATGGGGAAGCATTCTGATAGGATCAGGCCACCACTTTTGATGATGTCAGAGGTCAGAGGAAGTTCACAGGCAGAGGCAGCAGCTTCAGACTTGAATACACATAATATTTTACTCTCTTTAGGAAGGCAAAGAGGGGCTAAGGGGGCTAGATAGTGGTTTTAACACTATAGGGTTAGGAATACATGTTTGTGTTCCTGACCCTATAGTGCTCCTTTAATATGTTAGTATTTGACAATTTACAGCATAAACTTTTTAAATATTTCAACTATTTTAGACTAGGAAATGTTCCAAACAAAACTAAAATATTTAACTATGTAAAGGTTTATATAGCAACTGGAAAGCAATGCAGTAAGAGAAAGAATATTAACGCGCACACAACACTACTTCTACGACATAGAAAATCTTACATATAAATTGCTGAGGTGAACCTGTGAACAGGGCCAGATTTCCCATTACAGATGCCTAACCACTAGGGGGTTCCTAGAATTTATAATGTGCTTCTCTGAGCTTAAATAGGCTGGTTAGGGGAGATAAGTATCAGGAGCCTTGGCCAGTGACCTTTGGGGTCCAGTCAGCCTTAATAGCAGAGCTACAGGAACAGTTATAGAGGGTGTAAAAAGCTGTCCCAGCTCCTCCAGTGTCTGTGTGTGAGGCTGGACAGGAAGTGGCCCACTAATAACCTCTCACACAGGAAATGCAGGGAGAGCAGGGGAGGCTTTCAGAGATGCACACTGTGTAACAGTTACTGCAGCTCTAAAATCAATCTTAGGAGACTGAGTGGTCTGCAGAAGGCATAGGAGGGTGACTACTTTGTAAACAGCCATTCAAACAACAGCACTCAAAGCATAAACCTGAAATAAGCCCTTAACCTTAATCCTATGTTTACCTCCTCTTAAACACCCCTTGTACCCCAATAATAAATGTAATTCAAGTCTATCCCTAAACAGCCTTTATTCTACCACTTTAACACCTCTCAAGCTTTATTCATCTTAACACTGAACACAGTGTACACCCTAACTCTGACATTAACCCAAGTCTAACGTTAACCTCCCTTTCACCATAACCACTTCTAAAATTATTTTTAACCCTGCGTGCATTTACACAGCTGCAATTACTGTACTCACAGAAATATGTTCATACATACGTTTATACATATTCAGTTGTCAAAAGTGATTATGTTTTTTGCCTGTTTTAAAGCCTGCAATGTTCAGTTAATAAGTTTATTATATTTACACTATCTGTCTAATATGAGGGTTGAGGAGCAGACAGCATCTTAGAGTTTTGTGCCTACAGGCGCCTGACATGTAAATCTGGCCCTGTCTGTGAAATAACATTTTATATGTGTACATATGACCATTTCCAATTGAATGGATTCTGCCAGTTTCAACAGTAAGAACTATATTTCACATTTTCTATTTTAATTGGGGTCCTGAAAAACCTAGGACACTATAATAAAAATCTGTAGGGTAAATGAGAGCTGATAAGGAAGCTGCATCATTCCATATAAACAGAATTAGTTCTACTGGATTGTTACACGACACTAATGTGATTTATAAAATTTAACAATTTGATGAATGTGAAAAAAAAACATTTTAGATGTATATCCTTGCACCAGACCTTTACACAAGAAAAATAGCAATGGAAGATTGCATGGAAGCTATGAAAGTTGGTCACAAATTAGACTAATTTTTGTAAAATGTGATATATTATCAGTCTCCACTAGGGGGCCCCAGAGTCATGTTCAAAGGACTAATACAATAGGCTTTACCCAGAATACATGTGGAATTATATCAGACTCTAAAACCTCCCGCCCGGAAGTGTTTAGGAAGAACAAGTCCCTTTTAAATAACAAAAAAGAAAAATAATAAAATGTTCTTTCTCAACACTTCCAGTCTAGGGGTTTTAGATTTTGATATAATTTCATTTTTGGAAACACTACTAATGTAAGAACCAATAAATGATAGCATAAAGGAGCAGAAGGAATCTTTCAATACTCCACATGGGGCGTACTACATAAACAATAATGTTCTTACAGCCATAATGCTGGCAAAGCATCAGGGGAGATGTAGTCAACAACATCTGAAGTACCGAAGATTGCCTAATCCTGTCATAAGATATAACACTGATAAAAGCAATTGCTTTAACCCCTTCAGGACGGAGTCAATAGTGCACGTTCTGATCAAAACAAAACGTAAACAAAAACTGGAATTTGCGCTCTATGTCTGTTCACCCGTAGTTCCCCTCTTTCATATTATATAAACCCACACTTATTATATATCATTTTGTTCAGGAGAAACAGGGCTTTAATTTATCATTAACTATTCATATATGGAACATAATTTATTATGAATAACATTTAAAAAAAAATGTGAGAAAATAAGATTTTTTTTTAAATTTGCATTTCCGTCTGACATTTTAACTGTGAATGTCATAATACTGTTAGGTTTTACTGCAAAAAAATGCACAAATTTGTAATCAGCGATGTGTCATGAGTACAACAGTACCCCCCATTAACAGGTTTTATGTTGTTTTGGAAAGTTACAGGGTCAAATATAGAACATTCCATTTTCAAATTGAAATTTTCCAGATTAGTAATGTTGCCTTTGAGACGGTGAGGTAGCCCGGAATGAGAATTACCCCGATAATGGCATAGCATTTGAAAAAGTAGACAAGCAAAGGTATTGAAAGTGGGGTATGTTTAGTCTTTTTTTAGTAGCCACTTAGTCACAAACACTGGCCAAAGTTAGCGTTCATATTTGTTTTTGTGTGAAAAAAGCAAAAAACGAATATTTGGCCAGTGTTTGTGACTAAGTGGCTACTAAGAAAGACTGGACATACCCCACTTGCAATACCTCGGGTTGTCTACTTTTGCAAATGGTATGCCATCATGGGGGTAATTATCATTCCTGGGCTACCATACGCTCTCAAAGGCAACATAACCAATCTGGCAAATTTCAATGTGAAAAAAAATGAAATGCAAGCCTTATTTGTGACTCTCTAACTTTCCAAAACACCATAAAACCTGTACATGGGGGGTACTGTTATTCTCGGGAGACTTCACTAAACACAAATATTAGTGTTTTAAAACAGTAAAACATATTACAACAATAATATAGACCATAAAAGTGCAGTTCGCTTGTAAAAAATGCAAAAAACGTCACTTTTACTTCAAATATCATCGTTGTAATACAATTCACCAGTTTGAAACACCAATATTTGAGTTCAGCGAAGTCTCCCGAGTAAAACAGTACCCCCTATGTACAGGTTTTATGGTGTCTTGGAGAGTTACAGGGTCAAATATAGTGCTTGCGAATTAAATTCTCTGCACTTTCTCCCTGTGTTGTCAGGCATGTCAATCAAATTTTAATTAATCAAATCACATCATTACGTTAAAAGATTATTTAAATATACACGTAGAATTTTAATATATATGCATTTATAGTTATTTAAATTCTACGTGTATACTAATGTAATCTTTTATGTAATTATATGTATTTATCTATATATATATATATATATTTGCGGTTATTTGTATTTTATATATAGATAGATATATATAGAATGTCATTCTAAGTGTATTTTGTTACTGATATATATATATATTAATAACAAAATACAGTTAGAATGAAATTACATATGCATATATAATTTATATTAAATTTTGTTTCAATATTTTATTTATTTATTTTATTATTTTATTTATTTATTATTTTAATTATACGTATTTATATATAATATATATGTACATCTATTATATATATAATATATATATATTATATATATGTAACGTCATTCTAAGTGTATTTTAATATTAATATATATACTTATATTAATATTAAAATACACTTTGTATGACGTTACATATATATAATATGTATATATATTATATTTATAATATATATACATATTATATATATATATATAAATATATTTAATTTATTTTTACACATGTCTATTTTTTTTTTTTTTTTTACTTTCCCACCAGCAGGGGGACTGTCTGATATTTCAAACAGTCCACCTGCTGGCAGATCCATAGCCAGCTATAGGGGGCCATGTGATCGCTCTTTGAGAGCGATCACATGGCCCCCGGGGGCCTCATTTGCCGGAGGGGGGCTGCCTGGGCTGTCAGGCAGCCCCCCAGAAGAGGATCGCGGTGGAGGTGAGTACACCTCTCCTCCAGGGGCTTAAAGCCGTTACGACGTACCATGCCGCCGCAACGGCTTTAAAGCCCACATAAAGCGGGACGGCATGGTACGTCGTAACGGCGTTAAGGGGTTAAAGAGTTATTCTCATAAAGCAAGATGGCTGCTCCCTATAACATTATTGTGATCATTCTCAGACCTGTTTGATTCTCTTTATTTATTTTTTCAATGTATTTTGTCTCTTTGTTTTAGGGTAACTGGGTATCCGGTACTCTATGTTGGTGGAAGGTATCAGCACTTGAGCAATTTGGGTCTGAGCACACTTGGAGTCATATGCTGTAGAGAAGAGCATTAGACCATGGTTGTGTTGGACATATTAATTGACCACGGTATTCTGGATCTGTGGCCCACTTTACAGATTGGCCCTGTCTCATAGTACAGGAGAATGGGGAATATATGAGCTTTCACCCTATTGGTCGTTAAATGAGTAGATAGGATTGCACTTGGGAATCTATCCTAAATTACATCAAGGTACCTTTTATATTAAAGAGAGAAGCGACTGAGATGGGTTAACTAAACAGCGCTCCCAAAGTCAGTCCCTATACCCTGAATAAAGGCTGCTCCACCAGTGTAGGGCAATAAATTGCCAATTATAGAGCATAAAAAAACTGTCAAAATAATAAATCTTTATTGGTTCCTCTTAGGGAAAAATATAAACAAAATATAATGAAAAGTGTATATACAGTGATATTAACGATAAAATAGGACCATCTGCTATTCTACTTAATATGCAGCGATCACACAATCTATATTGGCCACTTAGGTGGTAATTGAAATTCTGATGAGTAGCTAATATAAACTGTTGCTAGCAGCATATTTGCAACAGAATATCAGTAGCCGAAAATATTGTAAGGTAGAAAGTGTTAACAAAAGGAAGTAAAATGTAACCACTGAAAGGATGGGCTTCAAAATAACCTTTATAGCACGTTATAAGTGGAGCTATACATGTAAGTGCTGCTTGATAAGGGTATGGATGTCCCCAGAGGGTTTATCAAAATTACTTCCAAAATTGGGTGGGGGGGGGAGGGCTACAAAACCAATAATGTGCAGAGGGTATAGATGAGTATTTGGGGAGGATAAACAGCAGTGCTGCCCAAACTAATAGTATAGTCGGGATGCTAGCCAACAAAAATTCCTACATCCCCAATTGTAATACTCCGTATATTCCCCAATGCTAAGAGTGAGCAAAGTAAATATGGTGAAAAAGAAGGGTAATTGATTAGTCCGGCCGGACGTAAATTGAGGTAAAAAAGAGTCCTCTACGCTAATAAAACTTAACCCATCAAATGCACCCATACTCTTAGATCAAAATTAAATCACTGGAGGTTTGTTAAAAAAAAACGCTATCTAAATACAACGTGCTAACTACGTCTAGTATGTAACTTGAGGGAAAGTGCTATAATGAATAGCCTGGTGTTCCATTAATCGATAAGGATCAATCGGTACAAATAGACAAATCTCTCGAGCACCTATAGTAAGCTGGCTAAGACGCCTAAGATACAAATGAACGGCTAGCTAAAAGCTAAAATAATAAATCCTAAATAGTATAGAGATCCCCCAACCCAATTGCATAAAGTAGAGATAGCAGTCATCCTAAATAAAATACATAATAGTATAGGTTAGGCTCAACTCGCGTTTAGGCGCCAGAATGCGCCTTTTTCAAGAGCTAACCTAAGGGGAGATTGTTGTCACTTTTTAAACCCTCTAATGCCGGCCCATCAAATCCGTGACGTCATCATTATTTTCCGACGGCGTCTATTAGTGGGCGGGACTAAGGGAATGAGTGGCATTAACATGATATCGGCTAACTCCTCATGCCGATATCATGTTAATGCCACTCATTCCCTTAGTCCCGCCCACTAATAGACGCCGTTGGAAAATAATGATGATGTCACGGATTCGATGGGCCGGCATTAGAGGGTTTAAAAAGTGACGACAATCTCCCCTTCGGTTAGCTCTTGACAAAGGCGCATACTGACGCCGAAACGCGCGTTGAGCCTAACGTATACTATTATGTATTTTATTTAGGACGACTGCTATCTCTACTTTATGCAATTGGGTTGGGGGATCTCTATACTATTTAGGATTTACTATTTTAGCTTTTAGCAAGCCATTCATTTGTATCTTAGGAGTCTTAGCCAGCTTACTATAGATACTCGAGAGATTTGTATATTTGTACCGATTGATCCTTATCGATTAATGGAACACCAGGCTATTCATTATAGCACTTTCCCTCAAGTTACATACTAGACGTAGTTAGCACGCTGTATTTAGATAGCGTTTATTTTTAACAAACCTCCAGTGATTTAATTTTGATCTAAGAGTATGGGTGCATTTGATGGGTTAAGTTTTATTAGCATAGAGGACTCTTTTTTACCTCAATTTACGTCCGGCCGGACTAATCAATTACCCTTCTTTTTCACCATATTTACTTTGCTCACTCTTAGCATTGGGGAATATATGGAGTATTACAATTGGGGATGTAGGAATTTTTGTTGGCTAGCATCCCGACTATACTATTAGTTTGGGCAGCACTGCTGTTTATCCTCCCCAAATACTAATCTATACCCTCTGCACATTATTGGTTTTGTAGCGCCTCCCCCACCCCCCAATTTTGGAAGTAATTTTGATAAACCCTCTGGGGGCATCCATACCCTTATCAAGCAGCACTTACATGTATAGCTCCACTTATAACGTGCTATAAAGGTTATTTTGAAGCCCATCCTTTCAGTGGTTACATTTTACTTCCTTTTGTTAACTTTCTACCTTACAATATTTTCAGCTACTGATATTCTGTTGCAAATAGGCTGCTAGCAACAGTTTATATTAGCTACTCATCAGAATTTCAATTACCACCTAAGTGGCCAATATAGATTGTGTGATCGCTGCATATTTAGTAGAATAGCAGATGGTCCTATTTTATCATTAATATCACTGTGTATACACTTTTCATTATATTTTGTTTATATTTTTCCCTAAGAGGAACCAATAAAGATTTATTATTTTTACAGTTTTTTTATGCTCTATAATTGGCAATTTATTGCCCTACACTGGTGGAGCAGCCTTTATTCAGGGTATAGGGACTGACTTTGGGAGCGCTGTTTAGTTAACCCATCTCAGTCTCTTCTTTCTTTATTATGACTCTGGGTTATGCCCTAATACCCTTCAACCAACTCAAATTTAAGTGAAGGATTGTCCTTTTCTTTCACTGCTGTTGTGTCTTTTCTACCTTTTATATTAGATTACCCCATGGCAATGTCATGGGGTGAGAAATGGAGTGTAATAAAATATTATGAACTCGCACACTCCACAAATTGAGTATACAGTTGGGGGAACTATTCATCAGATGCCAAAACTAGTTTGCTTTATAGTGATTCCTAAATGTTTACCCACTCCCTTCATATTATGTATGGTGAATTAAGAAGAGCTTGTTTTATTGAGTTTATCATAACCTTGGGATCATTGCTATTTTTAAACAATTTAGTTTATTTTTATTACACCTTCAGCTATCCAACTTGTAATTACCCGCTAGAGGGTAGGTAAGCCCAGTGCTCTCAACCCACAAGGATGAATGACCCAATGTGAAGTCAACTTCCGCATTTGCTTAGCCAGAAGAGGTGGGCTGCAGACTATGTGGAATTCCAGCTTTTAGAGAACTTTGCAAAACCAGTAGGAAACAGATTGAGGGCAACAGCCTATTTGCATCACAACCACTAAAATGATCTTAGAAAATATATTTTTTATCAACTTTTGTTACAATCTTAATAGTACACTGTAGTCACCAGAACCACACCAGCTGAATGTAGTGGTTCTGGTGTCTATATCCTGTCCCTGTAGGCTTTTTAATGTAAATGCTGCAATTTCAGAGAAATTATGCTCCTGTGTTGGATTATAACATAAACTAGCATTCATCGTTTTTAATTATCCTCCAGGAAAGCTCTTCGTTGATTGTGCTTGTATGGGGGAATATATAGATTGGATAGAGGGATGGACAGGACAGATTGGTGGACAGATAGATCATTTACTAAACCATTAATAAAGTGAGATCACGTCTGATTTATATGTTTATACATTTTAACATTTTTCTACCTGCTCAAACTAAAAATAAATAATGCATTAACATACAGTATTCTTATCTAATCTAACACTTCAGCAATGCTCAGCATCTATTTTAAAAAGACAGCTGCAGTAGGAAGGCTTTGATTGATGGGACGTGTTGCTGGGGATATGACAGAGTTGGGTAATGTGGGCAGGGAATCTACACGTCAAGCCTTTTATAGAGAATTAGATGCCGGCTTCCTAGCTTTACAAGAGATTAGCTTTCCTTAAATAGCACAGAACCTCTTCCAAAAACATCTGATCTTATGAACCAAAATGAGTTAGTCATCATTTCAGCACTGTACCAAATTTAGACACCTAATATTCTGCATGTTAAAACCCAAGTGTGCAAAAAAACACGGAATCTCTCTCTGAAACAAGTGATATGCCCATCACAGGGATTACGCAGTTCCATTCAATCACAGCTGTTTAATTTCACTGATATATTGGTACAGGAAGAAAAAATATGTTGTGCCTCTCTAGGTCACTCAAACGGTTAAGTAGAAGATCCAAGTATTAACTATTCAAATGACAGACCAGTTCAACATTCAATTAATAAATGCACTTTGAATATATCTAATTTCAGCATTTTTCTTCCTACTGGCTGCAGATGCTGGAGATTATGTTTTAGATTTATAAAAACCTTTTTACGGTAACAGATACATTTAGTTATTCATCAATTTACCTATAATGGTCTAAGTGTAGTGAAATCATTAGGAAACCAAGTGGAATGTTCAAACTCGCTAAGCCAATCAGAATGCTAGAAATGCACTTAACAATTTATGTGATCACTACTCAAACAGCTATGGACAACTTTGAAATTCCTGGTCAAAATGGCAACAAAGCTTGCCCCTATGTCATCACAGTATCTAGGACATTTATTGTAAATAGTATATATTTTATTTCTCCAAAAAAAAAAAAAATATATATATATAACATTAAAGATTGCTATACTGCACATAATATAAACAGCCTTGGCAAAATAATCCACAATGAAATTATAATAAACATTAAATACCCAACATTGCATAAGAATATATAAATGCATTTATACTTTATTTAATGATTTAAGTATAATAAATCTTAACCATCTTTAAACAACTAATTGTGTTTCAGAAAAATACAGTTTTATGTAATAGTTATTATACACAGGAAAAAGTAAATAAAATAAACTGTAAAATAGCACAGACATTGGAATTAATCTGACAATATGGGATCTCAACTGAGCAAACAAAATGCACTGAGTCTAAAAATAAGTTACCCAGGAATAACATGTAGAGACAGCTGAGGTCTTCAGCTGTTACAAGACTCCAACTCCTGCTGTAGCTTACTCAGTTTGATGGGAGTTATATTTCAATGAAAACTATAGTGCAAGCCATTCCAATTGTGTTTTATGCCAAATAGAAATGATATTAAAAAACTATACTCAATTTTTAAAAATGATTATCATGTAAAAAAAAAATGTAAATATATAATATTTATTAATATAAATCTAAATATATTGCATGTTGGCCATATTTCAAAAGTGTAAAACATATAATAATTTATTTCATACATTAAATGACAAATATTTAAAATGTATATTTACATATTTCTAATTTACCACCAACTTTAATTATGTAATGATAATAAATTACTATGTATCACTTTTTTTGTCACGTCTTATATTATTTTTTAAAAATATATCTTGCAAAAAAAAATACTTCCATATAATAATATATTATATTATATGCTACATGAAAAATAATTATTTTTAATCAATGATGTTGTAGTGAAAACATCAAGGCCAAAATGAATCGAAGTGTTATAAATCCCCATTAAATTTGCAATTGATTGGTATTTTAAGATACCTTAATAACTGACTAAATTTGGTAGAATCTCAGTGGACATTTAAATGTAATACATTCTGCTCATTTGCTATTGTGGCAGATCAGATATAAAAATGAGCTTTTATATAATTTCCACACAACAAAAAAAAAAAACTTACTTTGATGAATAAGTCACAGAGACTGAACAGAAATGAATTTTCTTTTTAGTTCTAAACATAAACACATATACATATAAAAATATTTTTCTTACCACTAATCTGAGCCTCAAAGGTTGCAGCACTACCCTCAAGTGCCACAACACTTTGTACCGGCTGAATGAACGTCGGTGCTTGCGTTGCCATCCTTATAGGCACTCTGGAAAAATATAAAAAAAACATAACAGTGAATTAAACAGAAATGATACTATATTATTCTTCAGTATTCTATTTCCTCTCCTGCTTAGTATAATAAATTCTATAGCAGATTGCCTGAAATGCTGTCTTGAGGGAGAGATAAAAACGTATTGCAAGTATCATATATGGGGAAAATAAAATTTGAAGAAAGGCCCAACTACATATTTTTCTGTCTAAATTGTATTGAAAAGAACACTCAGAAACTGTGAAAATAAGCAGAGAAGGTCCTATATTCTGGGCCTATAAAGAACAAGATATAATTATTTTGAAAGGGTTATAAATTTAGGACAGAATAAAGTTTGCAGAAGGATTGAAAGTAAAGTATAATTAATGTGCCAATGTTTCACACATTGTGTAAATTGTTAACGAGAAATGTGATCTGGTATGTATCTGCATTTAGCATGTTTTATAACTAATGAGCATTATCACAGTAATGTATATCTGCATGATTCTTTTTGAATGTTTAAATCATTTCAGACCATTTTAAATCATATAGGCCTCATGCTATAACCTGCTATTTAAATTCATTTTTCACTGATGAACGGATGAAACCCAAAACATTTGTAATTTTCTTTTATAGCCTTAAGAAGTTAAAAATGGTGATTACAATTATTATTATTTTGTTTATTATTGCGTCCACATATTCCAAAGAGCTTTAAACAAAAATAAAACTCAATGCACAATCCTTAATATTTCTTTTAGTTTTTTTTGTTTTGAATAAAATTAAATTTGAAAGTTAATATTTAATGGATAGTAAATGACTGTACAGCCTTGTATAAAGGCAGTTTTAATGTTAATAAAATATTTCATTTAATATATATTATAACACTATAATATAAATTAAATATATATATATATATATTGCAATAACTTGGAAAAAAATGTAATAAAACATTTAAAATATTCCCTTATATGAAAATAAATATCAAATATTAAATACTGTAAACATGACATAATATTTTATTAAAAGTTTTTTTAAACTACTACAAAGTTTTCAAATTAACTAAACAATTTTTTTTTAAAGTTGACATCATCTTGTATTAAGTTAATTGGTTATAATGATAATTGAAAATGATCACAAAAGGGCATGTGCTAAAATTAGCTTTGATTGACAGGAGACAAGTGTTCCCTGTAGGTCTGTTACTGATAGGGGGACAGATGATTCCCTTAAAAAGTCATCAGCGACAAGTTGTCTACCCATATACTTTATCAGTGCTATTCCTGGCTCTCACCAGGCTGTGAGTAACACAATCTTGGAAGACAATATCACTTGCACACAAAAAATAGGATTGAAACAGATTTTTTTTTAACATTATAGAAGGCAAATGTTTAAAAAGTACCCACAGTGCAATAAGTGACATTATTAAAAAATTATATACTATTTACTATGCTCACACATTTACCATTATTTTTATCTTTAGAAAAATACTTAAACATTTGGGCTAGTATACTCATACACAACTTACAAAATGTATATTTTTAGATGTAGTTCTAAAGGTTAATCCATAAATATCTATAAGACATATACAACATAATACAAATAAATACACACAGGATATATGATATATATATATATATATATATATATATATATATATATATATACACATACATACATACATACATACACACACACACACACACACACACACACACTATATGTACACATAGCATGCCACAATATGACAAATTATATAAAGTGGAGTTTAATTTTAAATGTCTATATTCTACTGACCTGATATCTCCAGAGTGCCTAAAAAGGTTGGGACTGAGCCCAAAAGCTTGGGAGCGACCTCCTTATTCCAAAGAATATTGTTAAGACAATTCCAGTGTGTAAATGGTTATACCTCTATGCTTAGAAAACAAAACTACACAGGGGTTGGATTGTGTAGTTTTGTTTTTCTAAGCAATCCCTACACCCGAGGTAAGGTTGGGGATGCACGAACTGCTCAGAAGTGCTAACATTGTGGTTTTACCTTATATACCCCATATCTGCTGACAGCCCAGCCTCAAAGCTTGATGGGCCGCCTCTACTGGTCCATTAGCAGCAAGGGATTATGGTAAAGGGTGGCAACTTGATGTTATGCCACACCTGTCTAGATGACTGTCAGTGCTAAATTTGGCATCCTTAATTCTGGTTTCACTGTGGAGACCCAACATGTGCACTGCCGGGTGGGGGAGGGGGGACAAAGCTGCACAAGCTCTTAAGAGTAACTACCAGTGTATAAAAAAAGACAGTGAAAAGGAAGAACATTTTAACTAATGTTGTATCATGTGCTCCCCTGACCAGGAAGTCATTCAGATGTATCCAAATATCTTCCTACAATTTGGTAAAATGCTTAGTGCTATGTAAACAAACATATGTGGCTGTATTATTTATTTATTTATTTATAAAATATTTTACCAGGAAGGATACATTGAGATTTCTCTCGTTTTCAAGTATGTCCTGGGTCCACAAAACATTGCATTGTAGCAATAGGATACAATATTACAAAAAATACAATATACAAACTATATATATATATATATATATATACATACACACATATATACATTTAATACATAACAGGTAATAAATATATTCAACTCTGACAGGTGCATTCTGTGCTGATGTATATTGCCATAGATCTATTAAAATATTTTAGATTGAATGAAGATTTGACTGTATCCCTGAGGTTATTCCACAATTGCGGTGCTCTGTAGGAAAAAGAAGGATCGAGCCACTTTATTTTTATATTGCGGTATGCTAAATATTGTGTGAGTACTGTATCGGAGGTTTTAGGAGGTGGGAACAGCTGGGGAGATCATTCTACTCAGGTAGGGTGGAAGCTTCCCAGAAATGCTTTTATGCACAAGGCTGGAAAGATGTATACATTGACTCTGTCACTGTCACTCAAATGTACCAAATTGCTTCCTGCACTAGGGTCTGTCCTACAATTCTTGCCAGACAACTGTTTTATGCAATCAGCTTGCTCCAAATTATTTTTAACCCGTTAAATCAAAAATATAACGTTGTTTTATTTTACAACTCTGCATGCTTTCTGGCGGGTTCGTAGTTAGTATATTATATTACATTAAAATAAAATTATGTATTTATTTTCACTTTATGAAAGGCTGGTTAGCAAGCTTATCGCTTTTTAAACAAGTCCAATCCATTTAGGGGAATATACTGTAAAACCCCAACATTTTATTTTAGCCCTGTAAAGTGCTGTGCACACTGATTCCACAACAGTGAATATCTTTAGAAACATAAAAATAAAAGTACAGCATTGTAAAAATTTAGATACAAATATAAAAACAATGTGCCTTCAATGAACTGACATTTTAAACATCCATTATCATGTCTATGCGATGTTGTAATCAGTCCTTACAATTCTAATCTTTTAAGAGCCTGAATGCATCTTGTTCTGGTTTGTGTTAACATTGGAATAGCTGGAGAGATTGTCAGGAGCGCTGCCGATTACATACAGTGCACTATATAGTGTAACATGGTATATGTGGTGTTATACAACATAACATAATAATGTATGACAATATGTAACTTTAAGTAAATCTGCCATTTCTTTTGAAAAAGATACAGTAATTTGTCACAGAACATAACTGTATGCTATGCCCTCTATAGAATACAGTAATATATGTGGATACAAACAAAATAATATATATGGTTTATTGAAAATGTAACTTTCCTGAGAATTCAAACGTATGTATTACTTTTCACATGAAATATCAGCATCTGTGACCCCCACGGATTATATCTATCACTCTTAATGGGATTTAATAATGTATATGGATTTCTATAAAATATAATTATTCACAGAGCTTCCCATAGAACCTGTGAGCCTCTAATGACCGGAGTTTAGAGAATAACTCATTAGAAAGTGATATATACGCTCTAATCTGAACCTGGGCACCCATTATATATTATTTTATATTACTTTGATAGGAGAGCAATAGAAATACTGACATACATATCACACATTGAACAATGTAACAGTGGGTAAGTGTGCAGGAATTGGTTGTAGCATGTATTTAAGGTTCAATGTGGCTAATCACTAGTGATGTGCCGAACGGTTCGCTGGCGAATAGTTCCTGGCGAACATAGCGCGTTCGCGTTCGCCACGGCGGGCGAACATATGCGCGGTACGATCCGCCCCCTATTCATCATCATTGAGTAAACTTTGACCCTGTGCCTCACAGTCAGCAGACACATTTGTCAGGATCGGGTCAGGGATCCAACACGCAAAGTACAAACAGGTACAGGGTACGTATACCGGACCTTAGAATGGCCGGACTAACGTACAGAGAGTATAGAGAATGGTCAGAGACAAGCCGAGGTCGAGGAAACGAGAGGACAGGTAAGCGAGTAACAAGCCGGGTCAAGATAACAGAGGTAAACAGAGTAAGTCAAACAAGCCGGGTCGTAACCAAAAGGATAACTGAAAACACCAGAGCACTGTGTGACTAGACAGGCTAGAACCACGACAGGGCAATGAGCAACAGGGCGAAGTATGTTTAAATACCCTGGCTAGAGAGGATAGACACGCCTCCGACGAGTCCTGATTGGTCTCCAACGGATTGAGTGACAGGTCGTTCCGGATTGGCGTCATGACGTCGGTCTCCGGGCACCATGCTACATAAGGAAGTAACTCCCTCGCGGCCGGCGTTTATGTGAACGGGTCGACCGCGAGGAACAGGAGAAACATGGCGTCCGGACGGATAAACGTCTAAGTCTCTACCTCTCTCGGAGGTAGAGACCTCAGGTACCCTGACAACATTCCAGCCAATCAGCAGCAGACCCTCCCTTCCAGACCCTCCCACCTCCTGTACAGCATCCATTTTAGATTCATTCTGAAGCTGCATTCTTAGTGAGAGGAGGGAAAGTGTAGCTGCTGATGATTTGATAGGGAAATGGATAGCTAGGCTAGTGTATTCAGTGTCCACTACAGTCCCGGACTCATCTGATCTCTGCTGTAGGGACATCACCCCAAAAAGCCCTTTTTAGGGCTAGAACATCAGTCTGCTACAGTTTTTGACTGTAATCTAACAGCAGTCCGTGTCCTTCAAGCGGGTGTCAGGCCTACAGCGTGTACTCTGCCAACCTCTGCCAGTGCACAGTGCCACTCATATCTGGTGTCACAATAGCTTGCATTTAAAAACAAAAACGTTTTTGACTGTAATATAATAGCAGTCAGTGTCCTTCATAAGTTTGTGTCAGGCCTACAGCAGGTACTCTGCCAATCTCTGCCAGTGCACAGTGCCACTCTTATCTGGTGTCGCAATAGATTGCATTTAAAACCCAAAAACTTTTTTCACTGTTATAGATTGAATAGCAGTTAGTTGTCTGCAAGCGGGTGTCAGGCCTACAGCGTGTACTCTGCCAACCTCTGCCAGTGCACAGTGCCACTCATATCTGGTGTCACAATAGCTTGCATTTAAAAACAAAAAAGTTTTTGACTGTAATATAATAGCAGTCAGTGTCCTTCATAAGTGTGTGTCAGGCCTACATCGTGTACTCTGCCAACCTCTGCCTGTGCACAGTGCCACTCATATCTGGTGTCACAATAGCTTGCATTTAAAAACAAAAATAGTTTTTAACAGTAATATAATAGCTTTCAGTGTCCTTCATAAGTGTGTGTCAGGCCTACAGCGTGTACTCTGCCAACCTCTGCCAGTGCACAGTGCCACTCATATCTGGTGTCACAATAGCTTGCATTTAAAAACAAAAAAGTTTTTGACTGTAATATAATAGCAGTCAGTGTCCTTCATAAGTGTGTGTCAGGCCTACAGCGTGTACTCTGCCAACCTCTGCCTGTGCACAGTGCCACTCATATCTGGTGTCACAATAGCTTGCATTTAAAAACAAAAATAGTTTTTAACAGTAATATAATAGCTTTCAGTGTCCTTCATAAGTGTGTGTCAGGCCTACAGCGTGTACTCTGCCAACCTCTGCCAGTGCACAGTGCCACTCATATCTGGTGTCACAATAGCTTGCATTTAAAAACAAAAAAGTTTTTGACTGTAATATAATAGCAGTCAGTGTCCTTCATAAGTGTGTGTCAGGCCTACAGCGTGCACTCTGCCAACCTCTGCCAGTGCACAGTGCCACTCATATCTGGTGTCACAATAGCTTGCATTTTAAAACAAAAAAACGTTTTTGACTGTAATCTTATAGCAGTCAGTGTCCGTGAAGCGGGTTTCAGGCCTACAGCGTGTACTCTGCCAACCTCTGCCAGTGCACAGTGCCACTCATATCTGGTGTCACAATAGCTTGCATTTAAAAACAAAAAAAGTTTTTGACTGTAATATAATAGCAGTCAGTGTCCTTCATAAGTGTGTGTCAGGCCTACAGCGTGTACTCTGACAACCTCTGCCAGTGCACAGTGCCACTCTTATCTGGTGTCGCAATAGATTGCATTTAAAACCCAAAAACTTTTTTCACTGTTATAGATTGAATAGCAGTTAGTTGTCTGCAAGCGGGTGTCAGGCCTACAGCGTGTACTCTGCCAACCTCTGACAGTGCACAGTGCCACTCATATCTGGTGTCACAATAGCTTGCATTTAAAAACAAAAAAGTTTTTGACTGTAATATAATAGCAGTCAGTGTCCTTCATAAGTGTGTGTCAGGCCTACAGCGTGTACTCTGCCAACCTCTGCCAGTGAACAGTGCCACTCATATATGGTGTCACAATAGCGTGCATTTAAAAACCCCAAAACGTTTTTCACTGTTATAGATTGAATAGCAGTTAGTTGTCTTCAAGCGGGTGTGTCAGGCCAACAGCGTCTACTCTGCCAACCTCTGCCAGTGCACATTGCTACTCATATCTGGTGTCACAATAGCGTGCATTTAAAACCAATTTTTTTTTACACTGTTATAGATTGAATAGCAGTTAGTTGTCTTCAAGCGGGTGTGTCAGGCCTACAGCGTCTACTCTGCCAACCTCTGCAAGTGCACAGTGCCACTCATATCTGGTGTCACAATAGCGTGCATTTAAAAACCCAAAAACTTTTTTCACTGTTATAGATTGAATAGCAGTTAGTTGTCTTCAAGCGGGTGTGTCAGGTCTACAGCGTGCACTCTGCCAACCTCTGCCAGTGCACATTGCCACTCATATCTGGTGTCACAATAGCGTGCATTTAAAAACCCAAAAACTTTTTTCACTGTTATAGATTGAATAGCAGTTAGTTGTCTTCAAGCGGGTGTGTCAGGTCTACAGCGTGCACTCTGCCAACCTCTGCCAGTGCACATTGCCACTCATATCTGGTGTCACAATAGCGTGCATTTAAAAACAAAAACATTTTTTTCACTGTTATAGATTGAATAGCAGTTAGTTGTCTTCAAGCGGGTGTGTCAGGCCAACAGCGTCTACTCTGCCAACCTCTGCCAGTGAACAGTGCCACTCATATATGGTGTCACAATAGCGTGCATTTAAAAACCCAAAAACGTTTTTCACTGTTATAGATTGAATAGCAGTTAGTTGTCTTCAAGCAGGTGTGTCAGGCCTACAGCGTGTACTCTGCCAACCTCTGCCAGTGCACATTGCCACTCATATCTGGTGTCACAATAGCGTGCATTTAAAAACAAAAACATTTTTTTCACTGTTATAGATTGAATAGCAGTTAGTTGTCTTCAAGCGGGTGTGTCAGGCCAACAGCGTCTACTCTGCCAACCTCTGCCAGTGAACAGTGCCACTCATATATGGTGTCACAATAGCGTGCATTTAAAAACCCAAAAACGTTTTTCACTGTTATAGATTGAATAGCAGTTAGTTGTCTTCAAGCAGGTGTGTCAGGCCTACAGCGTGTACTCTGCCAACCTCTGCCAGTGCACATTGCCACTCATATCTGGTGTCACAATAGCGTGCATTTAAAAACAAAAAACATTTTTTCACTGTTATAGATTGAATAGCAGTTAGTTGTCTTCAAGCGGGTGTGTCATGCCTACAGTGTGTACTCTGCCAACCTCTGCCAGTGCACAGTGCCACTCATATCTGGTGTCACAATAGCTTGCATTTAAAAACAAAAAAAGTTTTTGACTGTAATATAATAGCAGTCAGTGTCCTTCATAAGTTTGTGTCAGGCCTACTTCAGGTACTCTGCCAATCTCTGCCAGGGCACAGTGCCACTCTTATCTGGTGTCGCAATAGATTGCATTTAAAAACCCAAAAACTTTTTTCACTGTTATAGATTGAATAGCAGTTAGTTGTCTGCAAGCGGGTGTCAGGCCTACAGCGTGTACTCTGCCAACCTCTGCCAGTGCACAGTGCCACTCATATCTGGTGTCACAATAGCTTGCATTTAAAAACATAAAAGTTTTTGACTGTAATATAATAGCAGTCAGTGTCCTTCATAAGTGTGTGTCAGGCCTACAGCGTGTACTCTGCCAACCTCTGCCTGTGCACAGTGCCACTCATATCTGGTGTCACAATAGCTTGCATTTAAAAACAAAAATAGTTTTTAACAGTAATATAATAGCTTTCAGTGTCCTTCATAAGTGTGTGTCAGGCCTACAGCGTGTACTCTGCCAACCTCTGCCAGTGCACAGTGCCACTCATATCTGGTGTCACAATAGCTTGCATTTAAAAACAAAAAAGTTTTTGACTGTAATATAATAGCAGTCAGTGACCTTCATAAGTGTGTGTCAGGTCTACAGCGTGCACTCTGCCAACCTCTGCCAGTGCACAGTGCCACTCATATCTGGTGTCACAATAGCTTGCATTTTAAAACAAAAAAGTTTTTGACTGTAATCTTATAGCAGTCAGTGTCCGTGAAGCGGGTGTCAGGCCTACAGCGTGTACTCTGCCAACCTCTGCCAGTGCACAGTGCCACTCATATCTGGTGTCACAATAGCTTGCATTTAAAAACAAAAAAAGTTTTTGACTGTAATATAATAGCAGTCAGTGTCCTTCATAAGTGTGTGTCAGGCCTACAGCGTGTACTCTGCCAACCTCTGCCAGTGCACAGTGCTACTCTTATCTGGTGTCGCAATAGATTGCATTTAAAACCCAAAAACTTTTTTCACTGTTATAGATTGAATAGCAGTTAGTTGTCTTCAAGCGGGTGTCAGGCCTACAGCGTGTACTCTGCCAACCTCTGCCAGTGCACAGTGCCACTCATATCTGGTGTCACAATAGCGTGCATTTAAAAACAAAAAATTTTTTTTCACTGTTATAGATTGAATAGCAGTTAGTTGTCTTCAAGCGGGTGTGTCAGGCCTACAGCGTGTACTCTGCCAACCTCTGCCACTGCACAGTGCCACTCATATCTGGTCTCACAGTAGCTTGCATGCATAGTACCAGTACAGTAATCCCCAAAAAAAGACAGGCAGAGGCAGGCCACCCCGCAGGGGCCGTCGTGGTCGTGGTGCTGTGATTCCCTTTTGCCCTAGAATAATGCCCAGTTTTCAGAGGCCACGTACCCTGAACTTGAAAAGTTCTGAGGACCTAGTTGACTGGCTAACACAGGACACCCAATCTTCTACAGCTTCCGCTCGGAACCTTGACGCACCATCCTCCTCCAGCTTAGCTTCGGGCACCTCTCAAGATACCACTCACACGCCTGCCGCCACCACCAACACTAGCACCACAGTCGCTTCACTTTATCTGTCAGAGGAGTTATTTACACATCCGTTTGAAGAAATGAGTGATGCGCAACCATCATTGCCAGAGGATGTAGATAACAGGGATATGTCTCAGTCAGACAGCATTACACACATGGACGGACGGTGTGATGATGATGATGTTGTACCCGCTGCTGCTTCCTTTGCTGAGTTGTCAGATACAAGTGAAGCGGTTGATGATGACGATGCATCCATGGATGTCACGTGGGTGCCCGCTCGGCAAGAAGAAGAACAGGGCGAAAGTTCAGATGGAGAGACAGAGAGGAGGAGGAGACAAGTTGGAAGCAGGGGGAGGTCATCGCAAGGAGCTAGTGGCACAGTCAGACAGCATGCATCGGCACCTGGGGTCAGCCCGACAGCACGCCAATCAACGCATGCTGTGTCCACCACCAGAATGCCGTCATTGCAGAGCTCAGCAGTGTGGAATTCTTTTTGTGTGTCTGCCTCTGACAATAGCGATGCCATTTGCAACCTGTGCCAAAAGAAACTGAGTCGTGGGAAGTCCAACACCCACCTAGGTACAACTGCTTTGCGTAGGCACATGATTGCACATCACAAACGCCTATGGGATCAGCACACAAGCAGCACACAAACTCAAAGCCGCCATCCTCCTCCTGGTCCAGCATCTTCAGCCACATCAACCACTGCTATCCTCCTTGCCCCCTCTCAACCATCCGCCACTCCGTCTCTCGCCTTGAGCAGTTCCCGCTCATCTGCCCACAGTCAGGTGTCTGTCAAAGACATGTTTGAGCGTAAGAAGCCAATGTCAGAAAGTCACCCCCATTGCCTGGCGTCTGACAGCTGGCTTGTCTGAACTATATTAGCCCGCCAGCTTTTACCATACAAGCTGGTGGAGTCTGAGGCGTTCGAAAAGGTACCGGACGAAATTTCTTTTCACAAAAGGCAATCCCCAACCTGTACTCGATTGTACAAAAGGAAGTAATGGCATGTCTGGCACACAGTGTTGGGGCAAGGGTCCATCTGACCACTGATACCTGGTCTGCAAAGCATGGTCAGGGCAGGTATATCACCTACACTGCGCATTGGGTAAACCTGCTGACGGCTGCCAAGCATGGAATGCGTGGCTCTGCAGAGGAGTTGGTGACACCGCCACGACTTGCAGGCAGGCCTGCTGCCACCTCCTCTACTCCTCCTACTCCATCCTCTTCCATAACCTCCTCGGCTGAGTCCTCTTCTGCTGCTGCGTCTTGCTCCACATCAACGGCACCCCCCCAGCTCCCAGGTACTATTCCACATCCCGGATACGGCAGTGTCACACCGTCTTGGGTTTGACTCCTGTCCGCCCTGAACGCACAGGTGGAAAAGTGGCTGACTCCGCAGGAACTGGAGATCGGCAAAGTGGTTTGTGACAATGGAACAAATTTGTTGGCGGCTTTGAAGTTGGGCAAGTTGGCACATGTGTGTAATCTGATCGTACAACGCTTTGTGCATAAGTACACAGGCTTACAGGACGTCCTGAAGCAGGCCAGGAAGGTGTGTGGCCATTTCAGGCATTCCTACATGGCCATGGCGCACTTTGCAGATATCCAGCGGCGAAACAACATGCCAGTGAGGCGCTTGATTTGTGACAGCCCGACACGTTGGAATTCAACACTCCTAATATTCGACCGCCTGCTCCAACAAGAAAAAGCCGTTAATGAATATTTGTATGACCGGGGTGCTAGGACAGCCTCTGGGGAGCTGGGAATTTTTTTGCCACGTTACTGGACGCTCATGCGCAATGCCTGTAGGCTCATGCGTCCTTTTGAGGAGGTGACAAACCTAGTCAGTCGCACCGAAGGCACCATCAGCGACATCATACCATTTGTTTTCTTCCTGGAGCATGCCCTGCGAAGAGTGCTGGATCAGGCCGTAGATGAGCGTGAAGAGGAAGAAGAAGAGTTGTGGTCACCATCACCACCAGAAACAGCCTTATCAGCATCGCTTGCTGGACCTGCGGCAACGCTGGAAGAGGATTATGAGGAAGAGGAGTCAGAGGAGGAATGTGGCTTTGAGGAGGAGGAGGAAGACCAACCACAACAGGCATCCCAGGGTGCTCGTTGTCACCTATCTGGTACCCGTGGTGTTGTACGTGGCTGGGGGGAAGAACATACCTTCATTGAGATCACTGAGGAGGAGGAGCGGGAAATGAGTAGCTCGGCATCCAACCTTGTGCAAATGGGGTCTTTCATGCTGTCGTTCCTGTTGAGGGACCCTCGTATAAAAAGGCTGAAGGAGAATGACCTGTACTGGGTGTCCATGCTACTAGACCCCCGGTATAAGCAGAAAGTGACTGAAATGTTACCAAATTACAACAAGTCGGAAAGGATGCAGCATTTGCTAAATAAATTAAAAAGTATGCTTTACACAGCGTATAAGGGTGATTTCACAGCACAACGGGAATCTAACAGGGGAAGAAGTGAAAGTAATCCTCCTCCTCCCACAACCACGCCGGCAAGGACAGGACGCTTTACAGACAGTGGAAACACCAACCAGACCTCAAGCTAGTTGTTTTTTCTGGTGCTTTACAGACGTGTTGTTGATGGAGGACATGCAGAGCTTTTTAAGTCCTACGCATCGCTACAGCCCAGGATCCACCCTCAGAGAACGACTCGACCGACAGGTAGCAGACTACCTCGCCTTAACTGCAGATATCGACACTCTGAGGAGCGATGAACCCCTTGACTACTGGGTGTGCAGGCTTGACCTGTGGCCTGAGCTATCCCAATTTGTGATAGAACTTCTGGCTTGCCCCGCTTCAAATGTCCTGTCAGAAAGGACCTTCAGAGTCGCCTAGGTCAAAAAAGTATAGATTACCTCACCTTTATTAAGATGAATGAGGGATGAGGGATGAATGAGGGATGGATCTAAAAAAGGCCTGATGAGATAAGCTGCCTTGGGCTAAAAATGGTCCACACGCTGCTGTATAGATTGAGCTTTAGCTTAGAACACCCTTGAAGGTGTTTAAGGAGATTAGGGCTAGTTTAGAGGATTCTTCTTAGACCTCTCTGAGTCTTTATAGCCCTTCTACCTATCCAGCATTTCTGGAAACTAGCTAAGAGAAAGGGTGGCTGTGTGTCTGTGATACATTTAACTTTATATCACCTTATTGACACTTTTTATGACAGCATCACTCCGGTCTCCATACTCTCTGCCTATACCCATCTATTTAGAGGGAATTTCCTTGCCCCTGGCAATATTATATAATAGGTAATAGTATTACCATTATTACACAATTAGCCACTATAGGGGAATGAGTATAGTATCCCTTTGTTATTTATAAATGATACAATAAAGACTTTTGTCCATTACTCAATTTACTTTAACAAAGGGTACTAACCACGGTATTAGAAAGCATTACTCTGCTTTCCCTTTCTCCCTCTATTATACACCTATGCTCACTAGGATTTGTAGGTATCACTTTATTATAGTTGTCTAACCTTTTCCTATGCCAGTTTTAGATCTCCTTCATGGGAGATTTTTTCTTTTTTCAGTTTATTAGCATAGCTGGGTACAAGCCCTGGTGGGGCTGGCACCACCACCTGACCACATTTCCTCGTTTCTTCCACTCATACCACTTTTTCCATCTTTGAAGGGGTTTGGCAAAACAAGGAAATAGTCCTCTACTCGTAACAGGGATTAAACTGATAAGAATAGTACTACTTAACACACCTTATAATAATGCAGAGAGAGGCAACGCAGAGAGAGGAGTCTGAAGAAGAGGAGTCAGAGGAGGAAGGTGGATTTGAGGAGGTGGAAGACCAAACACAGCAGGCGTCCCAGGGGCTTGTTGTCACCTTTCGGGGACCCTTGGTGTTGTACATGGCTGGGTGGAGAAAGAGACCTTCAATGACATCAGTGAGGACAAGGAACGGGACATGGCTAGCTTGGTATCCAACCTTGTGCAAATGGGGAGTTTGCGGTTGTGCAAATGGACTGTTTGCGGTTGTTTGCGGTGCGTTAAACGGGGAGTTTGGTCTGTCACTGTGATGCGGGCGTAACCCTTACACTACCTGATCGATACAACATCATACAGTAGGTCCCCCCCCCCTCATTATTTTTATGGCCCCCACCCACCGCTCATGGGTGGGAGCGGGCGGGAGGACAGTAGGTCCCCCCCATTGTGATTTATGGCCCCCACCCACCGCGCAGGGGTGGGGGCCGGGGGGAAGGACAGTAGGTCCCCCCCCCTTATCCTTATTTACTGAATATTCCCCTGTGTAACAATGTTTGGCATTTAGTGAATATTCCCTATTCTGCTCTGTGTCAGTGTGTATCAGGGTCTCTGAGGACAGGTGTCAATCCATATCTCTCAAGTGACCCTATGTAGGGGGAACAGTCCCTATTCTGCTCTGTCAGTGTGTATCAGGGTCTCTTAGGACAGGTGTCAATACATATCTGCCAAGTGACCCTATGTAGGGGGAACAGTCCCTATTCTGCTCTGTGTCAGTGTGTATCAGGGTCCCTGAGGACAGGTGTCAATCCATATGTCAAGGTGTCAATATGTCATATGTCAGGTGTCAATCCATATCCATTGTGATTTAGGAATGTTAGGTGATTTATGCCCTTTATGGATTAAAACCAGACTCTTTAGATCTTTAGATCTCTTCTATATTATTCCCACTAGAGGCTGGGGAGTGCAGGGGAGTGCAGGATTAGTCGTCTTTGTCAATACAGGGTTAAAGAATCCTTATCAGAATATTAGGACTCTAAAATATTCTGTGTTCCTTTCTGTGTATGTCAGTGTTACTGTACACAAGTGATGACTGATGACTAAACCTGCACTCTGCAGATACGGGTCAGATGATGGTGGAGAAACAAGTCTGGACTGTGAGTCACATGTTATTCTGTACACATAACGTATTCATGTTGTTGGGCAGTACATGAAAAATGCTGCCCTTCTGTATGTTGAGTTCATGGTCTACTTTACAATTTAGGACAATTTGTTTGGAAACCCTCTTTAATTAAAGGGACGCTATAGTCACCAGAACAACTACAGCTTAATGTAGTTGTTCTGGTGAGTATAATCATTATATGCAGGTATTTTCATGCAAATACTGCCTTTTCAGAGAGCATTGCCCCTGGGTACACCTCCAAGTGTCCACTGCTCAGATGGCCACTGGAGGAGCTTCCTGGCTCAGTGCTGCACAGTAGGCAGCTCTGCCATACAGCGTCTCCACGTTCAATGCATCTCGATGAGGAGGTGCTGATTGGCCAAAACAGTGTTTGGCCCCGCCCCCATGGGAAAGCATTGGATTGGATAAAAATCAGCAATTCTTATGATGTCACCAAGGGGGCATGGCCAGCTCCGACAGACCTGCACGGCCCTGGAAATTAGGTGAGTTTTATTCCATTTTAGGGGGCAAATGGTGGGTTTTGCACTATAGGGTCAGGAATACATGCTTGTGTTCCTGACCCTATAGTTTTCCTTTAAGTAAATCCCACCCTGTATTTTAAGGGTTATCTAATGCATCACTTTTCATCAACTGTCCAACAACAATGAATATTCGTCTAGAAAAATGGTGGCTCTGAACCATAATCACAGGGCATGTTATTTAAAGGGACACTATAGTCACCAGAACAACTACAACTTAATGCATTGGTTATGGTGTCTGTAGCCTGTCCCTGCAGACTATTTAATGTAAACACTGCCTTGTCAAAATAAATGCAGTGTTTACATTACTGCATAGGGAAACCTCTAGTGGCAGTCACTCAGATGACCAATATAGGTACTTCCTGGGTCCCTGCATGGAGGTGCTGAACATTCCTCGTAGAGATGCATTGATTCAATGCATCTCTATGAGGATATGCTGATTGGTGCATTGTTTTGCTGCTCATGCGTGATAGCCCCCAATGCTTTCCTGTGGGAAAGAATTTAATAGGCTGAGATCATCATGTTTGAGCAGGTTTGTATTTCTGACACTATAGGGTTCCTTTAACCAAGAGATGTGACTAGAAAGTGTCTATTGTCCCAAATGCTGGGTGGGAAGCAAGATGGCAGAATCAGTGCCATTTTCTTTGTCCAAACAGTTTTTCTTGAAACTATAGCATTGACATAATTTGTCCGAACAGAATTTTTGTCCACCCCAACAACATTTTTATTCTGGAGAAATTGATTTAGCCAAACCACATTTTTTCCCATGCACAAGTCTACAAAATGTGCATTCTCAAGTATAGACATATCTCTTAATTTGGTCTATTTTGGTTGGAGAAGGATATAGAATGTTCATATGCATGTAAATTACTATGTGAATTTATTACTATGTGAACGGTACACCATATCAAGTGATTCAATGGAAATTGTAAAATAATCTGAGCCACAATAAACACCCAGATTGTTTTACAGCAAATCGTCTGGCATCAAAATCTATTAACATGCATTTTAAAAAGGACCAGACACATAAATAAAATTTATATTAATACATTCAGAAGAAGAATGTGTACAAACGTGTGTCTAATTGTGATGGTTACTAGTCCATATAATCAATTATTTTTTGACCTCCCTTTCTCAGTAGACACTGTCCGGGTTTAGTTTTCACTATTAAAACATAGTAGAGAACTTAGCTTGCCGGGGACCACTGTAATGCAACACAATAGCATGGCAGACCAATGATATCTCTAGTAGGAGCCATTGTGGGTACCATTGTCAGTGGGCAGAGTCTTTCAGAGGCATAAAAAAAAAAAAGACAGACATAAAATGGAATAATAATGCATCATTTAAAAGATACAGTATATATATATATTTATGTATGACAAGATACTGAAAATGATATAATAATACAGTATATAGATACATGTGATGTGCAGTCCATACTGCAGGTTGCTCCAGCAGAATTCAGTTTCTGATATAAAGGTTACAATGATTCCATTAAAATGTGAATTAGAGTTAGTATTAGGACAGTATACTGCCATGATTCCCCATGTCTGATATGAGGCATGGTTGGAAAGTTAAACTAGATGAATTGTAGGATAAAACTTACCAGGAAAAATTAAAGAAACGTAATATGTATAGCTTGGAGGAAAGACGAGACAGGGGGGATATGATAGAAACGTTTAAATACATAACGGGAATCAACACAGTAAAGGAGGAGACTATATTTAAAAGAAGAAAAACTACCACAACAAGAGGACATAGTTTTAATTAGAGGGACAAAGGTTTAAAAATAATATCAGGAAGTATTACTTTACTGAGAGGGTAGTGGATGCATGGAATAGCCTTCCAGTTGAAGTGGTAGAGGTTAACATAGTAAGGGAGTTTGAGCATGCGTGGGATAGGCATAAGGCAATCCTAACTATAAGATAAGGTATTTAGAAAATTGGGCAGACTAGATGGGCCGAATGGTTCTTATCTGCCGTCACATTCTATGTTTCTATGTTGCAGGAGTTAGTGTTGGGATTAATAGTAGTTGAATTCCACATCTTTGTCAGTGTAAAAATATATTGCCAACTACAAAAACCCCTGTCCTAAACTTGTATCCTCTTATATCCTAATCTCTGACTATAAAGGGATATCAAACCAAGCGCACATCACATGGTATGAACTGCAACTACCGTAATCCACCTGACTGAGAGTAGTAATTATATCCCTGTTAGGTACCAGGATTTAACAAGAATGAAAATGGATAAACTAATTGTTGCATTAAAATCACCACACCCATAAAACAAACAAAATAAAGACACAAAACTAAGAAATAAGTGTGCAAAATATTTATTGCACCTTAACAAGTGGAATTGCAAAGGTCTTTGACTAGCTAGGTATCATGAATTAAACATGGTTAGTGGCAGTCTGAGTACCATAACCACTACAGCATGCTGTAGATGTTATGGTGCCAGGAGTCCACTGGTGGAGTATTATGGTTAAGAGTTAAACTATTTTCAAATGGTACTTACCTGGGCCCCCACCATTATACCTAAAGCATGGTTCCCTTCTGCATTCAACATATCAATTTTATCTGTATTTGGATGGAATTCATTGACTGAGAGCATAATGTAATAGTGATGCCCCAATGAAATCCATCCAGAGACATGTAACTGATTAATGTGGAAATAGAGACTTCTGTTTGAATAATATCTGACGAGAAGACCAGACTGCGGGAGCCCAGTAACTATGGTGCTAACAATTTAAAAGGACACTTAAAGGGACACTGTAGGCACCCATACCATTTCAGCTCATTGAAGTGGTCTGGGTGCAATGTCCCATGTCCTTTAACCCTGCAGTGGTAATTATTGAAATGGACCTTTGGTCCGGTATCTGATGTTGGACGTCCTAACGCTCTGCATGAGGACCTCCAGCATCAGATTTTTCTCCACATGAAATCATTGATCAAAGCTTTCCCTTGGGAAAATCCTAATGTGAGTGTGACCATTGCCATACATTCGCATTAGGTCTCCCCTGCCGGCTGACGTTGGCGGGGGAGGACCATGGTCAGAGCCTAAGACCGCGCGAGGGACATCGAAGCTGGATTCAGGTAAGTGACAGAAGGGTTGTAACCACTTCAGCGCCGCGGGAGGGGGGGGCAAGGTACATCCTAAGCACCAAACCAACTGTAGCTTAGTGAAGGGATTTTCATGTATGGATCATGTCAGTACAGACTGACTGACTGATATCATGTGAATAAACAATGTTAACATAATTATAAATTAAAAAGTAGTTTTTGTGTATAGGTCATGCCCCTACAGACTCACTGATCACATTTCTGCCATATACAAGTTAAATAACGTTTTATGGAGCCCTAGGCACACCTCCATTTGCTGAGACTCACATAACCTCCCAATACACTTCCTGAAAAAGAGCTTACCATTTTTTTTTTATCTTCCCTTATTGTACAGTGTTTTACTTTAGAATGTATTGCCTCCTGTTCTGCTAATTACCTGCTAGAGCATGCAGGAACTGCATGTGTGTCATTAGTGTTTCAATTAATAGAGCAGAAGACAATGACTTCTAAAGTAAACACACAGTGCTGTAAGATCTGATTAAAAATGAAAAAAAATTAATGGAGGCTGTGTGATTCACAGCCAGAGAAGGTGTTGCTAAGGCAGCATAAACAAACATTATTTACCTCCTAAATGGCAGAGAATTGAGCAGTAATAATGTAGAGGTATGATCTATGCACCAAAACTGCTTCAGTGAGAGACTGTCAGTCAGGGTAGAGGAAACTAAAGGCCCTCTACCCATGGATCGGACACTACAAGGTCGGCAGGCACAGGAGGAGGGGAGGGATGGAAGGTGTCTGACACACATGGAGAGGAGGGGGGGGACTGAGATATATGGAGGGCAGGGAGGCATAGACTACAATCAGTGGCGTCTCTAGGATTCATTTTTAGGGGGGGCACATCGTGGACCAGGGACAAAAGTATGGGGGCAGTTATAAAACATGTATGTATGTGTATGTGTGTGTGTATATATACACACTGTAACGGATCGACGGGCACCCCGACTGGGTACCTCCGTTGAAGGATGCTCCTAGTGTTTCCTGAGGACTCCAAGCACTGCAGCAGACACCATAACCACCGTGGACTCTTCCAGAAAGCAAAACAGGAACCAGCGCTTACAAGAACTTAGCAGTGAGGTAGCAATGGAATATGACAAGCATAGCAATCCCTTTTAGCAGATTCCCCCAATAAGAGACGGCACTCCAAATTGAGGGTAAAGTAGAACTCAGGTTTAATGGCAGGTACTCTGCTTTTATGCAGTGCTCCCCTGCAAAGGAGACCCACAGACAATTAGGCATTAACCAATCAACTATCGGTTACATCCCACATATTCATCGAACGCACTTCGACTTCTGTCGAAGTGTCGAAGTGAAACCGGGGTTGTGTTTCCGTGGTGTTATATTGTCTACCAGAGGTCTATTTTACACCCCAAAATTACAAAGTCCCGTTCGAACGTGTGTTCGAATCTTCGAACGGGACTTAGTCTCCAGCCGCAGTGTCAAAGGGTAGGGGAAGGTACAGCTCACCGCGGTCGACTGGATTAAAATGGCCGCCACCACGTGTTCGACTGTAATGGCGGCCACTTCGACGACTTCGGCACTTCGACTGCATCCGAAGTGCCAGTTTAAAAGTTGTAATACTGCTCCACAGTATTTAAAGGGCCAGGAACACCATATAAACATCCATTGTACCCAAATACCCTTCTTACAGGGTTAATACACCCCAGGGCCATAGTCGCAGGGCAGGAGGCTAGCAACCAGGCTTCTCCAGTTCACAGTGGCGAGGTTGGTTCCGCCACACACACTCTCCCTTAATCCCTATGCAAACTGCAGTCTTAGCCAGGTAGGTAATGTGTCACACCTTAGATGTAGCCACACCGTTCAGCTCGCATCTACCCCATGGATTGAAGAATCCAAGTCTTTTTTGCCCCCCCTACCATCGATGTCTCTGTTCCCCTTCCTTTTATGTCTTTTCTCCCCTCTTCTTCAATGTCGTGGATGTCATTTGTATTGTATGTAGTGTATGTATTGAATACATTATGTGTGTTTGTGTGTGTGTGTGTAATGAATGCAGTGTCTGTGTTTGTGTTGTGTAAGTAGTGTTTGTGTGGTGGATGCAGTGTCGATGCAGTGTCTGTGTAATGGATGTAGTGGATGTACATGTAGTTATGTCTGTGTAGTGCATGTAGTGTTGAATAATTGCTGGGGGGTGAGCCGTTCAAATTAAATTTGGCTTAACCCCCCTCCCTGCCTCTTACCTGTGGGCTGGAAGGGGATGGATAGTGTATAGGAAGGTGACAGTAGAGGGGGGCAGTGTGTAGGAAGGTGACAGTATTGCAGGGCAGTGTGTAGGAAGGTGACAGTATGGGGTTCAGTGTGTAGGAATGGGACAGTGTGGGGGAGCAGCGTGTTGGAAGGTGACATTGTGGGGGGCAGGGTGTAGGAAGGTGACAGTGTGGGGGGCAGGGTGTGGGGGGCAGGGTGGGGGATGACAGTGTGGATAGGTAGACTAACAGACAACATGCCCTCACTGATACACACTCACTGACAGCCATTGGCTCACACACTGTTTAACTAACACACATGTTCACTGACAGACACAGACACACACTGACACATGCACTCACTGGCATACACACACTCACTAACAGACACACTCAAAGAAACACACCGACAGTCACACACGCATTCAACGACAAACATACAGACGTCACTGACAGACGCAGACTCTCGCTGATTTGATGTACACACTTTTCCTGACAGACACAGATACATTCATTGACAGGCACACAAACACTCAATGACAAACATAGACTCTCACTGATGTGACAGAAACATACAAATTCACTGACAGAATGGAGACCTGCGAGTCTCGACATGTAACTTACCATATGTTGAAAAATTATTTGAAAATAATAAAAATCATATTTACAAATTCACTGACAGACATACACACTTTAACAAATTACTAATATTATTATTTTAATTTGTCCACCCAGCCTCTCTACCTTTCTGGAGTGCTGGAGCGGATCTGTACCTGGGGTTCAGTGGAGCTGTTTTGAGGCGGGCGGCTGTGAGCCCATTAGAGGCGGCGAGGGAGCTGTAATCCTCCTGCTCTACACACATTTACCGTCACACATAGGCACACAGCCCCACACACACACACACACAGCTACAGTCACATACAAGCAGACAGTCAAACACTCAGAGACAGACACACACACACGCAGTTATAGTCACGCACAGGCAGACAGTCTCACACAAATGGACACAGTTGAGCGCACACACACACAGTTGCCTCTATCCATTATGGGCTGTCCTGTGCAGCAGTTACCCCGACCAAAATTTTCCGGGCACCTTTAGCCCTGCCCTGCTGTCATTTGGCCCAGCCCCTGCCACAATGTGTTTTTTTTTTTTTTTTTTTTTTAATCCCGGGTGGAGGATTCATTATTTTACACCAGGGATTATTAAAAAACAAACAAACACGTTTTCCTTGTTAGTGTGCCTGCATTTGGGGGGGGGGAGGCAAGGAGCATGATGTAGGAGGGGCATGGCCCCCTCTGTCCCTCCCCCCTCTAGCGACGCCACTGACTACAAGAACTGACAGGCAGGAGGGGAGCGCTACCCCTTCTATTAGGCTATTAGAGCGCCTGCTACTTAGCTAACTAAGCTAATGGAAGTGGGAAGTGAATCTCCCCCAGCTGTTTCACTATTTTGAATTTTAAAAGTGCTAATTTCACAATTAAATTATCACTTTTATAAATGGGGATTTTAATGGGATACTCAACAGCCATATAGCAATTCAGCAAGCTGAAGTGCTCTATGGGTGTGGAGTGCTCCTTTACTATGGTATGGAACTCTAATTAGAACTCTTGCCATGTCCAATTAGTTTATGTATGAGGTTATAACCGTGTGATTTGCTGTTTAGCTTTTTGCATCTACGTGCAGGTATACCTAAAAAAGTAGGTATTGAGTGACTATATATATACACGTCTATATTATATACAAACACAGATAATCACACAGGCAATGGCTAGCTTTTTGTTCTTTAATTCTGGAGCTATACATGAGCAATTTCTGGCACTAAGAAAGAAAATCTAATTTCGAGCAGGTATGTTGGCCTTCATTTGGCAACCGGTCGTCAGTTCACCTAGCTCACTGTTTAGTGAATAAGGTCCCTCAGTCTGGACAATGTGTCGCCTTCAGTTTTTCTTAGAAGAGGTTTCCATAGTCATGATGCCTTCTCATGCCTTTCTTTGGTTTCATATGCATGCATTACATCCAGATTAACGGGCAGCCACTCGATGCCAAATCTTTGAAATGCCTCTGTAAGATATACCCGCCGTGACATTTGAGTTGCTGTATATTCATAGAAATTAGAATTGGAGTCTATAGCAGATAGACTTTTTAAAATATAAATTAGAATTGTAACTCCTCTTCATATCTTTTGCTGTAATACTTTGGGTATTCTTTTGTCCAAACTAAAACCAACATTTTAACAGATGTTAAGCACAACACAATGATTACACTACAAGGAGTCTTGGAGGAATACTTTATTTTAATTGTTAATAATTACTTGTAATATGTGCATAGTTCTTTCATTGCCATTACTGGACCAAAACAAACACAATACTCGGGCACAGTCTCCTCTACACAAAATTCACCCACCACACACACTCTTAACCAGCACACATAAACACACTCAGCCCCCCATAGAGCTCTCAGCTTCTTCTTCCACACACAGCACTCAGCCACTACACACCTGTCTAGGGTCCTGGGTAACCTTCATTTGTCTCTGTTTATGGTGATTAAATTAATGCAACTACGAGTTAACCATAGGTTACATAAGCAAGGGCACATCTAAGGCATTACCATAATTTGTAAAATATTTGCTTGACGAGCACCAGAGCTAAAAAGTTATTTAATCCTATGACCATGGATGTGCCTCTCAAAATTCTACACATATAAGTTCACCACCATTAAATAAATGGCATGGAAATAACTTAATAGTAACATATAATTCTCCTTAGACCATGGGAAGCCTACAGTTAGGTTTTGACGGTTTTGTGTGTTTTCTCAGATACAGTTTGATTGAAGATCATGTCAGTTAAATTCCAAAAAACACATGGGAATCCACCTGCTGGCTGTCACTGTCCCCGGGTATTGTAGTCTAGTCTAATGTTACATAACAAAAATACAGAATCAATATAACAAACAAATAGATTTTAATCAGCCATTATCTGCTTACAGTGATTTGGGGAAGTTTGAGACTTATCGTAGGGGACCAAAGAGCCTGATATGCAAAGTGTTATTGATAAGGTCAGTTGCTGACAGATGACAGATTTTTTTTTTTGCATGTACAATGTATTGTCATTACATGGAAATACTCCTGTCGAATACCCCAATGTACTAGTTAATTTCCTGTTTTATCAAAACAGTTATGTTTTTGTTCTACATTCAGTTTTCTTTTTTTTTATTTTGCAACTTGTTATGTAATTGCAAATGCCCATCTTGAATAATTCCATGTATAGGTTGGCAGATCATAATGAGGGTTGTAGCTCAAAGACAGCTGTCTACTGAGGTCTGCTGCTGCCTCTGCAAATATACTTTTTTTGTTTTAATAACTAATAAAATTGTTTGTGTTAATACATTTCACAAGTATTGATACATGGTTGTATGTCATTACAGAAATATCTACTATAAATCAGTTTGATGACAGTGTTTAAGATCAATTTGTGAAAAGCCAATACGTTAATGATATACAAAGGTAGACAAAAAGTAAAGTAATCCAGTCTATTTCTGAAAGAGGTGACCTGTCATCTTCCCATCGGATGCCGTCAATAGAAGAAAAGGAGTTTCTACAAATGGACGTGTGTGCAATATATTGGTCAGGATCTTTCTTGCACACCTCTCGAATGACCAAAGTGTTTTTGCTTTCTTCTCCATAATCTGTAGAATGTTTGTGTTCTTTTTGGAACCTGAAGCAAAAAGTTAGTACTCATGTCAGATTTGCATAGGACAGTGAATTCCGAACTACGGAACTAGTGATAGGTAACAACTCCAACTGCACATTCCGTTAATCATTCAATTATTAAGACTCATTTCATGTTATTGTAGATAATCAGTCATTCATATATATCTTCCACACATTCTTTAGGAGGTATATATCCTCAGTGAGATTTAAATATATATCTTCCATTTTCTGGGGCCTCTTTAAATCTAGAAACTTATCAACCCTTTTAGTGTCCAAACAGTGAGACCCAGCTATTGCTCTTTGGGAGGTTAAGGAGATATCCCTTAACAGTTCTTGTGTTTGTTTTTGTTGTGGAGTCTGTAGAAGTAGCAGCTGTGCAAACCTTTCATTGCTCTCTCACAAACAGCTGTTCTATATTCCAGTTTCTCAACCCAGTCCTCACAGCATACCCCCAGTCTTGGATTTAGACATTTCCCAATTTTATTCTCATAAGAAAATTGACTGTTTGGGTGTCTTGAGCACTGGTTTGGGAAGCACTGTTAATCCATAGCACAGCAGTATGATGTTGCATACCAACATTAATTGTCAGTCAACAACTTGAACATGACTAACAGAGTTATTCAATAAAGTGAAAATTGCTGGGAGTTCAAAGTCAATAAGTTGATCTTTGTGGATTGTGTCCTGCCCCCTCCTCCTTCCCCACCTGTACCCGTTATGGCATTGGCAGGCAATCAGTAGGGTACAGTCACAATATGTTTATTTTTTTAGAGGAACAGGCTGAATGGAAGGGGCTAAGAACTGGTGAGGGGAACTTGACAAGCTGCACTGGAAGGATGGAGTTTAAACATTAAAAGGTGTATTAAGGCACTTGGAAGCTCAGTGAGGGATATACGCACTGGAAATATTGCAGAGACACAAGGTAGACTTATTGTAACTGGAGGGGATAGGGGAACCAATGGACAATAGGTGGACTAAAAAAACATAGAAAAGAATCATGGGAAAATCAGAAAGTTAAGTATGGGGTGGTAGTGATAAGTGGAGGAAGAAAGCTTTGCAGATTGAGGGTATTTTTGTACAGATCTATAGATCATTTCGTGCAGATCGATATATCCCAAAACTGAATTCCGTAGAATTTAAGGCAGAATAGCAAAATCTAGGATAAACCGTTAAACAAAAGGCAAATATTTTTTCCATATTCACTAGGGATCTCCAGATCCCAAACCTAACTGTATTAACAAGGCAATCAAAAACATAAATATATTTCCTAGATTGACATGTAGAGAAACTAGCTTTGGATTTATGGAATGAGAAAGGCTCCCAGCATAGACAGAAATAGCGTGACACAAAATGGCACACTGCTCATCACTAATAACCGCTGAGGATATATATCAATTTAGCAGCTGCATTCATTTTAGTAAACACACAGGCGGGTGTAGGTGGGGAGCACCAGTGCAAATTGCTGGGTAGCCAGGAATATATTTTTTTAGCAGCAGGAGCTGACTGAGGGACTACCCCCATTCCTTCTTTAAATGCCCACATCCAAGTTAAAACAATACTGTCAGAGCCACCATTCGGCAAGCCTGTTGCACATTTAATTGTTTTGTTGGGCAGTAAGCAGGGTAGCAGAGGTATCAAAATAGCTGCATGCATATCTAAATGTCTGTATGCATGTTTGTAAGTTTATGTATCCTTATTTTTTATTTGTTATTTTTTTTTTATTAACACACTGGGAACTTAGGTTGTCTATTTATTTTAATGCAGGTGTATATGTCCACTTTGTTTTTGTAAATTGCCACAATATATCACAGTGCCACTCTCAATTCTGGGCTCTGGATCCAACCCTGGTTAAAGAGATGTATACAACAAGGTTGTTTGACAGGTTTTGATACCACACGAATGTAATGTGCCCACGGGTTGAATAATGAAGACGTCTGCTAGAGACGCTGGGGTAGGCAATCTTCGGCACTCCAGATGCGGTGGACTACATCTCCCATAATCCTTTTACAGTCATAATACCTGCAAAGCATCATGGGAGGTGTAGTCCAAAATATCTGGAGTGTCGAAGATTGCCTACTCAAGATGCAATCATTTCTTTTGCAACTAATATAAATCTGGATTGAAACAAACAGCCTCCACGATGGACTGACTGGAGAGGGAGTCTCATTCCCCAAAGTTATGAATTCAATACAAAGCAGTAGCATAGATGGGCCAGCATTCTCCCCTGTATTTCGCTATAGAAGAAAAGGTGGTGGTCTTGAGCAAAAAAGGTGAGCAGTGGAGAGAACACAGCAAGCAAGAAGTTTGTGGTGATGGAGCGGGTCGAAAATTATAACCCTGCCCACTCTCTTTTAGGAGAAAGGATTGGCCAAAAATCCTAGACATAATTTATTATAGTCAGAAACATTCGTGCAAACCAAAGAAAATCCGGTGTGATAGCGGTAAGTATCAGAGCAGCAGGGAATGCAGAAGGAAGCACATCATCATTTATTTGGCTTAGATATGAAAAGAAAAAACAAACAAACAAACTAACAAAAAACACAGGGGTTTTACTTTACCTTTAAAAATAAAATTCAGAAACAAAATCAACACACTCTGGCAATTTGTATGTATTTTTTTTAGATACATTTAACAATTGCACTAAACTGATTGGACAACACTTTTTATTTATTAAAAACTTTTGTATTGATGCATGTTGGGGTTCTCTCTGTACAAACACTAAACGCTATCTTAATTTTGCGACAGGATACAGCTTTGAACTAGCACTGGCTTGCAATAAATTAAACAAAATAACACTATATCAAACAATTCAGTGAAAGTGAATTAGCTTGTTACGTAAAACCAACAGCATAATTTCCTAAAGGAAAAAAAAAAGAATGTTACACAGAAAGCATTCGGTTGGAAAAACTTGACAGATTAACAGCTCTGTAAAATACGCAGAGGTTACGTTTCTGCCTCTTTTGGCACTGAGCAGATTTTCTTTTTAGAATCCAAGCATTCGATTGGGCTAGTTAGAATATTCTCAAAGTGGTTTCAAGCATGAAATTCAGAGTTAAATATTCTTGTGGAATGTTGTGTTAAAAAAAATAAATAATAAAAAAAAAAACAGTAAGTAAGTATGAATATTGTAGAGTGTGAGATGTTAAAGAAACTTAACATGAAATATAAGAGACCATGCCATTGGTTACACACAAATAGGTGACTATTGTGATTGCATTAGTACACTTAGAAATTAAAGGGAATCACTGTTCTTCATTGTACGCTACCCACCATGTTAGAGTTGGCTCTGGACAACTTGTTACTTCTACTTCCAAAGTCACCGGGGAGCCTTCTTTAACAGTGATATTAGGCAGGGGCTTGGAGAAGCCAGAGGTCTGACCTGCAACATTAACGCTGCTGTGTTTTTCTGAAACGCTTTTAATCGCTTCTTGTGTCACCATATGTCTCTGGCAGCTTTTGGCTGGGTCTGATTGAAACACGAGACTTGAGAATTCATCTGGGGTTGCATGCAGCCTATCTTTAGGATTAGATGTATTACTGGGGACATGCAATTGTTCTGTTTTTTCCATGCTTGTGTAAACAGAATGATGTTGCATGTGAGTTTCATGCACTTGATTTGACATGCTGTAGTTAGGTTTAGATTTTGCAGGAGACGTATTTAACAAATATCGGGTTTCGTTGCCTACGGTTGAAAGAAGCGCGGAGGGAGATTCTATTTTATAAGAAACAGTGGGAGAATAGAATCTCTCTGCAAAGCTCGAAGTCCTTTCCCTTTTAACGTGGGAAGTGTCAGTATAAGCAATGGGGGTTACGATATCTGAGCCTGCGTCCGTTACCCTTTTGCCGCTCGAGTTCGTCTGCATATGCATGCTGTATGAGCTAACATGCATGCTGTGGGAGCTATAGCAATGCTGCTCTTCCTGCTCGGTTTCAGATTGAGGGAGGTTGGATTCGGGTGTTTCAGCAAGCGGAGGCAGGGAGATGTCATCGGGCGATATGCACTCATATTCATCGCCAGACGCAGCTTCCTCTGCTAGGGATTCAGGCCGCAAATCCATGTCTGTTAGCATACTACCGTCTTTGGCAGAGGATGGTAGATCTATGGGTTGGGACGAAAGTTCTTCGGAGGCAGGATTCGTGGGCGTTTCCAGCATTTTACATGGTTCCTTCAAGAAAGTAGAAGAAATAACATAAATAAGATCTTGTTGTTTGTTATTGCAGATGTTACAAAGTGGCAAAATGTCTCTCGTGTACGAAGTTTAAGCTTGAAAAATGCCAGTATACATAGTTACATACAAATAGGCAGATTTAAAAAATAAATAAAAAAAAGCAATTTGGAGTAATTCTGGAGAAATTTGTAGCAATGACAAGACCTTCCAAAGGAAAATACATTTACCCCCCCCCCCCTAATTTTTCGTAATTCAAGCATCTTAGAAGCTGAGAGTGATAGGAGTTAAAGACCACAGCACCTTGAATTAGGTAACTCCTAAACCAAAGTCCCTCCTTTACATATTCTTAAACATGTATCACTGTGTACACTGCCATACCATGCCCTTTTACAGCACTGATGCTCATTGTAGTTGTGTACTCATCGTTATAGTGACCACTATAAATATTACAATGCTAAAATGCTGCTGCAGCCTTTTAATGTGAAAACTCTTTAGCAGGGGTGCCCAGAAGGTAGACCCATAGATGTTGAAGAACTACAACTCCCATGATGCTTTGCATGCCTTCAAAATGACAAAGCATGATGGAAACTGTAGTTTTAAGACATCCGGGGATCTGCTTTATAGCGTTACTATAATGACCGTTGCATTTTAAAGATGCTGTTTAAAAGAGAACCACCGTTTCTTTGGAAATTGCATCACAGAAAAAAAAATCACAGAAAAGTCACCAATACCTTGTGTTAACCGAACTTTCTTGTTATGCACTTTCTTTTTCCATTTCTATTAAATATTTAGCAAATTACATCACAAACCTATTTAGCGCAATCATAGCCAGGGCACACGTGGTGAATAAAGAGGAGAAATACAAACTTTGTTTAATTACTCCTCTTCTCTCTATTTTTTCTCTATACAAAGGACGGAGCTTGTATCAATGACCGACAGGGAGCTAAAACAGAGGCCCCCAGATGCAGGATAAAAAGGTGTGGATTTCTACATTTCAATTTATTTTCCACACCTCACAAACACATATTTGGTAAATATGAGAAAACATATTAAAAGGAAACTATAGGGAAACAAAGTTGTTTTCCTGGTACTTTAACTATTATAGTGCCCACTAGGTGGTGCAGAAGGGGTTAAAAAAAAAAAACCTTCTACACTTACCCGATTCCATCGCTGATGTCCCTCGGCGCTAGTTCAGGCTCCGCCTCTGCTCCTCCACTGCCGACGTCAGCTGGCGGGGAACCTAGTGTGCATGCTCGCCGATTGCCGTGTTCGCAATAGGATTTTCCCCATAGGAAAACATAATACAATGATTTCCTAGGGGGTTTAGGGTGACTCTGGATAGCATAGTGTGAGGACGTCTACCGTCAGTTAGGTGACCAAAAATCGCCTAACCACCCAGCCACTTTATAGGGATTTAACCCTCCAAGGCAATTATTGCAGTTTCTCAGAAACTGCAATAATTACCACTGCGTGGTTAAGGGACCTAGAACACTGCACCCAGATCACTTCAATTAGCTGGAGTGGTCTGGGTGCCTATAGTGTCCCTTTAATATTTCAATTCCCTTTATTTTATTTTTAGTGGCAGTGTGGCGCTGTTCTGAGAAATCTTAGGTGGCTTACTAATAATCTATTCAACTAAAATGTAATTTACAACAAGAACAATGTATCTCATTTACACAGAGCTCTGTTATACACTCAGAAACACCAACAACATGGAGCTATTAGAAAAGAGGGACAGAGGAATTTGTGCCCAAAATAGAGACTCTCTCTCCTTAATAGGGACACTCGGGAGGTACGTATTTGACTAACAGAGGAACATTTCAAATGGTCAAAGATGTCCTGGAATATTCTTTAATAATAACCCCATATGGATTTTTATATATTGTATGTCACATATATACCTCAATGCACCTTCTGGTCCAGAGTATCACAGCTGTCATCTCTGTGAGTCATTCATACAGTCTAATTTAGTGAAGGAATAGGATGATTAATGGCTCTGCTTCATACGGTTATACAACAGCAACTTATATCAGCATTTATATATAGTACAAGCCCACAGAACTGGAACTGATCTAGACTATTATTAGTGAAACCAGACATACTGCTTACAGCCCTCCTTAGAAACAAAAAAGCTATCTATATATGTCTACATTTCATATTTTATAGTAAATTATAAAACAAATAATACTTCCATATTACAATAGCATCAAGCCTATAAATTACCATTCTTTTAATACAATCTGCTAAGAAGTTACATAGTTACATAGTTAGATAGCTGAAAAGAGACTTGCGTCCATCAAGTTCAGCCTTCCTCACATTTGTTTTTTGCTGTTGATCCAAAAGGCAAAAAAACCCAAAAAAAAAACCCAGCTTGAAGCACAATTTAGCAACAAGCTAGGACAAAAAAATCCTTCTTGACCCCAGAATGGCAGTCAGATTTATCCTTGAATCAAGCAGTTATTACCCTACATTGAAAGATTATATCCTTGAATATTCTGTCTTTGCAAGTATGCATCTAGTAGCTGTTTGAACATCTGTATGGACTCTGATAAAACCACTTCTTCAGGCAGAGAATTCCACATCCTGATTGTTCTTACAGTAAAAAAAACTTTCCTTTGCCTTAGACGAAATCTTCTTCCAGTCTAAACGCATGGCCTCGTGTCCTATGTAAAGTCCGGTTTGTGAACAGATTTCCACACAATGGTTTGTATTGGCCCCGAATATATTTGTATAATGTTATCATATCCCCTCTCAGGCGACGTTTTTCTAAACTAAATAGGTTTAAATTTGTTAACCTTTCTTCATAGCTGATATGTTCCATTCCTTTTATTAATTTTGTAGCCCGCCTCTGCACTTTTTCTAGTGCCATGATATCCTTCTTTAGTCTTTAGGTGCCCAAAATTGCACAGCATATTCAATATGTGGTCTTACCAGTGATTTATAGAGAGGCAAAATGATATTCTCGTCCCGAGAATGAATGCCCTTTTTCATGCATGACAATACCTTACTGGCCTTGGCCACTGCTGATTGACATTGCACATTGTTGCATAGTTTGTTGTCTATAACAATTCCCAAGTCCTTTTCGTGTGTTGTTATCCCTAATTCACTTCCATTAAGGGTATACGTTGCTTGTGTATTCTTTACGCCGAAGTGCATAACTTTGCATTTTTCAACATTAAATTAAGTATTTATAGTAATTAAGTATTTATTAAGTATTTATTAAAATTATATTAATGTACTTACCACTGCCATGTAACCAAATATAGTCTTACATCTCTATATACAGTGAGGGTAAAAAAGTATTTGATCCCCTGCTGATTTTGAACGTTTGACCACTGACAAAGAAGTGATCAGTCTATAATTTTAATGGTAGCTGTATTCTAACAGTGAGAGACAGAATACCAACAAAAATAATAAAATCCAGAAAAACACAAAAAAGGAGTCAAAAAAAGTTATAGATTGATTTGCATGTCAATGAGTGAAATAAGTATTTGACCCCTTGACTTAGTACTTGATGGCAAAACCCTTGTTGGCAAACACAAAGGTCAGACGTTTCTTGTAGTTACCCACCAGATTTTCACACATCTCAGGAGGGATTTTGTCCCACTCCTCTTTGCAGATCCTCTCCAAGTCATTAAGGTTTTGAGGCTGACGTTTGGCAACTCGAACTTTCAGCTCCCTCCACAGATTTTCTATGGGACTAAGGTCTGGAGACTGGCTAGGCCATTCCAGGACCTTAATGTGCTTCTTCTTGAGCGACTCCTTTGTTGCATTGGCTGTGTGTTTTGGGTCATTGTCATGCTGGAATACCCATCCACGACCCATTTTCAATGCCCTGGCCGAGGGAAGGAGTTTCTCACCTAACATTTGATGGTACATGGCCCCATCCATCGTCCCTTTGATGGGGTGCAGTTGTCCTATTCCCTTAGCAGAAAAACAATCCAAAGCATTATTTTTCCACCTCCAAGTTTGACAGTGGGGATGGTGTTCTTGGGGTCATAGGCAGCATTCCTCCTTCTCCAAACACGGCGAGTTGAGTTGATGCCAAAGAGCTTAACTTTGGTCTCATCTGACCACAACACTTTCACCCATTTCTCCTCTGATGTAAAAAAGATGTAAAAGATTAAATCCTACTTTCCATCTAAGGATCCAGAGTCCAGAATATGTAGCAGATAAGCAGTGTGCTGAAAGTGTTACCACTCCCTTGGTGCAGTAGAAATTCAGAAAATGTCCAAGGATCTAGCCGAAATGCTGCAAGTTCAAATGGAGGGATGACAAAGCACTTAACTGCCAAAGGTGTCTGCCTGGAAAGATAACATGTAAGGCTTCTAACTCATCCACGCGTTCCACCCGTACTCAGCGGGCTTTTTCAGACACCTTTGGCAGTTAAGTGCTTTGTCATCCCTCCATTTGAACTTGCAGCATTTCTAGATCCTTGGACATTTTCTGGATTTCTACTGCACCAACGGAGTGGTAATACTTTCAGCACACTGCTTATCTGATAAATATTCTGGGCTCTGGATCCTTAGATGGAAAGTAGGATTTAAACACCATCTTTTTTACCGTGTATGAGTTTTTTAAAGGATTTAAAGTTTTAATTTTACATGATATTAATAAACTGTGTTGCACTTTCTCTGCTTGGTTTGTATCTTTGAAGATACTTTACTGTGATCACTGCTGTTGGATACAAAGTTTACACAGAATACTCCTAATTTCCTAAACCACCGCTGTGGAGGTGGAAATCATACACATTTACCTCAATACCCAGCTTCCCCACAAACACTGATTTGGGGCTATTGCACAGCGCTGACATTTATCTACTTTTGGACATTCTATCACATAGGTTTGCAGAATAACCTTTTATGTCTGGCAACTAAAAAAAATCTTATCTTTAGACTTTTAATATTTGGTGTCATACAGATGATTTAATTTTATATTGCGCTTTTTTGTTCTATTTTTTGTGTATTCTAATTGTTTTCTTGGTGACTATGGTCCCAGCTGCCTTAAGATGCCCGTGTAGTTTTGGGCATCGTTCTCATGATCATTGAAACTCCTCAGGTGAGATCTTGCATGGAGCACCAGACCGAGGGAGACTGACAGTTATTTTGTGTTTCTTCCATCTGCGAATAATCGCATCAACTGTTGTCACCTTCTCACCAAGCTGCTTGGCGATAGCATTGTAGCCCATTCCAGCCTTGTGTCGGTCTACAGTCTTGTCCCTGACATTCTTGGACAGCTCTTTGATCTTGGCCATGGAGGAGAGTTTGGAATCTGATTGATTGATTGCTTCTGTGGACAGGTGTCTTTTATACAGGTAACGAGCTGAGATTAGGAGCACTCCCTTTAAGGAGTACCGTACGGGACACTCCACAGAGGCAGCCCTATGATAGATGCAACGCTTAAGGGCTGGTGCTCAATCCGCTACTCAAAAAATGTACTATGTCCCCAAATCCATTGACACCCATAACACACAACCCGGAACTTGCGGACGGCCTGCGACCGGCCAAAGTGGTCGGCTTTCAGGCTTCGGACTGGACACGTATCCATCACTGGTGCACCTCGACTCAACTAAAGACCCTTCCGAACTGATCCCTTGACGGACAGCTGAGCCCCATGGAAAGATTTTGATACCACCAAATACGCTTGTATTACACATCCACGGCGGGGCAAACCCAGTTCCAGAAACCACTTACACAATTTGAACAACTGTGCAAGACTCGTGAACTATTGTACAAAGGGATCTCCACCCTCTACACTATGCTTCTTACAGGATGTGATGGACAGCCACCTGGGTTCACCTTGAGATGGGAGAGTGCTGTAGGGGAGACACTTACTGAAAGTGAATGGGACAAAATTTACACCCTGACACATAAGTGCTCCATTAGCTCTAAGTAACAGGAACTAAGCTACAAGCTCTTAACACTCTGGTACCGGACATCAGACGTCCTACACCACATAAACCCAGAGACCCCAGCGGTCTGCTGGCGCTGAAGAGGAGAAGAGGGCACAAACCTCCACATCTGGTGGTCATGCCCAGTGATTTCCCCTTACTGGGCTATGGTGCACGCTAAAACCCGCAATATTACAACTTCTTCAGATGCTTCTACACCATAAACCAGTCCCATTGCCTCATACAAGAAGTCCATAACTATCCACCTACTCACAGCAGCAAAATTCCTAATCCTGACACTATGGAAACAGATGGGTGTGCCTACCTTCCAGCAATGGGCCACCAGGGTCAAAGAGATCCATAGCATGGAGACCTGAGAGGCTGCTCTGACAAATATGCCTTGACTTGGTACCCATGCATGCACTATATCTCCAGGACTTGTCCCTAAAAAACACAAACTTTCCCGCATCCAGACGAGCCCGTCCTCCAAGCCAGAGTGCAACTCATGACAGAGCAGGCGACACACCTAGACCTTTATAGCAGGGGAGAGCCAGACCACCCAGAAGACTAAGCCACACACTTTCTCCCCCCCTTTATCCTTCTTTTTTCTCTTCCCTCTCTTTCCTACTCTCTTCCCTCACTCGCTCTCATACTCCCATTCACTCTCATACAAGCGCATCTTCTACATCTTCCCACAACCTTACCCCTGAAAGCCACCCTTCCCAGCTCCCACCTCCCTTCTTACCCACTCTCCCTACCCAACTGAACACCAATTTGAACGCAATTGCTCACCTACAGCCCAAATACAACTACCAGATGATGCCCGCAATGTTTAACCTAAGACCAAATCAGAGACACATGAAATATGGCACGACTCAGATACGAAGCTACGTAAAGCGCATCACTCACTGTATCCTTAGATAACAACTGAACTAACAGTAAGACCACAGATGCATAATACATGTGACCAAAGTTCTAACATATGCTTTAAGTTCTTCCATTTCTATTTCTCTCCTATGTGAAAAAACTAAACTCAAATAAAGATTGTAAAAAAAAAAAAGAAATAAAGTCTGTTCATTTTTATTTTGATTCCTCATTCTTCTGGATACCAAGTTGTTCCCGTGAACCTTCTTCAAGCTAACCCATTTGTGGATGAAATGCACCTATAGTTCAGAGCCAATCTTTAAAATGGCTCTGTGAATTGTGAGTGTTCCATTTTACTTAATCGCCTCGCTATTTGTGTTTACAAATTACACTACTTTTTATGTCTTTATTATACAGGGTCAAATTAGGGTTTTAATTGAAAAAAAGACCCATCTATTATAAACTGAAAAGGTAAATTATAATTATTGTGTGCGCGTTTACCTTTTTTGTTTGGAAGAAAATGGAGTATATCCACCCTCCTCACAAGGTTGAATAATGATCACTGAATCAAATTTATAACACAATTAGGAGAACACATACATTGTATCAATGGTTCTGTTGTTGTTTTTTAAATCTAATTAACAATTTGTTAATGAGAAATACCTGCAGTTTTTCCTCAAGTTCCTTTAAGTATATGTATAAATCATTCACAGAGTGAATACTTTCTTTGTGTTTTGTGATTGTCTTCTCTATATACTTCATCCCTTCATCGGGTCCTGGAAAAACATCAAAATAAAATCTGAAACATGATAAATGTATATTAAGAACAAGACTTATTGTCTCATCATGCATAATTCTTTTGCATTTTTGTAACTCATTTTAATGTTGTTTTCATTTTGCCATCATGTTAACCTTGTAGAAAAGCTCACAGTAGGACTGTGGTTTTCAACCATTTGGCCTTATTCCTCTCCAAGATCAGAGAAACAACTTGCTTGTTTTCCATCCGATTCCCAACCAACTGCAAGCTGTCTGCTATAATGGGTGAGGTGGGTCGCTTGCCGATCTTACACTGGAAACTATCACGCCCATGATTGAGGGGTCATTAATGAGGGTCCTGGACAGGGTGCAAATTCTTCAGTAGAATCATTGAATAATCATTCTGAATACGGACCTGAGACCTGTGCTTTCCACTGATTGCTTTTACTATTTTTCCAGCCGGCCACAATTTTTAGAAATAGTTTTTAACAAACTAAATGAAACTGTTTTGTTTAAAGAGCTGAACGCTTTAGACTCGATATTATCCATATAATTTACCGTATTTTTCGCTCCATAAGACGCACTTTTTTTCCCCTCAAAAGTGAGGGGAAATGTCTGTGCGTCTTATGGAGCGAATATGAAGCTTTACTTACCTGTCTTGCAGCGTTGTCCGGCAGCACAGGGCGCACCGCGGTAGTGGAACTTGAATTTCATGTTCCGGTTTCCGGCGGGACTGAAAGGAAGTGTGCACAAGCTGAGTGCGCACTTCCTTTCAGTCCCGCCGGAAACCGGAACATGAAATTCAAGTTCCACTACCGCGGTGCGCCCTGTGCTGCCGGACAACGCTGCAAGACAGGTAAGTAATTATGGGACAAGGGGAGGGGGACAGTAAGGGGGGGAGGGGGACAGTAAGGGGGGGAGAGGGACAGTAAGGGGGGAGGGGGACAGTAAGGGGGGAGGGGGACAGTAAGGGGGGGGGGGTGAAGTCTATGGGGGGGAGATGAAGTCTATGGGGAGGGGGTGGATGAAGTCTATGGGGAGGGGGTGGATGAAGTCTATGGGGAGGGGGGAGATAAGGTCTATGGGGAGGGGGTGGATGAAGTCTATGGGGAGGGGGTGGATGAAGTCTATGGGGAGGGGGTGGATGAAGTCTATGGGGAGGGGGGGGATGAAGACTATGGGGAGGGGGTGGATGAAGACTATGGGGAGGGGGTGGATGAAGTCTATGGGGAGGGGGTGGATGAAGTCTATGGGGAGGGGGTGGATGAAGTCTATGGGGAGGGGGTGGATGAAGTCTATGGGGAGGGGGGGTAGATAAGGTCTATGGGGAGGGGGTGGATGAAGACTATGGGGAGGGGGTGGATGAAGACTATGGGGAGGATGAAGACTATGGGGAGGGGGGGATGAAGACTATGGGGAGGGGGTGGATGAAGTCTATGGGGAGGGGGTGGATGAAGTCTATGGGGAGGGGGTGGATGAAGTCTATGGGTAGGGGGTGGGTGAAGACTATGGGGAGGGGGTGAGTGAAGACTATGGGAGAGAGGAGAAGACTATGGGAGGGGGGGGACACTATGGGACAGGGGAGGAAAAATATTCTGTACAAACTGTCCCATAGTAAGAAACACTATGGGACAGTTTGTTCAGAATAATTTTTTTCTGGGTTTCTTCCTCTAAAAACTAGATGCGTCTTATGGTGAGGTGCGTCTTATGGAGCGAAAAATACGGTATTTGGGTTTCTCAGTGAATTGATTTTTTTCTTTCTATATATAGACTTAATGTCTTACCATATATATGGCTGGCAATATTAGTCATTTCCTGTATCCTTTCCTCTTGTTGAGGGACGGTCGGTTCTACAAACTTGTTAAATTGTTTAAGGAGAATTTCTATGGCTTCCACTGTTTTACATTCTGCTGAATAACGTCCCACTCTGACAACTGTAGCGCAAGCTTCTTCACTCCAAAACTGGCACTGAAATAGAGTGTAAAAAATATATATTATGGCAGTGCATCATGGGAAACAGTTCACAACAGTTAGAACTCTGTAGATCATCCATCAGTGTGATAAAGTTGCAGGTACAGGTTCCATGTAATGTGTAGGATTTTAGGGAGAAAATGTATCTCTTAAACGAACATTGTATCTTTACACTGGAAACTTAAATCGAGTTTTCTAATCATATATATTCACTATTAAACCAGGAATGTGACTCTCTGTTTACTTATCGTTGTAAAGAACCAAAGGTAAAAAGACAAGTATATTTATCAGCAGGTCAGCTGTAGCTTGTGCAGTTTTACTGAGCATTAGGTTTTTAAAAAAATAATATAAAAATAAAGACTACAGTCCTTTACAGTCTTGGATTCAGTGGGACAGTCACAATTTCGGTCCATTGTCATTTAATCATAGGTTTAATTTTGGGTGAATAAAAACAATTAATGTAATATTGTAAATATGCATCCAGACCACTTCAGCTCATTGAAGTGGTGTGGAGACATATTCCCAGTTCCCTTAACCCTACAAAGGTAATTATTGCAGTTTTTATTAAAGTGCAATAATTACCTTTGTCAGTTAATTCCACCTATACTGTCTGTCTGCCAGACAGCCACTAGAGGCACATCCTGGTCATGAGGAAGTCCAGTGTCACCCGCTGGCTGACATCGGAGGGAGATGAGCGGAGGTGGAGCCCCAGGCAGACATCGGCACTGGACTCAGGTAAGTCACAGAAGGAGATTTTAACATTTACTGCACCATGGGGGGATTGTAGGGGCGGGGAAGGGTGACCAAGGGGAGGCACTTAAGGGAGCTTTAGTGCAAGGAAAACAACTTTGTTTTCCTGGCACTATGGTTTCCCTTTACCTCTCGTTTACAGTAGCTCTCTGCAATCAATTATTTTGTTTGGTTCTCTAGTGGTCAGAGCACATTGGTGGTCGATTACCTCTTCCATTATATGTTGTAGATCTTCTGCCATTTCAAGGTTCTGTTTATATTCTTCCACAACAAAGTTGAAGTCATTCACTTTTTTCAGCAAATCACATACTGCTTCCTTAAAAACATCTGCTTTATCAGCTTGCTGAGAGACAACACCTGTAAAGGTCTTCTTTTCTAAATTATCAATTTTTTTCTTTAAAACCTAAACGGAAAAATAAAAACATCGCAACGTAACTAGTGCGTGCATAGCAAGAATAATGTATGCAAAGCTAAAGGGACAACCACGTGGCTGTGTACAAATCTTCATATTTTTGGAGAGAGAGATTGAGAGAGGGATGGACAGAATACATATTGGTGAAATGTTTATAAATAGAAAATTACGAGTTCTGGAGACACACTAATAAATATCCCTTGTAGTATTTTTTTTTTTTTAAATTAAGGTTAGAGCCTTTAGCCTTGTGGTCTATCATTATATCTACATATCATGTGTATCATTATATATATTAACAATTACAAACTAAAACATTTAACTCTGAACAAATTGAGGGTTCTTTCACATGATGAAGTTGAACGATACCATAGCCTACTACTGCATTTAATAGATTTTAAATTAGCCCGATACTAAAGTTAAAATATAGTACGTAAATTCTATTTTGAACATGCTAACATTCTCCTGCAGTTTACAGCCCCTATATTAAGACACATGTATGAGTGGGAGGGGTGTGACCCAGAAATGCACTAGGGGAACTGAGTCAACCAGCCATAGCAAGCAGACACGTTTTAAGAAATCTCTGCAATATCTCATAGAAATATACGCGATATCTACACTAGTCAGACATCCATTCTCAAATGAAGACATTTTCACATTGCACCAGAGGGACTTGGAATTTTTGATCTGTGAGCTTGCATCCTTCTCTGCCAATACCTATGGCCTAACTATTCACTGCATTCATTCACAGATTTTATATTTTGAAGTAGTGTTTCAAATTAGTTAATATTTTCCATAAGATTAAAATATCAAAAACTGTAGATATATATACACACATTTCTCAAAATATTAAAATATTATTAAAAATACTAAATCATTTGAAAAGCGTATTCAAAAATACTAATTTGAGGCGCAAGGCTCCTTTTTGATAAATCAGCACATCTTTTTTTGCTTTCTTGTATGCATCCATACATCAACACCCTACTTTGGTCCAGAGGCCCTAACCAACCCTTGAAATCTGCACCACAATTATGGTCTTGGGCTGTGCTCTGCTCCCTGTGCGTAGAAATTGTTTTTGTGGAGTACAAACATCTGCACGTCCTAAGTTTGCACTCCCGCCATTAAGCTTCTATTACATTTTATGTTTTTTTTTTTAATTTTACTGCCTCAGGGCTACTGGTGGCCATTATTTACGGAGCAGTGATAGCCCACATGCTTGAAAAGTTGGCCTGCTCTTTATACCAACTTGACACTTTGTGGCTTTCTGGTAAATCACCCCAGTACTTCACTCCAGGGAACCTACCTGCCTTTTGCCTAGATCTTTTGGACTGGTGGTAGTTCCCCCAGTTTGCCTACTCTAAACATCGGAGACTACTCTAACCTTCACTCACATACTCATTTGTTAAGCCTCAGGGCGCAGCTGATATACAGTGAACAGAACAGAGCTCTAATCTAACATACACTTGTGACTTGGGAGATTTTGCACATTTTGGCAAGGAAACAAAGGTTGATACAGCTTTAGAGATATATTAAAGGATCACTATAGTGTCAGGAAAACAAAACGGTTTTCCTGACACTATAGTACCCTCAGGGTCCCCCTCCCGTTGAGCAGAAGGGGTTAAAACCCCTTCAGTTACTCACCTTCTTCCACCGCCGGGCTCCCTTACCTCTCCTCCCCCGCCGACGTCAGCACCCCCGTCTGACATCAGCGGAGCGGAATGCGCATTTCCTATGGACACTATGCGTGATGGAGGCATAATATGCCTCCAGCGTCGCAGATGCGCCTCTAGTGGCTGTCCGGAAGACAGCCACTAGAGGCTGGCCTAACCCCAGTTTCTCTGAAACTGCTATGTTTACAGCAGGCGGGGTTAACCCTAGAGAGACCTGGCACCCAGACCACTTCATTGAGCTGTAGTGGTCTGGGTGACTATAGTGTCCCTTTAATAATATCAATGCCACTCTCAGCTAATTCTTGACAGTGGCTGTGTCACCATGTTTGTTACAGTCTGCAGAAGGGTTCTGTTATATTACATTTACCCTCTGTTTCCCTCACTATTCCTCACTCCCCTTCTCTAGTACTCTTCTTGACTAACCACATCACTGTAGAAAACATTCTCACTAAATATCGTCTTTAAGTTCTGCCAAACAATCTTGTTGTACTAGCTTTTATCTAATTATTTCATTTATTTTTGGGCCTGTGTTGATGTCATTACTTAGTTACAGAGGAAACAAACACGTCATATTCATCGTACTTGGATACAGGCTCAATTGAACATATTGTATGGAGTGCTTTCTATAATCTCTTTTAAATATATTTAATACTAAAAGCACTCACTGCATTTTGAGATTGACAGTCTTTCTGTTTAAGACAAACAGGCAGCTATAAAAGACGTATTCACCAAACATACCATTTAAATATTACTTGCTGCTGAGCTGAATATATGGAAAGGAATCAAGTAAAATTCTATAGATTTTATAAAATATGTTATAACACATGTCACGGATTTCAAAATATAAAGTTGTGGAGAGAGGAGAAAGTAAAACTAGTATTAGTTGGATTTGTGATGAATTTACTTTATGTTGTATGGATGTAGAACATGCAGGATTGTGTAATTTATAAGGTTAACCGGCAAACTGATTTGTATGGGTTTTCTTTGGGGAGAGGTCCAGTCTTTGATATTGAGCTTTTATGAAGCCCCTTTCTGCCAAACACACATAGTGAGGAGTACCCTAACCATCATGTAATACTACCTGCATCTGTGTTGCAGCTAAATGGTAAAGGTTACTTTATATAGAGGATGACCAAGGGGACTTTGGAACAAAGAGATTAATTATTGAGAAGCTAAGAGCAGCCTAAATTATTTTATGTTTGCGGAATTATCTATTAGCTCCTCCTTAACATCATAACATACCCGTGGGGATGTACTACCAGGAGGTAAAATGGATAACAACATACCCCAGACCTTAAAAAAACAGACTTGTTTTCCAAACAAGGGGTCCCAATGTCCAGGACAAAACTATATGTCCCACAACTAGTCTGGTTTACCATACAACTGGACACCACTTTATTGCAGTCCAGTCTCCCTGACAAAGATCTGGGGGATTCTGGTAGACTTGGACAGGCTGTTTGGTCACAGCTCCTCTTCACGCAAGGACCTTCTGCCCCTCCTTGGTTCACAAAAATTTGTCATGTGCATAATGCCTTAAGGTCACGTCATTATTTTAACTTAGGCTACTTTACCTCTTGTCAGGTCAATAGTAAATTTTCACTCAATCCGCAAGCCTGGCTGATCTAACCAAGTGACACGAATTTCACTTATTTATAATAGGACCATAGTTATTCCCCTGTTGACAACCATTCACCAGTCATTTGGATGGATGTTGTAGCCACACTGGCTTTACAACTACATTTGATGATGTGTGGTTTAGAGACATGTGATCTCATCATGCATACACAGTAGCAGCTGCTAATACTCAGGGAAACTTATGGCAAGGCCAAGCAGTCAATGCCCCTCAGACATGGCAGCTTGAGATATCAATAACAACGGTTCTCATTTTAATAATCACAAGGATGGTTAGACGATTCACCTCTCTGACAGCTAACCATCAGTTTTCTCTGGTTTGTGTTCACTCTGGCTGTTGTAACTCAGCAGTTGATGCTCTGTCATGTTCTCATTTTCTGGACTTCTTTATACTAGACCCGACTGGCAGGAAACACAATAAAACCCCAGCTCTCAAAGTCCTCATTGACTAGCGCGTTTACTGGTCAGAGCTGGTTGCTGACACAAGCTGCCCTATCCTCAAACACACTAAGAACATATAATAGAGCTCTGACTATATTCAACAGATTCCAGATTACCGAATCTTATTCCATGAAGACTAGGGCAGAGGTGGATCCAGAGCCTGATCTCGGGATGGGGCACTTGTAGATTATTTAAAGAAATAATCCATGCACAATAACCACTACATCTCTGTGTAGTAGTTGTGGTGCCAGTAGTGCCGGGACCCCCTCCCAGAGTAAGTAGTCAAACCGTTTGAGAACAGTTTGACAACTTACCTGGGGTCTGCTGGGATATGGGGCTGTAGTAGGGCATAGGAGCAGTGGTGTGTGAGTGGTGCAATGTGTGAGGGGTGCAGTGTGTGTGAAAGGTTCAGTGTGTGTTTGTGGGGTGTGTAATGAGTGAACGTGTAGGGTGTGTGGTGCAATGTGTGTATGGGGGGGCAGTGTGTGCATGGGGGCTGTGTATGTGTGTGTGGGGCAATGTGTGTATGGGGGGCTGTGTGTGTGTGTGGGGCAGTATGTGTATGGGTGGGCAGCGTATGTGTGTATGGGAGGGGGTGTAAATGAGTATGGTGTGTGTGGGGGCAGTATGAGTATGGGAGGGCAGTGTGTGTATGGGGGCAGTGAATGTGTGCGTGGGGCAGTGTGTGTATGGGGGGGCAATGTGTGTGTGTGTGTGTGTGGGTCAGTGTATGTATGGGTGGCAATGTGTGAATGTGTGGTGAGGAGGGTAGGGAGGCTTTTTCATAAAATTAATAAAATTAATAAAATAAATACATTTCTCGATCCCTGGTGGTCGCAGTGGTGAGAGTAAACTCTAGCCCGTAGCTCCAGGGCTAGAATTCATTCTCGTGAGATCCGGAGCATTGCCGTGGTAACCGCAGCAATGCTCTGTGCGCGCGAGAGAAGGACCTGAAGGAGCTGCAGGCTGAGTTCCAGGGTCCTCTCTCTCTCCCCTGACGGCTGCCCGCACGGTGCCTGTGGACGAGGTTGGGAGGTCTCTGATATCCCCTCCGGCCCGTGAAGGCAGATTGCAGGGCTGGTGCTTGGACTGTGCCAGCCCTGCATTAGCCGGCAGGGGAGAGCCTGGGGGGGGGGAAATTTCCCCGTGGTAACCCCTCCCCACCCAGGATATGCCAGTGGACTAGGGTGGCATTCTTTTCCTTAATCTAAACTATCACATAATACTATAAACCTTACCTGACAGGCATTTGACATCATTTACTTCCTACCTTCCTAATCACAACCATTGTGCCTACTTACCCTAGTAAACATTCTCAAGGCCTTATAACAACAAGACCATCCTTGACACCCAAACGACAACTCCTTGACAGGAATAATTGAGGACGCTTTCAGTTATTAGACAGTACTCGTTTTAAACTCACACTACTACTGCAATTAAGGCAGCCATATACATGTCTTTTACGGTTCCTCACGCCATAGGAATTTACATAGCAACGTTATCAGATTCACCAAGTTGTCAAGCTGTGAACTTGACAAAAATCAGTCTTCATTAAGTACTCCTATTAAAAAAAAAACCAAAAACTAAATACCAGCCAAACGGGCCCTTTAATAGAATCTCCCTTTTTTTATCCCATAAAATATGGGACCCAGTATAACTGCTGCAAAATAACAGGTTACCTGGCGAATATACCCTACTGTTCATGTACGATATACCACCCAGCTCAATTTATTTAACATTAGGACGCTGTTCATGAGACTCGCTTTGACCCTTCTATATTTACAGCACATTCTTCCAGTATAAGTGCAGCTTTGGCTGCTTTTAAAATGGAACATATAATTATAGAATAGGATGCTGGAAGTCCTCAGGGAAAGAGATACATAACGCAACCCGAGAAGAGTTAAGAAAGCATTCAAGAGTTTGGTTTGTATGCTGTATACTTAATGGTGTGCAATTTGGTATTTTTTTTTGCACTCTTTATTTACAGGCCTACCCAAATGTCAATTTCAGCATACCACAACCGACTTTCCATAATTATGGCTTTTGTCCCTGACCACAAATGTAAAGGCTGTGGCCTTTAAACTTAAACCTAGTAAACCCTCTTACCTGGGCCATTGTCGCTCGATTCACCCCACCCACCGCTCCCACCCTTTCTCATATAACTACCTTGGCAGGCCCTCTTTATTTACAGGCCCACCCGAATGTCGATTTCAGCACACCACAACCAACTTTAAGGTATTATGGCTTTTGTCCATGACCACAAATGTAAAGTCTGTGGCCTTTAAAACTTTAAACCTAGTAAACCCCCTTACCTGGGCCATTGTCGCTCGATTCACCCCACAGACCGCTCCCACCCTTTCTCATGTAACTACCTTGGTGGGCCCTCTTTATTTACAGGCCCACCCGAATGTTGGTTTCGGCAAACCACAACCAACTTTCCATTATTACGGCTTTTAACCCCGACCACATATGTATAATTATTACATTACATAAGTGATTGAATGAGGTATCGTCAGGTTTTAAAGGTACATTGTAGGAACCATAATCACTTTATCTCATTGAAGTGATTATGGTGCCCGGAGAGTTACACTCTGCCTGAGCCACACCAGCAATGATAGGCTGGAAGCGTCCAGCAAATGCAGAAACATTAGCCTGAGCAGTAGCTCTCAGTCAGTATGAAACCATTCGAAAATTGTTTAACAATAAACAGAGGAACGGTGCCAGAGGACTCAAGGCACCATAAACACTTCAATGAGATAAAGGGGTTAAGGGGTTATGGTGCCTAGAGTGTCCTTTACATATTGATCTGTAAGCCACTTACCTGCATCTTTTCTGCATACATTTCAACTTGCAGTATCTGGTTCTTAATCAGTTTCAAATTCCGACCTTTGTCAGCTTTCTTTGAGTAATTGAATTTCAAGTTGTTGAATTTTTTCTTCACATCTTTAAACGATTCGTTTAGCTAAAACGATACAGACATTTATATTAATTCAAGGTAATGTGACTGTTGAACTTTATTCTGTCTCTTTGTCTACAACCAACAAACATATTAACAAACACCTTATATACTGCATTTACCACCAATAAAAAGAAAGAAAAAAGGAAAAGGAAATTCAACGCAGAGTTTTTATTATTATACGGATGCATGGGGAGAATGGGTAAGTAGTTAAAAACACTTAGGATTTTATATGAAAAAAAAAAAAGTAGCAACTTGCTTAACAAAAGCTTGCTTAATGCGTTTGCTAACACAGTGCAATGTGAAAATAAGACAAAGGAAAGCGAGTCTTTCCTTAACACTTCTATCAGTTTTCCAATTGATGTCAAATATGGGATGGCAGCTGCAGCCTTATTGCAACGTGACACTTTTTTCCTGACATCGCGAGATCAGGTTTCACATTCTCCCCCTGCCCAGTGTAGATAGCTGTCAACGTAAGCAATCTCTCGGATATAAATCGGAATCTAATCTGAGAGTTTGCAGGCCTTTCAAAACTGCTTTATGAGTTTGTTTCTGTCTGCAAACAATGGGCTTGTTTCTATGCTTGCCTCAATCATTTACTGACAAGTGAATAATTGCCAAAATGATTGTCGATAACATTCGCAATTACAGGCTGTTTTCGTTCTACACTTTACTATAAAAAAAACAAACAAACTGGCAATTTTAGGCTGCCATACATTTTATTGTCTTTCATAGAGATTAATGTAAAAAACAGATAAAATTCGTACCTTTTTATTTTATAGAGATTAATAGGAGACAGTGATCGCTAGGTAACACCTAATTTCCAAGTTACACTGTAAAAATGATCACCTGTCACTAAACTAAAAATTACACCTACCTCATTTACGACTAAAGAGAAAAATACAAGTTAACAAATGTTAACTATCAATACATTTTAGATAAAAATATAATATATATTTTAGCATTTATTCATCACAATGCTGTCACCCAAATCCACTGCCAATGTGTTGATTGAGGGGATTTTCAAAGTCTCAAACTCACCTGGAGTACAAAAGAAGGGTTTCTGTGATGTAATTGTTCAACTGTCCCAAATGGGTGACAAGTCCACCATCGTGAAGATGGCTCTTAGTTCACCCTCCAATACCTTGAGGGTATATACTTAACTTTTAATACCAACCTCTCCCGGGCTTCCTTACACTGGAGCAGTTCACAAAGTAATGTTACCAAGCTACTCCGTGACAAAATGATCACCTACTGGTGGGTGAATCCTAGATCCTTAAATGGACACTCCAGACCCCTAAAGCACTTTAACTTGCTGAAATGTTTTATGTGTGAAGAGTGTGCCCTCTTTTTGTCATTTTGCAAAAAGTGTAGATTTCAATAGAAATTGACACTTTTATACATTAACCTGGTTACACCCCCTTGACTGTCAGGCAAAGAACAGGTTATGTTACCTCCTGGCTTGATTAGCTCAGTGGAGCTAAACTCAAGAGACAGCAATGGCCCAGAGCACCTGCATTTCAAAGACTTCTCATTGAGCTTCATTGGGAAGTCTGTGATTGGACAGCCACAGAAAGTATGGGCGGGGTTAGAAGGGGAGGGCTTGGAAAGACTGCAAACAAGAGAACTGCAGTTTTTGAAAGCTGCTTTTAGATATACTCCAGTGAAAATGGCATAATTAAATGCATGCAGGTTTTCATTTGGGGGAATAGCTACATATAACAGTGATTTTTATTTATTTTGTGTTTGGGCAGTAGAGTGTCCATTTTATAGTGGAACACTATGGCGTGGTGCTGAAGATGTCTGTGCAGTGGAAGCATCTTCATTCCTCACGGAGCTGGGACTATCATTGCCTACTACAACTACTAAAGGTAAATCACCAGATGATCTGGGATGTTAATGGGGGCGCTATGACTTTACCTGATAGGACAATTACTAGAGGCATCTTTATGTAGCCTTTCATTTAACAGTCCAATTTGCTTTATTTACAATCTGAATATCTCTTTTTGCCTGAACTTTTAACATCTGTTATGGTAGACTTTGAGATGCACTGTTCTGAATCCTTTTACCAATTACTAAAGGCTCCAGATCATTATTATGATTATTATAACAAAATCACAAGGATATGAGAACTCTGAGAACCGAAAAAACTTAGAGGAACTCAGTAGCTTGCCTTTCGATAAATCTCCGCTCAGTCTCACAATAGTTTGCTCACTTGTGCCATTACAGAGAAATCATATTCTGAAACATAACAGACTGATTCCACCCGTAAAAGCAGTCAAGAACCGGAATGTCAGCAGGTGCTCTCTGTATGAGAGGTACAGCAACCCCAGACGATCGTTTCGGCCTTTTTGGGCCTGTCTGGGGACTTTGAATATTTTCGCAAAGAGGGGTCTGGTGGCCATGGTGGGGCAGGCAAAGGTAAGTTCTACACATCTGAACTTGTCCCTTGCTGGTGCAAACATTCTTCTGGATTGTCCTATTGTGCTACTGCACCAGAAGCTGAAATAACTGCTATTCTCTCGTACATGTGCAAGAGCAGTGGTGTAATCTGGTTTTGTGCTGCCCTAGGAATGACAAAACTCGGCACTCAAGAACTCACTGATGCATGCACTGACATACACTCACAGATACACAGTCACTGTCACACACACTGTTTAACAAACACACACTTTCACTGAAACATACACATTCACAGACATACACACTCACTCATTGTCAGACACACACACACACAGGGACACACTCACTGACAAACATACATATACAACACTCACTGACAGACACATTTGCACTCAGTGTCAGGCACACACATTAACTGACAGACACACACTGACAGACATACACATTCACTGACAGACACACACTCTCAGTGACAGACACGCATACACACACTGTCAGACACAGATACACACACTGACACATGCTGAAACACACATACATACACTGACAGGCACACATACACACACTGACACACACTCTCAGTGACAGATGCACACACTGTCAAACACACATACAAACTCACTGACTAACACAAATACACTGTCAGTGACAGACACACACTCACTAACACACACACACTCTCACTAACAGACACACTAACTCTCACTAACAGACACACACTAACACTCACTAACACACACACTAACATTCACTAACAGACACACACTAACAGGCATGAACACACACACTTTTACTAACACACACACTAAAATTCACTAACAGACACACTAACACTCACTAACAGACACACACACACACACACTAATACACTCACTAACAGACACACACACACAATTTAAAATGAAAAAAATAAATCAAGTTCAATCCACCCAGCCTCCCTACCTTTGGGAGTGCTGGAGTGGATTCTTCCCTGTGGTCTAGTGGGGCTGGCTGCAGATCGGCGGACAGGCAGGCGGTTGGTCGGGCTGGCAGGCACAGTGGAGGTGGGCGGCGAGGGTGCCCTGATCCTTCTGCTCAGCTTTCTTGCGCGCCTCTCAGTGATGCCGGGACTGGAAGTGACGTCATATTCCAGCTACGGCATCACTGCAGGGCGCTTGGGGGAGCAGAGCAGGGCAAAGATCTCCCTCACTGACCGCCTCAATTATCAGTGCATGCCAGCCTCGGGGGGTGGGGGGGGGGCTATGAGGTGGCCAGCCGGCCAGCTCTTGGGCCCCCAGGACAAGAGGCTGGCAAATGCCTTGCCAGCCTCGTGGTAGATACAACGCTGTGCAAGAATATACCAGAGAGGTCTCTGGAGCATCCCTCGAGACTTAGATAGAGTCAATTTCTCTGCAGTGTCAAGTAGTGTCAGTCAGAGGAAAAATACTGAGACAAAGTAGTCCCTACTTGCATTGAATAGTTCATCCGTAGAAGTGGTATAGTTCACAAATGCCTAGGACAGCTACACTTTATTCTGAGCAGTGAACATAATAAAAAATAATGTATGTACTTTTAGAAAGGAAATGGCTAGACTAGACAGGCCATCACCATGTTTTAAAGGGAAAAATTTATCATTCATTATTATTATATAACAACCCAGAATAGTATATAGTTGGAAAAATATATTAATGTTAAAAATGTCCCCCAAGATGTTCTGCAGTGGCCATGAGTTTGAAGACGCGTGCTTCTCTTGCAAACCAGTGCCTTGTTTTTATTGGCTCGAATCTTGACATTCTCAAAACTCGTGAACAAATGCTGCTCAGTCACCCTGGCCAGTCAAACCGTGCGGTGGGTGATGGGGCATTCCTAGAGTGTCATGAAAGTGTCTGTATTCTGACCTGCTGGTGACAGCTGCTGTGAACTGTACTCCTGAGATGAAGGGTAAAGACATCATTTGATCTACTGGATAATTTCCCAAGTTATGCAAGTTTAGAACTACACCGTGTTTCCTTTCTATTCTATGATCACAAATAACATACCTTATTTATGTAGTATTTGTATGAAACAGGGATCAAATTTGCTCACTGCTTACCTCTCTAGTTCTCAATCCCTAACAATATTAAAAGCTCAGCAAAAAATAAATAAAAACTTTTAAAAAAAATACAAAATACAAAGCAATTCAATAATATAAAAATTAACCTAGTGAAGATTTGTATTCATATGCAAGGAATATGTAAGGAAAACCAACTTAATGGAGCGAAAAGAGATGCACCCAACCTTGAAAGTAGATGGGATATTTCATGAGTGAGCAGGACAGATCGCTATGAGTACAAGAATTTATATTGGGTAGCTGGGCAAACGTATACGACACTGCTTCCAGTTGGCACTTTTACGAACAGTCTAATTTCATAAGTATAGCTCGCTGCATGCATGCTAGGGCAAAAAGCTGAAATCGCTGAACTATGGCTTACATGTGAATAAGACCTAGTAGGATTTACACAGTGAATCCATGAATGCAGGAGGGGTGGTCAAAAAGTAGCAAAAAAACGCTGCACAGAAGCTAAATATATTGGAAATTACATGGGCTGATTTGTCATTTATCATTAAGATTGAAAAGTATCACATTTTTTAAATGACTTATTAATTGTACTCCTGACAAATTCCACAGTGTATGCACAATGGATAGGCTGGGTAAAGCAGATAATAAAACTTATTATAACACACAGATGCAAACCAGCACTACTTTTGAAAGCCCTGTCTGCAAGCTTACAATCTACAATTAAAGGCATAAGCTATATGTAGGGTGTGTGCGTGCGGCAAAAGAGATAGGTTAGCTTGAGTGTGGACATTATGGTGCTTAGAATGGAAACAGGATGAATGAGATAAAATTCCTCATTCACAGAAAATTGACGCCACTCCAAACGATCAGATTATGCTGAGAAGCTGGATCGTGTTTTTTCTTTTAACATTTCAATCAATATATAAATAAAAAAAATAACAGGATTATTTCCTCGGTACTGGACTCTTCCCAATTATTGATAATACTTCACAATATTTACACAGTAGTTTACACATGTGGATAATCCCAGACAATCCACAGGGAAAAAAATACAGTGGTACCTCGGTTTACAAACGCCTCGGTTAACATAATTTTGGCTTACAAATGAATATCTATTGAAAATAATGCCTTGGTTTACAATTTTTTTCGCAATACAATCGTTTACTTTTGATCGACTAAATCACCAGTAGATTTTAGTCAACACGCTAAGATCTAATGAGTTTAGTTAAAGCCTCTGTCTCTTTTGCCCCTTCCCCAGTCCCACTGTGTCTCTTTGTGTGTCCCCAGCCCCTCTCTGTGTTTTTCCCAAGCCCTGATCTCTCTCTGTTGCCCCTTCCCCAGCCCCTCTGTGCAGCATTAATTTTGGCGGCAAATTTCAATTTAGGTTTAGTCAAAATCTAAAGCTTTTTTCGTTATAGTCGTAATTTAATCATCTGAATTGTTTTAGTCGACTACATCTCACCACTCTGTACTGTGCTAGGTCTAAACAACAAACATTAATATTTCTAAAATGTGTGCTTCTTTTTTCAACAGACCTCTTTCACATCGTGTAGAGCTTCTCCAAAGTTAGGATTTGTTAATGCTTTCTCCTCCTGTTTGTTCTGTTTGAAATCCTGATCTCGTCTCTCATTTTCCAGCAAATTAAGCTGTTGTTGAAAATCCTTTATGGGGATAGTGATGTATTTCTAACGGGAGAAAGGTTATATACTTAGATAGCGATGAAATTTCCAAACTTGAATACTTAACTGTAACCTAACCTGCACATTACATCTAACATTTATCATTCCATATTGCTGTAAGAGCAACACTAATTTGCAGTGTTTTAAACTTTGATCCAAAAATCGTGCTTCAAATGATGTCCAAAAATTTTAATTTAGCTAAAATCTTGCTAGTTATTTTGCTTTTATTTTGTTAACATTCTCAGTTTTTTTTCTTTTAATTATGCATTTACATTCATGCTTTTGATAGAATGACCAAATACCTGTACATGTGACCGTTTTAAGCGAGCTATGTCATTTCCTGAATTGGTAAAATTGGTCATTGCAGAAGCTGCACAGCCTGGGAATTTGCAGAAAATGTAGAATTCATTTTCAATATTTTCTTTATTCGTGTTTCACATTTTGAATGCATTAATTATATAAAAGAATGGGACAACACCAGTCTTGATTTGAGCAATAAATACCCCAGAAAAATCCCAGTATTTATTTGCCAGTAACTAAGTTTACTCACAGAGCACTGAGCAGTGGAAATGATCTCTGTCCCCAGGTTACGTATCAGATTATATAGGCTTGTAATGTGTGTTTGCTGCTCAATTGTTTTATGGAGCTGGACGTCATCGTTGACTTCAGGAGGTTTCGGGGGTTCTTGTGTTGATCTGACAAGAATTTCCAACTGGAGTATTAAAACATAAAATATTAATATTAACAGAAAATATTTGAAATAGGGTAAACAATAAACAATTGGGTGGTTGTTTTTCATGTCTCTCTTATTTCTAGTTTTTTTTTCACCTCTACCCAAGCAATATTAGTTAGTAGACATGTGACACTGCACAGGATTTTATGTGTCCTGATATGCATACATGTAAATGTTTGGTTAGTCTTGATATTTACATCTATGGATCTCCCCTGAACCTTCATATGTGCACCTACTGATCTTCCATGTGCTCTGATATGTACACATTGGGTCATTTGTTACACTGGGTATGTACACGTGTATAGGTCTTACAGGGTCTTGATGTGTACACGTGTGTATCTTTGATAAAATCTGATGTAAGCATGGATATGTCAGTAAAACTGAGGTTCATACTTACAAATCACTAACTTTAAGGTAAATGAATCCTTAGGATAGTTTACATCAGCTACGAGAGAACCTGAGGAAAATGACTCAAGAGTTCGGAATAGAAGGTAATCTGCTTGAACCAAAATTCTAATGTGTTTCCTTATGTTCAGTATCTGAGAAAACTTAAAATTGTTTGGATTGAACTCAAATGTATCCACATTTTTAAAAGGAATTTTGAGATTGTTCACTCTGATTTAACCTTTAAAAGATTAAAGGGTTATTATCTAAAATTAATTCAAAGTTGATTTCAAATTTAAGGTCAAAATATCTGAATGAGAAATATTCTCCAAGTCAGTTATTATCCTACTTCAGCGATTTTGGTCCAATATATAAAATTCACTATGAATCCCAGCTATTCTCACTAAACTAAAGATTTGTGAAAAACAGAACAACAAAAAAACTACATTCGAGGCTTTACTAGAACTAACTTAGGTTTCTAAAATGTAGAAAGTATTATTTATAAAATTGGCAATGGACCTGTGAATTTTAAATGATAGTTCAAATTGTAAAAAAATGACTAATTTTGGCCTAATATTTTTAATTGCCGAGTCATTTTCCAACAGTTCCCTTGAGGAAGTCCTAAAAACCCGCACTGTCTGCTTGTCTTGTAGAAGCTGTCTGTTAAGATGGATCCTTTTAAATTCCAATAAAATTTGATGTTTTTATACTGTAAAAAAAGAATAATTGTAAATGGTGTTCTTACTTCTGTCTTAAATTTATAAAATGTCCCAATCTTAATTAAAAGAGCTTCGTATTCCATAATGCTTCCATTCACTCTTTGGTAATGTTGAGCAAGATCATTTATTTTCCCACTTGCATCCATGACAGTCGTTTGTTCCCGGTTAAGAAGTTCAGACATCTTTGCAGCATGTTCAGTTTCAGTATTGAGTTTCTAAATTAATCAAATGATGACACACTGATTATTACACTGTCTATTAAAAGTCTTTTAAGTCCGTATAGTAAAAGTCAAACCAAAGCGATATGCGTAGTAAAGTAAAAAGATGTACGAAAAGCATACGAAGCAGAACACAATACAATCAGAGGTAGATCAGAAATAGGGAGTCATCGTCACTATTTTCAGAGGCATATAAAGTGCAAATAATAAAAATGACAAAACCAACTAATACAAACCAACATAGAGGGGATAGGTGAACTACAGTACACTAAATAAGGAACTTCAAAATTGATGCTACCTTTGTGGAGGTGATTTATAATTTAAAAGATACAAAATATATGAAAAAGGAGTGCAAAACTAAACAATTTTTATTAATGATAATTTGTTAGATGGAAAGAGGTGAAGGGGGTGATATACTTTCCTGATGCTCTAACGCTTTGGCTCCTCCACCAGTTAGTAAAGCTCCATGTTCAGTTTATATCAGATAAAACTGGATAGGCTCCACGTAACTGTTACAATATAGAATTTTCCATAGATCTTCTTGTGGGCACAATGATATGCTTTAGACTTTTATTGTACATGGGGATTTCCTATAAATCTACTTGAGTGTATGCAAAAGTTGTAAGCTGACTGATGCTCTGTCTTTTTATCTCAGCATCTCCATGAAAATTTCAGCAAAATTAAAAACCGTCTGCTTATAAGGACATTTCAAGCACATGCCGAGCACCAACACAACTTAAAGGAACACAAGCGTCACCCAGACCACTTCATCTCAATAAAAATGGCAATGTATTATACTGAATTACCTGAAATGTATCTTTAATACTATTCAGTTTTTCTTGTGCAATTAGGATATTTTGGAGATTATCCCCAAGGCACAGTAAGGAGAAAGGTTGTAGATCATTCTCTAATTCTTGTAGCTTGTTAGATGCCTACAAAAAGAATAGTCATATATCAGATTATTTTCTTTACAGAGATAACTGTCATAATATATGTCAGATGACTTAAAGGTAGGCAGACAGTGTAATAGAGCAGCAGGAAATGCTAGCAGAATGATTGGTTGCATAGGGAGAGGTATTAGCAGTAGAAAGATGGAAGTGCTCATGCCATTGTACAGAACACTGGTGAGACCTCACTTGGAGTATTGTATGCTGTACTGGAGACCGTATCTCCAGAAGGATATTGATACTTTGGAGAGAGTTCATAGAAGAGCTACTAAACTGATTCATGGATTGCAGGATAAAACTTACAAGGAAAGGTTAAAGGATCTTAACATGCATAGCTTGGAGAAAAGACGAGAAAGGGGGGAATATGATAGAAAAAAGTAAATACATAAAGGGAATCAACACAGTAAAAAAGGAGAGAAGTCCATGAAGAAGTCCAGCACCTTATCGGACGAAACGCGTTGGATTCATACCTTGTGTACTTTGATTTTATTTGCATTTATTGTTTATTTGGATTTGGCTGCCTCTATACTACTACCCCTGGATTTCCATTGTGGATGTTTGACAACATCAGCCAGGAGTTCCATGTTTATATGGAGACATGCTTTTTTTAATTCTTCTATGTGTAAGTGCAACCAATAAATGTGATTTTGTAATTTTATAACAAACTTCACTATATTCGATTTCCTTTATTTCCATATATCTTACTGGAAGACATACAAGCTCATATTCATCACACTACCCCTGAGAGGGTAAAAAGCCTGATTTCACGTTCGTTTGTGAGTGTATCTAATATTTCACTTACTATTATCTTATCCCATACTATTTTACGCTATGTTAGTTGTCTGATTTTTTCCATACAGACCATATCCATGGATATTCCACCTGAATTCAGGTTGTCTTATTCTATACATATTTAACGTATTCTGGGTGTTTTCCACTTTTTTTGTTTGGTTGTATATTTCTATAGGTGGTTGTGAAGTACACCTGTGATTACTTCCAGCTATATGTTTTATAGATCTTTAGTGTATATACTTTGTTTCTGTTTGCAGAATACTGGTGAGACCTCACTTGGAGTATTGTACGCTGTACTGGAGATCGTATCTCATATCTCCAGAAGGATATTGATACTTTGGAGAGAGTTCATAGAAGAGCTACTAAACTGATTCATGAATTGCAGGATAAAACTTACAAAGAAAGGTTTAAGGATCTTAACATGCATAGCTTGGAGAAAAGACGAGAAAGGGGGGATATGATAGAAAAATGTAAATACACAAAGGGAATCAACACAGTAAAAAAGGAGAGAAAAGAAGAAAAACTACCACAACAAGAGGACATAGTCTTAAATTAGAGGGGAAAATGTTTAAAAATAATATCACGGGGATGTGGCTTGGACACCAGAGTGAACCGCCGCATGAAAGCCAAACTCCGCTCAGAATTGGCCTAATCAATAGGAAACCCGGTGATTTAAGAGACATTTCAATGAAAAGATTGAAGGCACAAGCATGTAATACCCCTTCCACAGCCATTACCTCCTCCAAGACCTCCTTGAGGTGATTCTACACCGAGAAATTGGAGCCGGACCTGCGATACAAAATGGCGGTGGCCAGAGAAATCTCCCACCAGTAGTGTACCAGCGAGCCCGGCACCATCAGACAGCTCGATGAAAGGTGCTGATTAGAGAACACTCCTCACACAGTTACTCTCCAAGACCGACCTTGAGGTGATGTTTTCCAAAATGGAGAAAAGTTTTGGAGAAAAACTACAAACACTCCGCGAAGAGGTAGGTCACATCGGCACCAGGGTGCAAACACTTGAGGATGAAGGGGAAATAGAAGACTTGGATGATAGGGAAAGGTGCAACAACCTTTAGAGTGAGAGGCCTTTCTGAGGCACCTGACGAAGAACAGGAGAATATAATAAAAATTATCACAACCCTTTTCAACCGGGTCCTAGACAGGCCACAAGACACCATTATCAAATTTGACTGGGCACACAGAGTGGTCAGACCGAGAGCCCTTCTACATGAAAAGCCAAGGGGCATTATTTGTCGCCTCCACTATTTTCCCCTTAAGGAGGAAATCCTACAAAAGGCCAGACAGCTAAGAGAAATCACATATGGCGACCACAAGGTAAGGATCTTTCAACACCTTGCACAATCCACACTAATTGCACAGAGAGCACTTTGGCCAATAACCAGGGCCTTGACAGAGCGCAACATGCGGTTCCATTGGAATTATTCCTTTGCACTGGTGGTGGTCCGTCAGGGAAAGACACACTCAATCACTTCTATCACAGATGTCCCAGCGTTTCAACAAGCACTGGGCCTACCAACGGACACTGTGGAAGACTGGACTGACCTTGCTACGGAACGAGACAAGCAACTGCCCCAGAGAGCGAAATGACAGCGCATCTCTAAGAAAAGACGATGACAGACCCCTTTGGGATGGAATTATCTGCAACCCCAAAAAGCATGGGGACCTGACCACCATAAGGAACTCATTATATCCTTTAACTCTGTTAGCCGCTGCAATGCCACCAAGGTGCCAAGTTCAATCACCTGATTATGTTTATGTTTGAAGCAATGTTTATTATTACTTTATTTCTATAGTTCTGCGTGGTCGAGGCCCGTATACCAAAGGGCAGAGAAGGGCCTTGACCACGGCAGAACCGGGATTATCTTACAAAAGTAATTAGTTAATATTTGAGGATAAGTTATAACATTACAATGTCTTATATGTATTAATGGATCTATAATGTATACATCATAAGCTGAAAGCCTAGTTTCCTGACGGTTCTAGACCACAAGGAGCTTGCAGGATCCAAATGATCCCTAGCAAGCTCGACACCATCTTGTCGATGCATGTGACCCACATGCTTGATGTACATAGTTACCCTGGTTTGAATTTCCCCTTCACTACTTCCCCCTCCACTGGGTACCAGTTCCGACACTGTCCAATCAGTGTTGCACACATACATGTCTGGCCATTCTACAATGGGTGACTTCACGCTAATGTCCTTGAATGTCCGAGGACTTAATACTCCTGAAAAATGCACAGTCCTGGCTCACAAAATTGATAGACAAAAGGTGGATATAATTTTCCTGCAGGAAACCCATTTTAGGGGATACAGACTCCCAAGTTGAGATCTAAAATGATTGGGCAATCCTACTTTAGAAACTACCATGGGAGCAAGTCTAGGAAAGTTGCTATCTTGCTGTCATCCCATATGGCCTTTACGTCCACTGGAAGTAAACTAGACCCCCAGGGGAGGTATATATTTATCAAAGGGAGGCTGAACAACACACTCATAACTTAAGTCAATATATATGCACCCAATACCCGACAGGTCTCCTTCATCAACTCGTGCCTAAGGAAACTAGAGTGGTGGTAATGGGGGGCGACTGGAATAGTATGATGGACCACTCAACTGACAGTTCAGTGACTGGCAGAGACACACAACTGCACCAATAAATGCTACTTTAGAGGGCTCTCCACGCTAACCAATTAGTGGACTGCTGAAGGATCACACACCCCCAGGTTAGGGATTTCACCTACTATTCACAGGTAGTACACATCTGGGACATGAACACCTACAAGAGCTTAGAGATGCCTTGATTGGTCCTATCACATGGTCTGACCATGCCTCAATATTCTTCACGCTATCCATTACAGGGACAAGCAAGAACAGCACCAGCTGGTGCTTAAACAAATTCCTGTTAGATGACTCGAGAGTAACAGAAGACTTAAATAAATCTCTCCCCTGGTACATTATGGAAAACAAAAATAAGGAGTTTGCGGACTCATGGGTATAAGAGACTCACAAGGGCATAACCCAACGGATCCTGATCAAATGGGGGGCTCGCATAAAAAAGGAGCAGGCAGCTCAGATCCAATCACTTACAAATGCTATTCACACAGTAGAATTGATTCACAAATCTAATCCCTCACCGGAAGCCCATAAATGCCTAACGGCGCTTAGAGTGGAACTGCGCAGCCTCCTCATAGCAAAAGCACACAGAGCAGTCCACCTGACTAGAGGAACATACTACGCACACGCAAATAAAAGCAGGAAATTACTGGCCAAAGCACTAAAAGACAAACATCAAAAGACATGTCACACAAATTAAAATGGCAATTGGGACTCAACATGACATGACAGAGGACATAGCTAGAGCTTTCTGTGACTATTATGGCGACTTATATAACTTGGGTCCCTCGAATTACCCCCCACCCGAGATAAAAGACTACATTACAGTTAATTTAACAAGAACACTAGCCTCAGAACAAATCTCTCTCTTTGAAATGCCTATCACGGAGGAGGAACTGCAGACAGCGATAACAACCTACCGAAAGGCAGGCCCTGACGGACTGACAGCCAAAATTAGATTATGGGATAAACCTCCCTATTCACTCTTTGGCAGAGTCAATATTCTTAATATGATGATCCTGCCAAGGATCCTTTATTTGTTTCAAGCTCTACCAGTAGTGCTGGATAGCCTATTCTTCCATACCCTGAAGAGGTATTTTCTTTCTTTTGTACGGGGACATAAAAAATCATGGTTGGCATTCGATATCCTTATACGCAATAGGAAGGGTGGGGGCTTGAGCCTACCCCAAATGTACAAATATTATATCGCAGTCCTCTTCACCAGGATAAGGGAGTGGACAGATGAGATTCACAAAAAAGCATGACTCTACCTGATGGGAAATCCATCTCTCACCACCCCCCCCCCCTTTTTCTAACATCCCTTATATAATGTTTTGTTTGATCCTGAAATATTGGAGGTACACAATGCAGCTAGGACATGCAGCTATGCACACTACAGTAGTGACCACAATGGGGTTGGGCAGGATAAGTAGACGCATTATACTTATATGGGATAGGATACCCTGAGACACTCCCTCCATATGGGGCCCTCACAGGCACAGACGGGTATCTCCCGAACTTAGAAACCCAGTGTCAATGTAAAGGGCTGGGTATATATATATATATATATACATATATATATACACATATCTCCTTACTTCTTGTACTGAAAACTATATTGTAATACATGATATTGTGCTTATATGCTGTGTATGTACATTGTATATACTTCGCCCCTATAGAAAAAAAAATTATAATAATATCAGGAAGTATTACTTTACTGAGAGGGTAGTGGATGCATGGAATAGCCTTCCCGCTGAAGTGGTAGAGGTTAAAACAGTAAAGAAGTTTAAGCATGCGTGGGATAGGCATAATGCTATCCTAGATTTAAGATAAGGCCAGGAACTAATTAAAGTATTTAGAAAATTGGGCAAACTGGATGGACAAATTGGTTCTTATCTGCCGTCACATTCTATGTTTCTATGTTTAAACAACAAATACATTCTGATGTGTATTGTATTATAGCAAATGTTGGCAGAAGTCTTAAATGGTATAAATGTTTTAACAATACTATAAAAGTGGCAATTTAGGCACGGTAACCACTACAGCAAACCAGAAGTTACCTGGATACCAAGGGTGCCTCCAACTAGGCCTCCTCTTCAGATAACTCTAAGGTGAAAGTCCCCTCCTGAAACAGTTTACATAAATTTTGTATCTATATTGTTAGAATTCATTGGCTGAGAGAATAACTTGATATCACTAATGTGGAAGAGGAAACCAGACTGGAGGCACCTTCGGAAAAATTGGTTACTAGGGGACAGTCCCAAGGGACTCTGCACGATAACCACTGCAGTATACTGTAGCAGTTATAATGCCTAGATTGTCCCTGCAACATAGAAAGAAGCACATTGTTATATTATGTTTATTGATGACAGAAGAGGACAGAGTTTATATCAATGATTGATAGGGTACCACGATAGAGGCTCAGTTTCAGGACAGAGGTTAATACAACAGAGAACTACAGTTATATGTTATAAGTTTTTAGTGTGTTGAACAGAAATCCTACCTAAATACCATAAACATACATTATTATAAACATTAAAGGTGTCCGAGTCTAAACTACTTCTGTTAATTCTGAATGATATATAATTATCATGCATACCTAGAAAATATTAGTAAGCCCAAATGTTAATCATTGGATTAATCTATGATTTTCCCAGCTGTTTTGATTCAGTAATAATTCTTACAACATTCTTGAATGAATGGTTTAGAAAGGGAAGAGGAATGCCTTTTTTTGTTGTAAACTCACAGATCTCAACTGTTCTTCTATTGTTTTCCATTGCTGCTTGCTGGATTTTTTTATTTGGTTGGAATGCTGTTGCCATCCTGACAAAAAAATGGCTAATTCTGCCTTTTCTTTAATCAAGTTATCCATTGTGGATTCAACTGTTTGCACGTGACTTTCTTTCAGGACTGTATTTTTGCTCATCTATGATAAAAACAAACATACAAACAGTTCTAAGTCACATGATTTAATAATACATCACACCAATCTTGAACGGACCTCCAGTTATTGTATTAACTGTATTATTTTTCCCCCACTAGGAGTGTTCCTCAAACATCAACACACAAAATGGTGAATGAGAGATCAAACATTGTATACTGCTATGACATCTATTTGTTCTGCAAGGATATTTGAATCAAAGTGCTCAGTTTTTTTGAATATGGTTGAGCTCAAAACCTACCCATAAGTTTGCAAGTTAGTTTGGGCAAGGCCCTCTCCACCTACAGTTCCTGTATTTCGTACGTGTTTTGTTAGCATTAAATATTTGTGCTCTTTCGTATTGTATAGTGCTGCAGAATATGTTGGCACTATATAATTAATTGTAATTGTATCCTTTTTCGTGATGTGCACAACCTAGAATAAGTATAATTTACAGTTAAATTATTTAGTTTTTAAAGCTAAAATAATAAAAAAGGGTTACAATGTGGGGGCGGGGCTTGACTGCCATGCTGAGAGGACGTGGCGGGCTCGAGCTCCCAACAGATCCTGCATTTTAGGAGATTTAAGGGTCCTTAATATCCTATCAAACTACGTTATGCAACTGGCACAGACATCTGGCACATCTTTGGCAACATCAGCATTGGTGCCAGGTCCAACTAATACTACAGTGGCACAGCTGCATCCTCCAACTGGTCGATCGCAGAGCCTCGGCCCAGAGACTCCCTCCCAGATGGGGACTTCGGCAAGTTCGGCGAACCATGCACAGTTCAATCGCCAAGGGGAATATTGCTCCCAGGGACCTCAGGGAACTCCACCAGCTGGAAGCATAGCGGCATGTGGCCATTGGTGCTGGAGATCTGTGACATGCCAGGACATCCAGGGAGGCTCAAAGCATCCATTACACCTGCTTGGACTCTTCCTTTAAGCTAGGGGCATAGGCTGAATGGGCTGCAGTTAGGGGGTTATTTTAGCAGTACGTTAATGCATTGCCTTGAAGTTTGTTGCCTCTCTTTCTCAGCTCGTTTTATGTGTCTACCTACCATAACATGCACCCTCGACCACTCTAATTATTAACGACAGCTTCAGACCAGTCAGTAAGCTGTTGGTGCTACTTCTCTTGTAAGTTTAACTAGCATGTAATTAGTGCACATAATCATCTCCTACTCACCATGTCAAATGTTTTTGCTCTAGTTATCAATATTGCCTTGTACTCAGGCATGATAGCTTAGCATGTTTAATACAAAAATATAAAAATTGTGCTATATCATCAAAATATCACGCACTGTACCATCACTCAATGTATAGGAATTCCTGCAACTTGTTTTTCTATGTTGATTGTTATTCTTGTACTTGCTGTTATGGCATTTCAGGTTTCATTGTACACTCAAGCACAGCAAAAAATAAAGAATTATAATTTAAAAAAAGGGTTATAAGATAGATGACACTTCTTACAAAGACTTGACATTAAGCAAATGCAGAAGTTCAGAACTAGAAATGTATATATAATTCAAATATAATTAAGATAAACTTCCTCACCATCTTTATGATGTTTAAACAGTTTTGTCCCATATCTCGGACTGAAAAAAACTCATTGACCACACGTTGCAGCTGGGCATCTGCAGAATCCTCAATGGACATCGGTCTTTCTTCAGGATTAGATGTGTACATTTTCTTAAGGCTCTGGATATGAGAGTTTAACTTGAAAATATACAGAAAGTGAGTTATTACTTTGATTAGTCCATACGCTTTATATTTAATAAATTATACATTTTTCAAATATGTGCAGATATATTCATCTATAAATGACATGTATAATTTACAAACCAAATTGTGTTCACAAATCGCTAATTGATATTGGTGGGGTAGTTGGAAAATATTAAGTGGCAGATATAAGCCTAGATTTAATGAGTTTTCCAAATTATTAATATCATTACTGGTAATTAAAGAGTGACAACTTATTTCACAGTGCATTACAATATTATTAAGGGGGAGTTTAACAACAAGAGAGACAAACAACAGATTGATGAGGACTCTGCTCAAAAGAGCTTCTATAGTGTTAGAAAAACGTTCACAATTATTTTTCTACAGAAGTCACCAGTAGCCTCTACAGGAATTTTTGTAGATAGTTAATTTGGAAAGTTTATTTTGCAGTATTGAATCATTTGGAAAGTTTATTAAATTGAGGCCATACTTTCCACTTTGTAGGTTTGTTACAGTTTTTCAGGTACGTGCTGCATACACAGAAGTATTGTCATTTCCTCAAACATAGATCAGGAAAATATGGGTTCTGCATAGAAATCCTGAAGTCATCTAGTGTTAGATGATAAATGGTCCTTCACCTACATCAGGGTTCTCCAAACTCTGGCCCTTCAGATGTTGATGAACAACAACTCCAATTATTCTCTTGCCATCTATGTCATTCAAAGAACAATTTGAGTTGTAGTTTAGCAATATCTAGAGGGCCAAAGTTTGATGGACCCTTGTCTACATGGTAGTTCATGATACAGACCAATTATTTATTATTTGCATTGTACCTCTTTTGATGATATCAGAAAGGTAGTATATACATTTAGAACTTCCAGTTTCTCCTCTATAGTTTGATCAAGAATATTCAGTTTTTCATCCAAAAAGTGAGCATTGGTGATAAATGCATGTGCTTCGGTTGGGGCATTTTGTGTCACTTCTTTCAAAAGTTGGGCAGCGGCCTCCATGTTTTGAGATGCTTCCTATGTGAAATATAGACTAAAACAGTAATTACTGAAATTAAGAACTGTTGATTAGAAATATGGATCATGTCTCGTAATGTTAGTGATTTGGGAATTATTTCAAGATTAGGATATGAATATGTATAGGTAATTACCTTGGTTAGATTAGAAAGCTCTACCAGTTTATTGAGCACCTCTTCACATTCGTTGATGGTACAGCCTGGATCACTGTATCTTTCCAGTTCTGAATTTATTTTCTGAATCAACATTGACACCTGTTATGCAAAATATTATGAAAATAACATGTAATGTGCAAGCTTACATGATTGACTGCTATTTAGTAGGACTATGATGTAAGTTAAAGAAATCATAATTTTGAAAAGGAGAGCCTTTTAAAACCATCCAGAATTTGACATTGAAAGGGACCTCCATTACAACCATTTTCTGTAATTTAAGCAAGAACATTCATTTCATTAGTTAGAGATTTTCTACTTGTTCCAACTAAGTTTTTCCACTACAGAACCTTCTAATGAGCACTAGAGGTCTATGTTTATTGAAGAAGTCAAACTATCTTGGAATAGCTTGTTTGTCAAAAGTATTTTCCGGACGCCATACTCTTGGGTCTTCACACATACTTTTCCTTGGCTTTAAGCTTGCCACACTGATATTGACACCATTATTTTACTTTTCATATAGACCATAGCTGTCAAAATAAAGGTCATCGACGAATATATGATACCTTTCTTCCTTCTGGAACTGTCTTCACAACTATACACAACTAAACATTGATCTTGTGACTTGACCTAACAGCCTTGTCCTTCGAGAAAATAACAGGTTTATGACTAATAACGGGATCACAATGAGAAAAGGTAATACAACCTTTTTAATGCCAGGGATAAAAAACTGACTGCTCTTGATGTTCTCTGTAGCAGCTCTTACACTACATCCAATATGTTTTCTGCACAAGAAAGATGTATTTTTGAAAAGTCTTAAAGAGGAAATTGTGACATGCCAGTGTTAGCTATAGAAGCAAATAGCTAACTAGATGTTAAAGGCTGTACCATTTTATTTTTATGTTGTATACAATTCTGTTCTAGCATATAATGCATATTAAAGTAAATCCCCATGATGACATGTTTGCATTGGAAGCTGCATCAGGGTATTTTGCAATTAATCACTAGGAGTAATTTTTGATATTTTCTGGTTATGAGCTGGGGAGGGGAATAGGATAGAGGAAAGGACACAACATTTTGAGCTTAATGGAAAGCAGTTTGGAAAAGATAAGTTCTACATTTCTTCTTGAAGAGACTTGCGATTGTGGTGGGAGAGAGTACCATATCTGGATGGGAGGGGAAGCGGGGGACAGAATTTCTATTCTCAAGGGTGGTGTAGGGAGATCTTGGTTGATAGAGAAGGGATGATTTCATGGAGTAGTCACTCATGTTGTTTTATGACTGTTTCATACAATGCTATGTTTTGTACTACTTAGAGTTTCCTACACACACTAAGCAAATGGAGGTGTATGAATGGGCCAGTTATTCAAGGTCTGGTGTGTCTACCAGTAGGCATTGTCCTCTGAGGGTTCTTAGTGTCCAGCACTAACCACTGCTTACACCTATTCATCTAAGTTTAAACAGCTGTCAAAAAGTAGTTGGACCACATTTCAGAGAGTTGGGTTAATCTAATGCTGCACTTTCTTCAGTCTTAACTAAGTTAAATTTGAGTCTGTTATCATTCATACAAGTGGCTATATCTGCAAGGCAGTTAGAGATTCTCTCCGTCACTAAGACGAATCCGCTAAGAATGAGACATAGACCTGTGTGTAATACCGATGACACTCTATTGTATACCTCTGTATACATATATACATGTATACATCTAACAGTGCTTTAATGAATATGTTAAACAAAATAAGTGATAGTATTGAACTTTGTGGAACCCCTTAGGAGAAGACCCTTGGCCCAAGTGAAACTGACTCATCACTATATGTTGCGTGCAGCCATCTATACTGGGTTAGAGTAATTTCAAAGAACTTTTCTTCACTCTTGTCGGGTGTTCCAATTATATTAATATGTAGGGCTGGATTCGTTAAAAGGGACTGTATGAGTGCTTGTTTTAAAGTGGGAACCTATATTACATTGATTAAAAGTGGATAATTGAGGTCATAATGGAGAAAACTGGCCTTAACGTCTCTTTGAGAAGCCTGGTGGTGCAATGCACACACTATCGAATTTATTCGGCATGTTGCTTCCACACTGTCATTCTCTGAAGTTCTGCCTCTGCATAACACTTAGAACAACAGGCAGATGCGTATTAGGGACTTTAACTTGTGGCTTGGTGAATGGTGTCGGAAGCAAGGATTTGGCTTCATTTCTCCTGGTAGCTCTGTTTGGAATATAAATAAACTGTACAAAAAAGATAGTTTGCATCTTTCTCAAAGAGAACAAATGTTCTCAGAGAGCAGTTCAGAGGTTTTGCTTGGATATATTTAAACTAAGAGGGGGCAAAAGGGTGATAAAACATCAATCCAATTGCCCCCCAAAACAAGGACAGTAGGTGCCTGTAGCAAGTGTGTCTGTAGCAAGCTTAGAGTCATGTCTACAAATGCTTGCAGTTTAGGGAATAAGATCCATGAGCTTGTGGCAATAATGGCAACTTATAATGTAGATTTAGTCGCTAAATCCCCCTGTAATTGAGAAGAGGGACTGTCTCCTCTTACGGTATCTCTGGCTGCCGCTGGGGAGAGAGATCGGTTGTCTCCTCTCCCTGTAAGGTAAGCTGCCGCTGGGGAGTCGGACTGAATGTCTCGACTCCCGGTAACGCTGCCTGGTTCTGGGTAGTGGGACCGACCGTCTCCAACCCCAGTATTGCTTACTTCTGCTGGGATGAGGGACCAACGCTGCCTGGTGCTGAACTGCTTCTCTTAGGTTCTGGTATTCCTGCTCCAGTTCCCATTCTAGAGCGACTAGACGGGTGATATCTGGTCCCAGGCCTGCAGTACTGGGGAGCTCCAATGCATCCGTACAGTATTCCTGAATGTCACAATACCTAGACTCCCCCATGCTGCCAAAAAATCACTGTCTTCCTCCATGGCATCCCATAATAGACCAGGGCCATCATAATCATAACCCTCTGGACCATCACGCTCATCCATCCAGGGGCACCTCTGCACCGAATACCATTGTAGTGCCGGGTATGCCTCGTCCAGCCATAGTTCCTTCTTGATCTGATCAGCCACTAGAATTCTATAATCCACTCTTCCCGGGGCAGGGACTCCAGTAAAGGCAGCCTCAGCAGTGTTTGCTTCTGCCTACGCCATTCTGAACTGGGAAGACTCTCTCCCCCTTGAGCTTGAGACTGCTCCAGGGCCTCATGCCAGAGATCTTGCCTTACCCCATCTCTCAAAGCCAGCTCCTCCTTGGTTGAAATAGGGTCGTACTCCTGGACCAGTGCGCCTTGTAGTCTCCTCTGGAACTCCTCTTCATATGGGTACGCTGCCGGGGGCTAGCTCGCTCCATCTTGCTGAGTTCCTCCGCAACCAGGGGCGCTGCACGAATGCTAGCATTGCCCTTAATTATAAATCCATACGATACCGGTGTCTCTAGGATGCTTCTATACTCCAAGGAAGCCATCCCACGGCTGCCACCAATGTGACGGACTGCCTGGCACTCCGACCGGGTACTTCCATCAATTGCTGCTTCCTGGTATTTGCAAGCACCATAGTCTTTTGGTAAGAGGCTGGCCAGCAGGCCCCTCCAAGAACACACGTGACGAGGCTCAGTTCATCACACAAAGGTTTAAAAATTATATCAGGAAGTATTACTTTACTGAGAGGGTAGTGGATGCATGGAATAGTCTTCCAGCTGATATGGTAGAGGTTAACACAGTGAAGTAGTTTAAGCATGCGTGGGATAGGCGTAAGGCTATCCTAACTATAAGATAAGGCCAGGGACTAATGAAAGTATTTAGAAAATTGGGTAGACTAGATGGGCCTAATGGTTCTTATCTGACGTCACATTCTATTTTTCTATTCTTGCTAGGGTCTGTTTAATATAGACTTAATTAACTTAACATAATTAAGTTCTGGGATGTCTTGAGTCTGGAGAGAGGTGTGGGGATGGCCAATGGGGTGAGTGTGACCTTGATGTCTATGGTATGCTAAAGCACAAATGCACATGTACCAAACTTTCTAAACATATACCTGAATGTTCAATGTTTGATCACATGGAGCATCATGGGATTTTCCACACCTAGAAGTGTGCAGAGAACTGTGATTTATACTAAACTCTTATACTCTTAACTGGAGTGAGGGTTTGTATAACTGTCACTTTCAAATGACTGTTCCTCTTTATTAAATTCATTAATATTTTTAAATAATGAGTTTTTGTCTCCACTACTAATGTCCCACTTTATTTTTTATACTATTACGGAAGGGGTTTGAATTTGTGACTTTTAGAAAAATGTATATAACATTCTCTTAATCTGCTTACCTGTTTGTGAGCACCAAACCTTAGGAACAAGTTTACCTAAATATTGTACAGTAGAGTTTATCCACTAAGCCAAGGGTATTTCAAATATTAGGCCAAATTAGATGTTGTCATTCCATTGCTAGTTTATTAAATGGCCCCATCAGGAGTTGTCAAGAAATTATCAATAATTAAAATAAAAATTAGACCAAAACATTAGAGCCATAGTCACAGACAAGAGTAAAATGATATTGTTAATTTTGTGCTTATATAAGTCTTTTAATCAGAGACACATATAAAATGCATACATTAGACATAACAGATACCATTACAACTGGAGATTGCACTAATTTTTCTGACACGATCCATGAATTACTAATTTTTTCCCAGCATCTCTGACTTAAATATCAATATGATCCGCCTGCTGACAGACATTATGGCCCCAATTTAATAATTTTTGGATAAGCATTTAAAATTATTCAAATTTTAAAATATTATAATTTTCAACAATGTGCAATATATATAAAAACATATTTTAACATATTAAAATATTTTTCAATGTATAAAAAATTGTAAAACTGTATTAAAAAATATGAACTTATTTTAAAAGCGTATGCAAAAATATTAAATCGGGGCCTATATTTCTATATATTTTTATAATTGTCTTTGACATATTCCCTGTATATTCTTACTTAGCATCAAAGTACTGTGAGCTAGACAACAAGACAACAGTTATAGATCGCACCTTTCTCAGATGTTCCTCAAGAGATGTTAATAGAGAATGTTTCTTTACATTGTATTCTGTAGATGTGTGGCTGTGGCCGGTTAGCTGATCTACTCTTTTCTGAAGATATCCAATCATTTCCTGAATTCCAGTCATCCCAGAGCTAAATATGAAGCAGACAGCTGTTAGCACCTCTCCAAGATGAAGTTCTTGCCAGGGTAATAAAAAGGCACATGGAAACTATGTTTCTACTGTAATAAAACTTTGACATATTCACTGACGTTAGAGCTTATGCTGAATACAGGGGTTATGTTTTATTTGATTTTCTGAGAATATTAGTAAACAGATATTACATATGACAATTTAGTATAATTATAATGTACTTTCTTTCTTATCACTTACTATCCAACTTATTCTTGAAAAAACAGTAAACCTAATACCTAATACATAAGTTAAACTTATGTGAAAAGTACATTTATGACTTTTGCATATGGGTGATTTACAGAGCACTAGAGGTGCGACATCCACATGAAAAATCTATTAAATTGTGCGCGATTTAGTAAATTGTTTTCTGCTTAACATCTCTGGAGCTCCGTACTAACTTGTTGCTGGATTTTTTTTTTTACTATTTCTTTTTACCAGTGCAACCTTTTATGACTCAAATCTGATTTTGAGACACTGTCTTGTGAACTCCAGTTTGTCTGCAACCATACAGTTTTTGTGTATAGATTATGCCCTTGTAGTCTCACTGCTCAATTCTCTGCCATGTAGGAGCTAAATCACTTTTGTTTCTGTTTATGCAGTCCTAGCTACACCTTCGTGGCTGTGACTCACACAGCCTGCATGAAAAAAATATTTAATTTTCAATCAGATGTTAACGTTCTTTAGAAGTTTTTTTTAACTCCTGCTCTGTAAATTTAACTTTTATCACACACAGGGGGCTTTTTCATGGTCTAGAAGGTCTTGAAGGCGAGTAACAATGCAAGAGATAAGAAATTCTAAATTAAACAGAATATTGTAACGAAAATATACCCCAACACGCAGGATTCAACTAAACAGAAGACAACACAGAGGGGAGATACGTCTACCGGACCTTAGAGTGGCCGGACTCGACGTATATAGGAGAAGTACAGAGTCAGGAGCGATCCGAGGTCAAGGGCACAAAGAGACAGCGTAAACTAGGACTAGCCGGGGTCTGGTACACAGTAAACAGCAAGCCGGCAAACAGAACAGATAAGGATAAAGAGATAACGTAGTCAGAAAACAAAGCCACGGTCAAGTACGAAGGAAAACAACTGAATACAACAAGCGCTAAAGGGAACTGAAACAGACACCACGATAGGGCACGGAACTAAGGGAAAAAGGTGAGTATATATATCTAACATCTATTTTGATTGTTCCCTGTCGCATCCACGCCCCCAAAAGGTAAGTGTATGGGGAGTGTGGCATGACAGGGACCAATGGGAGGCCTTTGCCAATTTAGGCTCCCACTGTCCCTTTAAGAGCGCGCCCGAGACCCGCGACGCGCTCTTAGAGTCAGGCAGGACTCTAGTCACGCGGTCACTGCCCGCCTTCCTGTTGCAGCCGTCGGATGAGCCGCGCGCGGCTCGTGCAGCAGCAGGGCCGCGCGCGGCTTGAACAGAGGACCCCGGCCGGCCCCTGGAAAGGGTAAGTACCGCTACAAATATACAATAAAGGAAGTGTAAACATTAGATCTCGCTTTACAGGAAGTGTTTAGGAAGGTTGTGTAAGTCACGTGCAGGGAGGTGTGACTAGGGCTGCATAAACAAAGTGATTAAACTCTTAAATGGCAGCAAATTGAGCAGTGAGACTGCAGGGGCATGATCAATACACCAAAATAAATGACTTTATTAAGCTAAAGTTGTTTTGAGGCCTATAGGGTCCCTTTAACCCCTTAAGGACACATGACATATATGACATGTCATAATTCCCTTTTATTCCAGAAGTTTGGTCCTTAAGGGGTTAAGAAAGAAATAAAAATATTATTTTTAGTTGTAGCTTGACATGTTGGGGTACTGGATCCAACAAAAACATTAATAGTGCCACAGAATATTTACTGTGAACAGGGTTCATCAGGATGTCTTAGGAATATGTTACTCATTAATTAGTTATATTCATGGTTTCTAAACAGAGTTATAAACCAAAAGAATACTAACCTGTATGCCGAGTATCCCAATTAGTGTGTGCACAGACTTCAGTTAAATGTGCAAATATTTTTGTTAAAGTGTAGCAATTAACAAAGAGTACCCGATTTGAAGTCATTGGGTGAACTGAGACACTACTATTTTACATGGTGCTTTTACATCGGCAGATGTCAGAACGTTTCCCTGTGTGAATCTTTTCCAGGCTATATCATTCAGAATATGCCAAGCAAAGCAAATTTCCAGATACTGATATGTGATATGTATATTACAAGTTTCAAAAATAATACACATCTCAAATTCCATACATATGTGTTGCATGGTGTAAACAAAGTGAATGTGCTAACGAGTCAATTATATAATAGGCATACACACAAGATTAATCAGGTATCCATGTGCTAATGAGTCAATTATATAACAAGCATACACACAAATCAGGTATCAATGTCTGTTTTAAGGATTTATCATTCTTAAGCAGAGCTCTACTGGGAGACTAACAGGGGGACTTGTTCTGGGTGAAAACAATTTACTTTGGCCAAATCAATTCAGCTCCCAAAACAACATTTATTAAGGTGGCCTAAAATTCAGTTTGGACGAGTTTCAACTCTGTTATTATTTCAGAAATAATGATTTGGACGAACCAAAAGGAAGCAAAAATGACCCAATCACTGAAGTGAAAAATACATAATAAAAATATTATATCTTGCAAAAAACTAATAGGTAAATATTTACACCATTTGGTTTACAGATCAAATGAGTAACCAGTAAAGGGAAAAAAGCTTTTGATCAGTCAATAAAATCAACATTTGGTGGCTGTCCCCTAACCACCATCATCTTTTTTCCCCCATCAATCATCTCTTCCTTTGGTGCCAAGGGCGGAACTCCAAATCCGAAATCAAACAAAACTGTCCATCTATTGTCCTTTCGTGGAATGTACATATGAAGCTTCCGATTTACAGAATTTAGCCTGCCTGCGGACCACCCTAAATTCTCACAAATCGCAATTTGTTTAAAACTGAATGCACCATCCTACAAATGGGAAAATGTGAACCATTATTGTCTCCCCTTACATGATTCAAGTCAGACTGCTGGATGTGTTAATATAATGGAGATGAGATCTAATGATTTAATTTGCTGCGTTTGCTTCATGCCACACACCTGTTAAGGTAAAATTATATTGAACCATATCTAATCTAATATCTTTAATAAGTTAATACTTATTAAATGGTCAATTGCAGTAAATTAAAGTTATTTTCTACACTGAACAAAAATATAAACGCAACACTTTTGTTTTTGCCCCCATTTTTAATGAGCTGAACTAAGATCTGAGACTTTTTCTATGTACACAAAAGGCCTATTTCCCTCAAATATTGTTCACAAATCTGTCTAAATCTGTGTTAGTGAGCACTTCTCCTTTGCCGAGATAATCCATCCACCTCACAGGTGTGGCATATCATGATGCTGATTAGACAGCATGATTACTGCACATGTGTGCCTAAGGCTGGTCACAATTTAAAGGCCACTCTAAAATGTGCAGTTTTACTGTATTGGGGGGGGATCAGGGAGGGTCTGAAAAGCAGTCAGTATCTGGTGTGATCTAATTTGCCTCACACAGTGCAACACATCTCCTTTCCATAGAGTTGATCAGGTTGTTGATTGTGGCCTGTGAAATGTTGGTCCACTCCTCTTCAATGGCTGTGCGAAGTTGTTGGATAGTGTAAGGATATTGTTCTTCCTCTCCGCTGGATCCCCCAAGAGTAAAATCAGGAACAAGAAAACACCAAGTAGATATTCCACCTCCTCCCCAGCAACTGGACGACACACAGTTCTGGGAGTACAACTGGTTTTATTCCTGCCACACACGGCTTTTATACATTGCCCCTAGCATGAGGTTTCTTAGTCACAATTACAGGGCTTTTCTTCCCAAGATCCTCTGTGCCTGAGATATAATTGCGTGAGAAAAAACTATGACTCAATTATCTCTCAGGTTCAGAAAAATCTACAATATTTAAAAAGATCCCAAAATACAATGTAATAGCTTCAGAACCCCACAAAAGTCATATCACTGAATAGCTTTGATCTGAGTGCACAATTTGCCAAAATATCACTTAGATCCCTTTGGTGGTTAGGGAATGCCATTCGAATGAAGTTTTGACTGGTCGGCCACGAGGTAATGCCCCAAAACAGTTCCAGAGAAAACAAGGTAACGACCGGTCATCTTTCAGGGGTTCTCACATGAACATTGTTGAATCTATCCCCTGACTGTTAGTATACGAATGCTCCCCCTGTTCGGTAGTTTATGCCAGCCGAACGCCATTCTCCTAACTGTTCTGGATGTTGCTTGGGCAGCGGTACCAGTTTCCCGGCGTCGCATATCCGAAATTGGTTCCATGCCATCGATGGCCATGTACCGCTGCCCTCGTCCGGGAGACAAAATGGTTGCCAACTGTTTGAACATGTGCGTTTGGTTAAATGAACGGCGGCCACACAGGGAAAGCACTTGAACTAATAACCAATTTGTGTGATTAACAGCCAGGGGTGGTCAGTGATTATGAAGGTGCGATCAAGGGACACATGGCAAAGGGGTTTGGTATTGAACGGGGCATACGGACAGCCGAACAAAAAGGGGAAGAAAAGTATATTGGAGTTCTTTCCATTCCACCCACCATCTTCCTTTTAAATAAATACCTGATGAAGCACTGGCTTTCTCTGACTTAATGAAACAATTAAAATCAGTATATACCACATTACGTTTAGTGATCACCGTCACCAGATATGGTACTCCCTACATAGTGGATGGCCTTTATTCTTCCTCTAGAACACAAAGCAGACGAAAAGTAATACTGAAGTTTTTTGAATGACTCTAGAGTCGACCTCTTTGCACTCGTCGGCTTTATTAATGGACTAGAATAGATCGAATAGAGGAAAGCATAAAAAGAAAAACGCAAAGATATAGCATCATTGAGAGCTTTAGACTACTCCATCTTCAAACGATTATTTGTTATTCCTTTTCTGCCTGTGTACGTAGAGTACAAGTTCTTCTTTTCAAGCTCGTTAACATGGAGCGAAAATGTACAAGATGAAAGCTTACATTCCATTTATATATAAATAGATGTTATTTTTCCATTTCCTTCCAATCAAACACTTGCCATTTTGTCAAAAATACAATTTCAGAGGAAATGGAAGCGTGCTATGTGAGAATCGCAGGTCTGTCTACTCAGAAATAATTTGCTTTAGCTCTATGGTGAATGGAAGGGTTATTATTATTTGTATTTATTATTATTTTATTATTTATATAGTTCCAGCAATCCTACTTCCAAAAAGAATAAAGTTGTTAATTTAGATCTAAGTTCAAAAATAACACCTGTTTTATTAGTATCTACATGATCTCAACTCCAAATAAAATTAATCAGGAATCATATTTCTGCACGGTCAACTCATTTGAGTGGGGCTTTCTTCACCTCTTGTTTCTGTTCATTTTTATATGTCAATTGCATATATAGAAACATAGAAACATAGAAACAAAAAATGTGACTGCAGATAAGAACCATTCAGCCCATCTAGTCTGCCCAATTTTCTAAATACTTTCATTAGTCCCTGACCTTATCTTATAGTTAGGATAGCCTTATGCCTATCCCACGCATGCTTAAACTCCTTTACTGTGTTAACCTTCAGCTGGGAGGCTATTCCATGCATCCACTACCATCTCAGTAAAGTAATACTTCCTGATATTATTTTTAAACCTTTGCCCCTCTAATTTAATACAATGTCCTCTCATTGTGGTTGTTTTTCTTCTTTAAAATATAGTCTCCTCCTTTACTGTGTTGATTCCCTTTATATTTTAACCCCTTAAGACCGGAGGGCGTACAATTACGCCCTATTTTGAGCGGCTCTAAACATCGCCGGGCGTAATTGTATGCCCTCCGGTCTTTTCTTACTTACCCGGTCGCCGGCGATCCCACGCCAGCGATCGCGGTTGGGAGGACTCCCAGGGAGCCCCCCGCGGCACATCCGTCCTCTTCCGACCCCCCCCCTGGCCATGTGAGAGTGAGGTCCTTGCGAGGACCTCACAATCACATGGCCGGGATAGCTGGCTCAGGCTCTGCCAGCAGGGGGACTGCCTGTAATGACAGTAAGTCCCCATGCTGGCTGGAAATAAAATAAAATTAATTAATCAGTGTAACAAAAAAATAATAATATACCTAGATCATATATATATATATTATATATATGATCTAAGTATATATATATATATATATATATATACACACATATACACACACACATACACTGTCTAGGTGTATTTTTTTATTAATATATATATATAATTATATATATATATATATATATATATATATATATATATATATATATATATATATATATATATATATATATATATATATATATATATATATATTAATATCAAATTACACAAACCTGTCAATACCTCCCTAAAAGACTCCATTATCTCCTTGCCTGGCTGATTTCTTCAAGAGGCATCGACATTGGAACTGTATTTAAAGGGACTCCTAAACCCATGAGAGGTTGACAAGCGTTTTTGCACAACTAGACATAAGTCTCTTTGTGCCACCTTCTTTGTGAGTGTATATTTTTAATGTTGTTTTAGATATTTTATGTCATTAAATACTTCACCATGTATGTTTTTTATTTCTCTTTTTATATGATCACCATGCAATATATATGTAAAATTTACGCACGATTTGTGATTGTTGTGCCCCCCACTGGTATATGTCTTTGTACTATACTGTCTACATATTTGTATATCAAATTACACGTAGACTGATACTGATTATATATATAATTTTTGTTATAAATATATTTATATATAATATATAAAAAATATGTAAATACATAAAAAATCTAATTAAATTAAGTTCTAACTGTATTGTGATATTAATATATATATTTATATCAAAATACACGTAGAACGAAATAATATATATATCTATATACATAAATATATACAAATATATCACTATATATATACCTATATATAAATAAAAATATTTTTAAAAAATTATATATATATATGCATATATATACACATATGTATATATATATATATATACATATATTAATTCTACACATATATTTATGTAATATTTTTACATAATTAGGTATCCTAATTAATTACAATTAGCGGGACCTGCCTGACAACCCATGCCGAAAGTATAGGGAATTTAATTTGCTAGCACTATATTTAACCCTATAACTTTCCAAGATACCATAAAACCTTTACATGGGGGGTACTGTTTTACTTGGGAGACTTCGCTGAACACAAATATTAGTGTTTCAAAACAGTAAAATATATTACAACGATGATATCGCCAGTAAAAGTGAATTTGTTTTGCATTTTTCACGCACAAACAGCACTTACACGGACGATATTATTGCTGTGATACTTTTTATTGTTTTGAAACACAAATATTTGTGTTCAGCGAAGTCTCCCGAGTACAACAGTACCCCTCATGTACAGGTTTTATGGTGTTTTCAAAAGTTACAGCGTCAAAAATAAGGCTTGTGTTTCATTTTTTTCACATTAAAATTCGCCAGATTGCTTACGTTGCCTTTGTGACCCTATGGTAGCCCAAGAATGAAAATTACCCCTATGATGGCATACCATTTACAATAGTAGACAACCCAAGGTATTGCAAATGGGGTATGTCCAGTCTTTTTTAGTAGCCACTTAGTCACAAACACGAAAAAAGACTGGACATACCCCATTTGCAATACCTTGGGTTGTCTACTATTGCAAATGGTATGCCATTATGGGTGTAAATTTATTTCCTGGGCTACTATACAGTCTCAAAGGCAACGTAACCAATCTGGCGAATTTCAATTTCAAATGTAACACGCTATATTTGACCCTGTAACTTCCCAAAACACCATAAAACCTGTACATAGGGGGTACTGTTTTACACGTGGGACTTTGCTGAATACAAATATGTGTATTTTATTGCAGTAAAAGCAAACAGTATTATGACATTGACAGTTAAAATGTCATGTAAAACTAAAAAAATAACAACATTTCTTGTTTTCTCCCATTTTTTTCATATTAAATTATGTTTCATAGCTAAATATTTTATATTAAATGAAAGCCCTGTTTCCCCTGAATAAAATGATATATAATAAGGGGTGGGGGTGCATTTAATATGAAAGAGGTGAATTACGGTTGGACAGACATATAGCGCAAATGCCAGGTTTTGTTTACGTTTTGTTCTGTTCACAACGTGTACATTTGGCTCAGTCCTTAAGGGGTTAAAATGTTGCTATCATATCCCCTAAGCTATACATGTTAAGATCCTTTAACCTTTCCTTGTAAGTTTTATCCTGCAATCCATTAACCAGTTTAGTAGCCCTTCTTTGAACTCTTTCCAAAGTACTCCAAGTGAAGTCTCACCAGTGTTCTGTACAATAGTATAAGCACTTCCCTCTTTCTACTGCTAATACCTCTCCCTATACAACCAAGCATACTGCTAGCATTTCCTGCTGCTCTATTACATCGTCTGCCTACCTTTAAGTCATCAGAAATAATCACCCTTAGATCCCTTATCTATATGTTGAGGTTAGAAGTGTATCAAATTTTCTTGTTGCCAAATATGCCCTTTCTATAATTATAAAGTGCTGCATAATATGTAAGCGTTGTATAAGAGTGGGGAAGTGGCTGGTCTCCGCCCCTGACCAGTGCTGCCAACTGGTGCCCCGTTACCCCCCTTTGGATTAGTGGGGGTGATCCCAGTCTACCTTTTGGAGGCTTCCTTACACTACTGAGAGTGCACGGCATACCTGCCGAACACACTATTGACTCCTGCAAGCACAAGATGCCGCATGCTCCTCCGACTTCTGTGTAGAAACCAGCAATCTCCTGCATCAACTGAATGGCCACTTTGGGTCCTTCTGGGCATAGCTACGGAATTACCTTAGACCCCACGTGCCGAGAGATCGGACCAACGATGAACAAGCAAGGCATGCAGCCATAACACAGGCCTAGACCAGGCCAGAATGGCATCCAGATAACAACCAAAACCCATCATGGGGCCAGCAGTGAAGTCAATGGGACTGACTCCCAAACCACATAGGGCAGTGGGACCCTCAATAATCGCAAGGGACTTACCCGAATATCGAATGGTACTCAAACAGCGCTACTCAAGGGGGGGTTCTGGGAATATCATTGGGACTTCTACAGAGGATCTACACTAGGCCAAGGCAGGGTATGGGCTGATTGCACAACAGAGTTAAGGTGTACCTACTCACTCATGGCAAGTAGCTCTAGAGCTTCTTATACAAAGTTAAGCTGCTCACTTGTTCTTATTTCCCGGTCTCCTACTGGCTTAAGTTTATGTCCAGATTGGGGGGCCTGCGGGGGTTTCCAAGCGAAGATAAGCTGTTTTATTTACACTTTTATTATTCATTCTCTACTTTATTGATTTATTACACTACTGTCTTATTCTCTATTTTAAAAAAAAGTGCATTTATTCAGGCTAGCTTAAACCATGTTATTCCTTACAGTCTTGATGCAAAGCAATGTGTCATGAGGTTTTATTATTCAAATTCACAACAAAATTAAAGAATTAAAAAAAAAAGATCTCTTTTGATTGATTACATTGGTAATTTAATAAAATACCAACACAGACTATAAGTGTTTTCATAAAGGGAATTATTAAGTAAAGCCTAAAAGTCACCAACCTGAGTTACGAATAAGAATCAGGTATGATAATAATACTTTCGCAGAATCGGCCACTATATGGCCATGAATTCCGTTCCACCGAATTTCCACAATAATTCAAACATAAAAGATGAATTTTATAAAATGCATAATATATAATTGTTTGATAAATATAATGTATCAAATCAAAACTATTTTAGGATAATTTTATATTTTAACATTTTGTACCCTGGCTACTTGTGTGGCCACTGGGCAAATATTGCAGATTTCTGTGATTTGCTAGCAAAAAAGCAAGTGAGATGAATAAAGATTTTTCAGATAAATGCTGGAGGGGCTGTGGTGATCTTGGCACGCTGTCTCACATATTGTGTCAATGTGAGATAATTAAATATTTCTGAAATGGTATCCATTCCTTAATTAAACTGATAGATCCATCGATTGTCATATTCACACCAGACTTGGGATTGTTTAAGAGATTCCGTGATGTAATAGATAAGATCATTTCGGGCCACATTCTTGTTGCAGCAACGGCAATCATACCCTGCTATTGGAAGTCGCCCACTGTTCCATCCATAAGGAAAGGGCTTCTTCTGGTATTGGATAACAAAAGATTTGAATTGGCTATAATCCCCTAACAATGCTATTCCATCCCCTAACAATGCTAAAGTAAGGTTTCATTAGGACACTTGGGAGAATTATATATATAAAAATATATATATATCGGATATAATTAATTTTACACACCCTGCAATATCATTTATAAGGTAACTATTGAATTTTCTTTTTATGTACTTCAGTGTACTCTGCGTTATACATCAGGACTTTAAACACCTGTCATTTCAATGTATATACATAAGGATGGAATGCCCCTGTCCCCCCCCCCCCCTTGTGATTTGATTTTTTTTTCCCCTTCTCTTCTTTTTAGCCCATATTATAATTGTTCAATGTCTGTTTTATTTCACTATTGCATTGTTCTATAAAAGCTTGTTAATAAAAACGATTTGAAGAAAACAATCGTTCATGAATAATACAATGTATCTTTACAAAATACTCAAGTGACAGTGTTTAATTTAATTAAACAGTTAGAGAATTTAATTAAAGAAAGCACGGCAATTATTAAATATATAATGATTGAAACGTTTTTTTTTATAAAAACTGAAATTTAAAATGTTACATTACATTGCTTAGCATACATTGTTTACTATTAAAATATATTTATGTCTGAAACAAAATTGTGGGGAAAAAATGAAATAGTATGAAAAATATTTTGATAAATCTCTACAAATGTCTTTTAAATATTTGGTAATCCTGTGGTTTAGATATACCATTGTCAAAACGTAACACTTGTCTTGGAAAACAGCTGTCTTGGAAAAAAAAACAAATCGAAAAACTCAGAGTTTATTCTTGAGAGTTAATTAGGTGAGATATAAAATGCTTGCCTAAATTGGTTGTATGCATAGATTTCCACTGTGAATGAATATCTACCGTGTGCATTTTAACAGTGTACCATGTTTCAGCATCTACAGAGTGTAAGGGGGATTTTGGTGGCCTACATTGGCAGGTGAGTTTATCTGTGTGCTATAAATAGCACATTGTCTGGGTACAGAGATATTCTTTGATGGCTCCCAGATATGTCCTGTGCAAAAAAACTAAAATCAATAACTGTATTTTTATATAAAGGATTGGCAGATTAGATTTGTTGCTTAACTTTTGTCAAAATCAGTGTTATTTTCTTTTTGTTTGTTCGTTGGTGCTATTATATATAGGCATTTATAATGTATTTTTATATAAAAGATTGGCAGATTAGATTTGTTTCTTAACGTTTGTCAAAAGCAATGTTTGTTTGTTGGTGCTATTACAAATAGGTATAGGTATTTTCTTCCTTTCTAGTCCGTGTAATGTGCTTTCTTTCAGCTTTTCCTTGGGAATTGTAAGCTCTCACATGAATGCTATCCAGGTAGGCAAAGATATCCTTAAAAAATAATTCCAGAATGCTGCACTTTTTGAATTGTGGCTAAGCCAAATAGTCGGCAGCTGTTGGAGCAGAATTTGCAGGGCATGCACGGTTTTCATATAATGTAATTGGGGAAGAGCCAAGTGCCCCCTCACCCTCGATCTTGCTCTAAACTGTGTTTGCACATTTTGGGCACTTTAATATAACATTGTGACATTAAAATACACCAGGTCACTTGGAATAAAGTGAATGACATAGCTTTATGCAAAAGTTTCATATTATTTTACTTTTTCTGTCACTGTGCATTTGTTAGCGTTAAGAATTGCGTTTGTCTGTGAGATACATTCTATATTTATACAACTGTTCTCATGCCATGGCAGGCAGAAGGGCTTTTTGTTTTTTAACACCGCAAACAGGTTGTCATTACAGAAGTGCAGCTGCTACACGTTGCTGTCAGCACAGTATAAACCGGTGGCATTAATGGCTCGTCCTGCTATACAACTCCACCTACTGCCCTTATAGAAAGAGCAGAACTGGAACACAGCTCACCGACGGAAAGCAATATTCGATTGACTACTAAAGCATCTAATGCATGTCATATTATTGTAATGGAATAAATAGATTTCCCATTTCAGGCCAAAATAAGTGAATTGTAAAAAAAAAAAAAAGTTATAAAAAAGTATTTAGTTTGGATATTTGACCTACAAGCTCTAAATTAAAATTGAATTCCTATCATTTTACATTAGAGCACTCCATCCATCCCAGGGTACATTCATATCACTTGATTCCTTCACATCGCTTTACATATTTGTCCCTCAAACCTTTAGATTGTAAGCTTGTTTGGGCAGGGCCCTCTTGACCTTCTGTTCCTGTATGTCATTCGTGTTTTCTTAGCAATAAATGTTTTCTTGTTTACCTATTGTACAGGGCAGCGGAACATGATGGTGCTTTATAAAAAAAAAAATCAATTATTTAATAAGCAGGGAGATTATGGGCTCAGTGAAGATTTTGGCTCAAATTTATCAAGATAAACCTGAAAAAAATCCTTGGGCAATATCACAGGCTTGTAGCAATTAGCACACATTCTATCGTTTGCTACAGTGATTGCTTTGCAATTAGTATATTGACCCAGAAATGATTCAGGTTCGCTATGTATAACCCTTTGTGGTGAGTTGATTAAAAAAAAAAGAAATCGTTTGCAAATGTGCAAAATGTAGACCAAGAAAGTCAGGATGGAGGAAATCTCATATTAAATGATTTTTTCATAAGTAAGTTGTCAGCTCACTGGCTTAATAAACAACTCCATTTAATATATATGTTTGCAGTCAATTTATTCATCATATGAGGCGTTTCTTAGAAATGTGTTGTTATTATTACTGTGATTCTAATTGGTGTTTTTTTTAGCACCAAGCAGGAACAGACTGGTCCTCGGACTAACTGGGCAAATGCCCAAAAGGGCTGTGAGGGTAAAGGCCAACAGAGGAGATCAGAGGATCTCAGATGCAGGGCAGGGCAGTGCAAAGCATGTTTTTGGAGCAGGGAAAACAAATAAGAGGGTGGTGAAAGTTAAATTGTAGGAGGGGTACATCGGGTTACTTCACTTTTTTCAACGTTATATATTTATATGTCACCCACAATAATCCTAAGGCTATTTCATAACATGAAAGTATATCAATAGTGATGCTGTGAGCTTACACCTCAGTACCAACAGCTGATTCAGATACATTGGTAATGTAAGTGCAGTTGGATTAATGGCTTGTGTGGTTTGCTCAGGAGAATTGTGCCCCCTAAAGGATATCTGGGTTATTGCATTTTTCATCACTGTAGACCAGGTTTAGGCAACAAATTATGCCCCCTGATGTATATCTGGGTTATTGCAGTTCACATAATTGTATACGAAGTGCAAACAACCTTTTGGCACTCCAGATGTTGTGGACTAAAAGTTCCATAATTCTGGAAAAGCAGGGGAGATGTAGTCTACAACATCTGGAGTGCCAAAGATGGCCTACCCCGGCAAAGCAAATCCTACTGGGCACAGTTTTTTATCTCACGGTAAATTCATACAATTGCCTAGTTTCCTTGAGTTAAACTAGTAATATTTTGTTTAACTACAAACACAAAACATGTCCATGGCTCTACCTCAATTGTTTGAAAGAAAGAATGATTACTTTTTAGAACTTTTTTTTTTTCAAAATATCAAATATTGTACTCTGATTGCCTTTATGATAATCTTTTAATTTTTCGCTGATCAGTATGGTATACCTATTGCAGCTTTGAGGGGACATTGAAAAAGAGAAGCCAGGAGAAGGTTACTGTAAATTTAATTTAAGCTTTCATATAAAGACACTAAAAGAAAACATGCACCAGCGATGGCTAACCTTGACACCATAAATTATTTCTGGACTACATTTCCCATTATGCTCAGCTAGCTTTTAGAGTCTAAAATCTAGCTGAGCATCATGGGAAATGTAGTCCAGAAACCGTTTATGGTGTCAAGGTTAGCCATTACTGATCTACACAATAACAAAGCAAGCTTTAATCGCAAACTTTAAAATATGAAGTTAGCAATAAGCAATAGCATTTTACTAGACATGGCAGATGGTATAGAGTGGGTTAGAGGGACACTGTATGCCTCTTCATCCGCTCTGTCTCTGATGCACTATGTTATAGAAAGAGGGCAACTAAATGTGATGCCATATGCTTTAATTCTGTATACAAAAAGGATAACAAACAAGGTATAGAAAGCTATAACATAGACCAATGGAGACACAAGTCTACTGCTCTCCTCTAGATCACTAGAGATTCCACTAGGGATATCCTACTCCACCCATGGAAAATATGCAGTAGGGCTGACGGATGGCATCAGAGAAGGAGGAGGCCTCACTTTATTCATGCATGGGTTCTCACAGTGCTTTTAGTCATGGACATATACACTGCTCAAAAAAATAAAGGGAACACAAAAATAACACATCCTAGATGTGAATGAATTAAATGTTCTTCTGAAATACTTTGTAATTTACATAGTTGAATGTGCTGACAACAAAATCACACAAAAATAAAAAAACAGAAATCAAATTTTTCAGCCCATGGAGGTCTGGATTTGGAGTCACACTCAAAATTAAAGTGGAAAAACACACTACAGGCTGATCCAACTTTGATGTAATGTCCTCAAAAAAAGTCAAAATGAGGCTCAGTAGTGTGTGTTGCCTCCACATGCCTGAATGACCTCCCTACAACCCCTGTGCATGCTCCTGATGAGGTGGCAGATGGTCTCCTGAGGGATCTCCTCCCAGACCTGGACTAAAGCATCTGCCAGCTCCTGGACAGTCTGTGGTGCAACGTGACGTTGGTGGATGGAGCGGGACATGATGTCACAGATGTGGTGACATTCTGTCATCAAACTAATATGGTGACCAGGGGTCATGTGACCAAGCTCATGTATGCCTTTCTCACAGTGGGATAAGCTTTACCTTTGATATGGTAATTCAATACCTTTACAGGTCAGGAAAGAGATAACCACTCCCCCCTATCCCCATTCCTTCCTGTTCCTTCTTGGCTGTGCTACTAAGCAGACCCTTAAGCAGACATGGGCTAATTTTTATCATGGTGAACTGTGAGTGGGATCTGGTGATTTTATAAGATTTAGTTGTTATTGTTAGTTAGGTTGTTGTTGCTGTTGTTGTTGTTGTTGGTATAGTTAGTTAGATTGTGTGTCATTATTTGTATGTTGTTGTTGTTTTGTCTCTGAATAAATATTTGTTAAAGTAGACGGACCAGAGTTTATATGTGTATGCGTACATAATAATTTATAGAGTTTGGTATTACACCACAACAGATGTGCTCAATTGGATTCAGGTCTGGGGAATGGGCAGGCCAGTCCATAGCATCAATGCCTTCGTCTTGCAGGAACTGCTGACACACTCCAGCAACATGAGGTCTAGCATTGTCTTGCATTAGGAGGAACCCAGGGCCAACAGCACCAGCATATGGTCTCACAAGTGGCTTAAGGATCTCATCTCAGTACCTAATGGCAGTCAGGCTACCTCTGGCGAGCACATAGAGGGCTATGCGGCCCCCCAAAGAAATGCCACCCCACACCATTACGGACCCACTGCCAAACCAGTCATGCTGGAGGATGTTGCAGGCAGCAGAACGTTCTTCACGGCTTCTCCAGACTCTGTTACGTCTGTCACATGTGCTCAGTGTGAACCTGCTTTAATTTGTGAAGAGCACAGGGCGCCAGTGGTGAATTTGCCAATCTTGGTGTTCTCTGGTAAATGCCAAATGTCCTTCCCCGTTGTTGGGCTGTAAGCACAACCCCCACCTGTGGAAGTGGGGCCCTCATGCCACCCTCATGGAATCTGTTTCTGACCATGTGAGCAGACACATGCACATTCCTGGCCTGCTAGAGGTCATTTTGCAGGGCTCTGGCAGTGCTCCTCCTGTTCCTCCTTGCACAAAGGGGGAGGTAGCAGTCCTGCTGCTGGGTTGTTGCCCTCCTACGGCCTCCTCCATGTCTCCTGATGTACCGGCCTGTCTCCTGGTAGCGCCTCCATGCTCTGGACACTACGCTGACAGACACAGCAAACCTTCTAGCCGCAGCTCGCATTGATGTGCCATCCTGGATGAGCTGCACTACCTGAGCCACTTGTGTGGGTTGTAGACTCCGTCTCATGCTACCACTAGAGTGAAAGCATCACCAGCATTCAAAAGTGACCAAAACATCAGTGAGGAAGCATAGGAACTGAGAAGTGGTTTGTGGTCACCACATGCAGAACCACTCCTTTATTGGGGGTGTCTTGCTATTTGCCTATAATTTCCACCTGTTGTCTATCCCATTGGCACAGCAGCATGTGAAATTGATTGTCACTCAGTGTTGCTTCCTAAGTGGACAGTTTGATTTCACAGAAGTGTGATTGACTTGGAGTTACATTGTGTTGTTTAAGTGTTCCCTTTATTTTTTTGAAAGAAACAAAAAACAAGTAACCCACAAAGGGGAACTCGTAGTGTGTCTGTGGATAAACCTATAGGGGATTACCCTCACTTGAGTGCTTTGAAAAAAAGAAAAGAAGAAGACCTCAGGAGCAGAAAGCCCAAATTAGGTTACCACTGCTAACTGTATAACTGTATATAGCTATTTCTAGCAGCTGGTGATGTCTCTCCCAATCCAGGGCCCTTCACCTTCTCTACACACACTAAGACAACCAGAAACCCCACAAACCTCATCACAATACCCTGCCCTTTACCCTCACTTACCAAAATGCATTGTGCACTCTGGAATGCCCGCTCCATCTGCAGTAATTTAAAATCAACAACCATAGATGACTTTTTCATCTCAAACTCACTCACACTGCTTGCACTTATAGAGACCTGGCTGTCCCCTTCTGATAGCGCTACTCCTGCCTCTTTATGTTTTGGTGGGCTACAGTTCTCTCACACTCCCAGACTCAACTGTAAAGGAGGCGGCGTAGGCATCCTTCTCTCCCCTCAATGTACCTTTCAACCAATCATAACTCCCCCTGCCCTATCCTTTTCTTCACACTGTCCGACTATTTAAACCCACTCCTTTAAGAATTGCTATCATCTACCGCCCCCCCCCCCCCCTCTCCACCCCGGTTATCCTATTCATTGAGCACTTTTATTCTTGGCTTCCCCACTTCCTCTCATCTAGCACTCCTTCCCTTATACTTGGGGATTTCAATATCCCAATCAATAACCCCAATTGCACTGATGCCTCTTGTCTGCGCTCTGTAACCTCCTCCTTTGACTTTACGCAATGGTCCAATTTAGCAAACCATACAGCAGGAAACACTCTTGATCTTGCCTTCACCAACCTCTGTACTGCCTCTAATCTCTCCAATATTAATTTTCCTCTATCTGACCACCATCTGCTGACTTTTGACATTGGCATACCTAAGACCCAATTGACACCACCATCTGAACATCACTCTCACAGAAACCTCCAATGTCTTGACCTACAGCATTTCTCCACTAATCTCCAAACTCTCCTTTTACCTATCTCAAACTTCACCTGTCCTAGTTCTGCAACCTCCTTCTACAATTCCACCCTCTCCTCTCAACTAGACATCATGGCACCTTGTACATTTAAACACCGCAGCCCCCCCCCCCCCCCAACAACAACCCTGGCACACCAAGCTCACTCGATACCTCCAAAAATGCTCCAGAACTGCTGAACGCTGTTGGAGAAAGTCTCACTGTGCATCTGACTTTCTCCACTATAAATTTATGCTGAGCTCATACAGCTTGGCTCTTTCCTCTGCAAAAGTTAATTACTTCAACACCCTCATAACCGCACTCTCCCATGAACCCAAACGACTATTTCACACATTTAACTCTCTTCTTCGCCTTGCTGTTCCTCCTCCACCTACTAACCTGACCGCCTCAGACTTTGCCACTCACTTCACTGACAAGATCTCTACAATCATCTTTCTTCTTCCCCTTACAATATTTCCCCTAACTTCACTCCCTCTGCTGTTCTATGTTCATTCGCATCCGCTACATTGGAAGAGGTTTCTGCTCTGCTCCAGTCCTCCCGCCCCACCACCTGCTCCCTAGATCCAATTCCTTCGCATCTCATCCATACTCTGTCTTCTTCTCTTTCTCCACCTCTCACAAAAATTCTCAATCTCTCTCTCTCCTCTGGTATATTTCCATCGCCCTTCAAACATGCAACTGTAACCCCAATTCTAAAGAAGCCCAATCTTGACCCTAACTCCCCATCCAACTATCGTCCTATCTCGCTACTGCCTTTTGCATCCAAGATCCTTGAAAGAATTGTGTATGCGAGATTGACAGACTTCCTCGAATCCATCTCTCTGCTAGACCTGCTTCAGTCTGGTTTCCGCGCTAAGCACTCTGTGGAAACGGCACTGACCAAAGTATCCAATGATCTACTCGCTGCAAAATCTCGTGGTCACTACTTTATCCTAATTCTCCTTGACCTGTCTGCGGCTTTTGACACTGTTGATCATCAACAGCTTCTTCTCATCCTCCGCAATATCGGTCTACAAGATATTGCTCTCTCCTGGTGCTCCTCCTACCTCTCCCAGCGCTCTTTCAGTGTTTCTTTCTCTGGATCTGCTTCTTCTCCCCAACTCCTCTCTGTTGGTGTCCCCCAAGGTTCAGTCCTTGGTCCCCTACTGTTCTCCATCTATACTGCCTCCCTTGGTAAACTCATTAGCTCCTTTGGCTTCCAATATCATTTCTATGCAGATGACACGCAAATCTACCTGTCCTCTCCTGACATCTCCCCGTACCTCTTGACTAGTGTCTCTGACTGCCTCTCTGCTGTTTCTAACTGGATGGCTGCCCACTTCCTTAAACGAAACTTGACCAAAACTGAAATTCTGGTCTTTCCTCCCTCAAGTGTTGTTACTGCTGTGTCTGTCTCCCTCCAAGTCAACAGTGCTACCATCAGCTCCACCACAGGCTCGCTGCCTAGGTGTTCTCTTTGACTCCGACCTCTCCTTCAAGCCTCATGTTCAATCTATCGCCAAATCCTGTCATTTCCATCTCAAAAACATTGCGCGCATCCGCCCCTACTTAACGCCAGATACGCCTATGGTGTTGGTCCATTCCACTGTCCTTTCTCGCCTTGACTACTGTAATCCACTTCTCAGTGGTCTTACGGGCTCCCAACTTGCGCCGTTACAGTCCATAATGAATGCGGCGGCGAGGCTCATCTTCCTGTCCGCCCGCACCTCCCATGCCTCACCCTTCTGTCAGTCCCTACATTGACTTCCTATAAAATATAGAGCTCAATTTAAAATTCTGGTTCTTGCTTTCAAATCTCTACATAATGCTGCTCCCACCTATCTATCCTCCCTTATACACAAGTATGTCCCGTCTAGGCCCTTACGATCTGCTGAAGACTTACGTCTATCTTCTGTCCGTACTCCAACCTCTGATGCTCGCCTTCAAGATTTCTCGAGGGCTGCACCGTACCTGTGGAACTCGCTTCCCTCCTCCGTTAGATGCTCACCCAGTCTCCACTGCTTCAAAAAATTGTTAAAAACCCACTTCTTCATAAAAGCGTATCAATTAAACTGTTAATAGCTCCCAACTGATTCCTCTTCTGCAACTGTCACTAGCCTAATACTATCCTTACCTTTTGTGTCATTTTACCCCACTCCCTCTAGCATGTAAGCTAATTGAGCAGGGCCCTCAACCCCTCTGTTCCTGTGTGTCCAACTTGTCTTTTTACAACTACATGTCTGTTCGTCCACCCATTGTAAAGCGCTGCGGAATTTGACGGCGCTCTATAAATATCATAATAATAATTAAAAAAATAACTTTTATTCAATCATTAAAATAGGGAGTCATAGATTCATACCCAGTGAATAAATAAGTGAGAAAAACAAAAAAAGAAAAAAATAATAATAACAAATAAAATCACATGGCAGGTTAGGGAGAGACCTGCTAAATCAGCCACTAGAGCTGAAAAGATAGTATACCTAAATGGTTGAAGAAAACACACTGGTCTCTCACAAAGCAGCTCATGTGCTGAACTATATATCTCTGGGGACACCGCACAAGGGAATACAAATATAACCCCCCCGAGGCTCCTAGATAGCTGCTCAGAAGAGTGGCTTGTATGGATATTTTACTGAATCTTGCTAATATTGTACTTCAGAACATGTAAAACAAAGAGTTCTGCTTGAAATGACATAAATAGTGTCTAGCTGGGTGGAAACACTGTTGCTTAAACCCCAAAGTCCCGGATCTAACTTCCGTGGGCTGGAGTCTGCAATGGCAACTAAGTTGCTAGAATCTAATAGCCGTCGGACTAGCGCCTTCGTCAGAGGCAATAATTTCTAAACGTGCCCTGATTTGTCTGTCGTTTAAATTAATCAAGAACCAATAGGAACAGGGGGCCTGTATCGGTAATTCCCGCCAAACAATGACGGGAGGCATGCAACACGCCCCCAAGAGACGTGTCGGTGTCCCATTGGTTATGAAGTCCCAACGGACAAGTACCCTAATGGGGAATTAACCCGTAGGGTGTCTGGTTGCTCGGTCCGCACGGTAAGTACCTTGACGGGAAATTAACCCGTGGAATGCTTTTGGATTCACAGATTCGATACCCTGGCTCCCAGAGGACTAAATGAAGGTTTCACTTTCACTTCCTTCATCGAGACTTGAATTGTGTTTGTGTATCTTGTCCTTTATTTGGAGAGATATTTATCTGACTGTATAGATTGTTATTTACTTTGTATTTTTTTTATTTTCCTTATGTAGATTTAGGTTGCATAACCAATGTCCAGTGCCCTCTTCTTATTCTGTCGTTAGTACATCATAAACTGTAGCATGATCTGGTTAGGCCAGGGGTAGGCAACCTTTTAGCAGCACTGTGCCGATATCGGATTGTGATGTCCCGTAGCGTGCCGGTCCTATTTTTTTTAAAATGAGGTGTGTATGCTGCCGTATCCTGCTTGTGTTATTTTTACTGTAATTGCTTTGTATCGTTGTATTTGTGAGTATATGCAGTGCCGTCTTTAATATTGACTGGACCCTGGGCAAAGCATTTGTTTGGGGCCCCCTGGACCCTGTCCCCCGCAGTGGCGGACTTAAAGTAGAGCGGTGCAAGAATTTTTTTGGGCCTCCCTTTTGCACGAGTGATTAAAAGGTAGATCCCCATCGGTCGTGCAACTCCAGTAATGCATTGACAGCTGGGGCTCTACCATTTACCCATGTTTCCAGGTCTTAGCACTAAGCGGTTTTTGTGTGTTTGAATGTAAACAGGTTTTTGTATGGAATATGTTTGTATGTGGTGTTGGCGTGACTGCAAGCATGTATTTGTGTAGTGTTGGTTTTTGAATGCAGGGGTGTATTTACATATAATTTTGGTGTGTAACACAGACATGTGTTTGTACGTAGTGTTGAAATTTGAATGTAGGGGTGTATTTGTGTGTAGTGTTAGTGTGTGAATGCTGAGATGTATGCACATATACACGCACACAGAGATATATATACACACTGAAACACACATACAGATATACTGACATACTGACACACACACACACAGATATACTGACACAGATTTACTGACACACACACACAGACATACTAACACACACACACAGACATGCTGACACACACACACAGATATGCTGACACACACACAGATATACTAACACACAAACATACTGACACATACACAGATATACTGACACACAGATGTACTGACACACACACACAGACAGACATACTGACACAGACATGCTGACACACACACACACTGACATACTGACACACACAGATATACTGACACACACATAGTGACACACACAGACATACTAACACACACACTGACAGACATACTGACACAGACATACACACATACAGATATACTGACACACACACAAAAATTACACTTTTAAACCCACCCTCCAGTTTCCTACCTTTCCTGCTGGTGGCTGAAGGAGTTGGGGTCTGGCTCTCTCAGCCAGCCCCCCACTACTCTGCCTACTCTTCTTTCCCGCACGCTCCTCTCTTTGTGGGAGGAAGTGATGCACGGCCGTCACTTCCTCCCAGCCTGTTGCCAACAAGCAAGGGGCCCACTTGCGCTGTTAAAGCGCCTCAGTGCGCCACCGGGACTCTGCTGACAGATGCCCACCGTGTGGCCCTTTGTGCACGGGCCACCCGGTGGGCCTCCTTAGTGTGCGGATTACCGGCCGGGGGTTAGAAATAGTTGAGGCCAGCGGGGCTCACGGTGCAGCTGCCCAGTTTGCCCCACGTTAAAGACGGCCCTGCGTATATTAGCTATTATATTGTATATGTTCATGAGTAGTTTATGGTATTGTGTATGACACATATGACACATATGACACATATGACACGTGAGTTGTGTATGGGGGCTGCATGTGGAATTGTGTGAATGGATATGTCACATTTTGTGTTTGGTAGAATGTGTGGGGGCTGTTTGAGGTATTGCATGTGAGAGACTGCATGTGGGGTTGTGTGCATGTATGTAGATTGTTAGTGGTGTTGCGTTTATGCAGATTATGTGTATGTTTGTGTGTGGGCTGTCCGTACTATTTGTATGAGGGATTACACAGGAATGCAGGATTCTGCATTTCTGTGTATATCTGGCAGTCTGGGTGGCTTCCCTGGGTTCCAGTGGGGACCAGACCGGCCAGGTACATGTCAAGGACAGGAGCTGCAACAGCAACTGCAAGCTGCTCTACTACAGTGTGGATTCCTATTCACAAGTGCTGTGAGGAAGTGATCTGAGATCACTTCCTCTACGTGCTGCAATGCATAAATTGAGGATTGTCCTTCACCACCTTTTCGGATTAGCAGATATCTGAAGTTTTACTGGGACTCTTGATTTTGTCTCTAGCAGCCTTGAGTGCCGTGCAAAGACACCTCGAGTGCCGTGCATGGCACTAGTGCCGTAGGTTGCCTACCTCTGGGTTAGGCGATTGATTGATAATTCAATAGATGGTACTCCCTATATTTACCATCTTTATTAGCTCCTGTGTGATCATTGGTTTACCTATTATTTATCCCCAGGGATTTTGTTCCCTAAGGGATATAGTTCTGTTTCTAAGGCACCTTCCCCCTCTTTTTGATGTAGGGGTTGCCCCCTTAGTAGTCATGGAATCACCCGATGACACCCTATGTTTCTGTACCCATAATTTGGATTGGTATTCCTTGTAACCTCGGTACTTAGGGGTCACCTTATTTGCCTTCCTAGGAAACACTTTTTCCTCTCGGTTAATATCCGAAGGGATATAACTGTCTTGTGGAACAGATTGGAATAGATTGCCTTTGAAATAGATTGCCAGTGGTTGCTCTATTCCTTTAAGATCCTGCTACTACATGAGTTTAATGCCTTTTTGACCTGTAGGGAAAAGGCACCCCATGGATTGTTCCATTGCTTCAAGGTCCTGTTATTACATGAGTGGTATGCCGTTTAGCCCCGCTGGGGCAAGGCACCCCACAGGTTAATTTCCTGTCAGGGTACTTACCTGTAGGGACCGAGCAACCAGACACCCTACGGGTTAATTCCCCGTTAGGGTACTTGTCCGTTGGGACTTCATAACCAATGGGACACTGACACGTCTCTTGGGGGCGTGTTGCATGCCTCCCGTCATTGTTTGGCGGGAATTACCTATACACGCCCCCTGTTCCTATTGGTTCTTGATTCATTTAAACGACAGACAAATCAGGGCACGTTTAGAGATTATTGCCTCTGACGAAGGCGCTAGTGTAAGCGCTGAAACGCGCATCAGGCTTATCATAGGCAGGCTTCAGCTCATTCATTTGCTACAACCATTTATTTACTTTATTTTTCTCTTGAATGGGGTACACCAGGGGACCTGGTATGGGGTATCGTTCTGAGTCAGTGGATTGTCTCAGAAGCGGCAGTATTTTTAGGACTGTGATAGCTGGTCCAGCGTTATAGGAGGCAGTTTAGGAGGCTAAGATGGTAGTCCAGCACTCTGCTACCTTTCCTCCACGCTTTATTCTTGGCACTTAGTCCCAGTTATAGCCCGTACTTCCTAGCGGTTTATTAGGCAGCTAGCCTATAGTTCTGCATTTTTTGTTACTTTAGTGGCAGCTTTGGAAGGGGGGGTTTAGTGTTGTTGTGTATCTTTGTCTGTCCGACGGCTATTAGATTCTAGCAACTTAGTTGCCATTGCAGACTTCAGCCCACGGACGTTAGATCCGGGGCTTTGGGGTTTAACCCCTTAAGGACACATGACGTGTGACATGTCATGATTCCCTTTTATTCCAGAAGTTTGGTCCTTAAGGGGTTAAGCAACAGTGTTTCCACCCAGCTAGAAACTATTTATGTCATTGCAAGCAGATCTCTTTGTTTTACATGTTCTGAAGTACAATATTAGGGGTTATATTTGTATTCCCTTGTGCGGTGTCCCCAGAGATATATAGTGCAGCGCATGAGCTGCTGTGTGAGAGACCTTTATTTTTTGAGCAGTGTATAAATGGACATATACTATAGATTTTAATTTCAAAATTAATACCAACATAGCCAAACAAGAAAAATTCTCCAAGTCAATTTTGACCATTTTGGCCTCAAATTTGAGATTCATTTTGAATTCACTTTGAATTCCTAGAAACTTTGCCAGTGACACTGATAGATATCTATATGTCTAAAATCTAAGCCCTAAATGATTCCTAAACATTTTATAGATATGTGTTGACGTGTAAATATAACAACATTTTCAGCATTCCTTAGTCATAACACATCCAAGTTTCCATTATAGCATCACATTCACTATTCTGGAGACGCAGAGAGTTTTCAAAACAAAGAACAAGCATGTCCATCAGACAACCACTTTATCTGGTTATATGAGCAATCCAAAATGGTGGCTACTCTCGTGAGATCTTGCAAGACTAACTACCACTTCGGATTGGTTAACTAAAATGCTAATTTCAGCAATTTTATTTTGGGAGAAATAGCATTCCATCAATTACTGCTGTCCAGATCATTAATCTATCTGGTGGATAATGATAAAAAGAAAACTGATCAATAATCAATAATCTACGGTATATTTAATTGTGAAAATACAAAGTATACATCACTGTTATTTTAGAATTTATTTGAGTATAAACTTACCTATTAGAACATTTGTTGATGAGAACCTGTCCTCTCTGAAAGGCTTCAGCAGTGCATTTCCTAATTTCCGTTTCCACTTCCCCCCCAGGGCTACCCGGTTCCTCTGTCCTGAGATGTTTTAAATGCATTTCAATGTTTCCTAATTTGTCAAAAGCCTACAAAAATGATGACAAGATAATATAACATTACATATCAATATGGCATTTAGAAAACTGATTTAGTACTGATTTATGAATGTAACCAATATAATATCCACCATGTAAGATCACCACCCAGTGGAAGGTTGAAAAATACATTTTAAATTATAACATTAGCCCAAACGAGCATTTTCTCTCATAGGAATAATGTTAATGTACCTCTTTCACGTGTGGATAGTGTGTTAGAATACTTAAAAACCCTATTGGGGAAATCTGACGCTGGAGGTCCGTGAGGACCAAAAGTCTGTTTGGATTCCGGAAGCCCTCTAGTGGCTGTCTGTTAGACAGCCACAGAGGGCAGACTTAGAGCTGCAATGTCAACATTTGGAACCGCAATGCTTTACATTGCAGCACTAAGTGCAAAAGGCGCTGTAATGGTCTGGGTGCCTACAGTGTCTCTTTAAAGGTAGGCAGACAATGTAATAGAGCAGCAGGAAATGCTAGCAGAATGCTTGGTTGTATAGGGAGAGGTATTAGCAGTAGAAAGAGGGAAGTGCTCATGCCATTGTACAGAACACTGGTGAGACCTCACTTGGAGTATTGTATGCAATACTGGAGACCATATCTTCAGAAGGATATTGATACTTTAGAGAGAGTTCAGAGAAGGGCTACTAAACTGGTTCATGGATTTCAGGGTAAAACTTACCAGGAAAGATTAAAAGATCTTAACATGTATAGCTATATGATAGAAACATAAACATTTAAGGGAATCAACACAGTATAGGTAGAGAGTGAGCAGTGGCGACTCTCTAATTAGGTGATTTAGGCGGCCGCCTAATGGCTCGCGCTGTCTGGGGCCTCGCGGCTGCCTAAATTGCCTAAGGGCAGACTCACGTCGGGTCTTCGGTCTATGACCGAGGGCCCGACACAGGAGGGGGCCGGCGGCTTGACCTTTATACTGCTGGTTGCGAGGCCCCTCCTGTCAGTCTGCCCTGACTGAGAGCCAAGCACTGCCTCCAGTCTGCAGCTCCGCCGGGTGCAGAGCTGCAGACTGAGTTGTCTCCCTATCTCCATGCCTCATGTTTGAGTTTCGCCCAGGGCCTCACAAAGTCTAGAACCGCCACTGAGAGTGGGTATACTTAAAAGAAGAAAAACTACCACAATAGGAGGACATAGTTTTAAATTAGGGACAAAGGTTTAAAAATAATACCAAGCTAAAGGGGCGGGCTTGTGCTCCATGGCGGCCAGATGCATTTTATGCGTGCCCCACACTAAGCACCAGCAATCAATACTTTCCCTGGCTGTTACTTTGTTTCGAAGTGCCTGAAACTGCATTCCCCAGAGGCTCGAGTGGGGCATAGTTGGTATAGCGGTATCTCAGTATGCCCCTACATTGGATCATTCAGGGCTCCCACCACAACCACTTACTGCCGGACTGCCACCACAACCACTTACACATCTGTAAGTTTCCCACCTAGCAGTGCGCAGGCTGCCCCCACAACCATTTACACATCTATAGGCTCCAGCCTCCCAGTACCAGAACTGCCACCACAACCACTTACACATCTATAGGGCTCCCAGTGCCAGGAATTAGCTTATTGGTCAAGATTCATGTCATCATTCATGTAATTTTTCCTCCCTCTCTCTTGTTTTGCCACTTTTCAGAAATCCAAAGCACTTCGGAACTTTGACACTTCGGTTCGGCACTTCCGAACTACCGAACTTCAGCACTTTGGACATTCGTAAGTATCCGAATGTCCGAATTGCATGAAAATCGTCCGAATATACATTCGGAACGAAACGAATTGCACATGTGTAGCACAAAACACGTTAGCCCCCTGCCCAGTGTTTCACTCTGTTTGGTATACTACTTTTTAAGCATACTTACTGAAAGAAGCTGGCAGCTGTTTGTTGTTTTTTTTTTAAACATAACTGCAGAAGTTTTCTAATGGTTGAACTCACATGATAACATCTCAAATGGCAAAGATACTGTTTGTTTCTACCCACCTTGTTCACACTTTTAAAGAAGTTGTTGGCTTCATGTAGAATGTTTTGTCTTTGATCCACTAACTTCCAGAATTCAGCATTAAGTGCATTTAGTTTATCATTTGAAGTCAAAATGTATTCTTTTTCTGGACAATCCACCATCGCAACTAAACGGGCAGCCTCTCTTTTTAACTTTTCAATAACAGGGGTCCATTCCTAGAAATATAGTAAAATGTTATTTTACCATGTTATTGTGACAGCCTGCTTTTAGACAAGAGTAATCTTTCAGTACAGCGATATCCTCCTGTGAACAGAAGAAAAAGATTGTCTTCCAATTTTTTATTTTATTTTATGAAAATGGTTGAGGAAGTTCCCAGCATCCCAGCCTATCACATGACATATCACTGGAAAGCCCAGGATGTCCTCGCTACAATACAGAAGGTATTGATAGAGTAGCTCAAAAGAATAAAAGGAGATGCATGTTAACGAAATGTCCAGTACAGAGGACTCCGGTTAATGGGCTGGCTCTCAGGATGATACAGCATACTATGGGAACACTCCAAGCACCATAAATACTACAGCTTGGCTTAGTAGTTATGGTTCCCATTATAAGCAGTCTGTTTTTAATTGTCTCTTAATCGCTCTCAGTCAATGAGTTAAGCGCTGCATTGCACGCAAGGTATGAAGTGAAGGAGGGGGGTGAGCTGTCATGAATAGCAACAAGCTGAGAAACAGGGTATGTGGAATGTAAAAGGGCCTTGAATGGAGCGAGAGAATGATAAGCAAGCCTTGCATGATGGGAGATAACAGGGGATTAAATTAGGAAACACTAAGAAAAGGTTGGCTTGGAGAGATGAACTGGGATGGGGGTTACGCTTGTCCAGGGTGTGGCAAACTGACTCTTAAAAGGTATTTTTCCATCTGGTTATAAGGAAATAATCTGGAAATATAGTGTGTTAATCCAGGTGAACCTCATAACTGATGAATGCTGGGTGAGGGGGAAAGGATCCCAACAATCCATGGGAATTAGACAGTGCTAGATAACTAATCTCCTGGGGGTTTTTTTCTTCACACTTTTCTTCACACTTTTTTCTTTATACGGTCACTTCAAAACTAATTTTTAATATAATAATACTTTCATCAAGTTTTAAACAGAAATAGATTGCATGAGAGCAAAAAGGGATTTACAGATGGGACCAGAGGTTCTGATTCTCAAGCAATCCCTGAAAGTCAGGCAAAGCTAGTGTGCCTGTTGTTTGGAGCACACTGGTTTACAATGTATACTGCAGATTACAGTGAGTTCTATTCTGTCCTCACTACCTTTTGTATAGGCAGACTGAATGTAGAAGATAATCGCAACCGCTCACCTTTATAATGGAGGTCTTTGGAACTCCCCAGCACATTTTTATTTACTTAAAGGGACACTCCAGGCACCCAGACCACTGAAGTGTGTGACGAAATGCCTTTTGTCACTGGATTTTTAGGTGACAAGCTGCCCTTTGCCCCTGGCTGTTGGAGGAGCCTGATTGCCATCCTCCTGCCTCATGACTATGGCCCTGGGTTGTATGGCCCTTTGCAAACATCATTTGGGCCAATGGATTTATATTGTGCTGCTGCTGGCCCTTTAAGAACTGCATTGTGGCTTATGGACTTGTATTGGACCATGCTGGCGCTTTAAGAATCGTCTGGGGACATATTGAGACTTTGTGTGACAATGCCCCTTTAAGACGGTGTCCCCAGTGTCCCCAGACTTAGTTAAAATAACTTGTTCCTGACTTTCTCCCACTTGGTCCGGTAAATGGGGCTTACTGAACCAAGTTCCACACAGGCGGACCACCCAGGAGTGGAAGTGTGCAGGCAATTTACCTCCCAGGCTGGGAGCCTGCTGTAGGTAAATTGCCGACCGCTGGGGGGCCGCCGTTCATGCAAACCAACACGTGGCGGCGGCCATCTTTGTTCATTCGAACGAGGTCAGCGGTATGTGTAGCCAAATTCATGGAACTGAATCGGCTACACATTTCACCGAACACCGCTGACCCTTACCTTCTCCTACACTGAACTTTCAGCACGTTCGAATGTCATTTTTCTGCATAAAATTGATCGGCCACACAGCCCAAATCTATGGAACTGTTTTGGGCAGAAAAATGTGCTGGCGGTCGGTCATAAAGGACTTCCACCTAACTTTTTATGTACTGGAGGGATTTGTATAATTTTTGGTTATGTTTATATTTAAGTATGCTGATTCTGAATATATATGCTTTGTATGAATATGATGCATATTGTTAAAGTTACAGTGTATGTATAAAAAGTGTATTTTCCTGTCTGTGATAAATTACATTAACCCATTGTGTTCAATAATTATATCACAGGCAGAGGGGAGGGATTGTATGTTTGTGCTGGGTGTGTTTTACGGTTTTCCTGTAGATGATTGGTTGTACTGTGTCCCACCCTGTGGGATGTCCCCTTGCATGGGGACTTGCATAAAAGCCAGTGTGTATCTTGTACCTTCATGAAGTTTTGGCTCATGTTTGGGGGATTGGAGAACTAAACTCTGGGGATTGCTATAATCACTATACTCCCCAGGGTATGATCACCAAGCTCTGCTAAGAGCTTGTTCCTGTTCCTGCTCTCTGGAATTCGGAGAGGTCCACCTACTGGAAGCTGAACCCTGGTCTTGGGTCCAGAGTGGGTGGAGACGGCGAGACCCCAACCAAGCTGCGGCAGTTCGTGGGGTGTGCAGTGGTTATGGTGTCAGGCAGAGTGCTTGGAGTTCTTGGAAAGCACTAGGAGCATCAGTCAGCGGAAGGTACCCGGTCGGGGTGCCAGCGGTTCCGTTACAAAGTGGTGTGGGTGCAAACTCCCACCACCCTCAACCCTGCAAGTGTAATTATTGCAGATTTATAAACTGCAATATTTACCTGGCAGGGTTAAGTCCTCCTCTAGTGGCTATCTATCAGACAGCCACTAGAGGGACTTCCGTGTTCTTAGAACAAGTGTTTTAAACGACGCTTGACATCCTCACGCTATGTGAGGACCTCCAGCATCTCCGAAATCCCCATAAGAAAGCATTGAATAATGCTTTACTATGGGGAGGTCTAATGCAAAAGCGCATTAGGTCTCCCCCGCCGGCTGACGTTGGCGGGGGAGGAGAGTAGGCTGAGCCTGACCCCTTCAGCAACATGGGATGGGGGGTGGGAGGGAGAGGGAATATGTTTTCCTGGCACTAGAGAGTCCCTTTAAAGAAAACATTTTAGTACCAAAAGGAACATTCCAGATATTCAAAAAGTCCGTAATATTTTTCTATGATGTGTGAATGTGCTGATTTTAATAAAAATGTTCATATATTCATATATTTTCCCAGAAACATATTGATCAATTTTCCCTGCTTTTTTGTGTTCTATTTCACTTTTTTTTTTTTCGCCAATTTTCGGTGTCTTCTGGCAGAATTTCAGATAAAGAAAACAGTCAGCAAACTGACAGCAGAATGGACAGAGCTTACATCAATGACTGACAGGAAGTCAAGACAGAGGCACACTTAGTACCTGGACAGCGCGGTGTGGATCTACATATCATTTTATTTTCAGACCTCACAAACACGTATTTTGTTAAATATGTTGGCGAACTAAATATAATTAACAATCCTGGTAAGTGAGGATTCCTTTAATTTGTGCTTTAGAGGGTTCAAAATTCCCAGGTGATTTATGTTTGTTTTATAGTTTTTTTCTGTTAAGATGGGACATGCAGGTAGAGAATTCACAGATTACCAGTACATGGATTTTAATCAGGGTTAGTCCCTAAACTAAGAATTATAAAGAACTGTAAAATCTGTCACAATTTTATTTTCACGATGGAAAAATAGCTGAGTATTCTGACATAAAATGTCATGATATTTATGTTATTAGTCTATAAATGTAGATGCAAAGATAATGAAATATTGCAGTTTCTTTCAATACCTTTATTTATTGAACTAACAGAAATGTATCAAGGGAGAAAGTCCCGAAAGCTTGTCTATACAAATTTCTGTTAGTCCAATAAAAAAAGGCATTAAAAAAAAAATTCAATACTTCCTTATTTTTTGCCTAAAATGTGAGCTTCCTTTTTTGTTTTCACAAATTTCCAGTTTAGTGAAGACGTCTGTCAATTTTTTTTATTTTCTAAGTCAAGGTGATTTTAGAAGGCAAATTAAATAGGAATTAACTGCCGTTAATCTCAGATGTTGGCTGTTTTATTACTTGCTTTTATCATTAAAGTAATTTCCCATGTCCTGCTGTATGGTCACATGATGGCGCTGAAGACACATTATTTGGGAGAAAATAATGTTAGGCACAGGTTTCTGTCATCAATCAGAATGTATTTTGCCAGTAGCAATCGTCTGTTACACAGACAATTTTATTGATGTAACATTAACAAAAGCCTTTTTGCTTTCAGATGTTTTATCTGGTCCTGCTGAGGGTTATAATGTTGCTTTAAAACATTACAGCCGCTAAGCCAACTGCCTGAAGTATATATTTTTGTCTTTGTCTTGTGCTTTTTTAATTTATATATTAACATTTTAGTTATTTATTTGCAAAGAGCCAACATGGGCAGGCGATATGGTTAGATATGATTATGGTTATATACTTTAATTATTTTGCTTAACCCCCTGCAGTTTAAAATGAGACAGAATTGTGCATAGATATGAAAGACACAAAACATGTCTTTAAGGTAATGACTTGAAGTTGGTCAGGAATAAATTAATAATGTAGCAAAGTTGCCATAGTTTAAAGACAAAGAAAAACAAACGCAAAGTATTGGCAATGGCAACCTATTTCTTAGCATTCAGGCTTAGAACAGACATCTACATTAAAAGAATAAAATACAACAAGTAGAATCTGAGGCCTGTAGTCCAAATTGTGTCACATGGACTCTTTGGATTTATAGGAGGGAAGTCAGTTATACAATGCTCAGAGATGGGAAGCTAGAGGTAGTCAGGGGAAACATCTGAGCAGGCCATGTACAAAGTACACACACACTGGGGGCAAACAAAATGGCAGACACATAATAAGGACTGATAATGTTGTATATTCCTCTCTCCACTTAAGACTCTTGTGGGACATGAATTGATGACAAGGCCTGATATCTTCCCTGAGTCTCTTGGCATCTTTTGTTGTGAGGTCTTTGAGTAAGGGATATTCCTCCAACTTCCACTGGAAGTTTTGTGTTTGCAGTTATAGAGGTATGACCAACCTGAATCCAATTCTAATTTGTATTTTGTTCACCAGGGTTTCCTTGCTGGCATTACTTTGGGACTTTTTTTGGTTAAAGAGATAGGCAAAGTAGTCAGTACAGCCACTATGGACTGGCTTCGGTATGAGATGTCATGAGAAAATGGTTATAGTAGGATATCTATAGCAGAAACCAGGTTTTTCTTATGCTATTTAAATGTGTTGCACCATATATCTAGTCATGAACTACAGGAGGTTGGTATATATGTTTCATTTTGGCCATGTTCTATTGGACAACAGATATATACCAATGCAGATATCGGAAGACTAGACCAGCCTGGATAACGTCTATAAGCCTGGATGAGTTAGCTTTAGCAAAGGAGGTCAGAGGCTAGGAGAACAGAAAATCAGTGTTTTTCCTGTCCAGTCTGGATCATCTTGTCTCTCCAAAAGGCTCTCAGATGTCAACAGAGAACGTTTAAAGTAAAGAGGGATTCTCATTTGAGGTGTTCCTTAACTTCTTCAGACACAGAGTCTGTATCATGACTACCAAAATGTAAACCCCCAGCTATACGTGAGGCAGACAAAGCATTGTAAAAGCTGCAGTAATGCAACAGCTGGGATAATATGTTTGTCCACACTTTCTGTTCATTAAATAACAAGTTGACTTGAGTGTATTCATAGGTAATTTAAAAAGGGAAAGTCTATTTCCAGCTCAGTTGGGGAATAATTTACTTTAAATTTAATCAAGCTCTCCATATTCAGAGGTTTAGCATGAGATGCCAAAGGGTTTAGCTACATAAATAGCTGGAACATTTCAAATTAAAGCATTATATACTGCGCTGGGTAAAATGAGGAAATAGAATGGATGCAGCATATAAATACGGACATCATTTTGATGTAAATTGCTACATATGGTACATGAAACGTTCAACTGATTACTAGGTTTAAATAATAGGAAGCAGCCACTTGATTTCAAAATATCAAACCTATGTATTGATAAACATAACATGTCTTGAGAAGCATAAGTGAACATTGGATTTTGTGATTCTTGCTTTTTAACGCACTGTGTTTGATGTGCATGTGTAAAATAGAAATACATGTGTAGGATAATGCATGTTGGAATGAATGACAACAGGTATTGGAATCAGATCAGGAGTAACCATAAGGTAATGCCGAGGGGTTAGACAGGGGCCCCAAAAACTGTGACTTTGCTTGGCCCCATTATCCAACCCTATGTGAAGAATGAAGGAGGCCTCAAACTGGTAATCAGTTTAGGGCCCTCTGGGAGCTTAATCTGTCTCTGATTGGACTTCTAAGATTTTAAAAGGACATATGGACAAACAAAACTTTCAAATATCTCCCTTTATCTGCATATTTACAAATACTAAGAATATATGGTGGGTTATGGTTCAGTCTGGCCTAAAATACTTTTCCATAAAACCATATATTTCCCCCAAAAGATAATTCTGGACTACAGTTTCCAGCTTTCGAAAGCTTTTTAAGATCCATAGGATATGTATTAAACAATAAATCCAGTGCCAGTGGTTATTGTTCTTTGCCATATGACAGAGGACTCAAACATCAAACCACAGAAGATTTAAACATGCTTTTGGGATTCCACCACGTTAAGGTGGTTAGTCAACAATTTGCCTACATGATAATTTTAGAGGGTTTTTTTAACCACCAAATTATAATAAACTAAAAACCAAGGTGCAAAACTACTATTTTAAAATGTAGTCAAAATAAATAAAAAATATATATATCATTAGAAAGGATTATGAGGCATTTAAAAAGAGAAAGTAGTAATTGCTATGATGCACATCCAATCTCATTTTAGCATATACTACCCCCAGCTCAAATCATTATATTATGCTCTGTTTGAGAACTTTGCATGGCTTGAAAGATCTTGTTTCTATAAAATGTCATATCCTAATACTCTGTTTCGTTACACTATGATAGGACAATGTGGAAGTATATATATTTTTTTAAATGTCGGCACCAGACGATTCCCTTGCTCTGTCATTAGAATCCCAAAATACAAACCCCTCTATAAAAGACAGATAAAAAGGAATACACACATCTCCTAACAAATGTTCTTTGGACACCATGGCATTCCCATTCTACCATCTGTTTTCCACTTTATGGCATATTTTCATAATTTACACATAGAAGGTGATGTGAGGAAGGCTGAACTACAGATGTGAGGAAGGTTGAACTTGATAGACATGTCTCTTTTCAGCCTATGTAACGATGTAATTGTTAGTTCTCCTTATTCCTGATGTTATTAAGTATCATCATCAGTCTTATGTTTGGAATACTGAAGATCTTAGCGATAGGACATTTGTGATGAAGGGGTCATGCTAAGTATAGGTTATTACCAATACTTGAACAGTCTATGGAATTATAATTTTTCAGATTTGAGATTTTCTGAGCCCATCTGGAAATAAGTAGTTTTCTCTCTTTCACAAGACATTATTATTACTGTATTATTATTACTACCCCCAACATCTCCCACAATGCTGACACGATACATTGGTAAGTAAAGCCTGCACATTGTTTATTGGTGTGTGCTCAGACTGTTCTTTTAATCAGACATCACAACCGTACCTTAGCATTAAGGACGAATTGTTTGTGCTTGTGGAGTAATTCATCATTCTCGGTCAGCGATGAGCCTAATACATCTGTCTTCAAATACACTTCTATATGCTTTTTCAGCCAACAGGTAACCTAGAGCAAAAACAGCATGTATAAAACATTGTCCATCAGATAACTTTCTATCACAAACTCCGGACAGAAGATTGATTTGGGATTTTGAGAGCCAGAATGTTTTGTGCAGCTACATACAAAGAGAAAATAAATACAACAGGGGTCACAGTTATCAATCCAGACATAGATGGCAATTTCAACATTTTCTGGACACATATAATGTTTACACGAAAAGTGCTGACCTGACGTATGTAGAATTCATATGTTGTAGGATGAAAATCAAACCATTCACATGACTTTGTCAGCAGAAATAATGACTCCCATCATACCAGATGATATGTCAGGGCAGCCCTTATTTAAGCTATGTGCCAAACCCATGGCTTGACAGAGTTAATTTATTAAGCAGCTAGAGATGATATTTCTCTGAAATTAGGACAGTAAAATACAAAACTGTTTATATTCTAAACAGTGTTCCCCTGACATGTGAAGACTTCACAACGTCTTTAAATTAGTCAGTAACATCCATATCCTCTACTCAAATATCTTGAATCAACTCTCAAGGTTAAAGACAGTTACCACCGTGCCATAAATAAACCAGAATTAGAGTATTTGGCATCCGCCGAGCTCCAGCCTACGCTTAGCATCATCACTCCCATACACATGCCAACTACTGAAAGGATCTACTCTGAGACAGTGGTGTAGCATGTGCAGTGCTTATTCTTATGGGCACAATATTCTTAGGGGCACAATTTCAAAGAATAAGAATATAATTTCTACCACCTGTCACTTCCTCCCATCTAACACAAGGAGCTATACACAGGAGGGAGGGGGCGCGGAAGAAGGCGGAGAGAGTGGCATGAACTGTAAGAGCCAGACTCTGACTCCCAACAGTCCCAGCTAGCAGAGGCCACTCTCCTGCATCCAAAATGTAAGTACAGGAAGTGGCTAAAACAATTGCCTGCATGTATGTGTCTTTGTGTGTCATTGTGACTGTGTGTGTATCTGTGTGTTAGTGTGTGTAAATGTATGTGTCAGTGTGTTTTTGTGTGTATCTGCATGAGTTAGGGATGCAATTCATGCCTTACCCCAGGCACTGGCAACCCATGCTACACCACTGCTCTGAGAGTGAATCACAAAGGAGCCCTAATCTGCCATACTTGGTACAGTGTTTATTTACCCACCACCTTTACAATCACTATTGAAAAGAAACACCTCAAATAAGTTTCATTAGAAGGGGCTATTTTGGCCAAAACTTGGAATTTGTCAATTTTTGTAATTTGCCTGTTTAGTGAATAAACCCCAATAGCCCCTACATACATACAAATCTCAGAAATTTACCATATGGCACTTATTCAAAAATCATTTCAATGCACTAGCTGGTATTCCCTGAGAATAATTTGGGGCGGCCCACCATCAGACTCTAATGGTAGGACGGAGTGGAAAACCTGAACACAGCTACCTCATCCTCTTCTCCTAGCCTGGAGACAATATCCCTATAATTTCCTAAGGGATCGAACTTGTTCAACGTACCTGTGTTATCCTAAACTGGCTCATGGTTACTGTTTGTTTGTATTTGTTTCACAACGAATTTTCAGGCGTCTTCATGATGGGGTCCCCACTTTCAGATATAAATAATGTATGATGCTTTGTTTTGCTATTTTTTTGTTTGTTTGTTTGTTTATCTTGTTTAAATGGAATCTGCCATCTAGGGTATTCGGTAATGTAACCCCAACACCAATATTGCTGACACTTTGCATAATTTCCAATAAAAAATGTTTAGATAACTAGAAAACTGGAAAATAAGGGTGGGGTGGGATGGGATGGGTACACATTTGCAGTAGTTATGGCAAACATTTTGTTGGGAGATGTTCTAAGAATAAATGTGACATAGTACAAGGAATCTATAGTAATTGGTAAAGTTGGCACTGCATGACTACGTAATATGTTTGGCCATCCATCGAAAATGATTTTATGTTAAGGCAAGCCAAAAAACAGTGAAGCCTATTAGCATTATAAGCAGTACATTTGAAACTAATCTGCCCATTTCAAACAATCGAGATGGTGGATAGTATGCGTAATGAAACATTTTGAGAGTTGTGCCTTCACAGGGCACAAAGAAAAGACATTTTAGCAAGTAAGTGTAAGAGAGATGCAAATCGACAATAGAATAGTAAATGGATTAACCATTGTGAAGGGACAGTTTTAACAGTATCCCTGTTGGGAGTGTTTCTAGTGATAGAGTGTAGACTACAGGTATTCTAATACTTTGATAGATAAGATTTTTTTGATTATTTTTATTTTGCTCATAGGTCAGTGTTAAAACAATTTGGTAGCCTGAATTTTTAGAAGATTCATGAAATCTCTGCGCTGGGCTTTTGAAGTGTCAAAATGTTGTTTGGTCTCAGGACTGCTCATTTAAACAGTGAATTCTAGAGATTTGACAGGTAAATTGCACATTGCAGACCACACTAAGAGTGCCAACCTACAGTCCACAAAGTACTCTCCAATTTATCATGAATGGGTCTTAGCTTTAAAGGATCACTCCATACCCGAAAAGCATGTCAGCTTGCCGAACTGCTCTATGGGTCAGGAGTATCCTGGTTTAACTCCAGTTTATAAAAGTGCGGATTTCTAGGAGAAATTGGCACTTTTATTAATGAACTATGGAACATCTACTTGAGTGTGCCTGCCTCCTCCGAAACATATCTCAGACCAGCTCCTCCAGACCTCACACTAAACGTGCACGTGCACACACGCAACTGAGTCTTCTCAATTAGTTTTTTCCTATTGGAGAGAGTGAAAGTCTTTTCCGGGAAAAAAGAGAAGGGCTTGCTAAGGCTGCAGTCCATAAGATCTACATCCTTTGCAAGGTCTTTTAAGATACACCCAAATTGAATATATGTATTAAAACAATCCATGCATTCATTCATCGAGGGTATATCTACTAAACAGTGATTTTCTTCTTTTCTTTGCCCATTTGGGCATTGAAGTATTACTTTAACTGCAAGATTTATTTTTATCTGAATTTAGTATATATGTAGCCTTGCACAGTACGGTGTCTAATGATAATTCCAGTAACAAATTGTTAAAGCCTTCCTGGCATTTGCTATATGCTAAAAAAGTTGTAGGCAAAATAAAACCACATGGCAGATGTCAACTATTTAAAGGTCGTTTGTGTCACTCTGCAAGAATGGGAGAAATAATTCCACGGAAAAAAAGAGGAAGCAAAGTTCTCTCTTGTCTCTTTCACACCAAACATGTTGTACATGACATCAATTTTACATACACGATCCGATAAAACAGGTGCTCTCCCTTTGTATATTACCTTATCTTCTTCCTGATTCCATTGACTAACTTGCAAGGTCTGCTCCAGTCTTGAGCGCAGTTGCTTGAACCGTTTATCCAGCTGTCGTCTCCTGTCTTGCAGAAATTCCAGAAGATTGTCAATTTTCGAGCAGCTAACTCTTGCTCCCCGAGCGATCTGGCAGTAGGCAATTGACTGGTTACTCTTAAAAAGGTCTATGAATTCAGTCAGTTCATGGCTTTTATTGAGCAAATGCAGTGATCGTTCAAGAAGGGCTAAACAGAAACAAAAGCATTTACGTTAAAATGTATATTTAAATAATTTTTTTTACACAATTAGAACAAAAAAAATATTCCAAAATCTTTCCTAAGGGGATTTTAAAATGTTTCCCATTACAATGCTCTTGCTTTAGAATGGGTAGCAACTTAAAATAAAAGGGACTAGTTGGTGTACCTGGGTTCTGCCAAATGTTTCAGAAATTAGAGCTAATGCTAGTTATTGAAGAAAGGAATTGTGAGCATTATAGAGATTAAATACAGGACAATTATTTGAATAGAAAAGGGTGTTCTATTTAAGATGAGGAACATTTTCTTTTATTTTTTTTTCATTAAGCCCCAAAGCCACAAAATGTAGCAAATTAAAGTACAAAAGGCAACATTCAGGCTACGTAGCAAAGCTTGAATGAAAATTTTGCTTAAATCTTGCCATTTGGATTTTAACTCGCTACAATTTAGAATTGAGTGAATTAACACTATTATCTTGTTCTGACCATGCACAATATTTTTTCATAGACCTATTTCAGCTATTTTCTTGATTGACCCATGCCTAATAGTGAAAAGCAATTGTGAAAGTACTCGGAGGACAATATATTTTATAATGTTAAAGGGACACTATAGTCAACTGAACAACTTTAGCTTAATGAAGCAGTTTTGGTGTATAGAACATGCCCCTGCAGCCTCACTGCTCAATCCTCTGCCATTTAGGAGTTAAATCCCTTTGTTTATGAACCCTAGTCACACCTCCCTGCATGTGACTTGCACAGCCTTCCATAAACACTTCCTGTAAAGAGAGCCCTATTTAGGCTTTCTTTATTGCAAGTTCTGTTTAATTAAGATTTTCTTATCCCCTGCTATGTTAATAGCTTGCTAGACCCTGCAAGAGCCTCCTGTATGTGATTAAAGGACCACTCTAGGCACCCAGACCACTTCAGCTTAATGAAGTGGTTTGGGTGCCAGGTCCCTCTAGGATTAACCCTTTTTTTTATAAACATAGCAGTTTCAGAGAAACTGCTATGTTTATAAATGGGTTAATCCAGCCTCCAAATCCTCTAGTGGCTGTCTCACTGACAGCCGCTAAAGGCGATTGCGTGCTTCTCACTGTGAAAATCACAGTGAGAGCACGCAAGCATCCATAGGAAAGCATTGTTAATGCTTTCCTATGAGACCGGCTGAATGCGCGCGCAGCTCTTGCCGCGCATGCGCATTCAGCCGAAAGGGAGGATCGGAGGCGGAGAGGAGGAGGAGAGCTCCCCGCCCGGCGCTGGAATAAAGGTAAGTTTTAACCCTCTTCTCTCCCCAGAGCCCGGCGGGAGGGGGTCCCTGAGGGTGGGGGCACCCTCTGGGCACTATAGTGCCAGGAAAACGAGTGTTTTCCTGGCACTATAGTGGTCCTTTAAAGTTCAATTTAGAGATTGAGATACAATTATTTAAGGTAAATTGCATCTGTTTGAAAGTGAAACCAGTTTTTTTTTTCATGCAGGCTCTGTCAATCATAGAAAGGGGAGGTGTGGCTAGGGCTGCATAAACAGAAACAAAGTGATTTAACTCCTAAATGACAGGGGAAATTGCAGGGGAATGATCTATACAGTAAAACTGCTTTATTTAGCTAAAGTCATTTAGGTGACTATAGTGTTCCTTTAACTTGTATGCAGGGCCGGCCTGTCCATAGGACAGACTGGAGCCATGGCTCCAGATGGGCACTTTAACAGGGTGGCGGCATTTTGCCGCACCGGCCGTTAGGGGCCAGGCTGCCTCTGCTGCATATGTAGAAGCGGCTCTCTAATAATCAAGGTAGAATGATCTGTCCGGTCCTCGACCCTACACCAGGAGGGGGCTCGGCGGCTTGCCCTGTATGCCGCATGGTGCAGGGCCCATCCGCTCAGTCTGCCCACGAAGGGCCTTCTGCCCCCAATACTGTCACCTTCCGACACACTGTCCCCCTATACTGTCACCTTCCTACACACTGTTCCCGCCTTCCTGAATGCTGAATGTTGCCTATCACGGGTCTAGAACCACACTAATGAAACAGCATATATGTTACAATTAGGGGTATAATTATTTTAGGCATTTTTATTGCTATTCCTCTGCATGCCATTACCCAAACAAAAGGGCATCAACCGAATAGTAGAATATGAGCAATAGGCGAATACATTTTCTGTACTTGAACATTAGATATAGATATAGATATAGATATAGATATAGATATAGATATAGATATAGATATAGATATAGATATAGATATAGATATAGATATAGATATAGATATAGATATAGATATATATAGAGAGAGAGAGTACATATGAACAGTTTGTTTTTTCTGTAGAATATTTAGTTGTAAACAGATTTCCTTTGAGAAAGAATCTAAGAACACATCTCAGGATAATGGAAGAAATGTAACCCACGGTTGCCATTTTATTAGCAATGGCAGGATGCTTCATTGTATTGCGCCATTGGATATAACTCACCTGTACAAATATCTTCAATATCTATTTCCCTCACAGTGAAAACTATAGCCAGAATTAAAAAAAAAAAATCTATTTCAACTAACTAGGTAACTTCTACTCTTCTGGCTATCTGCCAGTTCTTTAATAAAACGGTAGGCAGGATTTCCACTTGTGTGCGGATTGTTGGGACTTTCATGCATATTTAATTTTAGGATCCATTTGGAACAATTCAGCAGTTTTGGCCTAAATTTCAAACTTGCTTTGCTTACCCGATAGTTCAAGCCTTATTGAATAACCCTGCTTCTATCAAGATCTTAGTGCACGTTCTTAATATACATATCACTTGAAATGGCAAAATGTGTTAAGTTCACCAAATTTCCAGTTTTCCTTCAATATCGAGATATATAGTTCTGCCCCTTATTGCAATGCTTTTGTTTTTCATAACTTGCTTTTACCTCTCTTCTTATGGCTATGTATGTATGTACACACGATAAAACCTGTGAATTTTGTGTTACTAAAGTTAGACATCAACATAGTTATTGCATAAAGACACACTTTGTATTACACACCTGGTTTAGACGAACATCTTGGCCTGTGATACATGAGCCAACTATGGTTTACACAATTCAATATGCCCTAAATCGTCTTGCGATAATAAACATGCAAGTCTGTTGAATTGTATTTCTATGCATTTTGTTTTGCCCTTCCAACATCCGAAAGGATCATTCTTAGTCTTGTGCATAGCCAAATTTTATTACTGAAGACAGATCATGGAAAACAAATTAGATGAACCAAAAGGCAAAAAATGCTACCATATGGTTCACAGATCACGTGAGAAAAAGTAACAGAGTGAAAAAGAGGAGGAATAGTAAGATAAACAAATATATAAATATAACTAGATTTATACATTATATACATAGATATAAATCTAGCGTCATTATATATTACATATACATTTAGTAAATATATAATACATGAATATTGATTTTGTTTTTCACTGATTCTCCTGGTTTTCCTCTATGGCTCACTTCTCACTTGCTCTGTGAATAAAATGAACATTTTAGGAACTGTCCACTAGCAATCAATCAACTTTTGTCCCATCAATCATCTCTCTTTTTGTCACCACAGGCGGAATACAGAATCGCAAGTTAGAATCTCATCTCAGAATGAATCTCATGTGTTCCATTAGTGTATTTATTTGTCTATTAAACCATATTCACTGTGTTTCACGCTATACTGAGGGCAGTGGTGGATGGACCAATCTGAACGTACTCATGGCCATTGTAGACCATTAAAACCAATGCCTCTGTATGCACTAATATGTTCAAGGGTAGGCAAATTGCAAATTAAAATGGCAAATTCTCTACATAAAAATAAATTGGACACTTTACAGTTGAATTATCAGACTGTCAATACTGAACATCAAATATGTTATCTGTCTCTGTATGCTAATATACCAATGTCAGGCCAGGTAGAATTGCCGCCTGGGACAAGTCAAACTGGAAGGCTGTGGAAGCTTAGGGTTTTGAATTCGAGTTGTTGCTATTTAGTACTCTATATGCAATGGTTATCATATCCACCATGCTTCCCTGGACCCGGGACACATGACACATGACACATAATATACACACACACACACACACACACACACACACACACACACTATACGTATATTTACGGGCAGTACACGCAATTAGGTAGCATGTTGAACTCAAAGGCTGCAGGTAGATCATGTAATTAATCAGTAAGAATATTTTAGCAAATTAATTTTTAAAATCAATGTACTGCACATCAGTATGTATGAAATGTATCCAGGAAAACAGATTGGATTAGACAATCCTACTACCGTGTCCACTATTGTATTTAGGATATTACCAAAAAAGTGTTGTAAGTGTTATAGACCTTTATTTTCAAAGGCATCATTTTTAATGTTTTATTTTTAGAACACAATAAAATATTGTAAGAATTCACCATCATTCCTACTGGTGTTTTGACTGTTACCTGAATTTCAAAGCCTGTGGATAAACTTATTCGGAGCATGCATACGTTTAGTGGAACATATTACTGCCTGGATTTACGTTAGCCAATATAAAAGGCCACCTGAACACCATAGGGAAAGTAGTACATTAAAATGTGATTAACAATCAAAAGGGAAACCCCACTTTAACCCCTTAACGACGAGTGACGGACGAGGTCCGTCACTCAGGGGAATGCGTTAATGATGAGTGACGGACCTCGTCCGTCACCCGTTAAAATTAACCCCAGATCGCCGCAATCGCGGCGATCGTGGGGTTAATGGTGCTCCGGTCTGCCTCTGCATTAGAGGCAGACCGGGAGCACCGGATCGGGCTGTCAGAGTACATGTGCCCGCTCTGACAGCATGCCAGAGCGGGCACATGTGCTCTCTATACTCACCTCCGCCTCCCTGCACTTCCTGGTTCTGTGTGAAGTGCAGGGAGCCGGATCTTCAGTGATCCTGCCCCCTGGTGGAAAGAAAATATAGTCAAATTAAAATCCCCCCCCCCCCCTTTACCCATTTTAATAAAAAATTAACCCCTTCCCTGCCAATTGATCACTGACTACAGTGATCAATTGGCAGGGATTACATTTTACTAAGATCTGATTTTTTTTTTTAACCCCTGATGGTTAAGTCTTTTTTTTTTTTTTTTAACCCTCAGGGGTTCAATTTATTTAATTAATTTAAATATTTTAAAATTATAAATTTAGCTAGCTGGGGAGGGTGGAAGTTAGTGGGGAATTGGGGGATTTAGTATTACGCTAACTAGGGTTAACGTTAAAAAAAGTTTAAAAATACGCTTTAAAAAGTTAAAAAATTAAGTTAAAAAAAAAGTTTTAATAACATTTAAGTAAAAAATGTAAAAAAATAAACCCTTTACCCAGTCCAAATAAAAATTAACCCCTTCCCTGCCAGTCGATCACTGCCTACAGTGATCAAAATACAGATCACAGTATTATACTGTTCTAATTTTTTTTTTAACCCCTGACGATTAACTTTTATTTATTTTTTAACCCTCAGGGGTTAAATTTATTTAATTAACTAATTTAAATATTGTATAATTAAATATTTTGCTAGCTGGGGTGGGTGGGAGTTATGGGAAAATGGGGAATTTACTGTTAGTGCTGCTTACTGCTAGTTAGGGGTTAACGTAAAAAAAAAAGCTTAGAAAAATGTTAAATCTGTAAAAAAAGTTTTACGAAAGTTTAGGAAACTTTAAAAAAATGAATAATCAAAACAAAAGTTTAAAAAATAGTTTTAAAAAGTAAAAAAAGTTTTAAAAAGTAAAAAAATACATTTTAATAACGCTCATTACCACTACACCTGGTACAAGCTAGCGGAAAAATTATCCCACGCTAAGGTTCAAAATATGCCTTTTGAAATACCCTGGGATGTCTTCTTTAAGAAATGGTATGGCTTTATGGGGTATTTGGTTTATATAGCCTGGTAAAATACTCTAAAATGGGACATGGGCACAGCGTAAAAATTTAAAGTTTGAAAAAAAATGGAATGGCTGTGTCCCAAATGTGCCCCTCCGATGTCCACATATACCTGGCAAAGGTACATACGGGGGTATTTTTGTACTCAGCAGACATAGCTGAGCAACATATGAAGTATTATACAGTGGTAGTACACATAAGGTTTGCAAAATATACTGTGCAAACTCACTTTGTGTGTCAAAAAGGCAGAAAAAACGCTTATTACCACTACACCTGGTACAAGCTAGCGGAAAAATGATCCCACGCTAAGGTTCAAAATATGCCTTTTGAAATACCCTGGGATGTCTTCTTTAAGAAATGGTATGGCTTTATGGGGTATTTGGATTATATAGCCTGGTAAAATACTCTAAAATGGGACATGGGCACAGCGTAAAAATTCAAAATTTGAAAAAAAATGGAATGGCTCTGTCCCAAATGTGCCCCTCCGATGTCCACATATACCTGGCAAAGGTACATACGGGGGTATTTTTGTACTCAGCAGACATAGCTGAGCAACATATGAAGTATTATACAGTGGTAGTACACATAAGGTTTGCAAAATATACTGTGCAAACTCACTTTGTGTGTCAAAAAGGCAGAAAAAACGCTTATTACCACTACACCTGGTACAAGCTAGCGGAAAAATGAACCCACGCTAAGGTTCAAAATATGCCTTTTGAAATACCCTGGGGTGTCTACTTTAAGAAATGGTAGGCCTTTGTGGGGTAGTTTGAATTTAAAACCTGCAAAGATGCTTGGAAATTGCACATAGGCCCGGCGTCAAAATTCAAAGTTCGGTCAAAACTGATATGGCTTGGTCTCCTATATGGCACTGTAGCTTCACAAAATAGTGCCATAGACATACAATGGGGGTGTCCTTTTACTCAGAAGACTTAGCTGAGCATAATTTGGGGGGTTTGAACTTAGTGGCACACATGAAATATACAAAATGCCCAGAAAAAATGCAATCCGTATGTAAAATATGCACAAAATTATTTTTTACCACATACTTTGGCATGTAATGGTAAAAAAATGGGGGCATGTTAAGGCACAATATGCACCTTACGAGATACCCTGGAGTGTCTACTTTTACAAATGGTAGGCCTTTGTGGGGTTTTTTTGAACAGTCAAACTACTATAATACCCCAAATGGAAGCATAGGCTCATTAAATCCGTCTCTCAAAATTCTACTGTGAATACTGAAAAGGACAGGTCTCCTATATGGCACTGTAGCTTCACGAAATAGTGCCAAAGACATACAATGGGGGTACCGTTGTACTCAGCAGAAGTAACTGAACACATAATAAAACTTTGTACAGGAATAGCACACACCAAATTTACAAAATACACATGAGAAGTTCTTTGTTATAAGTTTGTGTGCGAAAACCCCCAAAAAACACAATTTTACTCCAATATTTAGCAGAGGTTGGCGGTAAAATGGCTACGTAGAAAGTGTCAAAACAACCTTAGGTAAATAGCCTGTGATGTCTACTTTATATAAATATATACTTTTGTGTGGCAATTTTGTTTTCTTTTATGGCTATTAGGCTTACAAGACAAACATACCAAATTCTAAAATCGCTCCACATAAAAAGTTTATTTTACTCCTTGTGCTTTGTGACCTGTAACTACCAAAAAAAACTGAAAATCCCAGACACATTATATATTCTGTAATTCAGAACAACTAAATGAATTTATTTTTAATTACTTTCCTTAACCTGCACTAATTATGTACACATTATTATTGCAAAAACTGTAAAAAAAACACACAAAAATTCATTTTTTTGCATATTTCTGTATTTTTTTTATAATAAATAAGCATTTATATATACATGTGTTACATCAAATTAAAGCCCTTTCTGTCCTTTAAAAAACGGTATATAATATGTGTCGGTGCAATAAATTAGTAAAATGCAAATTGCAGTTGAACGCAAATAGCAAAAAATGCAAAAAATGCCGTTGTCATTAAGTGAAAGACAAGCTTCTGAAGCTCTGTCCTTAAGGGGTTAAGCTGGCTGTGCATTATGGGAAATCTAGTTTACAAACAATTGCAGTGCCAAAGTTAGGAATTATTGCTACAGAGAAATACTCTGGAACCATCTGTGAGCAGTTAAAAAGCCTTTCACAAAGTACGGTATTTATAGAAATGACTTTTCTTTCTCCGCCCACTAAGCCCCAGAATAGAAATCTAGACTATAATGAGAGCAGCTGGGGTTTGACATGTAGAGCATTCTAACCAAACACTGCTGTGATAACTCCACGTTACATTGTAACCCTTTCACTATTCCATTCATACAACGTTTACGTGGGTATTTTGAACGTCCAGAAGACTTACAAATTCCACCCTATGCAGCAATCATTGTATCTTATTGTTAATAGTCGTACAACACTAAATTGTCATTTTTAATGCAAACCAGGTCTTTTTGATTATTTTATTTCCATAACCTTACACCTAACCAGTTTAAGGGTTAATTCTCATTTTATATGGTGTACTATTGTTATTATGTACTACTTTTCAACTCACTTAAAGCGGCACTGTCATGCCGAACTTACCTTTCCCCAATCGATTCCTCTTCTCTCCCTCTCTCAGGACCTGTTCTTCTTTTCTTCCTATCTGCTATAGTTTTCTTTAAAACTTAAGAAAAAGTAGGGACTATTTTTTCTTCAGGAAGTTTCCTACGCAGTTACCAGTGGTGACCAGCGGAGGAGCAAAGTGTGCTTCGTTTCCGGTGGTCACAGCAATTTTCCCATGATCCTTAGCTTTCCTCCCTGTTCCCACGATGCTTCCTGTCACTTAGACAGAACGCCGGCAAAACTGCCGAATTGCGTTCTAACAGTTTCTCCATTCGTGTTAGAACACAATTCGGGCCTGTGGCTGCTCACTGTAAAAAAAAAAAAAAACACACACAAAATAAACCAACCTATTGGCCCCACCCCTACTGTCCTGCCCCCACCCCTGCGCGGTGGGTGGGGGCCCTATATAAGAATTGTGGGGGGCTTATAAAGCCTTGCCCCACCCTGCAATTAGGCTAAGAACACTCTGATTGGCTGGTTTAAGCCAATCAGAGTGCTCTTTGTCATTTTACACAGCGTGGGAAAATCCCAAAGAACTTTCCCATGCTGTGTAAAATGACACAGAGCACTGTGATTGGTTAGATTCCAAGCCCACCAATCAGAGTGCTCTTTGTCATTTGGCACAGCGTGGGAAAATCCCAAAGAACTTTCCCATGCTGTGTAAAATGACACAGAGCACTGTGATTGGATGGATTTCAAGCCATCGGGTCACAGTGCTCTGTGTCATTTTACACAAGCCATCGGGTTTTTTCTTTTTCGTCAGGTTTTTTTTTGCGCTCGGGTTTTTTATTTTATTTTAAGTTCGATGGGTATAATGGATTTTTATTTGGCCTTTTTTGGGACTGAAAAATGAAGATTTCAGAAAAAAGATGTTGAATGGTAAGTTTAATTTTATTTACAGGGTAGTAATTTTATCCTCCCTCACTTTTTAGGGTGAGGGGGGTAGGTAGGGGCTTTTTTATTTGGGTGGGGGGTGGGTGACTAGGGGCTTGGGGATCCCTAGTCACCTTTGATGGAGGGGGGGTTATTAGATTTAGGGCCCCCACCCGCCGCCCAGGGGTGGGGGCCAGGGGGGGAGGACAGTAGGTGTCCCCCCCTCATTATCATTATGGCCCCCACCCGCCGCCCAGGGGTGGGGGCCGGAGAGGGGGAGGACAGTAGGTCCCCCCCTTGTTATCTTTATAGCCCCCACCCGCCACACAGGGGGCCACAATGATAATGAGGGGGGGACCTACTGTCCTCCCCCCTCATTATCATTATGGCCCCCACCTGCCGCTCAAGGGTGGGGGCCGGGGGGGAGGACAGTAGGTCCCCATCCCCCCATTGTAATTTATGGCCCCCACCTGCCGCGCAGGGGTGGGGGCCGGATAGTAGGGATTGCGGCTGCTCACTGTTTAGTAGACATGCCCCTACTCGCGGTATAGCGAGTAGGGGCATTGGGGAGATTTTATTCTCCTTTATACTATTATGGGGGTCATATTGACCCCCATAGAGTGAGGGGGGGGGGACCTGGGGGCTTATGAAGTGGTGGGGAGCACTGCTCCCTGCCGCTTCTATCTTTACATATTACAAGGAGGGAGCTGCGTGCCGGTAGCTCCCTCCTTGTAATAAACTGAAAGAAACAAACGAACACTGATACACAGTGTTTGTTTGTTCGTCTGATTTTTCTATTCATTCATTCGTCTGTCTGATGAATGAATGAATAGATGAAATTCCCGTTCGCATGTCCAGGTGTTTCACTGGGCATGTGCGGGAATCTCAGTGCTATCTAGTGTGGGCAGATGACGTGTCCCACAGGGACTTCACCTACCCACACAAAGATGGCGGCGCCCTGAATATAGATCGGGGCAGAAAATAAAGATAAAAAAATAGGTAATCTGGGGGCTTAAGGGTATTTGGGGGTGACTAGGGGGTCAATTGGATGTAGTAGAGGCGGGAGGGGGGTTAAAAAAAAAACGTGATTCGCATGACAGTGCCGCTTTAATAGGAAATCCAGATCTTCTATGTATGCAATCACCAACGCCGGCAGTGACGTCACAATTGCACGCTGGAAGTGACGCGCCGCCATTGCTGGCTACGACGAAGGACGCCAAGTCAACACTTTACACGAGGTATAAATAAGGGATAATTGACAAGAGTATATATATATATATATATATATATATATAAATAGATACCCTTTGGCACTGAGGAAGACTGTAATAGTCGAAACTCATTTGCCCAATTGAAAGGACTATTTTATCCACATGCGGTATTGTATACCAATCTAAGAACTGTTTTGCCTACTGCGTATATATAGTCCTGTACATTTTTACTCAATATTTATTTGACCAAATAAAGTATTTTTTGTGCAAGAAGCATGGATTTCAGGCTAGTGAATGACCAATATAATATTATAAGCACTTCATTGGTATTGAATAACCCTTTACTTGTTGCAGAGGTTATGTTGCAAGGATTTTTCAGTCTCTCGCTACCCACCATTTGTGGCAAATCCCTGCCCTCTGCCACACAATGTATGATGATGCAGTATGAATATCTTCTACATGATGGTCATACAAGTTCTTGCACTCCGTTCATATCCATGTAATTTGTATGGGTTTTCTTATACAGTAGCATGCCACAAATAATTGAATTCATAGAAAATAGTTAATAAACATCCAAATGTACAAGTTAGTCAGACTCCACACAGAATATGCTAAATAAACACTTCATCTTCCAAGATAAATAACATTTAGGGGACCAAGGTGGGGCCACCAAAATGTGCAACCAGGACTGGTGCTTTAAGCGTTTCATGCATTTAGCACTTCAAGTGAGGTCTCAGTCGAAGTCATTTAACTGAAATTGAAATGAGAAGCACATTATTTAACAATAACAAAAGGACCAGAATAGGCTGCAAAATTTTAGACACATCCTATCTCCCTCCAAACCGTTGATCCCACAAAATCAACACCCATGAGGCCAATGATTGGTCACTCCAGTCACAGAGAAAGAGCCAATGTGGAAACCCTGTCACATCGAAGCTTTAAAGGGACACTCCAGGCACCCAGACCACTTCTGCCCATTGGAGTGGTCTGGGTGGCAACTCCCACTACTCTTAACCCTGCAAGTGTAATTATTGCAGTTTTTTTATAAATTACCTTGCAGGATTAACTCCACCTCTAGTGGCTGTCTGGTAGACAGCCACTAGAGGTCACTTCCTGCTCTATAGCACAGGAAACCTGTGCTAGAGCGTCGCTGGACGTCCTCACGCTGTGTGAGGACCTCCAGCATCACTCAAATCCCCATAGGAAAGCATTGAAATTAGTTTTCAATGCTTTCCTATGGGGAGACCTAATGCGCATGCGCGGAATTGCCGCGAATGCGCATTAGGTCTCCTCGGCCGGTGGGCGGGATCAGTCTCGCCCACCGGCCGATGCAATGGAGAGGAGGAGCGTCGCGGAGGAGGAGACAGCGGTGAGGGACATCGCCGCTGCCTCAGGTAAGTGACTGAAGGGGTTTTCACCCCTTCAGTACCTGGGGATTGGTGGGTGGGAGAGGGACCTCCAGTGCCAGGAAAACAGATCATTTTTCTGGCACTGGAAATTCCCTTTAATCTTGGATCTCAATATTTGATGAAAATAATATATGCACTCCAGGTGAGAAATTGGTTAATTACTCATGGTGGGAATATCGATACAACTTCTGTGATTATTAACTTGTTTACACACCATGAGAATGGGCAACAAGTGTGTCCACATCCACTAAGTTTACCTGGATTAATTTCACTTCTGCATGGTCATGAGAAGTGCTTTCCTGGTGTATGCAGCCACCATGTGTTTTAGGGAGGAACTCATTCACTAATGAATAGAGTTTATTTGGGATCATTACTTGATTATTGAATTGATTTCCTTCACATAGCAGGGGAATTCTACATTCTGCAATGTAGCATTTCTCATGGGTTGACCATCAACATGTAGAAGTAATATGTATCTAAGGAAATATGGTGGATCTGGCAACCCTATGGGCAATGTTTACAAGTACTGCCCAAAAGAAGACAAAATTGTTAAAGAGACATTGTAGGCACCCAGACCACTTCAGCTCATTGAAGTGGTCTGGGTGCAATGTCCCATGTCCCTTAACCCTAAGAAACTGCAATAATTACCTCTGAGGGTTAGCTCCTCCTTTAGTTGCTGTCTACTAGTGGTCCTGCATGAGGACTCCAGCGTCAGATTTTTCCCCATAGGAAAGCATTAAATAATGATTTCCTATGGGGAAATCCTAATGCGGCTGACGTCGGTGGGGGAGGAGCGTGGGCGGTGCCTTACCCAGCACTTGGGGACATCCGCGCTGGATTCAGGTAAGTGACTGAAGGGGTTTTAACCTCTTCAGCGCCATGAGAGGGGGGACGCGACGGAGGGGGGCACTGCAGGAGCCTATAGTGACAGGAAAATAGGTTTGTTTTCCTGGCACTATAGAATCCGTATAAGTTTCTCACATAAACATGGTTATCTGGAAGCATCATCATCATGCCATTGGCCACTTGAGACCTGGTGATACTGTATTAAATTAAGCTACAGAGCTTGTACTGTGCCGTATTATACTACATATTGCTGGCTGCCTACATACAATCTAGAATGGAGTGCTGAGCTTTGAAGGGAAACTCTAAGCACCATAACCACATCAGTAAGTATGCCAGGAGTCCCCTGGCACAGTCCAAACTATCAACATTTTTAAGGACAGTTTGACACATACTTGTCTCTGTCTGGTGTCCGCATTGCTTCCAGTCTGCACTAGTATGGTAAAATAGAAGTTCACACCTCTCCCTTGTCATGCTAACTCATTCAAAGTTGGGACATTATTCATTGGCTGACAGTCATCAGCTGATGCTCTCAGGCAGTGACTAAGGTCCCAAACTAATAGTGGCATGATAATGTACCACAACTGACAATCGTTTCCTTGTTTTTTTTGCTTTAAATTAAGCATTTAATAATATTTATTAGAACAGGTGAGGGGTCCACTTTAGATTACCAGCTAAGGTTAGCAATCTAGATAAATGTTTGTCTGGAAAGTGGTAAATGAAAGGAATAGGCATTGCATTGATACCACTTTTAAAAATACTGTTTTAGGAAAATCACTTAGTCACACTTTAAAAGAGCTTAGTTTAATATATGTTATCGTGAAGAACAAAATGTTACCTTTTGTGTGACTTTGAAGTTGATTGAAACATTCTGTAATATTATCTGTTGATTCCTGGCCTGATGTATTCTGTAGAAAGTCCTCTGCTCGATCAATTGAGGTAGAAAACTAAAGAAGAGGGACACCAGAGTAAACAAATAATTAAAATGCATTAATGTTATCTAATATTAAAGAAGCATGGATCTAGCTGTATGTCCCTCCTTTTATTTCTAGAGGATGTCAACCTTCGTTTATGTCTGTCGGGCAACTTTTTTTTAAATCAGTCCTCTACCGTTATTATATACCAGTGATGGTTAACCTTGACACATACATTGTTTCTGGACTACATTTCCCATGATGCTCAGCTAGTTTTTAGAGTCTAAAAGCTAGCTGAGCATTACGTGAAATGTAGTCCAGAAGCAATTTATGGTGTCAAGGTTAGCCATCCCTGGTATATACACATATAGCCAGAGTTCACATGTATATCCAGCATGTCTGTGCTCACTTTATCTCCCCTTTTCGGTAGTACCCTCCAGGCCTTTTTTTGTCTCCACAATTCCTCCACATCTTTCTCCACCACCTCACTCCCAATCTTCTCTCCATTTCCAAAGGCCCTCTAAGAAAGTTTCTTAAGACTGAAAGCTTATACAGGAAACATGTGTGCTATTCTGTTTTTGATAAACTCTGCGCTAAACTGAGTGATATGCCAAAACCAAAAGAAACACTCCTAGCACCATAACTACAGCCCAATGTAGTGGTGATGGTGTTATGAGTGCTCTAGTGCTCTCCCAGCATAAGTTGTCAAACCATTTTATAACGGTTTGAAAATTAACCTGGGTCCCACCATGTGCCCATGACTGCAGATCCAAGCACGAGAATCCCATTAGCTCTAAGTTAAGCAGGGCCGAGCTCATTGGCTGAAAGTGTCAGTCTTGGGTTGACCAGGTGTAGCTCAATAAAGACATCTGGTCTTCTCCTGCAGGAAAAGAGAAGATGCAGCACTAGCACCCAGAGAACCCAGGTAGGTGGTGCAACAATGCTAAAGCAGTGTTTGGAGTATTCATTAAATGGGCAGTCAAGGCACTACAGCCCAGTTATGTGGTTATGGTTTTAAGAATACCCTGACACTCTAATTTTTGACCAAATACAGTTGACATGTAAAAATCCTAAGGGTTCCCTATCAACAACCTTATTTTAAAGTTGTGTAATATGTAATATCAAATGCAGAGGAAAAGCCGTCCAGCTTACACCAACAGGGTTATTTACAATAGTGAGAATTCAAAGTGAATTTAAAATTCAAGTTAAAAATAGCTAAACTGGAAAAATTTAACTAAGTCAGTGAAGTTCGGCTACTTTGGCTTTAAATTTTAAATTCACTTTTAATTCTCACCCTAGTGAATAATCCTGTGAATAAGTATCTTGGCACCTTGGGCTCTCTTTCTTTGTTGGGTTTCCCCTGCAGGACAGATAAATAGTTGGTATGGTAACAGCACTATAGAATGCTGTGAAATACATTAACACTTTGTAAACAACAAGCAACTAGCATTGATTAGGTTGGTAGCTTAAATGGAAGTATTAATTACTGTTGGCAAAGATAAACAGGAGAGGGTAAATGGCAGAACTGCATTTTAACATCGGTCATATGTGACTCAAACACCTACCTCTAGTGCAATTCGAAAGAAGTCTGCAGCCAAGTGTAAGAGAGTCCGTCTCTTCTCCAATACAGCGATCAGTGTGTCCCACGCATCTTTAAGGGTTGATGCCATAGCATCATACACACGTTCTTGATCTTTATTTTCGTCAGCTGTCTTATCTGCTTCACATAACAAGTCCCATACTTGATCTTCCAAGGACTGGGATAAGAAAACAATAAATAATTAAGTAGAATAACAATAGGCATCTTTTTAATGATTCCAAGTCAGTGATAGTTTTATTAAAAGTGTTCTTTTTATCTGATAATTCCTTTGCACTATAATATAGCTCTGTATATAGTGAGTATATGTAGAGCTATTATTTTATCATCTGTTCAGCAGTTTTATTAATAAAACACCAAAAAAAGAATGTTGGAATTCTCAGAAAGACATTGCTATACACACACAAAAACAATGCAGGAATAATAGTATGTAAAAAAAACAACAAAATAAACTTGATTAGGTTAAAAAAGTATAAGATATAGAAATATTTTTTTAAACTGATGATTTATGACAAGAACATGGGATTTGTCCACTTTACAAAATGCATACACTCTTACATTTTTCCATGACAAGTATGCCCAACATTGTGACAAGTATGCCCAGCGCATTTCACAGACAATGAGAAATAACTTATAATATATTATACTATCAGCTATCAAAAACGACACAAATACAAAGCAAGTTCAATGTCACAATTAACCTGCAATTGGTCAGCTCAATAAAAAAATAAAAAGAGTGCAGCCCTCAAACATCAAGGTAACCAATTAGGGCCCAATGAAATAAATGTACTTATCCCTTCAAAATATGTGCAAGGTATAGGACACCTTGGTAACAAAGAAAGTCCTGAAGAATATTAAAGGAACACTATAGAGTCAGGGATACAAATGTGTATTCCTGACCCTACAGTGTTAAAAACACTATTTAGGTGGCCGCTCACATTATCCACCTTAAAAAGTTAATAATCTTACCTATATTCCAGTGGTGGCTCCAGTGGTGGCCTCCTTGGCTAAGATCATCAGAATTGAAAATCTCAGTAAATCCAATGCTTTCCCATGGCAACATTTCTCTAGTTCAGTGATGTTCAGCTACTTTGTCCTTAAATTTAAAATTCACTTTGAATTCTCACTTTAGTAAATAATCTTGTAAATAAGTAACTGGTAAATGGTCTCCACTTCCTTGTTTCAAATAAAGACTGCCTTTTAGAAGAATCCTTAAGTTTGCCTGGATATTTCTTTATTTTATTTTTTTTCATGTAAATAAGTAACAGTTGTTACGGGCATTTTCTTGACTCCTCAGGCTCTCTTACTTTGTCTGGTTTCACCATAGAAAAGCATTGGATTCGATTCTGATGTTCTCAGCCAAGAAGGCGGGGTGTGGGAACAGATCCAAATCCATGCAACTTTATTGGTAACTGAATTCCTTGCTTCCTATACGGTACTTTATATATCGCCAAATTAAAGTCCCTTTCCAACCCACCTGGCAGGTCCTATGTTGCTGGCATCACTACTAAACGTAATTTAATGTAATCTATTTTCCCCAAAAATGTATTTGAGATTCAAAAGTCTGATCATTTTGTGCAATTGCGGCCAATTCTCATAAATTGTCCCTTAGAAATATTAGTTAGCCAATTATTAAGATGGCAATGTCTAAAATTAATATATCTATTTCTATCTGGGAATTGCTCCCTGTATAAAAAAGAAAATGACTTTCTGTTTTATTAACTCGAATGGTTCCCTCTGTTAGTTGGATTTTCCTCTATTTCCATTTTAAACTTCATATGAATCTCAGATCTATTATTTTGGCCATTTTTATTCCTAATTGAGATCTCGGCATCCTCAGTTAATAGTTGATCTGCGTCCGTTCCCTGTTAATATTTATTATTCCATTTGTGTTTAATATTTGATGGACTGGGTTGTCTGTTTGACTTATAGATAAATATAGCCTGTTACTGTTCTCTTATTATTTTAAAATCCTCATTGTCTTTATTGAATTTCATTTTTTTTTATTTTCTATTTTTTTTTTCCCCCTATTAGTTTTATGTTTTGTTTAATCACACCATTCCTCCTCTCCATCTCCTCAGGTTTACAAAGAGTATTCATTTCAATTTCCAAAGATTCTGTCTCTCTCACAGATCTTAATTTGAGCATGTTGATAATCAATTAACAAATAAATCAGATCCTTAGAACCTTTTTTCGAGTATTCCGTTCCACGTTTTCATAAACCCATGTCAATCTGTGCCTTGAGTTCTAATTGTTTGTGTATCCTCAATCCTTAGGGATTATTCCCAACTTTAGGTACTGTTCTAGATGGACAACTTCCCACTAATGTATTACATCTTTAATGGCTGTTCTTTTGAATTTTGAAAAGAGATTATCTGGAGTATTGGATTTTGTTACACTGTTAATTTTATTTTGTGTGATTTTATACTACCGTGTTTCTCCGAAAATAAGACCGGGTCTTATATTAATTTTAATCACAAAAAACACACTAGGGCTTATTTTCAGGGTAGGGCTTAGAGCCAGTCTGTTAACCGGTGTCCGCGCTGTGTAACCCCCCCAGAGACCCTCACCTCCCCCTCCCTGTAATATTCTCCCCTCCCTCCCTGTAATACTCTCCCCCCTCCCTCCCTCCCTGTAATACACCCCCTCCTTGTAATACTCCCCCCTCCCTCCTTGTAATACTCCCCCCTCCCTCCCTGTAATACTCCCCCCTCCCTCCCTGTAATACTCCCCCCTCCCTCCCTGTAATATTCTCCCCCTCCCTCCCTGTAATATTCTCCCCCCTCCCTCCCTCCCTGTAATGCTCTCCCCCCCTCCCTCCCTGTAATACTCCCCCCGCCCTGTAATACTCCCCCCTCCTTGTAATACACACCCCCTCCCTCCCTGTAATATTCTCCCCCCTCCCTGTAATATTATCCCCCCTCCCTCCCTGTAATACTCTCCCCCCTCTCTCCCTCCCTGTAATACTCTCCCCCCTCTCTCCCTCCCTGTAATACTCCCCCCTCCCTCCCTGTAATACTCCCCCCTCCCTCCCTGTAATACTCCCCCCTTGTAATACTCCCCCCTCCCTCCCTGTAATACTCCCCCCCTCCCTGTAATACTCCCCCCTCCTTGTAATACACACCCCCTCCCTCCCTGTAATATTCTCCCCCCTCCCTGTAATATTATCCCCCTCCCTCCCTCCAATATTCTCCCCCCTCCCTGTAATATTATCCCCCTCCCTCCCTCCCTGTAATGCTCTCCCCCCCCCCTCCCTCCCTGTAATACTCCCCCCCTCCCTGTAATACTCCCCCCCTCCCTGTAATACTCTCCCCCCTCCTTGTAATACACACCCCTCCCTCCCTGTAATATTCTCCCCCCTCCCTGTAATATTATCCCCCCTCCCTCCCTGTAATACTCCCCCCTCCTTGTAATACTCCCCCCTCCCTCCCTGTAATACTCCCCATCCCCCCTCCCTCCCTGTAATACTCCCCTCCATCTTCTCCTCACCTCCCCTGTAGCGTGGCCGAGCTCCTCTCCGGTCTGCGACCCGGCCGGACTGACCTGGAAGTGCACACTCAGTGTGCACTTCCTGTCAGTCCGGGCAGGTCGCGGACCGGAGAGGAGCTCGGCGACGCTACAGGGAAGGGGAGGTGAGGCAGTGCGGCAGCCGTCTGAGCGCTCTCTATAGAGCGCTCAGGTGGCTGAGGCATTTAAAGGGCCGGCAGGTGCCGGCCCTGCCTAGGTCTTATTTTCGGGGTAGGGCTTATATTGCAGCCCACCCCGAAAATTCAGCTAGGGCTTATTTTCGGGGTAGGGCATATTTTCGGGAAAACACGGTATGTAGCTTTATTTTCTATTTGTAAGCTGATTAAAGAGTTGAAGGAATTCTGAGCAATTTTCTTTTGGATCTTTATTGATAAAGCTTTTCGAAGGTATGTTCTATATGTATTCCCCTCGCTTAGTGTAATTACACTTCTGCAATCCATTTGTCATGTCACACTATTTGTTTGGTATCATATTTTACCATAATTACCGTAGCAGGCAGAGCTGGGTATGGTGCTTGCTGTGTTCATTTAAACGGCTTAGGATAGTAATTCTTAAAGGAACACTATAGTTACCTAAATTACTTTAGCTGAATAAAGCAGTTTTAGTGTATAGATCATTCCCCTGCAATTTCACTGCTCAATTCACTGTCATTTAGGAGTTAAATCACTTTGTTTCTGTTTATGCATCCCTAGCCACACCTCCCCTGGCTATGACTGGCAGAGCCGGCATGAAAAAAAATCTGGTTTCACTTTCAAACAGATGTAATTTACCTTAAATAATTGTATCTCAATCTCTAAATTGAACTTTATTCACATACAGGATGCTCTTGCAGGGTCTAGCAAGCTATTAACATAGCAGGGGATAAGAAAATCTTAATTAAACAGAACTTGCAATAAAGAAAGCCTAAATAGGGCTCTCTTTACAGGAAGTGTTTATGGAAGGCTGTGCAAGTCACATGCAGGGAGGTGTGACTAGGGTTCATAAACAAAGGGATTTAACTCCTAAATGGCAGAGGATTGAGCAGTGAGGCTGCAGGGGCATGTTCTATACACCAAAACTGCTTCATTAAGCTAAAGTTGTGCAGGTGACTATAGTGTCCCTTTAATTAAGGAAGGGCTTAGAGGAAATCCGACATACACATAGTTATCTGATTAATCTTATTGTGTGGGATAATGCATTCAGAGGCCTGTGGTATATTTGAAAGCTACAGTTGTTGGTTTTCAGTGCCTATTAACAGACTATAATGTTCTGTGTGGCCCTATCAATGTACTACAGTTACATTTTAGATACGACAGGTAATCATTCTGGCCTTTGCTATGAGAAAGAACAGAACTTGTTGGAGATAAATCAAGAATGTAGCTGTCTGATAGATAACTACAACAATGTCATAACATTGTGATCCAGTTAAATATACTCCAAAACACTTGTTCCAGCTATTTGAAAAAAAATTCAAAAAACAAAATCACCTGAAAAAAAGCAGAACATATCAAATGATTCTTATAGTTCTCTAACTATATATGTATGTATGTATAAGCATTGTATGTTATAAAGCTTGTATCTATAGACACTGATGGTTTTGTGTTTTTAATGACGCCGCTGAACTGTATTAAAAATCAGCTACAGGTTTGTAATTTAAGCTCCAGATTTTTTTTGATTTTTTTTTTTTACGAACAAATTGATACCTGCCCTATTTTTCATCAGACAGGATTAATTAAATACTTTTCCTGCAATATTTCCTGAAGCTGAAAAACAATCATTAAATGTAACTTTTCTTTAAAGTGCAACTGTCACCTAAAAATATTTTGCCTGAAATCAGTCAAAACAATAATTCAAACAGTTAAGTAAAAATTTTTATCTAAACAAGCTATAAAAAGTTTATCAGAATTACAACTTAAATATCTATCAATTTTTCATTGTGGAGTCAGCCATTTTGGAATTACATGACAATTTTTACACCCTCGATGACAGTTATTGATAAATCGAGCCTCCAGGTAACATGTGATATTAGCAGCCAATCAAATTTTATCTTGTGATTTCAATTTGATAAAAGCATCATATATATATATATATATATCACTGTGAAGCACCCGGGTGGTCTATGGTTTTTTGGGGGTTTTTTTTAAGGCAGAGTGCCAGAGTTTAACTTACAGATAGATAAAGAGTATGAGTTTCTAACAACAGATCCAACAAGAAGGTAGTCAAAAATGTGCACCTGTGTGATGTACCATTGAATAACCTTCAGATATCACTGCAAAACAGCTATGTTGCCAGGTATGCTACAGCATGGTAACATTGTCATGCATAAAGTAACATTGCATCACATGTCTCACAATACATGAAAAAACTTCTGAAAATAATGGGCTAGATTCTATTATAAGATAATAAGGATATATTTGGTAATTTAATAGGATTTCCCCACAGATGTCAATAAGAGACACATCTGTTTGCATAGTTAAAGGACAGCAAGCACCATAACCACTACAGAGCCCCTAATATGACATTAAACCATATCTTTCCTGTAGCCTCTACTCAATGGGACGGAAGGTAATCAATACTCTGGATTAAGATATCCACAAACACCGAACAACATGATAAAGGATAAGGGTATGCACATGGCCAGTAGTACTTGCTTTAATAACTTTATCCATCTATCTAATATAAGATCAAAGTACGTCCAGTCACCTGTCAAAAGTGTTTAAATCAATACTCCATAAGCTCCTGGGCATTTATAGTCTCATATAACGCTCATCCCAAATGATAAAAAAATTGAGTAAATAACCGCAACTGTCTTCTTACCTCTGCTTCTTATTTGATAGTGAAGTCCCCACTAGGTTCAAAACCTAACTGTACGGATAGCTTAGAGTTCACTAGAGAACAGTATGAATATATTTTAACGTCTTCACTATAAATTCTTATCAGTCTTTTTAAGTTAAAAACATTCTTTAGAAGCAGAATTCTCCATCTTTTAAATGATAGCGTAATACGAATTCTGAATATTTTAGCCAACGCAAGAGTTTTACATGTTGCCTAACATTGCAGGCAATCCCACCAAGATCTTGTCCTGTTTTCAAGAGATTTAATATTCCTTAGAACAGAGAATTGTATTCATTTCAAAAATATCTCAGCAGCTTAGAACATCAAAGAAAACAGCTTGAGGTCTGATAAGGCTTAAAATCCACAAGAAGAAATTATGAAATTGAGATTACGAAATAATTTGCAACTCCTTTATCACACTTTACATAAAAAGTATGAGAAAAATGTAATAAATAAAAGAAGAAAACATTGAATACATACTTTAGCAAAGATACAGACATATTTATGCAAATAATAGCACTCAATGGAGTGAGAGGACTTATTTGAGCCTACACAATGTTGAGTTGATTTGCAATAGAGCAGAAGAAGTTGCTTATAATATTTAAGTCAATATATATCCTTAATAAGCACCGATAAATCAGTGGGTTAATCCTCCCGCTGATAAATACATGATCAATTCTTTACTTTTTGACATGCGCACTCTGCATTTTGTCTTTCGGAGGTCGATGGAATTAGTTTGAAATGTATTCGGTAATAGTTATGTCATTTGACTTAGTATAAAGGACTAAATCCCTCCTAGAAGGTTTGAAGTAGGCTATATAAGCAAAGGGATTATTTGACTAATGTTTATAGAGCGAGATTCATTTTAGACCTTCCCAATATCTTGCTACAGGTTCCCAGTCACTTTGATTTTGAGGACATAGCTTTTGTAGATGTGGACATGTCACCTTGACCCGTCTAGTGTTGGCAGAATGATAGGAGCTGATCCCACACCAAAAGCTCTGTGTAACATGAGAATGCTTTAAAACTGTGAAACCTAGGTTCAAATCCCATTTATACCTCTCTACCAGTAAGTGTCCTTCACCAAGGCAACTAATGATATACGTCCACCTATCTCAAATCCTCATAGATTGTACGCTTGTTTAAGCTTGACCGTCTTTAACTCTAAATTATGGAATATGTTCTTGCTATATAAATGATATTAATAATCAGTAGCAAAAGTGGTGCTTATACAACTAACGGAAAAGATAACAGCAACAGCAAAAAGCTAATAAATAAATAATGTAGCCTGAGACACAGATGAGCGCTGATTTGCATGGCAATCCCAAACCAAAATGAGTATTGGATCCCTACATACCCCAGGATTTTTCCCTCCTATCTCCTTTATTAGTTTCTGAACATCCTGAATTCTTTACGGCATGGCGCCATCATGAGCTGGAAACATTGAGAATTCTGAATCATACCGACTCCATGTGTAAATACATGGGGTTTGAATCATATTACTGGTTTATATATCGGTTTACAAATACCACTAACAGAGTTGATGTCTTATTCTAGGTAGAGCCCCTATTCTACATACCTGGACAATATAGTAACAAACTGTAAGGAGATTTTATTCATATAGCCATCTCATGCAGATTAATTATCTCAAGCAAGTTAATTATTTTTGCATGAATAATAGGGTTACCTATAGAAAAGTGAGAGTTCCATTTTGAATTCCTATTTGTTGTGCTGTACCTTCTTCCTCCAAATATGGGGATGAACATGGTAGCCACACCTGGTGTTAACAAGAGCCTTGGACGAATACTGTAGTGAAGCATAAGTGCCATTGAGCTGGCCGGTTGGGAGATGTACCACTGCACTTGCTGAAGTTCATGAAAGCATCAGTTTACTTTGAGTCTTAATTTCTCTGCCAGATTAAGACCTCCAAGGCATTGTTCAGAGTTCTAAATTATAACAGTTATCCAAATCCTTGTACATAAATACCAATATGAGGCGAATTCAGTAACTAACCATGTAGCCCCAGTTTTTAATATTCTGTCTGCTAACATAGAAATATCCACATTGCACAAGGACCGGGGGTAGACAACCATCGGCACTCCAGGTTTTGTGGACTACATCTCCTATAAAGGTCTTCCAGACATAATGCTGGGAAAGCATCAAGAGAGATGTAGTTCACTCCTCTGGACCTCCAATGGCTGCCTACACCTGACTTAGACAATAGCGTGGATTGTCAGCTTGGCAATACCGATCTGCTAGGGAAAGTCATTTAAAAGGCATCTTATGTTGTTCTGCCCTCTGTTATAATGCAATTACATAGTTCATACTCCTCAGACAGTCCAAGAGTTAATTTTATTCGAAATTACCCAATAACAAGCTTAATGCATTTGTTGTTTGACTAGTTTCCATTCAATGATACGGAAATGTCAGAACATTTTTGTTTGCTCACTTTTTTAGCATGTTTTACTCTTTCAGGCAGATCACATGAACGCATGACCCTGACCAATTTTCCTTAAAAACCTCTCAGTGTTTTCTCTTTACATAAACAAACAGGATATTTTGGCCTGCTTGCCAACTAAAGCTTTTATGTGCTCTCACAGTTTATGGTTTATCCTCATATTTGTCAAAAAAAATCTGCTTTTTCTAACTGACAGTTTCCTTTTATTTTCTGTACGGATGTTGCAAAACTAGTTTTGTGTTTTGTCATTTGTGCAGATAGAGCATTAATAATAAAATTGACTTAAAATCACTTCCTGAAGTTTGTGTTTTGGCCGAAGATACTTCCAGCTTCAAAGTGGTTTTGTCAAAGATAAATAGCAGAAGTGTAGTAGATTTGATTTAGTAAAGGTTACTGTTAAGGACTCATGGTTTCTAAAACACGCAATATATGCCTGTAATACCCTTGGATGCTTCTCAGTGGGTATCCCTTTAAAGTGACACTGTTACTTCTGTGTTTTGACATTCCAATGCAATGAACCTTTGTGTGCTGTACCTTGTCATATCCACCCAGCCACTCTTGCTGGATGTTAGGAATGGACATCTTCTTGTACCTAGTGCAGTAGATGCTTTTGGCATCGTATCACATATGCAAAAGAATATCTTCTAGAGAGCCATGTTTGCAATCATACACTTAGGTGCAGAAACAAAGATGGCGGAGCTCTTGGTAGCTTCATCTACTGGAATATGAAGGGAGGAACTTGAGACTGAGCATGAGAGCTTCATGTAAGTATGTTTATGTCCCTCTTTTCCCTCCAAGTGTCAACATGGAGCAGGCATGTGACACGAGGGAAGGTGTCTGTGCAAAAAGAGGCTAAAAACTGCATAGGCCATGACAGTGCAATCAGATTTAATTTATCAACACCTAGTGCAGTATACTATAAAGCAGTGGTTTCCACGCCAGTCCTCATGGCCCACCAACAATCCAAAACGTATGTATTTCCCTGTTTTTTGCAATGGCGATACTGTCAAAACCTGGAATGTTGGTGGGTCTCGAGGAAACACTGCTATAAAGCATACATTTATGTAAAAAGGCTGTTATTGAGTATTAACTTGCACCATGTTGAAACTTACATATTGACTTCCATCATTGTTAGTTATAGCATTCAAGCTAAGAATGCCATACCTGCAGTAACAAAAACCACACTATAAAAATCTGTTACGTTTTATTTTCTGAAACTTTTTTTTTTAAATAAATCGTTATTAAAATGAGACAAGTTCGATAAAGATTTGTCAAGGAATAACAAGTAAGGAAGTACATTGAAATAGGTAACAGCACAAGAAAAACTATATCAATGGGACTATTATTTTATAGTAAACAATCTATCTTCTCTAGAAACTATACCACTGAATAAAACTTAGCAAATCACTCATAACCTGTGTTAACTTTTTTCATATGGTGCTCTGTTTTATAGTAACTGTGTGTTAAACATTACTTGAGATTTCAGTCTAGGCACAACCAAGGCACACAATGCAAATGTCAGGGTACTCACCTGTGAGACAGACGGCCAGACGTGGTCGCCCCTGGAATTCCCAACAGGGGACTTGAACCGGGGTACTTATCTATCCCAGTCCTGCTCTCTGCCTCTGAGCCACAGCAGCTTTACCTGAGACTTCTGATTCCGGTCTTGTTCATCCTGGCTTGGCTACTACACCGGGGGCTGCACCATGACTTGTCTGCTTCTCACCTGACTCTGATCTTCATTAGCAGGGTATTTAAACCCAGCCTCGCCCTGCACTCATTGTCAAGTCTTTGATCTGTGTTCCTGTGTCGTATCAGTGTTCCTGTTTATTCTGCTTCGTATATTTGACCTCGGCTTGTGACTACGTTTATTCTACCTCTGGCATCCTTTGACCTCGGCTATCCCTCGACTATCCTGCTGGTTCTGCCCTTGCCTGTCCTGCGAATTTGGTACTGCATCCTGCACTGCCCCCGTGCACAGACCCACAGGCCAGGTGAATTCTTACCTGACCACCTCGGTCTGTGGCTATCTGCAAGGGTGAGCGACATATCTGCGCTACAGACTCCCAACTCAGGTAAGACCCTGACAGCAAATGAGTAACCAAACAGAAACATTGTTTCTGTTTCTTTTCTTTCTCTAACTATGATCAATGGCAGAAAAGAGCAACTTTTATAACAGTGATTGACACACAGCCAAGATGTGGATTTATAAATTCTAAATATAAAATATATTTACTATTTACAGATGTGCTAAATATATGGTGTCTATCGATGTACTCCTCCTGCAACCTAGCATACAACATTTTACATTCAAAAAGAGAAAGTTATGCTTTTATATTTTCTTCAATTTATTTCAATGCAACATATTAACAATAGTAAGAAGTTACAGGGATGCTATTTATTGGAATTAAAATATATCCTCACAAGATGGTCCATAGTGAGCTAATTGTGAGATATAGAACATGTATGTTTATATGAAAATATTTTATACACTCAAGGCTAAACATTATACATTTGTCATTTATTGTCTTGAGAAAGCAATATGGCAAATAAATATATTTATAGCACATATATTATATTTGAGAAAGAAAATAAATAAATGCATTCTAAGTTATGAATCTCATCCAGACATTCAGCACAGGATCAATACCGGTACATTTCTGGTTATTGCTGGGTCTTGTTATCCCGGCAAATTTAGGTTTAGTAGAAATCTACTCATTCATACTTAAAATAATAATGGAATTCTTTCTTGTCTCTGAAAACTTTCTATGTTGATTGTTTTCAGGATTTTTAGCAAAACGTCCCTAAAGTAAAAAGAGCATAAATGTTTTGAGATAAATGGAAAACTTACCATAACAAAAAGGATAATTTTCAGCGGACATATTACTGCAGTTACGTGTGAATACAAAGATATACTAGACAGCAATATCCTCAATACAATGGTATAAGTACAGCAATAACTCATTTCCCCATCAACTTTTTTTTCAATTTGACACAACTTGATGTTTCCTTTTTTATCCTAACTTTGAAAAACTAATTTACAGAGTCTTTCCCATCTGGGAAAAAAGTACTCACCAGAGATATCTCATGAGTAAGATGAGAAACAGTATTCAAGTACTAAACTGAGCGCATGTTTAACTCTTTTTAAAGGGCAGTATAATTAGGGAACCTTTTTTTCTAAACTGGGAGTTCAAGTCAAATCATGGGAGAAAACAGTAGATCTGGGAAAACATCCAAGTATAAGTTTTTTGTTTTTTGTTTTTTTTTCGAAGTGGTTATTTTAGTCTAAAATTTGCAATTATATTGCCATTTCTCCGCATTACCCAAGAGAGTTTAGTGCATAAACCTCTAGCAGTTATTTCATAAAGTGAGAATTGTAGGGAATTCAAAGTGAATTTCAAATTTAAGGCCAAAGTAGCTGAACTGGAAAATTCCCCAAGTCAGTTATGCTTCCAAGTTGGCTGCTTTGACCTTCAAATTGAAATCCACTTAGAACTCCACACAATTCTCATTTTAGTAAAGAACACTTTTACCATATTTTTCACCCATACAATGGTTTATATTTGAACCTTTCTTTCTATCTCACAAGCTTTTATGTCATGGATTCCGAAAAGGTATGGCATACCCATACTCTATACACCTAAACAATGTTGCTGTGTGAGTTATTTCATCATTATTCTAGTAAGTGAGATATGCAACTAAAACACAAATCTCTCTTCGGCCACCGTCTCGGTTACAAGGAGATCAGAGACAGGAAATGCAGAGCTGCCATGACACCTTGGACCTCCGCCAATAAACAGCTACACAATATTCTTTATCTCTAATTGCACCCCTGTTGGACTCAATCATCAATTATCAAGTGGCACGAACGGCTTGGTGACACATAGTTATAAGACGATATTATATATGTTGCTCAATTATGTGGTCAATACAGAAAATAAATAATTTTTGAATACATTTTTTTTAGCAGCGTAGCCAGATTTTGGCTGTGACTTGATTGTAAAAGTACGAAAAAAAAATTCTGAGAATTTCTGATCTAAATATATTAACAAAGACTGGAGGTATGTTATGTATGTTGGCGTGGATTCTACTAAACCAATCTCTTAGTTGTCCTTTCTCTTCTTTCTTTCTCAATAAATCATGCTGTCACTTAAGGATATTAAGGACATTTTCCGAAGGCACGCAGCTGGAAGTTCAGGTCCAGAGGGACGTGCCATTAATCTTGAAAATGTTAGTAAAGCTGTGGAATTCAAGTTCAGGTTTAAAAATAACTGGGTTATTCTGAACCAAGTGAGGGCTCTAATCGAGGATGGAAAGATTCCTGTCAGGAACACAGAGGCAGGGTCACACTATATACTGCTGAATTGACACATTTTTATGGTGCATTGGCAAACATGTTGCAATTTGACATTTTCAATGTTATTTCCGATATATTTATTTGGGTTTTAAGATCCAGGACTCTGTGTATTTGACCCGCTTGGTGTAAGCTGGAGCACTGTATGCCAAATGTCAGGACAATGCATCAGGAGCTGGCTAAGTGAGTCACAGGAGAAGCTCCACTTTTTGTCAACATCAATTTGTCCCATAAAAGAAATAGCCCCTACTTTGTCTTATGATATCTTGCGATTGCGTTGGGATTCCAAAGCAAGTCAACACAAGCATCTTATAAAGATTTTATCTTTATGAAATAGTTGGGGAACTTTATCTTGATCTTTTAAGGTGTTTAATAAAGCACAATAGTGTGAAACGCACTCAGAGTCCAGTTCACTAATACCTCTACCAACTAACTTTTGTATTTGTGTTTTCTTTGTTTCATGCTCTAATTCTGTCATGTTTTTCTGACAATTTCAATAAAGATGAATACTCCTTCCAAACCCAATACTTAACCCAAGAAGACACAATTTTTCCACATAGTAATACCAAGCTTCACAACTCTCTTCCTGGCCCATGGTAAAAAAACACACTTATCTTTTAGAAAACATAACAGTAGCCAACATTCTAGAGTTCATTCACTAAATGAAATTCTTCGAAAACAAGAATCTCAATTTCTCTCTCTATGAACATTCATAAATAAAATTTTAGCATGTCGACTTTCTATTTTAGGTGGAGGCTTCTACATATGCCCCCCTCCATTGCGTGATGTTCTCCATAGAATGCTGTCCCAAAAACACACAGTCCTGAAAGATTTAGTAATATGGGGGATTTACCCTATATCTTATTTTTTTCAAATGCATGCTCAGTCTCCAAACTCTGTAATACTTCATTTCCTCTATCAGACCACCACCTCCTATCATTTGTTCTCGAGTGCCCCCACACCCAATATCCTCAACCTAACCCCCCGCAACTCAGGAAGAATCGGAATTCTCTTGACCTCCAGTAACTCTCATCCATCCCTACCTTCTCCTGTCCCTCTCTGGGTATCTCCTCATATAATGCTACCCTCAACTCTGCCCTAGACGCTGCCGCCACGCTCCAAGCAAGCTCCTTAAGGAGGGCGTGCATCCAACTACACTTAGTCAACCTGCTACCTGCAGAGATGCTCCCGCTGAACGCTGCTGGTAGAAGTCTTGCACCTTGTCAGACTTTCTACACTATAAAATTGTCTTGCGCTCATACAGTGCAGCCATCACCCTTGCTAAACAGTCCTACTTTTCTTTTTTCATTAGTTCATGCTCCCGCAGTCCTAGGCATCTCTTTAATACTTTTTTAACTCTCTTCTTTGCCCTGCTGTGGCCACCCCACAAACTAATCTTTCAGCTGATAGCTTTCCATGTTACTTTACTGACAATATTAAACAGTTAAGGAATGAATTATCCCCCCTTCTCACCTCTCTATCTCAACCTCACTTGGACCATACCAACACTACCCTCCAAGACTTCCCTCCAGCTACTGAACAGGAGGTGGCTGCGCTTCCTCATCCCACCACCTGTCCTCTTGATCCTCTTGATTGTCAAAGCATTCTAACCTAACATGTAGCTTTTTTTAGGTTTACCTTGAGTTTGGAAAGAAGCAGCTCGTGATCCTCAAGCAATTTTTTAGATTCTTCTAGATTGTTGCCAATATCAAGTAAATTGGGTACGGCTTCTGATAACTGTAGATTCACCAATTCCCCACACTGAAAATAAAATAGCAACATATTATAAATCCATATATAGAATTTGAAAATGGAAAAAAAAAACAACTTGTGAATTACACATACGCCATGTGTGCACATATGTTAAAACTTTTAAAATTACAGCGAGGCATTTTGGAGCACACACACAAATACAAATCTGAAGGGTGGAATTATAAATACTTGCAAAAAATTGTGATATGTACCAATTACTTCCAAAAGTAAAATGTATTGCTTATTATTGAAAAGCGTGTGATTTAATAGGATATCATTAATAAATGATATAATTTAAAGTACAGAATTTTGAAACACAGACTTGCTACAGTCAAAATGGATGTAATGAAATTGGAGAGCTGATTTGTTAAATTCTTCATTTCACTAGACATCAGAGTTTGCTATAACATTGATCATATAAAATGGCGTTAGGATATATAGACTGGATTTACAGAAGAGTATAAGACAGTCAGACTTTGACAATAAATGAGGAGAATTTGTTCTAAAGTGTCTTGGACCCAGAATAGATGGAAAGACCAAGCCCAGTCACTTGACTCCACAGAAGGAAGAATGTTGAAGTTTAGTTTTATATTTCCTTAGCAGCTAGCTTGGAAGTGAAAGGTTAATGCACTGCCGTCTGAAAGACCAATAAGACAGTTGTTATTAGATCTCCCGGACTACAATTCAAGTTGATTTTTATTTTTATTTTTTATTTTATTTTTTTTATGAGTACTCAGTCACAAGTATTAAGCGCCAACACCTCTTCAAATCACTACAGATGTTCTGGAAGAGTAGAACTCACCTGCTGTAGCTTAGCGAAAGGGAGCATTGAGCTCTAGATCCTTTTAATAAAAGCGCAGTGTGCCAGTAAAGGTGTAAATACATTTATGACACTGTACTATACATGACTGCAGTTTAAAGAACGTGACGCTTGGCAGACCTTTGTGGATTAAGATAAGAACCTGTTCAAAATAGTAATTTAACGTGAGGAGCTGTTTATAGCACTACGCAGCACTACGCACTATGCCATGCTACCCTCTTGCTCTTTTTAACTGAAGATAATAGAAGTGTTAGTTAAATAATGTTTGGACTGAGGCTGCACTTTGTGTGTATATAATTAACAATGTGTTTTGTATCATAAAATGTTATTGAACATATTATTGCAAAAAGTTATTTGGCTTGAGGTGAAGAAAATAGTAAAATATAATTAATGTAGACCAATATCCGTAATATGTTTGATAGTCTGTGTGCTTTAAAAATAAATTGTTTACACCTATTCTTTTAAGATGCTCATAAGGTCCAGAGACTTAATGTGTGAACTTGTGAAATACAAGATGATACATCGCTATTAGAGAAATTTAATAAAGCATTTATATGCATGTGATTAAAATGATTACCATCAGAAAACAAAATTCAATATATACACTGAACAAAATTATAAATGCAACACTTTTTTGTTTTTGCCCCCATTTTTCATGAGCTGAGCTCAAAGATCTAAGACTTTTTCTATGTACACAAAAGGCCTATTTCTCTCAAATATTGTTCACAAATCTGTCTAAATCTGCTTTTGTGAGCACTTCTCCTTTGCTGAGATAATCCATCCACTTCAGAAGGTTTGGCATATCAAGATGCTGATTACACAGCATGATTATTGCACAGCTGTGCCTTAGGCAGGCCACAATAAAAGGCCACTCTAAAATGTGCAGTTTTACTGTATTGGGAGGATCCGGGGGGGTCCGAAAAGCAGTCAGTATCTGGTGTGACCACCATTTGCGTCACGCAGTGCAACACATCTCCTTCGCATAGAGTTGATCAGGTTGTTGATTGTGGCCTGTTGAATGTTGGTCCACTCCTCTTCAATGGCTATGCGAAGTTGCTGGATATTGGCAGGACCTGGAACACGCTGTCGTATACACCGATCCAGAGCATCCCAAACATGCTCAATGGGTGACATGTCCGGTGAGTATGCTGGCCATGCAAGAACTGGGATGTTTTCAGCTTCCAGGAATTGTGTACAGATCCTTGCAACATGGGGCTGTGCAGGGCCGGACTGGGGATACAAAGCAGCCCTGGAAAAAAAAATCTATGCCAGCCCCATAAGTCATTGCGCCATATATTGTCGCATGTAATATGTAAGGATATGTCTTGCCACCCCAGATAATAGAGTAATATATATATAAAAATATATATATATATATATATATATATATATATATATATATATATTGCTTTTTCTAATATAATATATTGGTCCTTTCAGAGTAAAACATTTAATTATACAGTAAGCATACTCACATGGAGACACAGACAATCTCACTGACACACACAAGCTCATTGATACACAGCCTCATAGACAAACAATTTCACTAATATACATAAGCTCATTGACATAAAAACACAAGCTCACTCACTAGCAGGCACACACACACACACACATGCAAGCAAGCAAGCTCACTAGCAGGCGCACACACACACACACACAGCTTAATGTAGTGGTTCTGGTGTCTATAGCCTGTCCCTGCAGGCTTTTGAATGTAAACACTGACTTTGCAGAGAAAAGGCAGTGTTTACATTGCTTCCTAGTGACACCTCTAGTGACAGACACTCAGACGGTCACTAGAGGCGCTTCCTGTGTCAGTGCGGATTGGCTGAGATCATCAAGCTTGATGATCTCAGTCATAGAGGCAGAGACCAGCACGACGTTGGGGAAAAAAAAAAGTGAGTAAAACACTATTTTTAAAAACACACACAGACACCACGACTGACACACACACACACACACCATGACAGACACACACACACACACACCATGACAGACACACACACACACACACCATGACAGACACACACACACACACCATGACACAGCCACACACACCATGATACAGACACACCGTGACACAGACGACACAGACACACACAGCATGACACATACAGACACACACAGCGTAACACAGACAGACACACAGTGTAACAGAGACAGACACACACACAGCATGACACAGATAGACACACAGCATAACACACACACACACACACACACACACTGCATGACATAGACAGACACACAGCATGACACAGACACACTGCATGACACAGACAGACACACACACACACCGCATGACACAGACAGACACACACACCATGACAAACACACACACCGTGACACAGACACACACGACACAGACAGACACACACACACATCATGACACAGACAGACACACACACACAGCATGACACAGACAGACAGACACACACACACTGCATGACACAGACACACACACACAGCATGACACAGACAGACACACATACACAGCATGACACAAACAGACACACACAGCATGACACAAACAGACACACACAGCATGACACAGACAGACACACACATAGCATGACAGACACACACAGCATGACACAGACAGACACACACACACACAGCATGACAGACACACACACACAGCATGGCACAGACACCCACACAGCATGACACAGACACACACACACAGCATGACACAGACAGACACACACAGCATGACAGACACACACACAGCATGACACAGACAGACAGACAGACACACACACACAGCATGACACAGACAGACACACACACAGCATGACACAGACACACACACACACATGACAGACAGACACACACACACACACACTTTTTGGTACCTGTGGGTGGGCAGACTGATTGCTGTGCTGGCGGCCGCAGGGGAAGCTTTTCATGAGGCCGCTGGGGGAGCAGGCTCTTCTGGGGGAGCAGGCTGTTCTGTCTCTGCTCCCCTTCCCTCGCGCGCAGCTTGATGAGACCGGAGCCGGAATATGACGTCATATTTCCCGGTATCCCAGTGGGCCAGTCCGGCCCTGGGGCTGTGCATTATCATGCTGCAACATGAGGTGATGGTCATTGATAAATGGCACAACAATGGGCCTCAGGATCTCGTCACGTAATTTCTGTGCATTCAAAATGCCATCAATAAAATGCACCTGTGTTTGTTGTCCATAACATATGCCTGCCTATACCATAACCCCCACCGGCACCATGGGCCACTCAATCCACAACGTTGACATTAGCAAACCGCTCACCCACACAACGCAATACACGCTGTCTGCCATCTGCCCTGTACAGTGAAAACTGTGATTCATCCGTGAAGAGAACACCTCTCCAAAGTGCCAGACGCCATTGAATGTGAGCATTTGCCCACGACGACAAACTGCAGGCAGGTCGAGACCCTGATGAGGATGACAAGCATGCAGATGAGCTTCCCTGAGACAGTTTCTGACAGTTTGTGCAGAAATTCTTTAGTTATGCAAACCGATTGTTGCAGCAGCTGTCCAGGTGGCACGTCTTAGACGATCTTGGAGGTGAAGATGCTGGATGTGGAGGTCCTGGGTTGGTGTGGCTACACATTGTCTGCAGTTGTGAGGCCGGTTGGATGTACTGCCAATTTCTCTGAAACACCTTTGGAGACGGCTTATGGTAGAGAAATGAACATAAAATTCACTAGCAACAGCTCTGGTGGACATTCCTGTAGTCAGCATGCCAATTGCCTCAAAACTTGCAACATCTGTGGATTGTTTCTATAACCTTTAAAGGCAGCAGAAATGGACAAAAAATAGTGCAATATGTAGCAGTAATTTGGACTATTTAAGGTAGGTACAATTAGTTGAGCTACTAAGAGCTCCGCTGTTATGCGCCTGGACGGTACAATCCCTGGATATGGATATATGTAGCTCTGTTCTGTTGTTCTTGCCGTCCAATATATATGGGAAAACACAATAGAGAGAGAGATATTAAGGTGTAGTACATGCGTACACAAAGTAAAAGATAAAAAGCGGTATCCTACTTACAATATCCAGAGTAATGCAGGATACACCAAGGAGAATGGTGACGGGTATGTCATGAAATAAAACAAAAATAATAAAATGGAAATATATATCTAAAATTCTAAATACTTTATTTGAAGTAGAATATATATATATATATATATATATATATATATATATATATATGGCCAGACTCTGGCACTCATCCCCAAAAAAACAAATAAAAAGAGTAATATTACCCGGGTGCTTCCAAACCAATAGATAAATGTAGTCAATCAGGAGCACTCCCTTGGATTTTCAAAACGGTATTTAATCAAGTGTTAATAACTCACATCAACGTTTCAACCCTATAGGGTCTTTATCAAGACCCTGATTCCTACATGTATATATATATGCTCCTGATTCACTACATGTATATATATATATATATATATATATACACCCCCTGTCCCCCACTAAAGCCCCTTTTCACCCATTACAGTCTTTATACTCCCATTATCGTTCCAATTTTTTTAAATAATTTTCCCTCAGCACCTGTCTCCTCACTACAGCCCATATCTCGCCCACTACAACCCCTATTCCTGCATTCGACCCCCTGTCCCTCCCTGAAGCCCCTTTTAACCCACTACAGTCTCTAACCCCCAAAAAACAACCAACAATCCATGTTTACCCAATACAGCTCTTAATTCCCTAACCAACCACTACATGCCCTATCCCCTATTACAGCCCCTATCCACCAAACCCCCACACTACAGTCTCTATCCCTCAATTTCAACCCCTATCCCCCACACTTCAGGACCTATCCCCCCACTACAGCCTATATTCACACACAACAGCCCTAGTCCACCTCTAAAGTACCACCTCCCACAGTACAACCCTTTCTGTAACACAATGATGTACATGTAGCCAATGTGTGTATGTGGATGAGGCTTATATGGGTGTAGCTTGTAAGTTGCCAGGCACAAGTGGGTTCCATGATCTCCTATTGCCCGTAAGCAACAATACAAACAATGGCAAACCTTGGCTTTGAAGAGGTTTGTGAAAAACATTTGACAATTCCCATAAACCCTGTTTGACAATAATTGCAGGTTCATATTAATGTGTGTATCTGACTGCACATGTAATCTGTATATCTCCTTATATATTATGTGCATAAGTGACCACATATAATTTGTATTTATGCTGTGTGTTATGTGCATGAACCCAGAGACACTCAGATGGATGGGGAAGGGGACAGTGACACACAAAGAGGGACTGGGAAAGGTGACACATAGACACCCCAAGGGGTTGGGGAAGGGGACAATGGCAAACACAGAGTGGCTGGGGAGGGAGAAATGAGACATGCCAAGTGGCTGGAGGGAGAATCAAGCAAAGGGGCTGGAGGAAGAGACACACAAAGGGTCCGGGGGAAAAGACACACAAAGGGGTTGGGGGAAAAGACACACAAAGGGGTTGGGGGAGAAAGTGACACACATAGGGGTTTGGGAGAAAGAGACACACTATGTTTTTCAATTTTTGTTTTTGGAGGGGTGCAAGTAGTGAATCTTGCCTAGGGTGCAATATTCTCTAGCACCAGCCCTGCCTAAATATCATTGCTCCCTATTCATCTTAAGACATCTAAACCACTTTCCGCTCCCTTCAAGCCATCAGCCTTCAGCCCTTTTTATCATTCCTCTACCTATAGTACTTGACATTCAGGAATATATGACACCCGGAAACCTTAATTCTATGTCACCATGTTCATCCCATAATCCCATATGTGTGGTATGTATGTAAAAATGCATGTGAATATTTGTATGGAGTCTCAATACATGTGGGTGCAAGTGTACCCGTATGTGAATGTATCCTGCATATCTCCTCCAGATGTGTCTTTTAGACAAGTGTTTATCCCGGAACTCTCAAGTGTCTAACTCTTTCCCTCTTGTACCTCAACCACATCTGCCCCTCTCCTCAGTCTCCGCGTCATGTGCCTTACTCTGCCATCTCACACACATGTGCTGCTCCTCACCATGAATACTGGCATTAGTTTCTCCAGAACCTCCTCATAGATATCCCGCAGTGTTGTCCCCACAGTTAGTATACCACTGAACACAACTTGTGTTAGACTGGGCATATCGCTACAGAATTAAAGAAACATTCCACGCTGAAGTTGATACTAATTAATTTAATTAATTAATTAGATTTGGGTTAGTTGATTGTGAACATTTTGGTTGACATTTATTATTAATGCATTTGATAGCTAATGCATAGCAAAAGAAATATTAAAAGAAAATTAATATATAGAACTTTGTAGTTCACATTATTGCTGCAAATACCTGGAATTTGGAAATTCTGTAATCCGCTCCAGCCAAACTAGGTAGTGACCCAGCAGAAGATTATAAGATATGTAATTCAACACCTAAAACAGTTCCATTCAACAAGAATGATGAATGGAGAAACTGCACTGCTGTGAAATCACTTAGACTGGTAGAGGGGAAGTATAAGCTGTCTCTTTTGTAAAGCTAGAAGCGTGGTTTATTTTTAAAGGTGATTAGAGCACCCCTTATCCATTTATTTAATATAATGAAGCGAGGAAGGAATAGGGAACACTTTGCACCATAATCCAGGAAAATAATACATTTTAAATGCACTCCAGGTTGACAAGCCCCCTTTTGGGGGACCCACACAGTTTTTGGGGATTAGTACAGTGTCACTGACACCATCACCCCTCATAACTGTCAATCTTGATCATTGTCCATTAGTATAATATTTAATTAAAATGTGGTATTGTTACTCAGACTCAGATACTTCTAGAGCTGCAAGCAGATCGCTCTTTATTTACATCTGTGAAACAAATTAGTGTAAAAAAAAAATCACTGTGTGTCAAGTTTACTCTGAATCAATTTGACTATATGCTGCTGTAAGTACGTGAAGAAAAGACAACTCATTACACTTATAAAGACATTATTACATTTCAATATCCACTTATAGCGTAAAATAAAACTGCCAGCATATGCCGGCAGACACATAAATAAATTGCGAGGCTAAATGGACTTTTCCAGGAAGGATTAATGCTGAATGGAAATATCACTAGTCAGAGAGTAAACACTATATCTTGCTACTGTGCAACTCTAACAGCAGATCCCATTCCTGACCATTCTCTCCCCCACTTATAATTTAAAGGACCACTATAGCATAATGAATACAAACCTATATTCCTAATGCTATAGTGTCCCTGTCCCTAAATCTATATAGGGCTTACCTCTCTGCCTCCCACGACGTCACGGAGGAAGCAAAGCTTCCTCTGCGGTGGTCCAATTCAATGCTTCTCATAGAGGGCTTCCATATCACATAAACAAGTGTTATTCAGTCAGAGCAGCTGAAGCACCACTAGTGGCTGTCCTTATGATGGCCACTAAAAGGTGGATTTAACCTTAAAAACACAGCACCCAGGCCACTTCATTGAGATTAAGCTGTGTGGGGTGACTATAGTGTCCCTTTATGAAAATTTTTGGAAAACTATTGTCACTGGTTCTAGAGAACACAAAGCCAGCAGTTTGTACTGCCATATCGAGCAGAATGACATTGATGTACTAGATTGAAATAAAGGTGTGGAGTGGAGAAATTGTGAAGGTATTTCATCATGTCATGAGCTGAAATTTAATGTTATGGCTTACGTACTGCTCCATTATCTCTACAATTTACATTTACATATTTTTTAAAGTATTACTTATACACCATCCCAGAGTAAGCAATCAGACTGTTTAAAAACATTTAACAATGTTCCCCCAGGTGCCTGTTGCCCTTTCCCTGGACAAGGCAGCGGACATCTGGTGAACTCCAGGTATGTTGACAAGACATTGCTTCATGGTTTGTCTGTTTACAATAGGAGGACATCAGGGCACTTCTGGTTATGGGGTTAGGAGTGTTCCTTTAACTCTTTTATAGAACCAAATGCACTGCGTGTAGACTACTGTCCACACAAAATAAATTACTGTGAATAATTATTTTTCAAATATATATATATGTCTATATTATGTTAGACACTTGTGTGAGGCATGGCCATTTTGGGAGTGTACAATCTTCAGCCATCAGGGGAATCTACCTGGGGAACATACACTGAATCTTGAAGTCTTCATCTCCATCATATACTGGTGGGAATTATGGTGATGGTCCTTCTGGCTTTACACACAACTATTGAATATACATCATATTGTGTACTATTAAACCCAGTCACCCTGACACAACACCTCAAATTAGCAACGATATTTTCGATGACAAGCACAGCCCTATTCTTGATCTGTTACCAATACCACGTAAAAGGGATGGGAGAAGAGAATGTGATTGAGGAAAAGGTAGGGGTAGGACATATGGCAGCATGGGAGGTAAGAGAGAAAATGTGGAGGAAAAGAAAGTAAGGCTTGTAGTGAAGTAAATGTGGCCAGGGGCGGACTGAGAGCCCTCGGGGCCCACGGGCAAAATAAATCAAGGGCCCCCTTACAGGCCCCACCCATGCTCCACAGCAAGCCCTACCCTTGTCCCGCCTCCAGCCACACCCTACACAATCTTTAGACACAAGGAACAAAAGTGCAATCATCCCCTCGAGGCCCCAGTAGAGACTACAATTGAGGGCTAATGGGCCATGGAGGGGGGTCTTTCTAGCAGAGGCTCTCTCAGTGTCCTTTAGAGAGTGTGTTATAAAGAATCCCCTCCAGGCCCAATTAGAGACTACAATGGAGTCTAATAGGCTTGGAAGGGGGTCTTTCTATCAGAGGCCATCTCAGCGTCCATTAGATAGACTCTGCTGGAAACAGTCACCTCCAGGCCCCAGTAGAGACTACAATTGAGGGCTAATGGGCCATGGAGGGGAGGTCTTTCTAGCAGAGGCTATCTCAGTGTCCTTTAGAGAGTATTAGAAAGAATCTACTCCAGGCCCCATTAGAGACTACAATGCAGTCTAATGGTGCCTGGAGGGGGGTCTCTCCTATTTACAATATAGCAACACAACATAGCTTGCTGATACCTAGGCCAAGTTACCTTAATTACTGTTGCTGGAAGGCTGTGGGCTTGCTGGCTGCGGCTGGCTGGCTGTGGCTTCCCGGCAGGCTGTGGGCTTCCTGGCTACTGCCGGCAGGCTGTGGGCTTGCTGTAGGTCTGTGGGCTGGCTTCTGGCCAGTGGCTGGCTGCTGGCCTGTGGGCTGGCTAACTGGTGGCCTGGTTGGCCTGTGGGCTGGCTGGCCGGCCTGTGGGCTGGCTGGCTACGGGGGCACTTGTAGATTATTTAAAGAAATAATCCATGCACAATAACCACTGCTGCTCTGTGTAGTGGTTATGGTGCCAGGAGGGCCGGGACCCGTCCCAGAGTAAGTAGTCAAACCGTTTAAGAACACTTTGAGAACTTACCTGGGGTCTGCTGGGATATGGGGCTGTAGTAGGGTATAGGAGCAGTGGTGCAATGTGTGAGGGGTGCAGTGTGTGTGAAAGGTTCAGTGTGTGTGTGTGTGTGGGGGGGGTGTAGTGTGTGAATGTGTAGGGTGTGTGTGGCAATGTTAGTATGGGGGTCTGTGTATGGGGGTCTGTGTATGTGTGTGTGTGTGTGTGTGTGTGTGAGGCAATGTGTGTAAATGTGTGTGGCGACAGTGTGTGTGTATGGGGGGCAGTGAGTGAATGTGTATGGTGTGTGTGTGTGTGTGTGGGGGCAGTGTGTGTATGGGGCTAATCCCTGGTGGTCGCAGTGTTGAGAGTGAACTCTAGCCCGTAGCTCCAGGGCTAGAGTTCACTCTTGCGAGAGCCGGAGCGTTGCCATGGTAACTGCCGGCAGCGCTCTGTGCTCGCGTGAGAAGGACCCAGAGGAGCTGCAGGCTAAGCTCCCGGGTCCTCTCTTCTTCCCTCCCCTGACGGCTGCCCGCACGATGCCTGCAGACCGGGGAGAGAGATCGGCCAGGGGGATCCACCAATGATATATACAACCCCTCTGTGTGCCTTTTTGTCTCCCCCAGTCCCTCTGTATGTTTCTTTCTCCCCCACACTGCTCCTCTGTGTCCATGTCTCCCCTCTCCTTCCCAGTCTCTCTTCCCCCTCTGCCTCTTTCTCCCCCTCCCCTTGTGTGTCTCTCTCATTTTTCCCTGTGTCTCTCGTCCCCTCTGTCTCTTTCTCCCCCTTTTCCCTGTGTCTCTCTCTACCCCACATCTCTCGTCCCCTCTGTCTCTTTCTCCCCCCTTTCCCTGTGTCTCTCTCTACCCCACATCTCTCGTCCCCTCTGTCTCTTTCTCCCCCCTTTCCTTGTGTCTCTCTCTACCCCACATCTCTCGTCCCCTCTCTTTCTCCCTCCTTTCCCTGTGTCTCTCTCTACCCCACATCTCTCGTCCCCTCTGTCTCTTTCTCCCCCCTTTCCCTGTGTCTCTCTCTACCCCACCTCTCTCTTCCCCTCTGCCTCTTTCTCCCCCCTCCACCATCTCTCTATTCCCCCTCTTTCTCCCCCTGTGTCTCACTCTTCCCCCCTGTCTCTTTCTCCCTCCTTTCCCTGTGTCACTCTCTCCCTCCCTCTGTCTCTTTCCTTCCCCTCCCCCTGTCTCTCTATTTTCCCACTGCCTGTTTCTTTCCTTTACCCCTGCCTCTATCTATTCCCTCTCTCTGTGTTATTTCCCCCCTCTCATTTACCGACAGAAGGGGCCGGCCGTGGTACATGCTGGAGCCGCCGGGCCGGGTGGCAGCCTCGCCGGTCCGGCGGCACTCCTGTCAGGCTGTCACTAACGCTGAGGACGGAAGGAGGGAGGAGCATGTCTCTCTCTCATGTTCCCTTGCGGTTCCCTCATCCTGTGCTGGGAATTGTGGGAACCGCAAAGTAGCATGAGAGAGAGACATGCTCCTCCCTCCTTCCGCCCTCAGCGTTAGTGACAGCCTGACAGGAGTGCCGCCAGACCAGCGAGGCGGCCACCCGGCCCGGCGGCTCCAGCATGTACCGCGGCCGGCCCCTTCTGTCGGTAAATGAGAGGGGGGAAATAACACAGAGAGAGGGAAGGGATCACCAAAAGAGGGTACCCGGGTACCAAACCTAAACCTAATAAAGTAGTATTCCCTACTGTACAAATTACAGACAGTTTAAGCAATATTGATACATGTGAGCCTCCTGACACTGGCTGCTTTGCAACAAAGGCTTTAATTTAATGTGTTTGGATCAGCATCGGAAATGATCACTATCTGTTAGAAAAACGTTTCAAATGATTTATCTACAAAAAGAATTTCCATAGACTTTATTAGTGACTTCTGTAGAAAAGTAATTGGAAACGTTTTTCTTACAGATTGTGATCTCCCACATATATACTTATATTTCTGATGCTGATCCAAACAAATTAAGATGTTTTATTAACATGGGACACAAGCACAAAAAATTATCACTATCAAAAACAGCTGAATGAATGTCTGAATGATGCACAATTGGGAAATGAGTGAGGAAGAAGATGTGGTAATTATTATTATTATTGCCACCTATGGATCTGTGAAGAGATATAAGAGGGGCTAGAATTGTTCAGTGCTTTATAGGTATAGGTTACCACTTGACTCCTATAGGATACAGGAAGCCAATGTAAGCAGGGCCGGCGCTACCTGTAAGGCGGACTAGGCAGGAGCGCCGGCCCCCCTCATGCTGCAGCCGCCCGAGCGCTCTGTAGAGAGCCTCAGGCGGCTGCAGCTTTGCCCGGGCTGGTGCGTCCATGAGGGCGCACCGCCCGGGCGCAGCATGAGGAGAGGGACTAACAGGAGGGAAGCACTGTAGCATGAGGAGAGGGACTAACAGGAGGGACTAACTGTAGCGTGGCCGAGCGCTGTATGGTCCGCCGGTACAGGGAGCATCGGTGTCCTGTACCCAGCCGGACTAACAGGAAGTGCACACTGAGTGTGCACTTCCTGTTAGTCCGGCCGGGTACAGGAAACAAAAGTTCCCTGTACCCGCGGATCATACAGAGCTCAGCCACGCTACAACACAGGTGGGGGGGGGAGATATAAATAGAAAGGGAGGGGGAGATAAATTGAAAGGGAGGGGGAGATAAATTGAAAGGGAGGGAGGGGAGATAAATTGAAAGGGGGGGAGATAAATTGAAAGGGAGGGGAGATACATTGAAAGGAGGGGGAGATACATTGAAAGGAGGGGGAGATAAATTGAAAGAGGGGATATAAATTGAAAGGGAGGGGGGAGATAAATTGATAGGGGGTAGATAAATTGAAAGGGAGGGGAGATAAATTGAAAGGGGGTAGATAAATTGAAAGGGAGGGAGGGGAGATAAATTGAAAGGGGGGAGATAAATTGAAAGGGGGGGAGATAAATTGAAAGGGGGGGAGATAAATTGAAAGGGGGGAGGGGAGATAAATTGAAAGGGGGGAGATAAATTGAAAGGGGGGAGATAAATTGAAAGGGGGGAGATAAATTGAAAGGGGGGAGATAAATTGAAAGGGGGGGAGATAAATTGAAAGGGGGGAGGGGAGATAAATTGAAAGGGGGGAGATAAATTGAAAGGGGGGAGATAAATTGAAAGGGAGGGGGGAGATAAATAGAAAGGGGGAGATAAATTGATAGGGGGGTAGATAAATTGAAAGGGAGGGAGGGGAGATAAATTGAAAGGGGGTAGATAAATTGAAAGGGAGGGAGGGGAGATAAATTGAAAGGGGGAGATAAATAGAAAGGGAGGGGAGATAAATTGAAAGGGGGGAGATAAATTGAAAGGGAGGGGGAGATAAATTGAAAGGGAGGGGGAGATAAATTGAAAGGGAGGGAGGGGAGATAAATTGAAAGGAAGGGGGGAGATAAATTGAAAGGGAGGGAGGGGAGATAAATTGAAAGGGGGGGAGATAAATTGAAAGGGAGGGAGGGGAGATAAATTGAAAGGGGGGGGGGAAGATAAATTGAAAGGGAGGGAGGGGAGATAAATTGAAAGGGGGGGGAGATAAATTGAAAGGGAGGGGGAGATAAATTGAAAGGGGGAGATAAATTGATAGGGGGTAGATAAATTGAAAGGGGGGAGATAAATTGAAAGGGGGGGAGATAAATTGAAAGGGGGGAGGGGAGATAAATTGAAAGGGGGGGAGATAAATTGAAAGGGGGGAGGGGAGATAAATTGAAAGGGGGGAGATAAATTGAAAGGGGGGAGATAAATTGAAAGGGAGGGGGGAGATAAATAGAAAGGGGGAGATAAATTGATAGGGGGGTAGATAAATTGAAAGGGAGGGAGGGGAGATAAATTGAAAGGGGGTAGATAAATTGAAAGGGAGGGAGGGGAGATAAATTGAAAGGGGGAGATAAATAGAAAGGGAGGGGAGATAAATTGAAAGGGGGGAGATAAATTGAAAGGGAGGGGGAGATAAATTGAAAGGGAGGGGGGGAGATAAATTGAAAGGGAGGGAGGGGAGATAAATTGAAAGGGAGGGAGGGGAGATAAATTGAAAGGAAGGGGGGAGATAAATTGAAAGGGAGGGAGGGGAGATAAATTGAAAGGAAGGGGGGAGATAAATTGAAAGGGGGGAGATAAATTGAAAGGGAGGGGGGAGATAAATTGAAAGGGAGGGGGGAAATAAATTGATAGGGGGAGATAAATTGAAAGGGAGGGAGGGGAGATAAATTGAAAGGGGGGGGGGAAGATAAATTGAAAGGGAGGGAGGGGAGATAAATTGAAAGGGGGGGGAGATAAATTGAAAGGGAGGGGGAGATAAATTGAAAGGGGGAGATAAATTGATAGGGGGTAGATAAATTGAAAGGGGGGAGATCAATTGAAAGGGAGGGAGGGGATATAAATTGAAAGGGGGGAGATAAATTGAAAGGGGGGAGATAAATTGAAAGGGGGGAGATAAATTGAAAGGGAGGGGGGAGATAAATTGAAAGGGGGGAGATAAATTGATAGGGGGTAGATAAATTGAAAGGGGGAGATAAATTGAAAGGGAGGGAGGGGAGATAAATTGAAAGGGGGGAGATCAATTGAAAGGGAGGGGGGGAGATAAATTTGTAAGGGAGGGAGGGGAGATAAATTGAAAGGGGGGAGATAAATTGAAAGGGGGGAGATAAATTGAAAGGGAGGGGAGGGGAATTGAAAGGGGGGGATAAATTGAAAGGGAAGGGGGATACATTAAAAGGGATGGGGGGAATAAATTGACAGGGAGGGTGGGGGGATAAATTGACAGGGAGGGTAGGGGAATAAATTGACAGGGGGAAAATAAATTGACAGGGAGGGGAGGAAGAAATTGACAGGGAGGGGGAATGAGAGTGGGGAGGGGAGAAGAGAGTGACAACAGGGGAGAAGAGAGTGACAACGGGGGAGAAGAGAGTGACAAGGGAGGGGGGAGAAGAGAGGGACAAGCAGGGGAGAAGAGAGTGACAAGGGAGGGGGGAAAAGAGGGACAAGGGGGGAGAAGAGAGTGACAAAGGAGGGGGGAGAAGAGAGTGACAAGGGAGGGGGGAGAAGAGAGTGACAAGGGAGGGGGGAGAGATTGACACCCATCTCACACACACACACACACACACACAATGCACCCCTTACACACAGAAAAACACACAATGCATTACACAGACACACACACACAAGCAATGCAACCCTTACACACAATGCATCCCTTGCACACACAGAAACACACAATGCATTCCTTACACACACTCAATGCACCCCTTACAGACGCACACACTGCATCCCGTACATACACAGAAACATACCTTGCAGCCCTTACACATACAAACACAGATTCACACAATGCATTCCTTACACACATATCAGGACATCCCCTACACATTCCACCCCCTATGAACAAACTCATTGGTGAAACATGAAGGTGGACCCTGGGACCCAGACCTTGAGCTGTGTAAAGGGCCCCCCAAAAATGGAGCTGCTTCCCGTTCTCCCAGAACATTGATTTTTGTGACCACAGTTACAAACAGCCTCCAGAGAGCCTGTTCTACACCAGACCAGTGGAGCCAGACTGCAGCTAGAGCCCATCATCATCCTCATCTGGTTGTAAGTAGGCAATCTAGTATATTATTCGTTGCACTAATCTCTAATTTACCTCACATTAAAGAAACACTATAGTCCCCAGAACCACTTCAGCTTAATGTAGTGGTTCTGGTGTCTATAGCCTGTCCCTGCAGGCCTATTAATGTAAACATAGCGGCACTGCAGCACTGGCGTTAGTTAACATGGCAGATCATATGGATGGGGCATTGTGATGTCACATGGGGGGGGGGGGCGGCAAACTTTACTTTTGCCTAGGGCTGCAAAAATCCTTGCACCGGCCCTGAATGTAAGGACTGACAGAGGGGTGAGGTGTGAGAGGACCGACTAGAGAGGAAAATCAGTCTGGCATCAGCATTCATTAGAGACTGTAGCGGGGCAATACAGGTTTTGGGAAGACCAATAAGGAGAGGGTTACAATAATCCATGCTGGAAATTACTATAGCATGGACAAGCTCCTTGGCAGCATCTTGCGTTAGATGCGGGCTATACTTTTAAGATGGAATCTACAGGATTTGGCAACATACTGGATGTGAGGCTCAAAGGTGAGGCAAGAATCAAGTATGACGCCAAGACAGCGCGCTTGCAAGGATGGGATTATGTGGATATCACTGACTTGAAGGGAGAGCGAGAGAGGAGGATCCGTATTAGGAGGAGGAAAGACAAGGAGCTCAGTTTTACAGAGATTGAGTTTCAGAAAGCGGGAGGACATGCAGTCAGAGATCGAAGAAAGGCAAGCAGTGACATGTTGCAGGACGACAGGGTATCATCAGCGTAGAGGTGGTAGTGGAATCCAAAAGAGATAATACGTTTGCCAAGAGAGGCAGTATAAAGAGAAAATAGAAGGGGACCAAGGACAGAGCCTTGGGGGACTCCAGCCAAGACAGGATGAGGGGAGAATCATTAGAAAAGGAGATACTGAATGAGCATTGGGAAAGATAAGAGGAAAATCACGAGAGGACAGAGACACAGAGACCGAGCAATTGAAGAGTTTAAAGGAGGAGAGCATGATCAACGGAGTCGAAGGCAGCAGAGAGGTCAAGAAGAATTAGTATGGAGTAGTGGCCTTTGGATTTATCTGCGATTAGATCATTAGTAACTTGGATAAGAACACTCTCAGTAGAATGGAGAGGGCGGAAGCCAGATTGAATAGGGTCAAGGAGAGAGTTGGAATTGAGGAAGTGTACATACAGGTAAAGATAAGTATTTCCAGAAGCTTTGAGGAAAAAGGGAGCAGGGATATGGGGCGATAGTTAGAGGGGGAGGACGGGTCAAGGGAGGGTTTTTTCAGGATAGGTACTAAAGTGGCATGTTTAAGGTCAGCAGGGACAATGCCAGAAGACAGAGAGCAGTTGAAGATGTGTGTTAAGAAAGGCACACGACAATGGGAGAGAGATCTGATAAGGTGAGATGGGACAGGATCGAGCGGGCAAGTGGTGGGGTGAGAGGAAAGGAGAAGCGCAGCCACCTCTTGTTCAGTAGCCGGAGAGAAAGTCTGAAGGGTAGGAAAGGGATGATCTACGTGTGGTTGGGAAACAGAATGGCAAGGTGGGGAGAATTCTTTCCTTAGCTGTTTAATCTTGTCGGTAAAGTAGCATGCAAAGCTATCGGCTGTAAAGTTAGTTTGGGGGTGGCCACAGCAGGGCAAAGACGAGAGTTATAGGTGTCAAAGAGACGCCTGGGATTGCGGGAGCATGAACTAATGAGAGAGGAAAAGTATGACTGTTTGGCGAGGGCAAGGGCTGCGTTGTATAAACACAGTATGAATCTATAATGGAGAAAGTCTGACTGGGTGCAAGACTTCCTCTAGGAACGTTCAGCACAATGGGAGCATCTTTGCAGGTAGCGTGTTGATTTAGTATGTCACAATTGGGGGGGTGTCCTCCTCGAGGTGCATGTTTGGAGCGGGGCTGCAAAGTTCAAGGCAGAGGTAAGGGTAGTGTTATATCTGGACATGGCCAGTGAGGGAAGGGAGAGGGAAGGGATGGATAGCAGTTGTGAATCAATATCAGCTGACAGCTGCTGGAGGTCAACAGAATTAAGGTTCCTCCTGAGTTGAGGGGGTTAGGCTGAGGTTGTTGAGTGAGGGGGTACTCAAGAGCAAATGATAAGAGGTGGTGATCAGAGAGAAGAAATGGAGTGTTGCAGATATTAGATACTGAACATGCAGAAGAGAAAATGAGGTTGAGGGTATTGCCAGCTACATGGATTGGAGAATTAACCACTGCGATAGCCCGAGGGAGGAAGTAATTGAAAGTAGTTTAGAGGCTGCTGAGGTCAAAGGTGGGTTAATGGGAATATTGAAGTCCCCGAGAATTAGGGATGGAATATTAGAGGAAAGGAAGTAGCATAGCCATGCAGTAAAGTGGTCAAGGAAGAGGAGAGGGGCACCAGGGGGAACGATAAATAACGGCAATGTTAACAGAGAAGGGTTTGAAGAGGCGAATCAAATGAATTCAAATGATGGGAAAGAGAGGGAAGGGGGGGGGGGATAGAAGTTTTAAGGTGCAGTGAGGTGCGAGAAGAAACCCTACACTACCACCTTTACATTCAGAGTGTCTTGGATTGTGGGTTGAAGTTGAAGACCACCAAAGGACAAAGATGCCGGGGTAGCAAGAGGTCGTGGACAGCAGTGGATTTTGTAATATTGCAAACAGAGCATGCATTCCAGAGGACTGTATTGAAGGAGGATTTAGAGGAAGAGTAACATGAGATATGTATGAGATTGGTGTGGTTCCTTGAGTTTGCACATGGTGGGTTTGCTGAGATGGGACCGGTGTTTGGAGAGACATCACCAGCTGCTAGGAGCAAAAGGATAGAAAGGAAGTGAAGGTGGGAGAAGGATTTGAACGTTTTGTAGGAGGGTATGTATATTGAGGATTTGGGAGGAGTTGGAGGAGATAGGCTGGAAAGGTATATGTAGAGTGCATGGGATGAATAGAGAGGGGAGTAAAATGGAAGTAATGAAGATGGTGTTGCCAGGGACAGGTGAGCAGAAGGACAGGGCTATTTTACTAATGAGAGAAGTTAGTGTGAAAGTGAAAAAAGAGAAGGGAGAATATTATTTAGAGAAAATGTGATACCACTCTGGGTTCTCTTAAAGCAACACTCTAAACCTGTAAAGCACTTCCTTGGCTGTCAGACAGCCGGTCCTGTTACTTCCTGGCAGCTTAGCTCTGTGAAGCTGAACTGATCAGGCAGACAATTATCCATAGTACTTGCCTTGCAAAGACTTATCAATGAGAATTCAGCTCATTCAGAAGTCTGTGATTGGACATCCACGGAGAAGGAGAGGGCTAGCAGTAGCTGCAGATTATAGAGCTGTAGCTATTGCAAGCCATGATTTCATGTAACTGCAAAGAAGACATTCAAAACAAATTAAATGCTGCAATTATTCCTTGGGGGCATTCCTGTTGTTGTTTTTTTTTATTTGAGTGTTCCTTTAATAGTCCCCTCTACCACATATATACATACAGCATTACAAAGTTGCACAGACAGCCTGTGTGCTGGGACTTGCAGATAAACATGCACACGCTGTCCCCTCATAAATACGATTGAGGGAGTGAAAAAAAAGACTCTTTTACTGGTTGTTGTACAATATACAGAGACGGGCCCATGGAGACTTGGTCAATTTGTGCTTGCCCAAAACTGTGGTGAGATTCCTCTGCCACAATGGCATCTCTACATAGACTTGTTACATATTTTCTGATCATTCTCAATAATACTAGGCCGTTAATAAGGAGACCACATTTCCTCAATCAGCTCCAAACAAGAGCCTCAATCATGCTTCCTCACTCATCAGACTTGCGGCAGGTGACCTCTGCTTCCAATCCTACACTTAGGGGGAGATTTCTCAAACTTAACAGGTGCTATTTTGGCACAAAAGTGCTACTTGTTTAGAGACATTCTATTGGTTTCTAAAGCAATTGGTCTTTTTTTAGCACTTTGCCACAGAACACCACCTGTTTATTCCTAAATCTCCCCCTTAATGTCCTTTTTGCAACATATGCAAATTATGGTTTGTTTCACAACGTTTTAAAGCCTCCGGATGCAGATTGTAAGCATTTTAAGAGGAGCCTTATTGACTTCTAATTTCTGTTTACCTTATATTTTATATCCTCGTTAAAGCAATATATTTTGGAGCTATAGAAATAATAATTAAAATGCAGTTGATATGTGATTCAAAACCCCCAACAAAAGTCATAGAAACAGTGCGAATGATCCCAGTGCGAATGATAATGATCCCAGTGGGAATGATAATATGGAAAGCTACCCTTAGAATTGTATGTATATATTACTTCCAACACATTGACCTTAGGGGGGACGTTAATTTGTAAATCAGTAAAATGTTGTCCTGTGAAAACTGAATTTGCTCACTTTACTTGGGAATGTAGAAACATTTGAGAATGTTTCAATTTGTTTTGAATTTACCAAAATAAAATCAAAGACCATCACAGTTCACTACCAAGCAAATAAATCCCCAACGCCTGGGTTTTGCATTAAAAGCCAACGGGTAACCTACGAGTCAATATCATTGGGAGAAATTGTAATAAACACTACAAAGCATGGCTTACAAAAAGGTCATATAGAATCCAAATAAATAAACCAAATTGAATCAAAATCTTCATTTAATTTAGTTTTTCCATTATACAAAACATCTCAGGAGAAACAAGCAGAAAGTCTCAAAGCTTAAAATGAATTATATGACATGCTGTGATAGCCGTAAAGGGATTAAACTTCAGCTAGGGACAAAATCCACAATTTAACGCCGATAGAGAACTGGTAGAATTATTACAGGTTCATAACTTAACTATTTGATTGCTGTGCAAAGTATCGCAGACTGTTCTTAAATCTGGATCTTAAAGGGTTAAGGCATTCAGCTGATGCAGGTGCTGTACATATACTGTGATTTATAGATCTGGAATGTAACCAGGATCTGTATTGTATCCTAGAAGGAGCTGCGTTCAGAAACATTTAACAAACGTACATTCGGTAAAGATTCCTAAAGTAAGCTGATACAACTATTTAATGCAAGACGCAGTCATCACACACCTAAAGCAATGCGGAACAAAATGCATAGTATAACAATTTATGTTTGCAAAGTACTTAAACTCCATTAACAAAGCTTACCTTGAGTACTGCTACAACTATTCTGGATTCCCCCGCTTGGATAGCTACTGTACTCACTGTAGTAGTGGAAAACTGTTCGACAAAATCCTTTTCGTTTGACATGATGTCTGTCGGCCAGATCCTAAAGGGCCAAAGTGTATGAAATATAATAATTACTAAAAAAAGATCAACTCTTTAATCACGCTGCCTCAGTATCGATGGTTTCTGAATGTAATCACCAAGGGTATTTGCAAGCATTGAAGAGGGGAAAAAAAAAAAACCTCAGCCGGGGCACATTACATTAGCAGAAGAAACTAGCAGGAGGTTAAAAATAGACGATCCCATTGAGTTTATCATCGTCCCGTCACAGAACCGACACACCCCTAACTTCATAGCACAGAGCTGTTTGAGCACTTCTGCTATAATCAGAGATGTCAAAGCTCCCTATAGCTCGCTGCTCTTAATGGTGGATAAGCAAATGGAATAAGATACTTTAACAACACTTAAAATAGCTCTAAACGGAGAGCACATTATTTTTTGATTTTTTTAAATTATATTTTTTTGATGTTTTAGTTTTTTTGTGTCGTTAGAAGATATTTTTACCCATTTTTTTGTTTTCTTTTTTTTTGTATTACAAAGCTTTAAATAGCATTGGAGTTTATGACTATATGAACTATTTATAGCCAGATAAAAAAATGCAGACAATGTGTCTGGGGACAGCAGGGATTTGCTTGGGGCCGCACTGTGGTTATGGTTATTTAAAAGTAGAAAAGATTATGTTCTGATATTTAAAAGTTGACTAAATATAAATATTCGCAAGTTTCTAACTTTTAATTAACCGGAAGAAAATTGGCAAAATTCAAACTGCATATTGCTCGGTGCATGCATTATAGAAAAAAACTGGAATCTAATTCACTGTATTACAGAGCATTCGTAAAGTATTCAGACCCATTTTTTCTCATTTCTTTTTATATTGCAGCCTTATGCTACAATTTTATATATTGTTTTTATTTCACATCAATCTACATTTAATATCCAATAATGACAGAGCGAAAAACAGATATTTTGACACCATTGCATATATATTAAACAGAAAAAAACTGAAATATCATATTGACATAAGTATTCAGACCCTTAACTCAACACTTAGTTGAAGCATATTTTGCAGTGATTGCAGCATCAAGTCTTTTTGGATATCATGCAACACACTTTGCATACCTGGATCTGGGTAGTTCCTGCCATTCATCTCTGCAGATCGTCTCAAACTCTGTCATGTTAGATGGGAAATATCAGTGGACAGCCACTTTAGTGTCCCTCCAGAGGTGATCAATTGGGTTTAAGTTTGGGCTCTGGTGGGGCCACTCAAGGACATCTACATAGTTGTCCCTAAGTCACTCTTGCATTGTATTGGCTGTGTGTTAATGGTCATTATCCTGTTTTAAAGTGAACCTTTAGCCCAGGCTGAGGCTCTGAGCGCTCTGGACCAAGTTTTCATTAAGGATATCTGCATACAGCTTTCCTAAAACCTTGACTAGTTCCCCAGTACTCCAGTCCCTACAATTGAAAAACACCCCACTGGTTGATATTACCACCACAATGCTTCACTATTGGCATGGTATTGAGAACGTTATCAGCCGTGTTTGGTTTCCTTCAGACATGATGCTTTGATTTGAGGCCATATAGTTCAATTTTGTTTTCATATGACCAGATAATCTTATTTCTTCCGCTGGCCAGTCTGCCATAAAGTCCAGATCGTTTGAGTAGTACAGTGATGGTTGTTCTTCCACAAGTGTCTCCCATCTCCAAACATGATCTTTTGAGCAAACCCAGGGTGATCATCAGTTCTTGGTCACCTCTCATGCTGAGGCCATTCTCCTCTGATTGCTTAGTTTGGCTGGACTGAGTCATGGTTGTTCCAAACTTCATCAATCTAAAAATTAAGGAGGCCACTGTACACTCAGGAACCTTCAATGCAGCCAATAGTTTTTGTAGTCTTCCTCATAGTGCCTTGACACAATCCTGTCTCTGAGCTTTGACCTTATGGCTTGGGTTTTGTTTACCTATGCATTTAAACACGTGGAACCTTATATTGACAGATGTGTGCCTTTCCAAATCATGTCCAAGTTAAGAGGTTTAGGTGGATGATTTTAAAAAGTGTTTATGTCTACTTAGTATATTAAGACTATAGAAGATGGCTTTGCATTTCATGAGTATAGTATTATTTCCATCTATTCATTCACTAAGCTTAGAGCTGTGGTGTGACTTCTAGTTCTGTAACTTCAGTTAATAAATAGACTTTTGACAAAGGGTTAATTGCTACTGAACTGACAGAATTATTCACTAAATTAAATTTTTACATTTTAGTTACATTGGAAGCATAGCAGACTTGGAGGTTTTTGTTTTTTTCTCAAACCGTTTTGTGAATTGGAAGTTACTCTCCTCCAATCAGCGGCACCCATGGCGAGGATTCCTCTTCCAAGATTCTGAGCAGCAGAAGGACAGAGCGTTATAACAACTTTATTTCAATTAAGTTGTTATGGTGGCCAGTTCTTTTAAGAATTTACATAAATTAACAGTAATAAAATGATTTAGCCCAGTATTAGGAAACAAACCACGTATTAAAGATAAATTGTCACCTTTGCCCTGTTGACAGCTTAGTTTTCCCAAATGTGAGTAAACACTATTAAAGTATTTACTGGGGTAAGAAGTGCAGCTGAGCACAGTGTAAGTACTGTCTTTGATACATTCTCTATGAGTGAGCAGTGTAGCTAAGCACCACTTCTCTGTACTGTCTTTGACATTTCCCTAGCTGTGCCTTCCCATGATGCTGTGCATGTGCGTATGTGCTCATGGGCTGGTAAGCATGGCATCATGGGATTATCAGTTATACCATAGGACACGACAGCATGTGCCTTGGCAGCCTCATTTGAAATTTATATTTCTGTTTTTCAATTTCACAATCAATTGTTAACTTCTAGTTGTTAACGTATAACAATTCCTCTCTAAAGAAAAGTGTTTGTGTTTTAATGGAGCTACTCTACTTTACTGCCCAGATACTAATATATATATCTCACTATTTAGCAGATTTACACTAAATGGAAATATGCATACATTTAATAACCCCAATGGAAAAAATGCATATCTAAAAACAGCTTGCAAAAGCTACAAATCTCTTGTCTGCTGCCTTTGCAAGACCTCCCCTTCTAACTCTGCCCAGACTTTCTGTGGCTGTCCAATCACAGACAGCCCAGTGCAGCTCAATGAGAAGTCTTTGCATGGCAGGTGCTCTGGGCAAATGCTGCCTCCTGAGTTTAGCCCCACTGAGCTAATCAACCAAGAAGTAACAGGTCAGGTTGTCTGATTGACAGTCCGGGCTGTGTGACAAGGTTAGTTGATAAAAGTGACAAGTTCTATTGAAACCTGCACTTTTTGTAAAATGAATAAAAAAAAGGGGACACACTCTTCACACATGAAGCACTGCAGCAAGCTAAAGTGCTTCAGGGGGTTGGAGTGATCATTTGAGAACAACACATAGTTTACAAAAGTAAAGGCGTTTGTGGAGAGTTGATGAAGAGACTAGAGCTCATAAAACTATACTTTAGCTCAGTATAGATGATGTACCACAAACTAAATCAAACACCATTATTGTGATTGGGGAGACAGCTGCCTGAATTCTGCAACAGAGCAGCTGGGAAACTGACACAGGAGAGAACCTATATCTGCCCAACATGCACACATCACAGGAACAAAAGGCAAAACAAGTCAAGGTGTCAGAATCATCATCATCTTTTCGTTAAAACAGCACATTTTGGGGGGGGGGGCGTGGCTACCAACGGAGCAAGATGGCCGCATAAATCTTAGCTCCGGCACATGGGCTCCGAAAATAGGCGACTAAACCCTGACACAGACAACCCAAATACCCAGCAAATCAACATGTCACAGCCTAAGCAAAAGAGGCAGACGACTAAAGCCGAAAAACATAATTTCTTTGGCCAAAATGCCACGCCGGCAAAGCACACGACTCAGCCGCACCAACAAGATGGCGGAGAAAGCTCGCACGACGACGACCCTGTTATTGAACCGGGAATTCCCTCTTTAGAGGAACCGGTCACTAAACAGTTCCTTATGGAACAATTTGAGGCATTTTCCTGCAAAATGATGTCCGGCTGGAAAACGGACCTGGCAAGCCTGAAAAAGGACATAGGGGAATTGGGCGCGAGAACCTCCCAAGTGGAGGAGAAAATGGAGGAAACACAGGACGCACACAACCAACTAACGTGCCAGGTTGACTCCTTACAGTCTACTGTCTGCACACTAGAGAACAAAATTATGGATATGGAGGACAGAGCGAGGAGGAATAATCTGCGGCTACAGGGCATACCAGAATCGGTGGCCCCTGTGGACCTCCGGGCCTACCTGCATGAGTTCTTCCGAGCCCTGTCGCCAGATACGCCGTCGGATATGCTGCTCTTAGACAGAGCTCACAGGAAACCAAAGCCACGACACCTGCCAGATTCAATACCCAGAGATGTCATCCTGTGTGCCCACTATCACCACGTCAAGGAGCTCATTTTGAAACAGAAATAACAAAGACGTCCCCAGCAAATACACCGACCTGAAGATTTTCCCCGACCTGTCAGCAGCAACACTGCGTTGGAGGAAAGCCTTTCAACCCATCACCACCATCCTCAGGCAGCACCAGATCGCATACAGATGGGGGTACCCCATTAAGCTTCTTATCTCCAAGGACGGTACGACAAAAGTTCTACTTTCGCCAGATAAGGGGGAACAGCTTCTCCGAGAGTGGAAGCTCCCTCGACCAAACAAAACGCCAAAAGAAGCAAAGAAGCTGCCACAAGAGTGGCGACAGGCATAGAAGCCATGGACTATTACCAGCCACATAACGCTTTCCACTTACAGCAGCATGTATTGGCTGGTAATGTATATATACCACACTGACCCTGCTTGTCATGTTGACTAATGTCGAGCTGTTTCATAGTTCTGATGCTAAGAACTATCTGTTAATAGTTATAGTTTATTATGTTTAGCCAGACCACCCTGCGACATTTACTGGAATTATCCATATATCGCCAAAGCACACCTGAACCCTGTACTGCCGAGAGCCTTACCCCGACTTCCTTAGGTGTATCTTCCCCTGACTGAGGGATTACCTGTCACCAGCACTACCTAACCATTAAAGGTTCTGACAACCTGCTTAAACTCTACTAAACCCAGACGGGAACGAAACCCACCTCCTGAGGTGATGATTCCGAGGTCCAATAAACAGACCTAGCCCTTAGTGGACCGAGTTGATAGACCAGGGGTAGGCAACCTATGGCACGTGTGCCATGCACGGCACTCGGAGTGTCTTTGCATGGCACTCAGGGCCAAACAGGCCCTGGCCTATCAGGAGTCCCAGTGAAACTTCAGATATCTGCTAATACAAAAAGGTAAAGAATGATAAAAACACACAAGTATTATTATGGCGCTGAATTATAAAACAACAATAATTACTAAAAAGCAGCACTATATACAGTGAAAAAGCTCAATCACCTATACTAAGACGATACAAAAATAAAGTGCACTCTGTGTGTCTCTGTGTGCCAAAAAGACTTCCTGGTTCCAAACACTTCCGGGAGGCGAGGCTTAGCGGCCGTCTAGCGTAATGACGTCAGAGCGTCATTGACGTCATTACGCTAGACGTCCGCTAAGCCCCGCCTCCTGGAAGTGCTTGGAACCAGGAAGTCTTTTCGGCACACAGAGACTCTGTAAAGCCGGCGCCGAAAGAGAGACTGCAAAGCACAGCACTTACCATAAGGAGGAAAAAGCCAAAGAGGGACTTACCTGCCAGATATAGCGACCTGCCAATAAAGGATTTCAACTTCACCACAGTTTCCAGTCTACATCATTGCATGAGAAGCCATCATAGTTTAGAGCAGACTTGATTGCTCTACCCTTGTGAGTGTTTTGGTTTATATTTTCTTAATATTTATATTTTAACATATTATCCTATGATTGTGAATTTTCCCTTCTCTTTTTGAGACACATATTCGATTGCTGACAGAAGTTTTAAAGCAAATTCCATAATTGGGAAAGTTAAGTATTGGTTTTCTATTGCACAAAATTGTTGCACTAAAAGGTTTTTGCACATTTTGTATACTTATATTTATATTTGTAAGTGTGTTGCACATCTGATGCACTTAATCACTTTATTTGTACAATATTGCACTAATTGTTTTCACTGTTTAAAAATAGGCACAGCGCACTTTATTTTTGTATCGTAATACAAAAAGGTGGTGCAGGACAATCCTCAATTAATGCATTACAGCATGTAGAGAAAGTGATCTCAGATCACTTCCTCCCAGCACTTGTGAATAGGAATCCACACTGTAGTAGAGCAGCCCGCAACTGCTGTTGCACCTCCTGTCCTTGACCTGTACCTGGCCAGCCTGGTCCCCACTGGAACCCAACCACACTGCTAGATATACACAGACCTGCAGAATAACCCTCCCATCATACAAATAATACAAACAGCCCAAACACAAACATACACACAATTCCCACAAACTCAACACCACTTACAATCCACATACATGCACACAACCCCACATGCAATATACCAAACAGTCCCTCACATACACACACTACTAAACACACAATGTGACATATCCATTGTAACGGATCACCTGGCACCCCGACCGAGTACCCTCCGTTGATGGATGCTCCTAGCGCTCTCAGAGGACTCCAAGCACTGCAGACGACACCACAACCACCGCAGGCTCCACAACCGCCGTAGCTGAACTGGAGCCGCGCCGTCTTCCTTCCACCCTGGATCGGCTTCTGTCCTCCAGGACCGTGTGGGGAAGACCTCTCCTCCAGGAGAGCGTATCCGGAACAAGCTCTTACAAGAGCTAAGTGATTAAGAGCTCAGGGGAATATGCAGCGCATAGCAATCCCCAGTGTGATATAGCAGTTCCCTCCAATAACGAGACAAGGCTACGTATTGAGGGTCAGAAGAGGTCTGAGGACTGGAACACCCAGCCTGCTTTTTATTAGGATCAGGTACATACAGGACACTCCCAGGGGGAGGATGAAATTGACCAATCACATGCATGGTAACACCCCCACGTCTCCTCCCCTCAGATAAACACATAACCCAATTAAAACGTACATTATTTTACCCAAGTTCTGGATGTACCCCAAAAACAGGGGGTACAGCTTTAAATCTGGTATATATAAATAGCCCTTGTTCAGGGGAACAGTCTGTCCAAAAATCAGCCCATTCGGATGAATGGTTCGGGAGATACAGAGCTCCAAAGTTTTGACCGACCGCACAGACCAACTAGCCGAAAATAGTTCCATGAGTTTTGGCCTTGCGGTCGGTCTCCGTTCGCACGGTAAAATAGACGAAATTCTTGCCATCCATTCGCATCTTTGTGATCGCTAGAATCCCCATACTAAGTTAAGTATAACTACCGAACGGCCGGTCGTTCGGTAGTTTCCGTACGTAGTTCTGGATGTCTGGAGGTCTTAGCGGTATTCGCCTGTTTGCGCTTCCGATTTCAGTTCCATGCGTTCACAGGCAAACACCGCTGTTCGTACGCAAGATGGCCGCGGACACGTGTAAAAGTCCCGAAATGGCGGCCACCTATTCAGAGCACAAAGAATTCGTATGAAATCATACGAACGGCTGTATTCTCCAGTAATGGTATTCCCATGCAATATATTCGTCTAAATCCCCTGGCTGTTCGGTTATATTAGCAGTCCAGACCTACAGCATAGTTAAAGGGTTAGAGACAGCCTAATACAAATCCATGTGCCCGAATATAGGGTTTACAGTGCAATATAGTCCAGGACCATAGTCGCAGGGGAGGAGGCAGGCAAGCAGGCCTCTCCAGGACAAAGTGGCGAAGGGCACTTCGTCACATCCATCTACACACACAATTCCACAAGCAGCCCCCATACACAGCAGACATTCATAGGTATAATACACAACGCCACAAACTACTTGTGAACATATACAATACAATAGCTCATATAGGCACAAATACGATACAAAGCAACTGCAGTATAAATACCACAAGCAGAATACGGCAACAAATACACCTCATTTAAAAATAAATAGGACCGGCACGTTACAAGATATCACATCTTATTTCGGCACAGTTCTGCTAAAAAGTTGCCTACCCCTGTGATAGACTAAACCAGTCTCTCCAAAAAATAAATAAATAAATAAATATAAAACCCTCATACTAAAGGGCTCAAGTGATCCCAAACACATCACGATAATGACGCCCCAAAGACCAGGAGAAGCCTCAGATACCTTAGTTTCTGACGCGCAAGGGAACCTGACTTACTATTAACTAGACTACCCAGCTGTATATGTATTGTAATGTGTATTGTGAAACTGTATAAGTGTATGGTATGAGCCCTATACATTTCCCCACCCGGTTTCCACATCACCTCCCCACACCTGTAACCCCTCCGGGGCCAGCCTGAAGTGAGCGGTATATTCGTTACCCAGGAAAACACTACATACACCACACGGGGGAACACAACCCAGCACAAATTCAGGGTCCGCTTTATGAACTAAATAATGAAGGAGCCCAGGTAGCCTCATTAGTGAGCAAACCACGCATGCTCACAACACCCCAGGTACTAATAAAGAGTACCAAGCCCCAATCTAGGGCAAAACTGTACATAGTTAAGTCCCTTAAAGGACTACTGTTTACCCCTACCTCTCTCCCCAACCCAGGTTGCAACAAACGTGAATGCATACGGCATCTCGCCGTCCTCAACTATGAACCTCAGCCCCACCACTACTTATCTATAGCCGCGCAACGCACATCGTCGCTGCCTTCCCGCAGCCTACTACTGCATCACCCGATACCAACTGAGACCTCATTTCAATTAAGATTAAGCCTAAACTTTACTTCCAACACACCCCATAATGAAGATATACTCCCATAATGTTCGGGGACTAAATTCTCCCCACAAACGCCAAATGCTATTATCCGAACTGAAGAAACAAGACGCTGATGTGGTATGTCTCCAGGAGACCCACTTCCAAAGATTGAAAATGCCATCCCTTGGCCTTAAACAATTCCCCCACCAATACCACTCCACATATAGCCATAAAGCCAGAGGAGTCAGTATCTTGGTGCATAGATCGCTCCTCGATGATGCCTTCTCCTACAAAGGAAAAGGGTCCTGGAGAATGAACAACTCGCTTCTCTATAACCAAACATTTACCTCCACGCTAAACCAAGAGCTTACACATTACTTCACCATGAACGCAGACCCCCAGCTTACGGCCCCAACCCTGTGGCAAGCACATAAACCTGTGATACAGGGACTATTGATCCGCAGGACTTCATATCTCAACAAACAAAAGCGGGCAGCACTTATGACACTACTAAGGGAACTCAGAGACACTACCCAAGCCTAATACCAAACAAAGCAACAGGACCTCCTCACTCGCATCCAGGCACTAACTGCTAGAATCAATGAACAGCACTTCCAAAAAACAGCGTATACCTTGCAAAAGTTTAAAATGACCCACTATGCGCAAGGGAATAAAGCTAGCAAACTCCTGGCCAACATGCTGCGAAAACGACAATCCAACGCCAAAATCCCATACATTCTCTCCAAAACTAACCAAAAACTTTGGAACCCACAAGACATGAACAAGGAACTAGTGGCCTTTTACAACGCCCTGTACAATGTAAAAACAGACACGACTCTATATCAGCCAACCACGACGGAAATCGAAGAGTATTTGAAGCAAATACCGTTACCGACCCTGACACCTAAACAGAAAGACACCTTATCCGCACAAATTACGACAGAAGAGATAGCAACTGCTATCTCCTGACTACCCACTGGGAAGTCCCCAGGGCCGGACTTCTTCCTGTACCACTGCTTGAAGAAGGAGTCTTCCAGAAACTGGCAGTAGGACTGGGAGTTGAGCTTGACTCCATCCTCAACCCGAAAAGGCCCCACAAGCTCATCTTTGATGATACCAGCCAAAACCAGTACTCCACCTCCACCTTGCTGGCGTCTGAGTCGGACTGGAGCTCTCTGCCCTTTACCAATCCAGCCACGGGCCCATCCATCTGGCCCTTCAAGACTCACTCTCATTTCATCAGTCCATAAAACCTTAGAAAAATCAGTCTTGAGATATTTCTTGGCCCAGTCTTGACGTTTCAGCTTGTGTGTCTTGTTCAGTGGTGGTCGTCTTTCAGCCTTTCTTACCTTGGCCATGTCTCTGAGTATTGCACACCTTGTGCTTTTGGGCACTCCAGTGATGTTGTAGCTCTGAAATATAGCCAAACTGGTGGCAAGTGGCATCTTGGCAGCTGCACGCTTGACTTTTCTCAGTTCATGGGCAGTTATTTTGCGCCTTGGTTTTTCCACACGCTTCTTGCGACCTTGTTGACTATTTTGAATGAAACGCTTGATTGTTCGATGATCACGCTTCAGAAGCTTTGCAATTTTAAGAGTGCTGCATCCCTCTGCAAGATATCTCACTATTTTTGACTTTTCTGAGCCTGTCAAGTCCTTCTTTTGACCCATTTTGCCAAAGGAAAGGAAGTTGCCTAATAATTATGCACACCTGATATAGGGTGTTGATGTCATTAGACCACACCCCTTCTCATTACAGAGATGCACATCACCTAATATGCTTAATTGGTAGTAGGCTTTCGAGCCTATACAGCTTGGAGTAAGACAACATGCATAAAGAGGATGATGTGGTCAAAATACTCATTTGCCTAATAATTCTGCACTCCCTGTACAACAAGCTTTCCAACACATAATCACAACGGGAACAATACCAAAAGAAATGCTTATGGCCCATGTGGCCACTTTACCCAAACCAGGAAAGATCCCAGACAAAGGTCAAAACCTACGCCCCATATCACTTCTCAATACAGATATCAAACTTTTAGCTAAAATTTATTCCAACAGGCTAGGCCCAATGCTCCCCACAATAGTACACGAAGATCAAGTAGGATTCATAAAAGGTAGACAGGGCACGGATGGCACCAGAAAAATATTAGACCTCATATATCATCTACAAAAACAGAAACAAGGAGGTCTCTTCCTATCATTGGATGCCGAAAAGGCCTTTGATCGGTTAAACTGGGACTTCCTCCGTGCCACACTAGAGAAATTTGGATTCCCCACTGAATTCATGAATACCCTGCTGGCACTCTACAGCAACCCCACTGCAAGAATAACCAACGCAGGGTTCCTGTCTGACCCGTTCAACATCACGAATGGAACCAGACAGGGATGCCCTCTTTTCCCCCCTCTTATATGTCTTAGCACTCGAACCCCTCACAACACTCATTAGACAACAACCTTTAATTGCGGGAATCAAAACACACACTAGGGAACAAACTCACACTGTTTGCGGATGACGTACTAATGACACTACAAAACCCAGACGAATCTCTGCCGCATTTTCACTCCATACTGGACAATTACAGTAAAATGTCCTACTACAAATTGAACATATCCAAAACGCAAGCCCTAAGCAGGGGATTACCTCAGGAGACAACGCACAGACTAAAACACACATACCACTATGACTGGAGAAATGACTACATCACTTTCTTAGGCATACGTTTTACCAAATCACAGTCCACGTTGTTCAGTGCTAACTACGGCAAATTAAGTATAGATATAAAACAACAATTACAAGACTGGAAGTCAGCCTTCATATCATGGTCAGGCCGCATAGCGGCAGTTAAGATGATAATACTCCCCAAACTATTATAGCTCTTCAGGTCCCTAATGATCCATGTTCCATCCATCTATTTCACCACATTACAACGCTGGGTGACCAGATTTGTATGGAATGATAAAAGGGCGCGAATAGCCCTAAAAATTATGCACATGCCACTGAGAAAAGGAGGCATGAACATGCCAAATTTCAAACAATACTACCATGCTGCAATACTTGGCAGTATAGTCCAAGCGAGACCGGGGGCACTTGAGCCTCAATGGAAACCCTTAGAAGCAGAATGGGCTGGGAATGCTAGCACGGATAGTTTAGTGTGGCTTCCATCACAAGATAGACCACAAAATTCGAATTGCCTCCCAACCACTGTGCTGTTTTTTGGGAAAAACACAGAGCCAATCTTACAAACGGCTCATTGATATTTACAGTTATACCACTTAAAACACTCAAGCTACTTATCACAGATTTCAACTATAGAATCTGGGAAAGACACGGTATACACCTCCTGCACCAGATGCTCGATAATCAGAGTTTAAAAACTTTTAACACACTCACAGAAACCCATGGTTACCAACAACGGCACATTACTCATATCGTCAAATAGCCTCGTGGTTCCACACACAATGTCAGAAGAAAACAATAGTCCTCGAGAAACAACAATTAACGGACTTCGAAACTATGTACACAGGTATCAGACCACCCTTAAAAACCATATCCTCTATCTACACAGCTCTGCCTGCGAAACCAGCTCTGAACGAACATAGCTTCACTAAAGCGTGGGAAAAAGAGATTCACAAAACATTCACAGAACACGAATGGGAACGCATGTTCCTAACCCCCAAAAATTTCTCCCTCTGTTCGAAACATATAGAACTGGCCAAGAAACTCCTGTACAGGTGGTATTTAACACCAGTCAGACTGCATAAGTATAACCCCAAGATCACACAAATATGCTGGAGATGTAAACAGGGCATAGGAACGATGGCACACATATGGTGGACATGCCCAGTCCTGAAACAGTACTGGGAAGACATAGCAGCACTTATTAAAAATTGTACGGGGAAAACACTGCCCCATAGACTGGAACACTACGTTCTCTTTGACATCCCAGAATTGATACCTAAACCAGATAGATATCTCATGTTCCATATAAATATAGTGGCTCTGGGGGCTCTAGCAAGGAGCTGGCTCTCACAAACGATACCCACCATCCCCATGTGTAAAAACCTTATAAGCCAATCTGGCCGCTTTGAAAACATAATGAGGCGACAAAACACTCCTCCCAACAAAAATCACGAGCACTACAGGAGATACTGGGAAATAGCCTGGGAAAAATGGGATAGGCACAACGAGATGTGCCAAGACACGGATTGCCCCAAGGGCAAATCCGTGAACACAACATCAGCGCACAAAAGCATTGCTACTACACAAAATTTACAGGACTTGAGGTAACTGTGTCACACACTTAAGTTAAGGACTAGACCTTTTACAACCAATCTCAGCTGCACCACACTATGCTATATTGCATAGATGAATACGGCTCATATAGGCATAGTAACTTGTTTGTACTGTTACCTTCACAATGCTATGATAACCTATGCCAACACTAGACCCAAATGAGACTAATATATGTGTAATGTATTCATGCAATTAACAGAAGTGATTCTGTAACGTCTATAATGTACATGCAACCCCCCTTTCCCCCCCCTCCCCCCCTATTCTTCTTTCTGTACCCCTATACCTTTGAAAAATGACAAAACAATAAAAATTGTCAAATTATATTAAAAAAAAAAACAAAAAAAACAGCACATTTTAACACATTGAATCGAATAATAAAATTATGGGTTTATCCCATAAACAGTTAATTTAGTGAACTGAAATTGAAAAATGTTGGTCAAGTTAATTGACCTATTTTAAATTCACTGATTTATCTATAGTCACAGTTTACTAATTTACCCTGAATTTCCAATCTGATTTTCCCTTCGTCATGATTCATTGCAGTTAATCAACCCTTGTGCTGCTGTAATCAAAGATGTTTTGCATTTGCTTAAAAGTCATTTAATTTACAGGGTTGTTCTCTAAAGTGACAATTTTTAGGAATTGATGCAAAGTGAATTGAAAGTTAATTTCAAAAGTCAGTCCAAAATAGCTGGATTGGAACACTTCTCTGAGTCAGTTTTGGATTTAAATTTAAAGTTCACTTAGAATTTTCAGTAGTTCTCAATTTAGTGACTTGTGCATTCCCGACAAAAAAATGGTTTGACTGAATCAATCTGTGTGTGTGTGGCAGTGGGGGAGGGGGAGATTAAACATTGTCAACCAAATTTTGCCTATGCAGCAGTTCAACTCGTCCAGCGTTCATCTAAGCAAGTGATTCTGAAAAAATGATTGGGCAAATCAAAAGGGCACAAAAATTGGCCATTCTTTGCAAAATACATACATAATATGTTTATATATATATATATATTAGCGGACTGCTGAAATACACAATAAATGGGTATATGTGTTAGCGATACCTGCTATAAACTACCTGAGTGGGAACCCCTTATACCACTCAAACAAAAATCTAAAATATATACATACAATAGGCGGAACACACATCTGATGATTCTACAAGAAAGAACATAACATAACATAGTGCAATATTGCCAATATAAGGAATATACAGATAATCATAGATTTCAGGTACTACTCACAAACATGGAGCCAAATATGAACATATGGCTCTCATCTGCAGTGCAGAGGGACTCTTAATAGGATGTCCCCATCCCTCTTCCTGCTGGTCTTTATGCAGCCCTTCAGGGGTCTGTGGTAATGAACAAATAGGAGAACCTTCTCTGGTATAAAAAGGCTTTATTGGGTCCAATCAACACAATAAATATGTGTGCAAAAAAAAAGAGTAGAAAGACTGGACAAAAGTAAAAAGTCCAAATAAGTAAAACTAAATCCAATGTTGACACAAGCTGCTGGCTAGTAAGACAGATACGCGTTTCACCCTATGGTAGGGGCTTCCTCAGTCTGTATGTGATGGGGGAGCCTCCTCCGCGTCTTTTTAAACTGGGTATTGCTGGCTCTTCCGGATCTGGCTGTTTGCACTTGGAACGCATCAGGCGTCCCAAATCATATGTCATGCACTGCACTTCTGGGTCGGGTGACTTGCATCATTGGAACACGTCATACAACGTGAGCGTTCCACTGGGTAGTTCTATTCGTCCGCAGAAGTTGTGGTATTAGACTCTTGTGTTTGCATATACTCAGACATATGTGTATTAAATAAATATAATAGTATTAGAACAAATTACACATTATTAGTAGGTGAAGGCCTTCTGTGTCATAAGAAACAAACAGAAAAATAGCTATGTATCTAAACAGAAAGTGATTATATTACTAGATACCATATGTATAAAAAGATAGGCAATTTAGAAGCCTTCTTTGTTTTGTATTTTTTGTAGTCTGAGTGCGCCACAACAATTTTTTTCATGTATAAAGTTTGGTCACTGCGGCAGCACCTTTCATGCAAAATGCAGGTCTCGGGTGTGCCCCCAATCCTTTCTCTGTGCGTCATTTCTATAGACCAGCATCAATTGAATGATGCCAAAGCATATGCAACAGAGCCTGCCTGATGGGACTGTCTGTGTCATTTACATTGGAATGACTTAAGGTATAAAACCGTGGGGTGCTGCAATACTAGGACTTCGGACGAGGCAGGTAACATCACAACTTCTTAATTTGACCTCAGCCTGTTTTTTGGTTGAGGTACTGTTCAGTTTACCTACCAAAGATTATCAAAGTACACTTGCCATGGAATGGTTTGATATTATAGCATGAGATGTTTAAAAATAAAAAATATAATTTCATAACTGGAATATTTAAGTATTTTGTGAATTAGATCTGCCATGGTATTGATATGCCAATCATAATGCAATAATAATAGTAAAAAAATAAAAAATAAAAAGGTTTCTTAAAAATAAATGTATTAAAGGTTAATTTTTGAACAGAAACATTACACATGTACGAAACATGCACTATTTATAATAACCATATTTAAATTAAGGTGTGTGCAAGCGCCTTTGATATTCCTCTGAAGCATGTCGGTTGTACATAAGAGTTTTGTTTTTTAAATCTGAAGTATCATTTTAAATCATTATGTGAAATTTGCTGACCAGTATACACTCTATCAAAGATCCATTAGCGGACTGCTGACTAAATAGAAAGGCCCTTGTACATTGTATTAAGGTCCATAGCCAGCCTGCTTTATAATAAATTATTAAAGTATCATTTTTATTTTTTAATATATAGGGAAGCAAAGAGATCATGTAAAATTCTAAGTGATGCAAATAATCCATTAACTCAAAGGCTTTTTTCTTCTTCAATAGGATGTCATATAATAAAAAAGTTCAAAAGAAAAAAAATATATATATACATATATGTATCAAACATAGGCTACATTAATCAACAAAGGAAACATGAAGGAAACACATTAAATAAGCATTTTCTCTAAGTAACAGAGTTGGAGCCAGATATGCATATCCATTTCTTCAAATTAATTGTGTTGTGTTTGATGAAAGCATATCAAAGGAACTGTGCTCTGACTTTCTGCTCTAACTTAGGTAATGCACAAGCAAACTTCCACTTTAGTTCATCCATCTTTGGAAAGCAATGATAAGCCGGGAGCGTTTGGCAAAGTTGTCCTTAGAACCATCAGCCTTTTCTGGCGGTCCATAGGTGGACAGCTGATGTGGAAATTCACGTACATATTAACAGAGATGCAACAGAGAGCTGGGTCTTGGGTACCAGGAGAAGCCCTTTTATTTTAATACAACTCAAAAATGGTTTGGTACAAAGCGAGGGGGTGGCGCCAATAGACTCATATTGCATAACCACTACGACCTGTAGAAGTTAGAAGGTAGATCTCGTCTTGGGCCACTCAATATGACTCCACTTGACAGAGGAATAGCCCCAGGTATCTATTGGTACTTGGATCTCCTTGGTGCGAGCAATGATTTAAACACTAGAATAAAAAGCCAGAAACTCTGCAACAATTCTCACTTTAGTGATTAACCCTGTTTGTCTAATTTGATTTCTTATTGAGCCAAAGTGGTGCAGTAAAAAGTTTGAGCGAGATGTGTCTGAAATGTATGCAATATTGTATTCCTGGTGGGAGCACTTCCCACATGTTCACAAGTGATGTATAAGCGATGGATGGGGTGAAAAAGTATATCTACTCTATGATGGGAAAGATATTTATGTGTGTAATTTTCTTATTTAACTTTTTTCCCCCAGTGGTTCAGAGACAGTACAAATGTTTATACAAATACTTATCTTACCTATTTACTAATCAGAGTCATATTACTTGCAAAGATGCCACACCAGTAAATCAATGTGAGTATTGACTTTTGTTTCCTGTATTTGCTGCATAATATTTAAATCCTATATTTATCAATCCTATATTTCCTTTTAAGTAGTCTACAATTTATTTATTTTTTAGAAATGTAAGCGCCTTTCTTGGACTTAAATATGCAAAATATAAAATCTTACGAACATGATTTTATTTAGCACAAACAGATTTAAATACATTGTTCCATACAAGTAAGAAAACATCCGTTTCATGACCATGATATATCAAAGTTCTAATGGACAAGTTGCATAATAATGGCACAATAAAAAAAATGAAATGTCTTTAGATAAAAGTTGAAGTACGCTACAGCCTAAAAACAACAGGGAAATTACCCACGTCCTAAAAATACTAAGTTATCCGATCAGCGTCAGCACTTGTCCCATTCCTCTTCTTCATATTATTTTTTTTTTTTTTTAATGTTAACATTATTATTATTATTATGGAGAAATCCTTCACTTTTTGGTAGCACCAATAAAAGCTTTTGTCAACCCGCTTAACTAAGAATTAACTGCCATATAATATAAAGCTTTCAGCCTGCGTGCTAATCAGAGGCACTTGTAACACATTAACCAGCCGGGTGTTGCAGTTACCGTATGAACGCTTAAGGGCCAAGGAAGTGTTCAGTGCAACAATTACACTTTTGTTTAAGATACTTTGAGTTTATAAATTCACAGCACATTATATAAGTAAGGCTCATAATGGAAAATGTTACAATACACAGAGAATGTTTAGATTGAGACGATGTTGGTGAAATGAATTTTAATGGGAGTATACTGAATGTTGCATTATGCCGACGACATGCTGTCTTCAACCTGCAGCCTTTTTACTGGCCAAAGCAAAGTCTATTAGCTCTCCCTTGAGGACATATTGGACTCCAGGAGCTGCTGTTTTTTTAGGCAAATCATCTTGATTTGTTCCCTGATGTGTTCTGCTGTAGAAGCCATGTCACTGGGGCTTCCAAAATACTGCTCAGATCTATGGCGAAAAAGAAAACGTAATGTATAAATCATGTAATGACAAACACACATAGTAAATAATCTTTAACTACAAAATATGTTAAGATATATATATATATATATATATATCATACTATGCAAATATGGAACTGTATTAATTTGTAAATAAAACAATATACAGTACCATAAAATGTGCATATTTGTGTTTTTTTTGTAGTAAAATTATGTTTTACCGGGATCTAGATTAGAGCTCTGGATTTTCTGTGAGCTCACGCTATTTTGCTATGCAATAAAATAATGTAAAAATATTTAAACAGGAAATGTACATAGCTTGATGCTTGTTTTCTAAGTAGGTTTCGAAGTCCAGATATTATTCATCAGACACAAACCGAAAGAGAAATCACACTCCAAAATTAAAACAATACTCTCCTGGTGGTACACACAATCTAGAAACGCCACATTCCTCCTCCAGAGCAATGTACAGACAGTGACTAATAAAAAATAATAAAAACATGGAAACTTACTGAAACAGAAGTGTTTTGGATCACTGGGAAGCCTTTATCAAGTCGATAAGGCTGCTTATGAGATAATAAATTGGTCCAGATACACTCAGTGGAAAGAACCCCAGACTATATGGTTATCTATATATATATACACACACACACACACAACATAGTAATTTACAACCTTCACCTTTATCAGGTTTAGCTTGATAAAGGCTGCCTTTATGATAATAAAGTGTCTATTGTGGCTGAAGACAAATTCACTGAGCTATATCACATTATAACTGCCTCTTACATGTGTCTGCCACCACCAGAGAGATAAAGAAACCATAACAAACCCATCAGGATAGATAACAGGCACTGTTAAAGGGACACTATAGACACCTTCTGGGTCCAGTGTATCTGTCCCCTTAACCCTGCATTTGTAATAATTGCAGTTATTGATAAACTGCAATAATTACCTTGCAGGATAAACTCCATCTATATGTGGCGGTCTACCAGACAGAGAAACTTCTGCACCCTTAGAGGACTTTTGGTCCACTATATGAGTACGCTGGACATCTTCATGCTTTGCATGAGGACATCCAGTGTCAGAAAAATCCCCATATAAAAGCATTGAAGCAATGCTTTCCTGTGGGAAATTCCTGTGATTGCGGCGCTTGCCGCACATGTGCATTAGGTCTCACCGGCCGGCTGTTGTCGGCACAGAAGGAGCTGGAATCGGGTAAGTGACAAAAGGGTTTAACATCTCGGGGGGGGAGAGGGGGGTGTGTGTGTTGGGGAGCCGCAAGCAACGGGGCACTTTGCATCCTAGCACTATAGTTTCCCTTTAAAGTAATAGTAACATACCCATCAGGATATACAACAGGCACTGTTAATCGGTCCAGAAGGGATTTCCCAATAGCTTCAACTTCATCAAATTGCTCAAAATCCATTACAGATTCTGGAAGGTCTGGGCAATCCTGTAAAATCTGCAATAAGAAATGGAACAGTCAAACACAAAGCTTCACGTGAACCTTTTACTTGTATGCATGTACAACGTGTGATAATTTAACAATTATACATTGATGTATTCAAAAACAGTCATTTTGAAACTGATATTTAATTAATTTTTTTTGGAAAAGGGTTAGTCCAAGCATCATAACCTCTACACTGACAGCTGTAGTGGTTATAATATGAGAAGTGCCCTCGCCCTGTTCCCCATTAATAGTGCAATAATTCGCCCCCTTACCTGGGGTCTCCACCGGGTGCTGAAGGTCCTCTAATGGCCAGTGATGTGCATTCGGCTTCTGAAAAGCTGCAGAAGCTCAATGCTAATCCCATTGGCCATTCATTGACTGATAGTGTCAGCTGAGCACTCTTCAGCCAATGAATTCCCCTCCGTACATAGAAATAAGCACAGAATTGACCAGGTTGGTTGATTACGTCCAAGTGATGCTGCTAGAGGCTGAATTATACCTCGGGTAGCAAAGGGCTTAAATGCTGTGCAGGGTGTTTACAGGGAAATACAGACTTGAGGCACCATGACCACTTCAACACATTGAATTTGCCATGGTGTTTGGAGAAACCCAAAGGTATACTACAGCATGGATTTATTCACCCAAGAGCTTTTTTTTAGGCTTGGATACACCTCCTTTGACATCAAGAAGTGGTTATCACACTTTCTGGACTCCCATTATATGCTTATGTCCCACATTAAATCCCATGCAGGACTGCACTGTGATTTCTATTAAAATATACAGAAGAAGACTATATGTGGACTACTGACATGCTGTGTATTAGGCTTGCATATGTGCCTTGTATATTCTGCTCACACACATGCAACGCATCTTTAAAGGTTAATGTTCAAAGCAAACAGACACCAACAGCAAGTGTACTGGATGTATGTAAGTGGCTCTCAATAAATAAAACAGGGGAGCACTGGGTAATTGCAATGAGCTCTATTGATACCATTAGGAAACAAAAATAATGTCAGAGAATCAGAGGAAGCATTACATTTGATGTAAGAACCCCCTTCATGCACACACTACTTTTACAGATTGGATTGAAAAGACTGTCCACAATTTCATTGCATCTGGAATATTCCTTTGAATGCAGGTCATTTGGCATATTTTAATTAAACATATTGCATTACAGAAATAATTAGTACAAAAGTAATGAGTTTGAGTCACCCCTGATGGCCCACTGTAAATGGAGTTGATTTCCCTCCTTTTAAGGCATTATGGAGAGAATTGTTGTAAAAGAGATCCAAAAATGTGTTATTACCAAGAGTATAATAAAGACATTTGTTAATGGCTTCTTACCTAGTGTGCACCAGGTACCCTTCCCTGCCAATGCTACTGTCAGAAATGAAAGCCAGAAGCTTCTGCAAGGAGCTTCATTAGCTCTCCTGAGCTAAGGTGTGCAGTCCTAGCTCATTGGCTTGGAGAGCATCCAAGCTCGCCCCCCAGGGCCCGCCTCCAAATCCCACCCCCAGGAATACACAGACACAAACATACGCACTGATACACACATACTGAAACAGTATGTATGCCTACATGTGTGCATGCCTGACACACACATACTGAAAGAGGCCCGGCCACGCTATTACACGGCCGCAACGCTGACCAGGCCCCTAAAGATATAAGGCTTATCGGGTGGGTGGCCCTAAATGCTTGGGCCACCCGGTGGGCCCTATCAACGTGCAGGCCCCGGTGGCAGATGCGCCGCTACACATGGGGCCAAGGCAGCAGGGCCCTCCAGGGCCGTGGCAACCGTCATTGTTGTCACCCCCTGATGGCTTCCCTGCATATATGGCTCAGGTAAAAAGAGGTGGCAGAGGCAGGGGGCAGCACAGGAGGTAAGAAGTCCCATTGTTAGTGAATGGTTTGACTACTTATACTGGGCACGACACTGCTGGCACCATAACCAATATAGCCATTTATGCATATACATGTCTTAGAAATGTAAAGGCAACAGAAAACTCTTAAATGCAACTACTTGAAATAAAATCTAAGAATAGTAAAAGCAAAACTAATGTAAATTGCATTACACAAAGCCAAACTATAAAACAAAGGCTTATTTCAATTCTATACGCTGCTGAAGATTATAAAGCACTGCATTCTGACAGTACGAACCAGCAAGAAACGCTATGTAAAATATGTGTGACCTTTTCAACAGAATTATACGGCGTGGGTCAGATGCAAATGTGTCTAACCTTTTCCGCGTTTGAATGAAACGCAAGAGCCATTTCTAGCCGCTGAATTCTCTCTTCTGAGGTTATGTTGAACTGCTTCCATACTCTGTTTAGCTTCGGGAGCGTGTCTCCTGATGACCTTGACGTACATCGCAGAGACTGACACAATACAACAGTGGCTTGCAGTAGCTGTCGGCCATAATCATAGGTACTCTGCAATACAGAAATCAAGGATTTGTATAGAAAGATAATTCATTTCTACTATTGCAAGATTGAAGAGTAAGCCTAACAAATTTAGTCTTTTACATGTTTTTTTGATTTCCATTGAAAATAGAAAATTATCGGGAAAAAAAAAGTATGGACACTACTGATGGAATAATTCAAAGAATTATGAGCAAAATCGTTTAATTTACTGGGAGAAGGAAAATGCTTTCTTTATGGCATAAAATTGTGTTTTATATAGGTAAGCAAAATGTGGGAAACCTTGGGTTAAATGCCAAATTTGGCATTTCATATTTAAAGAGACACTCCACTACCCAAATATTTAAAATCACTGTTTAGTATACATACCCCAATTTTTTTAATTGGGGGTATATCTAAAACCAGCTTTAAAAAGCTTCAGATCTTCCCTAACCCAGACTTTCTGTGGCTTTTTAATCACAGACTTTCCAATGCAGTTCAACGAGACGTCTTTCAATGAAAAATAGGAGGACACACTCTTCACACATAAAGCACGCCAGCACGCTGAAGTGCTATAGGGGGTCCTGTGTGTTCTTTTAAGAATGTTACTTCGTTTTGAATTGATAAATAAATCATAGTGATTTTGTTTTCCGGGAGCTCCCAGTCCGTCAGATCAGCCCAGTTAAAAAAATTCAGACAGGTGCAGGCTCCACAGATACTACAATTCTGATCATTGTATACATACATATTTACACACTGGCCATATACACGTACATATAATCATTCAATATGAAAGGCATTAGAGTAAAGATGATACAAAATGCCTGACAGATTCTGTGCAATCCTAAGATCTATGTAGACACCAATTAAAGGGTTTCTCCAAACACCATGGCCACTTCAGTAAATTAAAGTGGTTATGGTGCCAGGAGTCTGTATGTGCAGCCAAGAGTTCCAGCTTGGCCAATATCAATTGTGTGCCTATTTCTTCACACAGAGGGGCATTCATGGCTGGAGCAACCCCTTTAAGGCCTAGCACTCAGCTTTCAACTCAGGCAATCCTTCATTAGCTGCCAGCAATTTCTCATTTAACAACTGTGAAAAATAGCCACTTTCAGGCTCAAAAACACAATTAAACCCCCAATTATAGACAGATTATGTTAAATTAATATTTATCGACTGAAAAGGTTGCTTTAAACATACTGATGTAAAGAAATACTCGAGTGACAGACATTTTATCAAAAAGAATTGCAAATTACATTTGCCTAATTTTACAGGATTACTTAAAAGGACATTCTAAGCACCATAACCACTAGAGTGGGCTAATGTTCTTAGCCAATGAATAATCTCCAATGTTAGCATGGTATGCAAATGGAGGACCGCAAAGACCGAACATAACAAGTTAAGTGTTAAGCCATTCGCAAACAAGCCATTTGCAAACAGTTTGACTGCTTACCCTGGGACAGCTTCAAGAGACTCCAGGCACCGTAATAAATATGTAGCGGTTATGGTGTATAGAGTATCCCTTTAAAAAAAAAAAATGCAATCAAAAGTAAATTTCATGTTGTGTTTCGATTGTGTAACAAATCTATTCGATATTGCTCTTCTAGTAGTTCGGTATTGTACGTCATGTTGTCCCCTTATATGTTGGCAGCTGAGATATAAAATAATTGTATAAGTACTTTATGGATATTAGAATGTCCTCCTATATTTGAAAACAGAATTGCTATGGTGCTACAATGACTGGATGTCTGGTGCAGCCTCTAAAAGCATCAAGCAACTGCTTAGTTTCTACGGGAGCCTTGAAAAGGCTTGAATGCGTCGGCTGTCACTAAGCGCTGTATTGGTGGTGATGTCCCCCGCACCTTGACTGTCAGTAAGGGGTTAAACTGCCAGATCTTTTAGCAGCTACTGAATTTCTTCACTTAAAAGGGACACAGCAGGCACCCAGACCACTTCTGCCCATTGGAGTGGTCTGGGTGCCAACTCCCACTACCCTTAACCCTGCAACTGTAAATATTGCAGTTTTCAGAAACTGCAATATTTACCTTGTAGGGTTAACTCCTCCTCTAGTGGCTGTCTACTAGACAGTCACTAGAGGGCACTTCCGGGTTTCTAGCACAGATTTTCAGTGCTATAGCGTCGCTGGACGTCCGCACGCTGTGTGAGGACCTCCAGCGTCGCTTAAATCCCCACAGGGAAGCATTGAAAGCATTTTTCAATGCTTTCCTATGGGGAGGTCTAATGTGCGTGCACTGCATTGCTGCGCATGCGCATTAGGTCTCACCCCGCCGGCAGGCGCGGATGCGCAATCGGTCTCCCCCGCCGTATGACGTCGGTGAGGGAGGAGTGTGGGCGGACCCTGGACCAGCGCCGAGGGACATCGGCGCTGGACTCCGGTAAGTCACCTTCAGCAACCTGAGATGGGGGGGTGGGAGGGAGAGGGGACCTGCAGTGCCATGAAAACGGTTTGTTTTCCTGGCACTGGAGTGTCCCTTTAAGTGTTCTTTTAGAAAATGATGCGTCCTTATGTCGCTAATTCCCAAAAAGAATCATTACAATAAGCCACTGACTCTGAATAATTTTTTGTGCAGATGTCCTCTTGATTATATTATGCTGCAGAGTTCTGGCATTTATGGTACTGAAGAAGACTATTATGAAGGTGAATATGCTGCCCTGACTGTCATAACTGCAATCTGCAATATCTCCTCCTAAAATGAAGAATGTGATAAAAAAAAAAAAAATGCAGACCGGTCACAAAACCAGAAAAGCCGATGGAGATTCCACGTAGGAACTGGGAGAGTTCGGAGATCAATGCTAGTCCACCTGCCTAGAAGATGATAACCATAGACGACTAAGATAAATACCCAAGGTATCTAAACTGGCCACATACTCTCCCATTAACTAGTCAGCTTTGCTAGTATTTTTGGCTCGAGTAAACATATGAAATAAAAAAAAAAAAAAATAGAAAAATGTTACCTGGGCAACGTCAACAAATTTTCTGTGTTTTTCTAACAATGTTGTAGTTTCTTGTCGGTCGTCTCCCAATCGAATATGAGTCTTTAATAGTGCATCTAACAATTCATTCAGCCAATCTACTGCCTGGGAAAACAGAAATAATTAAACATTAAGAAGAAGAAAAAACAAAAAACAACTAAATGGAGTATAAATTATGTTTACGTTATTGTTACTGAGTTCTGTACTACATGGACAAGATATCTCCACTGTGCATAGGGATATACCTGGCATTGCCTACACCAAGTACCAGAACTTTGTCCTGGTATAGGTAGCCAGGATTGCTGTTCAGCATGTCAAAAATATGTAACTTATGCAATTGGAATGCTCCTTTAACTTTCATTACCACCAATGTCCACCTTTGATGACAGCATAAAGCTTGGCTTTAGTTTGCCCTGATTGCAAACACAGGCATTTAAAAAAATAAAAAAATAAAAACTAAACAAGAAAACAAAACAAAGCTAGCCTTACATTTACTACAATGTTTGTATCATTTATAAAGTGTGTTCCTTTCTGAATGTGGTATACAATGTTCGTTTCATATTTAAAACTTTTTTTATTTGTACAGAAGTATAGTTGTACATCTCTGCTCTTGTCTGTTTTCATTTAACTTGTATGATTGTAGCTTATCTATTTTAGCTAAATATTTATCATCTTGTTTAATTGTGTTTAATTAAATCTAAGAAAACGTAGCTAAAAAAAAATTATTATTAAAAAAAAAAAAAAAAGCTCACACCAACAGGTAGGGTGGAAAAATATTGTTTAACATTATCAAACAGTCTAGAGGAGTAGTCTGATTTGATGTTAATGGAAATTACCTGAGCTGCATCTTCTTCACATTTAAATAGCTGAACCATCTGAAGCATTTTTAACCTTCGGACATCAACCATGTCTTCACACCTGGGAGGATCGTCAAAAAGGATTAAAACAATGTATCTCCTCACAAACTGAAGCTTGTGGGTGTACTGGGTGTTCTTTTCAGAGATTTAATAAATCCTTAAATGGAGCACCATAATTGCTAAATGTTGTTGTAGTGGCTAGGGTGGCAGGAGGTTCTAGAACAAACTATGTTCAAAAAACTGCTTGACCCAGAACCATGGTACAGCTACTGCAGCCTACCATCACCATAATCACTACAGGTTAATGAAGTAGTTATAGTGCTTGAGAAACTAAGAGCTGGGGAAATCCATTTATATCAAGACATGCCTGGCAGGTGTTTGGCCTTTAAGGGGCTAAAACACTAAGTAACAAACTAAGCCAATGAATGCCATGCAAATTTGGACACAACTGATATGCTAGTGCAGACCTTCTGCAAACAGCAATGTACCATCTGACAGGCTAAGACACACATGCCCAAAGGCCTCTACGTTTGTGTCCAATCACTAAAAATCGGTTTAACACAGGTCTGTGAGACAGCATTAAAGGCATGTAAGCACCATAACCACTAGAGTTACCTGCAGAGAATATGGCACTTAGTATACCGCTTTATTAAAAAATGTTTGTATTACATAAACACAAAGATATCTGCAGCAAATGCATTCACTACATTCTATTTCTGCATCAAATAACTTTATCCACCAAAGACTGAAATGTGGCAAAATGACACTGAAAATGTCAAATTTAGGCTACGCAAAAAAAGTCAGAATTGATTAATGCCAGTATTTTTTTGTTTTCCTAACTGTTGCAAATATGCTATCACTTGCTATTTGGTAACCAACGTTCTGTTGTTTTTATCAGTTACAATAATTAGAACCCAGGATATCTTATTACTTGAAAGAGAACTACTATGCAGGAACCATGTTCTCACTATGTGCTATGAATTGCCTGGTGATTTACAGCAAAACAGATTTGGATTCTTAGGCCACTTCAACAATATGAAAGCTGTTCCTTTTGCATATCAAGCCAGCTTACCTTTGCTTTCTAAGTTGCATGTCCTCCATTACTCCTTGAACGTGATCGACATTGTCTTTGTTTTCAGTAGAAACATCTTTCCCATAAGCCCAAGAAGCTTGGTTTGTAATTTGATCTAGAAGACCTTGACCTTTCTCACGTAGACCTTGGAGGCCTGTATCTAAAGTCAAGATAAAGTCTCATGTAAAACAATAAATCTGGGATGTGAAACTTTCGTATACATTTCTACAAATAAGTATATGGGCAAGATTTTACACATAGCAGACTTAAAAGGACTCTGAAAGCACCAGTACAATATCTGGCATTGCTGTATGGAACTAGCATGTTTGGCACAAAAGACATAGGGTGAGATTTATCAAGGGAAAACCACATGAAGTTCTGGGGCAAAATGCTAAACAGGAGACATTAACCATGGAAACCAATAGAATGTCTCTAAACATTTAGTACATTACACCCAAAATAGCACCCGTGATGCCTTGATAAATCACCCTCAACGTTTCTACTGCCATGTTACTGATCACCTTCACATGTAACATGTACCATTAGCTCATCACACATCTATACGGGCTTCTTGCAGATACCTGGAATAAAGGTTTGTTTTCTATCTATGGAAGAAAAGTAAAACTACTGTACAAAAGCAATACCTGGGGACTGATAGCTAGATGAACTCCAAAACTCATGGCATTAACCCTTGTTTAACATTTGAACCAATAACTTTACAGAAGCCTAAATAATCTTTATTTTTGATTTGTTTGTATAGGAGACATGTTGTCAGTGAAAGCGTTAACTATTCCCACCAGTTTGGCCCGATTTAGTCGTTTTTAAAAAACCTGCAATGACTAGAATAGCGTGGCACCAAGCACAACAGATCTGTTTTAATATAGTTTTTCCCTGCACCGTGCCATGCTTTGCATTAAGCATGTGTCTTGGTGTCCTTGCAATATGAAGGAAACAAAGGTACCGTCCGACTCCTTACCAACACTCTTGAGCTTCTCCTCAAGCAGTTTTAAGGTTTGCTGGATCGCTGCTCCATCTGTAGGGGGCACGTCCACACACAGCATCCCCAGTAAGCCATCCAACTGCTGTGATAACTGTGGATAAAACAAAATACAGTAAAATATATTTAGATATCTGGTGGTGTCATTTCAGTGATCTATGAGGGCGGTAATTGATAACGATCAGGGATAATGCATTTAGATATATAGGAATAAAAGCAATCCCTGAACCAAATTTTTCAGCGATCTGATAATTTAGGAATCACATGAAAGATTTTTTTTGACTGTTCGTTTTGAGATGCTTTCAATATGCATCCTGCAGAGCTGCCACCTCTAGTTCTTAAATCTCAAAGATCCAAATTGGACATGTGTCAAACCAAGAGCAGGGTTTTACTGATCTTCTGATAAATAAAAAAAAAAAGTCCTAAAGCAAAATCGCAATAAACATTTTTCAATAGCAGACCCGTGTACATGTCGATACAAAAGTTTATTTAATGATACACTATTTAAATTTTGCACCCCATATGATTGTCTTGCTAGCCGTACGGTCATTCTTATATTAGTTGTATATTTCAGAAATATACAAGTGGAGGATTTTTTTTTTTTATACCTAGCATTAATATATATTTTGTACAGCACAATTTAAACTTTAACATACAAAAATGACTGGATAGTTATTTTTTATCAAACACTGGGGTTAATACTGCACATATATAATTGTACATTACATTACTTCAGTGGGACTCGGTATGATCAGGGCTACATTGTGGAAACATATTTCACCTTATGATGAAATGGTGTGTTATCTGACAGAAATTATTATTTAGGATTAATAAGAAGAAACGTGTTGTATTGTACAAAAAAATGCAACACAGTATCCACACAGTGGTTGCCATAAAACATACCAAATGTATCAAAATGTACAACTGCTAAAGGTATTGTTTAAGATAATTGTATGCTGGTTTAAATACTCACATCTTGGGCCACCCCATGAAATTCTAGTGCTGCCTGAAGTAGGTTTTGCCGGAATTCTAACTGGCTGGCCTGGCGGTAACAAACATCACTAAGTCTTTGTTGTAGAGTCTTCAGCTCCACCAGATCCTCTTCATCTCCGGCATTAAGCAGAGCGGCGATCTGCTGATTCAGTTCAACATACACTGCAAACCATTCCTATAAATACAACATAAAAAGGTCGTTTTGAAGTGATAATGCCGGCTTCTTTAGGATACGCCATTCATAAATCTGCTCGGCAAATTTATTGTCACAAACACTTTGTGCCCAATTTTGTCTGTATACTATTGCGAAAGAATTTGTCAGTTCCAGAACACCGGGATAGTACTTTTTATTTATATGTAGGTTCAGATAACACACAAATTAAATTTAGAATAAAATTAAATCTATTTCAAAGTTAATTTCACCATTTTAGACCAAAATAGCTGAATTAGAAGAATTCTAAAAGTCAATTATGTTCTCAGTTTGGATAAGCATAGCTAACTTTGAGCTTACATTTAAAATTCTCTTTGAATTTCTGGTAATTCTCACTTTACAGGGTTATTTTAAAAAAAGAAAAATCAAAGCGAATTTCAAATTTAACCTCAAAAGCCAGCTACGCTTTTAGCTTGGCTACTCTGGCCTTAAATTTCAATTTCACTTTGAATTCACCTTGAATTCTCACTTTAGTGAAATACTGTGTGAAGAATTCAAAGTGAATTTGAAATGTAAGACCAAATTATCCAAACTGGAAACAGAATTTACTTTTAGAATTTTTCTAATCCAGCTATTTTGGTCTGAAATTTTGGAATTTTCCCATGTTAGTAAATAACCCTGTAGGTGTTTGCAAGCAATTTGAGCAGCACTGCTTAGCTAGAGTTGTTATCTGCATATCAGTGGTTCCCAACTTGGTCCTCACAGCTCATCAATGGCTGGTTCTGCCAGAGTTCCCAAAGAAACAGAATTGACACATTTCTAAATTCTGGAATGTTGGGATCCTGAGCTCTATAGAGTGCTTTCCTGTAATTATTTTCATGACGACAGGTACAGTGTATGTTCTGTTAAACATTAGAAAGTGCTTTTGCTTTTGTAAAGGAAGCCTTACGCTGTGTTGACTTTCAATCTCCTCGTGCTTTTGTTGTAAAGCCTGAGAAGCTCTGATTGAGTCTCCAATTCCCCACTGGGTTCGTAGCTGTTCAGACCCTGGTCCTTCCAACCAGTTCACAACCTGAATGGAAGACAAACAGGTCTGTTAAAGCAAATGTACTTTACAGCCAGACACATTTTTATAGAAGGTAGGAGTCACTAAAGATACGAAAGCATACAAAAGTATTTAATATTTTAGAAATCCAGGCGTTTGACATGTTCTCCCGTATAGAGAAGAGTTGAACAAACAAGAAAAACACCAGAGATACATGAACAGCACAGATATTAGCCATTTCTATGGCACAATATAAGTAAAAATACAAAAAGTGTTTGCTTTGATTTTTAGTTTTTTTTAACATGTGCAAAGTTGGTGATAGAAATTAATACAGTTTTACTTTTGTCCCTCAAAGACACCTTTTCTGGTTCGCCTTTATCTATTTGGTATGACATGTGTAGCATCACTGGGTGCCAGCACTAACCTTATATAGTCCCAGTCTCCCGGAAATACAAAAAGCCTAGCATGGTGTAATTAAGGGAACACTATAGTCACTAGTACAACTAATGGTTTATATAGCCTGTCCCTTTAGGCTTTTTAATGTAAACAGTTTACATTGCAGACTAGTAACACTTCTATTAGCAGTCACTCAGATGGCCACTAGAGGTGCTTCCTGCATGGAGGCACTGAACAATCTCCATAGAGATGCATTGATTCAAAGCATATCAAGGAGGAGATGCTGATTGGAGCAGTGCGGCATTTTGCTGTGCACACACAATAGCCTCTCAATGCTTTCCTATAGGAAAGCATTGGATTAGCCGACATCATCAAAATTGATTTTCTCAGCTACGAAGACGGGACCAGCGGAGTCGAGACCAGCACAGCATGAGAAATAAGGTAAGTAAATCATGCTCGTGTCATGCTTGTAATCCTAACACAATAGTTCCTTTAAGCAACATGCATTAACAAATTCAATGCTCACCATCCATGTATGACACACACATGCATACACAACATGATCCCTCACATGCCAGCAGGCAAGACATCACTAAGGAGCTATTTAAACCATAAGTCTCTTAACTGGTCTCCAAATGATCTCAGCGGCTTGCTGTGCCCATGGCTTACACCTTGCTACTTCTGACATAAATCCCTCGCTGCCCTCTAGAGGACATTTTTCATTCTGCAGCGACCCTCTGTAATTCCTAGCCTAGTTCTATCAGACTATCACACACAATCTATAACAAAATGTTCTCTGAAGACCCATCTAGTCGGAGAAACGTAGTGACCCATCTCACTGATAATCTTCTTGAAACGTCAATTTCCTCATCCAACTTGCAGCATGTCTAATTTCATTCCACACAAACTGGATTTTCATTTATAAGCAGTCTACTTAACTTCAGTCCCCATCGACCATCACTTCTGACTAGACTGAATTAAGAAAGCGGGGTCCCAATATGAACGCTACCTATGTAAAATGTATACAATGTTTCCAGTACATAACCATATATTCATCTATAAGTGTATAATGCTGCATAACCTCCTGGGGCTTTAAAAAAAATAATACACATACATTGTACGAATACATAGCATTTATTTAATTCCTTAAGGAATCACAATCTGGTCCCCGATTCTTTAGCAGCATGGAATGTCCTGTTTATTTAGCCCAGGCAGCTCTGTAATGCTTTGCTGCTGGTTACAGGAATAGTGATTTCCATTGTGGACTGGGATCCTTAAAAGCAGATTGTTATGGTAGTATAGAGTAGACCATCATGTGCCCTTAAGGGGTTAAACTGTTATACATTTTACTATCGCATCACAGAGGAAGAGGATTTGCAACCTAATTCTAGACATCATATTTCTTTATTGCATGTGACATGTACTGTTGCTACACGAGGTTTCGTCTGTCTAACTTGGCACTTATAAAACCACTATTTTTATAGCTGTATTAGATGCTCAGACAGCGGCCCAGGATTACGATTTCTAGGTTAAGTAGCTTTGTCAGTGCAAACTATTGCAGAATGACATCTCTAATAACTGTAAAAGGCACTTCCCACACCGCGTGTTACCAGGCCAAAAAAAAAAATATCACAGGATTTCACTAGCACAACGAGTAACCCTTTCTGAACTAATGCTACTCAACCAGACAAACACATACACCAACACTTCACATGTAATACATTCAAATTTCTATTTTATTAAATTCAAATGGTTTCTTCTACAAATATCCTGTTTCTGGGCCGCAAAACAAACTATGCATTTAGACTACTCTTGCAATCTCTGCTGCTCCGTGAAAGACAAACTACAGTCATTTGGTTCTTTACCATATCCTTATTACTGTATTCTTTTTATTTGGCTACATGAAAGTCAGTGAGTAAATAATAACCTGTCCTGTTTTCAGACAAATATAGTAACATGCATCTACTGCTCTAATTGGGCCCATTGTGATTAAAGTGCACTTAAAGTTGTAGAAGTGGAGCAGTCACTATGGAAACCAATGGTTTGTTACTCTGGATTGCTGCACTTTTACAGTACTGCCCTCTAACAGTTCATTATGGGACTGATATCCAGCCCATTCTCTGTACCCTCTTACAAATAGATGTTATTAGTAATAGTGGGTTTTAAACCATGTGAAACGTTGTGAGGTTTCTGTGGTTTTATTTGGACAGTCTTGAAAGTAATATGATCAGCTAGGACAATTCCTCCACTTGTAAAACATCAAGAAGTCGAATAGTCATAGCATTAGAGGAATACTATAGTGCAGGCAACCTTCGACACTCCAGATGTTTTGGACTACACTTCCCATGATGCTATGCCAGCATTATGGATGTGAGAGCATTATGTGGCATGTAGTCCACAACATCTGGAGTGCCGAAGGTTGCCTATCCCTACTATAGCGTTAGGAATACCAATCTGAATTCCAAACGGTATAAAACCCTAATCACCTAAACAGTGCCTAGGGCCCCGTTCAGCGGCCAATACATTGTTAATTAACCATTTATTTGCTTACCTTAATCCAGCGCCAGGCTCCCTCGGCACTGGTGACCTCTCCTCATCCATCGACGTCAGCTCCAGAGGCGCGCTCGCGCATTCAAACCCGCCCATAGGAAAGCATTACTCAATGCTTTCCTACGGGCATCTTTTTTTGATGCTGGACTCCGTGAGGACGTCCAGCGCCAAATAAGGGCTGTTTACTCAGTGTAAATCGCGGAAGCGCCTCTAGTGGCTGTCAGGGAGACAGCCACTAGAGCAGTGATGGCGAACCTTTTTGAGCCAGAGTGCCCAAACCGCAATACATGCCAACTTTTTTTCCTTAAAGTGCCAACACGGCAATAAAACCCAAATACTGAGGTTTAGAAAAAACAACTCGTACTGTTGTCCGAACTAATAACTTTTGTTTTAAAAGAACACAGACTTCAATTATACAAATTTTAAATAATGATATAAATAGATAAAATTAAGCTTATATTTATTAGTATCTCCAACAAATGCAATACATACACACACAGACTGCTGAATACACACACAAGACTGCTGAATACACACACACACACACACACACACAGTCTGCTGAGTACACACACAAGACTGCTGAGTACACACACACACAGTCTGCTGAGTACACACACACACACACTGCTAAGTACACACACAGACTGCTGAGTACACGCGCACACACAGACTGCTGAGTACACGCGCACACACAGACTGCTGAGTACACGCGCACACACAGACTGCTGAGTACACGCGCACACACAGACTGCTGAGTACAAGCACACACACAGACTGCTGAGTACAAGCACACACACAGACTGCTGAGTACACGCACACACACAGACTGCTGAGTACACGCACACACACAGACTGCTGAGTACACGCACACACACAGACTGCTGAATAAACACACATACTGCATTGAGTTGTGAGGTGCTGTGTGTGTTTGTGGGGGGGTGCTGTATGTGTGTGTGTATGAGGGGTAATGTGTGTGTGAGAGGGGTGCTGTGCTGTGTGAGAGGGGTGCTGTGCTGTGTGAGAGGGGTGCTGTGCTGGGTGTGGGTAAGGGTGCTGGGTGTGGGGGGTAGGGGTGGTGCAGTGGGGGGGTAGGGGTGGTGCAGTGGGGGGGTAGGGGTGGTGCAGTGGGGGGGTAGGGGTGGTGCAGTGGGGGGGTAGGGGTGGTGCAGTGGGGGGGGTAGGGGTGGTGCAGTGGGGGGGGTAGGGGTGGTGCAGTGGGGGTAGGGGTGGTGCAGTGGTGCAGTCGGGGGTAGGGGTGGTGCAGTGGGGGTAGGGGTGGTGCAGTGGGGGTAGGGGTGGTGCAGTGGGGGTAGGGGTGGTGCAGTGGGGGTAGGGGGGGTGCAGTGGGGGTAGGGGGGGTGCAGTGGGGGTAGGGGGGTGCAGTGGGGGTAGGGGGGGTGCAGTGGGGGTAGGGGGGGTGCTGTGGGGGTAGGGGGGTGCTGTGGGGGATAGGGGTGGTGCTGTGGGGGATAGGGGTGGTGCTGTGGGGGATAGGGGTGGTGCTGTGGGGGATAGGGGTGGTGCTGTGGGGGATAGGGGTGGTGCTGTGGGGGATAGGGGTGATGCTGTGGGGGATAGGGGTGGTGCTGTGGGGGATAGGGGTGGTGCTGTGGGGGATAGGGGTGGTGCTGTGGGGGATAGGGGTGGTGCTGTGGGGGATAGGGGTGGTGCTGTGGGGGATAGGGGTGGTGCTGTGGGGGATAGGGGTGGTGCTGTGGGGGATAGGGGTGGTGCTGTGGGGGTAGGGGTGGTGCTGTTGGGGATAGGGGTGGTGCTGTGGGGGGTAGGGGTGGTGCTGTGGGGGGTAGGGGTGGTGCTGTGGGGGGTAGGGGTGGTGCTGTGGGGGGTAGGGGTGGTGCTGTGGGGGGGTAGGGGTACTGCTGGTAGGGTAGGGGAACTGCTGGTGGGGTAGGGGTGCTGTGTGTCAGTATCCCTCCCCTCCCTCCTTCCCTCCTTCCCACCTTTAATAAAGTGGGGGGGGGAGGGGGGTAAGCACTGCAGGGGAAGGGATCTGTGAAGCAGCTCCCGTCCTCCCGCGTGATGCTGTGTGGAGCGTTGCCATGGTAACGCTCGGCAACACTCCACACAGCATCGCGCGGGAGGACAGGGGAGCTGCTTCACAGATCCCTGCCTCCCGACACAGAAGCAGAGTAGGCGCCTGCCGTTTCGGGCAGGCAGGTGCCTACTCTGCATTAATGGCGAACATATGGCCGCGTGCCCACAGAGAGGACCCGGCGTGCCATAGGTTCGCCATCACTGCACTAGAGGCTGGATTAAGCAGCGTAAACATAGCAGTTTCTCTGAAACTGCTATGGTTTTCAGCTGCACTGTTAAAACTAGGGGGGACCTGGCACCCAGACCACTTCATTGAGCTGAAGTGGTCTGGGTGCCTATAGTGGTGCCTAAGATTCATATCGCTCTGAATCAAACCATGCACATCTGTCATCTTGCTTTAGAAATGTCTCAACACGTTGTTTTTAACAATACACATGTTAACAATGAGTTTAATGTAAATATAAGAAAAAACAGTGGCATCATCTCCTTAGAAGAAAATGAACATCAGAAACATTCAGGTGGGACTTCCAGCCGAAACATGGATATAAGGCCAGATTTCATTATCATATCAAGTAATTAATTTTAAACATCACCATCTACAATACATATTACGTGTTCTTTAAGAAAATCATGTTTTATCAGCTTGAATTGTACACTGATATAGTTGGATTCATTATCAGATCATTTAACACACGGTTTTCGCTCATGGAATGAGCAAAAGATTATCAAGATGCATAAATAATTACATTTCTAAACCGGTCTATGTGTTAATTTCCTGAATGTTCCCCATTTTCTCTCTCTTCCTGGTTGCAATCTCTTACTAAATGCTGTGTTTCCTCTCCTTTGTGTCTTCTCTTCTCTCCTTACTCACCCCGATCTTCTCTCCTCTCCCTACTCACCCCGATCTTCCCTCCTCTCCCTACTCACCCCGATCTTCCCTCCTCTCCCTACTCACCCCGATCTTCCCTCCTCTCCCTACTCACCCCGATCTTCCCTCCTCTCCCTACTCACCCCGATCTTCCCTCCTCTCCCTACTCACCCCGATCTTGTCTCCTCTCCCTACTCACCCCGATCTTGTCTCCTCTCCCTACTCACCCCGATCTTGTCTCCTCTCCCTACTCACCCCGATCTTGTCTCCTCTCCCTACTCACCCCGATCTTGTCTCCTCTCCCTACTCACCCCGATCTTGTCTCCTCTCCCTACTCACCCCGATCTTCTCTCCTCTCCCTACTCACCCCGATCTTCTCTCCTCTCCCTACTCACCCCGATCTTCTCTCCTCTCCCTACTCACCCGATCTTCTCTCCTCTCCCTACTCACCCCGATCTTCTCTCCTCTCCCTACTCACCCCGATCTTCTCTCCTCTCCCTACTCACCCCGATCTTCTCTCCTCTCCCTACTCACCCCCATCTTCTCTTCTCTCCCTACTCACCCCCATCTTCTCTGCCTACTCACCCCGATCTTGTCTTCTCTCCCTACTCACCCTATCTTGTCTTCTCTCCCTACTCACCCCTATCTTCTCTTCTCTCCCTACTCACCCCTATCTTCTCTTCTCTCCCTACTCACCCCGATCTTCTCTTCTCTCCCTACTCACCCCGATCTTCTCTTCTCTCCCTACTCACCCCGATCTTCTCTTCTCTCCCTACTCACCCCGATCTTCTCTTCTCTCCCTACTCACCCCGATCTTCTCTTCTCTCCCTACTCACCCCGATCTTCTCTTCTCTCCCTACTCACCCCGATCTTCTCTTCTCTCCCTACTCACCCCGATCTTCTCTTCTCTCCCTACTCACCCCGATCTTCTCTTCTCTCCCTACTCACCCCGATCTTCTCTTCTCTCCCTACTCACCCCGATCTTCTCTTCTCTCCCTACTCACCCCGATCTTCTCTTCTCTCCCTACTCACCCCGATCTTCTCTTCTCTCCCTACTCACCCCGATCTTCTCTTCTCTCCCTACTCACCCCGATCTTCTCTTCTCTGCCTACTCACCCCGATCTTCTCTTCTCTGCCTACTCACCCCGATCTTGTCTTCTCTCCCTACTCACCCCTATCTTCTCTTCTCTCCCTACTCAACCCTATCTTCTCTTCTTTCCTTCCTCCTCAATCTAGCCCCTTATTTTTTCCCTCTCTCTCCGTTCCTTGTGCTTTTTTCTTAGCTCTACTACGCTGGTTTAGGTTGCTGACTTTTTTCCCACTCATATGCAGAGAAGATTTTATTCTTGTTTGAAGGTATACTTTTGAGCTTTAAAGGGGTGCTACAGTGCCAGGAATACAAAGCTGTATTCCTGGCACTAGAGCTCCCTCTGCCCCCCCCCCTCCCTCCCCACCTGGGTAAATAAAGGGCGAAAAACCCTTTATTTACTTACCTTTTCGCAGCGCTGAAGTCCCTCTGTGCTGGGTCGGCGCTCCGCCCCCTCCTCCATCCCGAGTCGAGTGGGGTCTAATGCGCATGCGTGCATTGAATCAATGCTTTCCTATGGGGAAAAATCAATCAAAGGTCGGTTTCAACCCAGGAAGCCCTCTAGTGGCCACTGTGGGCAGACGTGGAGCTGCAATGTAAACGTGTTTTACATTGCAGCACTAAGTGCAAAAGGGACACTGCACCCAGACCACTTCAACGAGCTGAAGTGGTCTGGGTGCCTACAGGGTCGCTTTAAAGTCTTGCTCGTGGTGCAAACTGAACTACAATAGAAATTCACCACGCTGTGATGTCCTGCAATGCCCCCCGGTGTTGGACTGCATTTTACCGCAACTGCTGATCTTTCATCTCAAGTTACCTTCGAAAAGGGATAGGCAACCTTCGGCACTCCAGATGCTGAGGACTACATCTCCCCTGATGCATTAAGGCTGTGTGAGCATTATGGGAGATGTAGTCCACAACATCTTGAGTGCCCCTGCTTTAGGATGCATATTGGGGTGGCTTCCTTGTGAAATGTACAGACGGATCATGCATTTTTCTTTTCTTATTGTGACTTGTAATAAACTGCAAACGTTTGAATAAAAAATAAAATAAAATAAAAATTACAGATGAGTTCAGAAAATATCCTGATTAAGGTTAGTGAAGTTATTTGTGATTTTTCAAGGTTTTTTTTTTTCCCACTTGTCTAATTACTGAAAAGTAGGTGGAACAATACATTCATCAAAATAATTCTATAAAAGAATGAAAACCTTTGAAGCTTGAATGTTTACATAATTACCATTTTATTTCTTAACTATTTAATATTCTTAACAAATGTTATGTAACGCCAGTGACACAGATAAAGCAAATGTTCATATTCGATGCCCTTTGAGGAGAACGCCACAGTAAAGAGGTCCGTTTAAATGCATGAATGATGGCCGTTTCCCTGACTAATCTGGACACATCATGTTAATCATCCCATCATTTAGACAATTTGAATATTAAATTAGCTACAGACATAAAGTGCAGTTTTATAGATCCCTTCTAATGGCAACATTATAGCAAAACACTAATATTAGCTGCCAAATTTTGAAATGTTTATAAATTTACAATCAACAAAAATTGTGATGATTCATGTGCATGTCTGGCCAATTTTAATGTTTTATAATGAAGTAATCCAGGTTGAAGAAAAGACTAATGTCCATCAAATTGAAAACCCATTCCGTTATGCTCTTTATTAAAGAGTAATAACTAAAGAGGTAATCTGAGATTTCAAAGGACACTAATGATCTAATATACGTTTTACTGAATAAAACAACCCATTGTACTTTATATTAAAATATTATAGGGTTGGGTTTATGTCTTTTGTTCCTCCAACATCATGACTCAACAGGAACTGCAAGGTGCAATCTACAGATCCCAAGTAGGCCGTTGCTAATCAGTGAAATGTCACGACTCTTCGGCTAAGTATTTGCGCTTCACAGCAGGGTTTAGAAATTGGAATTTGCCAAGTGACACATGAGCGTTTACATATGAGTTTAAAAGTAGAAAAAAAAAAAGAGCGTGCCTTATTTTAATAGCACTTCTCAAAGTTCTAGATGTACCTCTCAAAAAAGAAATGATAATTCTTAAGAAAGTTTGGTGGTGTATAAAGAAAATATATTTAACATTCTAACAGGACGATTAAGAGGAACCTGACACTTTTTGGCATTGAATCAAAGTAATGCCATATTATTATTATTAATATTTATAAAGCGCCAACAAATTCCGCAGCGCTGTACAATGGATATATACTAGCGGGAGTATCTGTGTTCGATGGCAATTGGTGAAAGACTTGAACTGGAGCAAAATTGGTCCAGAGGAAACAATACAAATTGCAATGCCTGAAAATGTATTAAAGAATAACAAAATCACCTTACACCTCTCTCTATAATCTATCAACTGTAGAAGAGACATTTTTAGTTACCTTTCGGTAAACAGTTCCCTAGATGATCACTTAGTCATTGATTGTTCTAATATAATTGTTAAGTTAGAGAAAATACTTAAGACCAATTCATTGAAAAAATTAGTAGCAGACTGTAAAACACTGATAAGCAAAGAGGTACATCCCCAACCAGTTATAAAATAAAATGGGAATAAGAATTGCATATTAAAATTGATCATAAAGAGTTGATTTGAGTCCAGAAGATTGGTAAATAAAAAAGTGCATTGCCTTAAACTGGTGGAAATACATTACAACATTTTTAAACAGGTGGTACTTGGTCCCCAGCAGGCTAGCAAAGCTATATCATGATTATACAGATGCTGGAGATGTGAAGGAGACAAAGAAGGGTTTGTCCATACATGGTGGGACTGTCCGTCACTTTAAGTGCTTTGGTATATGATCTACATTAAAATACAAAAACTACTTAAAGGCACACTGTAGGCACCTAGATCACTTCAGCTCATTAAAGTGGTCTGGGTGCAATGTCCCATGTCACTACAGTCTATAGTGGTAATTATTGCAGTTTCCAAGAATCTGCAATAATTACCTTTTAGGGTTAAGTCTTTCTTGTAGACAGCCACTAGAGGGACTTCTGTGCGCTTAGACGACTTTCCAGCGTCACCAGAATCCCCATAGGAAAGCATTTAATAATTATTTTCTATTGGGATACCCCAATGCGAGCGTGACCATTGCCGCACACGTGCATTAGGTTTCCGCCGCCAGTTGACGTCGGCGGGGGAGGAGCTTGACCCAGCTTGACCCAGGGATATCGGCGCTGGATTCAGGTAAGTGACTGAAGGCAATGTGCGATGGGGGGGAGGGAGGCAAGGGGGGGCACTGTAGAATTCTACAGTGTCAGGAAAACAGGTTTGTTTTCCTGGCACTAGAGAATCCCTTTAATAAGCTCTTCATATTTGAACATAAGTTATTCTTACTTCACATAAATGTATATAATAGTTTTGGCCAGGGGCGGACTGACCAGTCGGGCACTTCGGACATGGTCCGAGGGCCCGGCTGGGAGGGGGGCCCGCCGCCAGAGCCGCCATCAGGGGGCCCGGCGGCAGGGCCGGATTGCCCCACCGCGGCCTCGGCATCTGTGCATGTAAGTGCCACCGGGTGGCCGGTCCGGTGGCACACTGAAGGGGCCGGTACATGCTGGAGCCGCCGGGCCGGGTGGCAGCCTCGCCGGTCCGGCGGCACTCCTGTCAGGCTGTCAGTAACGCTGAGGACGGAAGGAGGGGAGGAGCATGTCTCTCTCACATGCTCCTTTGCGGTTCCCACAATTCCCAGCACAGGATGTGGGAACCGCAAAGGAGCATGTGAGAGAGACATGCTCCTCCCCTCCTTCCGTCCTCAGCGTTACTGACAGCCTGACAGGAGTGCCGCCGGACCGGCGAGGCTGCCACCTGGCCCGGCGGCTCCAGCATGTACCCGGCCCCTTCAGTCTTCTCTTGGTAAATGGGAGGGGGAAAAATAAAACAGAGAGGGGGAAAAGATAGAGGCAGGGGAAGAAACAGACAGTGGGAAAATAGAGAGACAGGGGGAGGGGAAGGAAAGAGACAGAGGGGGGAGAGAGTGACACAGGGAAAGGAGGGAGAAATAGACAGGGGGGAGAGTGAGACACAGGGGGAGAAAGAAGGGGAATAGAGAGATGGTGGAGGGGGGAGAAAGAGACAGAGGGGAAGAGAGATGTGGGGTAGGGAGAGACACAGGGAAAGGGGGGAGAAAGAGACAGTGGGGACGAGAGATGTGGGGTAGAGAGAGACACACAGGGAAAGGGGGGAGAAAGAGACAGGGGACGAGAGATATGGGGTAGAGAGAGACACAGGGAAAGGGGGGAGAAAAAGACAGGGGATGAGAGATGTGGGGTAGAGAGAGCCACAGGGAAAGGGGGGAGAAAGAGACAGAGGGGAAGAGATATGTGGGGTAGAGAGAGACACAGGGAAAGGGGGAGAAAGAGACAGGGGACGAGATATGTGGGGTAGAGAGAGACACAGGGAAAGGGGGAGAAAGAGACAGGGGACGAGAGATGTGGGGTAGAGAGAGACACAGGGAAAGGGGGGAGAAAGAGACAGGGGACGAGAGATGTGGGGTAGAGAGAGACACAGGGAAAGGGGGAGAAAGAGACAGAGGGGACGAGAGATGTGGGGTAGAGAGAGACACAGGAAAGGGGGAGAAAGAGAGAGGGGATGAGAGATGTGGGGTAGAGAGAGACACAGGGAAAGGGGGGGAGAAAGAGACAGAGGGGAAGAGAGATGTGGGGTAGAGCGAGACACAGGGAAAGGGAGGAGAAAGAGACAGAGGGGACTAGAGATGTGGGGTAGAGAGAGACACAGGGAAAGGGGGGAGAAAGAGACAGAGGGGACGAGAGACACAGGGAGAAAGGAGAGAGACCCACAAGGGGAGGGGGAGAAAGAGGCAGAGGGGGAAGAGAGACTGGGAAGGAGAGGGGAGACATGGACACAGAGGAGCAGTGAGGGGGAGAAAGAAACATACAGAGGGACTGGGGGAGACAAAAAGGCACACAGTAGGGCTGTATATATAATTGGTGGATCGCCCCAGCCGATCTCTCTCCCCGGTCTGCAGGCACCGTGCGGGCAGCTGGCAGGGAGGGAAGAAGAGAGGACCCGGGAGCTTAGCCTGCAGCTTCTCTGGGTCCTTCTCACGCAAGCACAGAGCATTGCCGCAGTTACCACGGCAACGCTCCGGCTCTCGCAAGAGTGAACTCTAGCTCTGGAGCTACGGGCTAGAGTTCACTCTCAACACTGCGACCACCAGGGATTCCTGGTGGTCGTAGTAGTGAGAGTGAACTCTAGCCCCATACAAACACTGCCCCCCCACACACACACCATACACATTCACTCACTGCCCCCCATACACACACACTGTCCCCACACACACCCTACACATTTACACACATTGCCTCACACACACACATACACAGACCCCCATACTAACATTGCCACACACACCCTATATGTTCACAAACACACACACACACACACACTGAACCTTTCACACACACTGCACCCCTCACACATTGCACCACTGCTCCTATACCCTACTACAGCCCCATATCCCAGCAGACCCCAGGTAAGTTTTCAATCTGTTCTTAAACGGTTTGACTACTTACTCTGGGAGGGGGTCCTGGCCCTCCTGGCACCATAACCACTACACAGAGCAGCAGTGGTTATTGTGCATGGATTATTTCTTTAAATAATCTACAAGTGCCCCCGTAGCCAGCCAGCCAGCCCACAAGCCAACCAAGCCACCAGTTAGCCAGCCCACAGGCCAGCCAGGCCAGCAGCCAGCCACAGGCCAGTAGCCAGCCCACAGACTTACAACAAGCCACAGGCTTACAGCCAGCAAGCCCACAGCCTGCCGGCAGTAGCCAGCAAGCCCACAGCCTGCCGGCAGTAGCCAGCAAGCCCACAGCCTGTCGGGAAGCCACAGCCTGCCAGCCGCAGCCAGCAAGCCCACAGCCTTCCAGCAACAGTAATTAAGGTAGGAGGAGCCAACTTGGCCTAGGTATCAGCAAGCTATGTTGTGTTGCTATATTGTAAATAGGAACCAGAGTGTTGGAGAGACCCCCCTCCAGGCCCCCATTAGACTCCATTGTAGTCTCTAATGGGGCTCGAGTAGATTCTTTCTAACACTCTCTAAATAACACTGAGATAGCCTCTGCTAGAAAGACCCCCCCTCCATGGCCCATTAGCCCTCAATTGTAGTCTCTACTGGGGCCTTGAGGGGATTATTGCACTTTTGTTCCTTGTGTCTAAAGATTGTGTAGGGTGTGGCTGGAGGCGGGACAAGGGTGGGGCTTGCTACGGAGCATGGGTGGGGCCTGTAAGGGGGCCCTTGATTTATTTTGCCCGTGGGCCCTGAGGGTTCTCAGTCCGCCCCTGGTTTTGGCTCCTATTTTTTCATAGTTATCCATATTCTGACTGCGGCAAAATTACTAGTGGCTAGATACTGGAAAAGAGCCTTAACACCGTGCTGGTCTGTAGTTAAAGAGCAGTTGATTTATCAGATAAGAGAGCGGTATCTGTAGATCATCTGGAGATAAATTTGAACAATGGATTGAGCGAATATAAAAGTTATGAGGGGTGACTTACACCTGACAAAATGAATCTCTTTTTAAACAGTGACGCCTGACTTGGCATAATCTGACCTGGAGCCCTGCTCTCTTCCCCTTTCCCTCCCAGCAAGGAAATGTTATTTGTAGTATGTAATATGTCTGTAATGTTATTGTATGTGTTATATTGCTAATCAGATTGATAGGTTTGGCTATGTAGTTCATTTTGGTGCGAGAGTGATGGTGTGAGAGTGATGGGTGTGAGAGTGCTGGGTGTGAGAGTGCTGGGTGTGAGAGTGCTGGGTGTGAGAGTGCTGGGTGTGAGAGTGCTGGGTGTGAGAGTGCTGTGTGTGAGAGTGCTGTGTGTGAGAGTGCTGTGTGTGAGAGTGCTGTGTGTGATGGGTGTGAGAGTGCTGTGTGTGATGGGTGTGAGAGTGCTGTGTGTGATGGGTGTGAGAGTGCTGTGTGTGATGGGTGTGAGAGTGCTGTGTGTGATGGGTGTGAGAGTGCTGTGTGTGATGGGTGTAAGAGTGCTGTGTGTGATGGGTGTAAGAGTGCTGTGTGTGATGGGTGTAAGAGTGCTGTGTGTGATGGGTGTAAGAGTGCTGTGTGTGATGGGTGTAAGAGTGCTGTGTGTGATGGGTGTAAGAGTGCTGTGTGTGATGGGTGTAAGAGTGCTGTGTGTGATGGGTGTAAGAGTGCTGTGTGTCATGGGGTGTGAGAGTGCTGTGTGTCATGGGGTGTGAGAGTGCTGTGTGTGATGGGTGTGAGAGTGCTATGTGTGAGAGTGATGTGTGTGTGTTTGGGGGGTAAAAAATAAAAATAAAATAAAGCAGTTATAATGTCCCCCCCCTCCCTTCTTACCTTTAGCCTGGGAGGGGGGGGGACTGACATTGTGGTATCTGGGAGGGGGGTCCAGTCACTCGCACAGCATCCCTGGTGGTCCAGTGGGTGAGTGAACTCTAGCCTGCGAGGCTAGAGTTCACGCTCGCGAGATCCGGTCGTTGCCATGGCAACGCGCCGGATCTCGCGAGAGGAACCCAACGGAGCTGCAAGATAGAGCTCCGCCGGGTCCTCTCCCTCCCTCCCCAGCCGCAGATCTATTCAAGTGGGCCGGTGAGGGAGATCTTTGATCTCCCTCACCGGCCCTTCATGGCACACAGCGGGCCGGCGCTCGGATAGTGCCGGCCCTACATAGACCGGCAGGGGAGATCCTGGGACCTTCCCCTGTCGGCCTCCGCCCATGGCCACCGCGGCCCACCGGGCATTTGCCCGGTGTGCCCGATGGCCAGTCCGGGCCTGCTATCGTGCAATCTAAAATAAAGAAATAAATAAATATCAATAAAAAAAAAAAACCCTGCAGTGCCATTTAGTAGCCTCCCAAAAAAAATAATATTTGGAAAAGCTCAGACCCCCTTGGTAAAGATGCAGGTTCATTTACTAAAGTGAGAATTCAAAGTGATTTTAAAATTTCAGGCCAGAGTAGACAAACTAAAAGCTTAGGTGACTTAGAAAATTTCCCAGTTCGGCTATTTTGAAACTCACTTTGAATTCTCACATTAGAGATTAATCTTGAGAGGTTGCATCTTGAACGAGAACCTGTCCTAAAGTGGAGTTGTACTACAGCTATACTCTTACTAATGTACAGCCTTCACGGTCCAATTAATTTACCGTAAAACTAGCAACAGGGATAAAACAGATATATTGAAGATATTTTTTTCATTATTGAGAATATGTTTCTTTATATGGGACTATTGCTTTTCGCCAAGTAAAACAACAGATCAAATTCGTATCTTGTAATACCTTTTTTAATGGCCTTACAGAATTTTGTAATGACAAGCTTTTGGGGAGAACCTCCCTTTCTCAAGTCTAAAGCATTTCTGAGCAAAGACGTCACATAGAATTCAAAGTTGAGTTGTGATACAGTGGTTAAAGCGAAGTGAGTGCAGATTATTATTATTTAATTATTTATATAGCGCCAGCAAATTCCGTAGCCCTGTACAATGGATAAGACACAGGTTTGATAGAAAATGGACGTAGAATTACTGAAGGACAACATGGTTTGTATTTCCTATAAGCCATAAATTGTTAAGTGAATAGCCAAACCGTGAATCCACACAAAGTAATAAACAAGAACAAATAAATGCAAAAGAATTCTGCAAATCATGTCCTTGTTTTATTTGAGGTGATGCAATGTAATTTTTATGTTTGTTATATTTATTTGGGGATATATTTATTTTTACCTGCATAACTTTCTGTTGGACCTCATCAAGTTGAGTGCGTTTACTTCTTTGTCTGCATACTTCCTGGTATCTGGTATATTGCTCTCGCAAAGAGTCGAGAAGCTTCATGACCTGAGGTTGTGCCAGAAGTTCATCATCCATTGGAGACCATGAAACCCCTCCCTCAGACCCATTGAACCTGCGTTGCTGTAGTTCAGAGAGCAGCTCGTGTCCTTCAAAAATAAAAAATAAAACAGGGAAAAGAAAAGCACTTCATGAAAGAGTGGGAAAAATGCACTAAATACACTATTCCTGTGATAAAATGACTTATAATATATCATTTCATGAGTGTGTTAACTGGTGAAATAATTAAGCACAAATCAACAAAGAGCCCTTCTCCACACAAAGGAAGAAAAAAAAAACATAAAAAGCCAAATAGATTCTCACTTTAATTTTAGTAAATGCTCACTATTTCTCTGTGGCAGCAACTCTGCATTGTTAAGCATACAGTAACAAATAAAGAACCTAAATGAAAATATTTAATAGTAGTGCTGCAAACATACTTCCTTCTGATATATTTCAACAGCAGATTATTAAACACTAACACTGTAATCTTCTCTACAGAGATTTATTTACGAGGCATAATTAAAGTATACAGCCAGTACCTAGAATGTAATAACAGAACTCAATGCTTAGATGGTTTATGTTCTGCTCTTATCTAACAAACTTAAATACAGACTATTTTTACACTACCACTTGACAGTCATATACCTCTGATATTACATTCAGCACCATGTATTGCCAGATGGGCCGTTTGCTAGAGTAAAAGGCTAGTTGTAAAACCAATCATATAGGATCTCTCTAAGAGTATCTGAGGATTAAAGGGTAATTAACATATCAACCTTTTAGGCAGTTGTCTGTTTAAGACTGCTACAGTCATATTTAAACCGAATGTTTCACATATAAATTATTGATCAAATCACAACATTCTACACTAAACAAATGAAGTAAAATGATATTAAAGGGACACTATAGTCACCAGAACAACTACAGCTTATTGTATTTGTTCTGGTGAGTATAATCATTCCCTTCAGCCTTTTTGCAGTATTTACATTACAACGTAGGGATACCTCCACCGGCCACTCCTCAGATGGCTACTAGAGGTGTTTGGCTTGTGCTTGCTCTGCCCCTGATCTGTCTCCTTGACAGTCTTAGCCAATCCTATGGGGAAGCATTGTTATTGGCTCAGAGAATCACTACTGATGAGGTTATCCAAGCAGGCAGATCAGAGGCAGAGTCAGCAGCTGCAGACTTGAATAAAAGTAAGATTTTAATACATTTAGGGGGCAATGTTGGCTAGGGGGTGTTAGATGATTGATTTAACACTATAAGGTCAGGAATACAAGTTTGTGTTCCTGACCCTTTAGTGTTCCTTTAAAGACAAAGAAACATTACATATTACTGGTTCTTTCTAGACATAATGCTGAATCAATAGCAAGGTGACAAATTGGACACCTGTACCGGTAGCACAGTCCTATAATTACCAAGCCATATCGAAGAAACTGTGAAGAAAGCCCGTGAGTGTAACAGGATGTGACATGCATTTGCTAACTCATCCCATCACACGCTATTGCAATGAGCTTCCACTACAGAAATAAATGTAAGGATGAAAGTCATCTGCTGTTGTACCGAGCATGAGTGGGAACTTCTGTGTTTCTGAGCATATGCTGAGTGTGCATAATGTTGAGTATTACCCAATCACTAGTGCTTCGACAAACCGTGTTACCAGAAGCTGTGTCATGAACAAGAGAGTAAAACGATGCACATATTTTTATACCTTTTCTAGCAAACAAAGCAATCACGCTATATTCATTCCAATATTAACCAGTGATCATGCTTTTAAATCATTTATTTAGGAGTGCCTTGAGGTATTGCTCTAGAGTGAAGATTGATATGTATACAACTTAATTTTACATTTTGTTACCTTATTCTGTGAACAACACTGCACACAGATAACAGGGCCATGAACTAAAATTCCCTCTTAATTGATACTTTATAGCCACCCAACACAGAGCTGCCTTTCATAAAATCAGCCCGTGCCACCCATAAACAGTTTATTGAATCAGGCATGTTATATTGCCATTTTGCATGTTGTTTTTTTTGTGTCTTTAACAAAGAAAAAAAAAGAAAATGATCTCGGGAAAAGATGTTGAGTAGTAAATTGTTCCAATGTAAAGTTTATCACACAGCACGCTTCATCTGGCTACTGGCCTTTGTACCAGACTTATAAACAATTATTTGTTGGCCTGCTGAAAGGACAGCTTTCATTATCTTTCCACATGAACAGCCTGGTGTTTCTTTCACATTAAAAGACATCCTGCACAGAATAGACATCCATACACAGAGCTGCATCTGGCTTTCCCTTACTGCCAAATCCTGGACACTGAAAAGTTCCAAGGCATTCTGTGAACTCTCCCTCTAAGCATCTTAGAACATTTAGAACACAATTCTTTCTAAACATCTTAAATCATTTGAAGCCAATAAAGCAGAGGTCTTACTTCAGCAAATTTGTGAAACAGTCAAAATAATCAAGGCAGAGACAACTATGAAACAGATTTATATAATTAAACATGGCTTTTCTTTAAAAAAAAAAAAAAAAAAAGGTCAGAGGGCTATAACATTTTTTTTTTGTTTGTTTTTTTAAAGTAGAGTTATTGGGTCTATACACTCTACTGCCACTTAAAAGTACACTTTTGTGTTAGGAATACAAAGCTGTATTCCCAACAATATAATATTCGTCTGTCCCCACTACAGCGGTAAAAGGATCACCCGCCCTCCCTTCCCCCCCCCCCCCCCCTTACATTATACCAGCTTACACTTACATTATACCAGCGCCAAGGTCCCTTGGCACTGTCTCCGTTTCCTCCTTTGTCATCATCACGGGGAGCTTCATGCGCATGTGCGGCAATTGCTGCTCATAAATTAGACCTTCCCACATAGAAAGGTCAGCTGATGCTCTCGTCCAAACAGTGACTCCCCATTCACTAAACTGGCTTGGAAAAAGTATGCACCTTTCTCAAGCTAGTTTAGTGAATGGGAAGTCAATGATTGGCCGAAACCATCAGTTGACCGCTCTCATCCAATCAGCCGCGCCCTTGCCCAGTGGCACTCCGTGCTTCCTGAATCTGAAAATTCAGAAGTCAATTGTCTCCTGGGAGGGAATGGACATCACAGCTGGAGGCAACTTTAAATGGTTTACATTGCAGGGCTAAGGGAAGAGGGACACTGCACCCAGACCACATCAAGGACTTAAAGTGGTTTGGGTTCCTACAGTGTCGCTTAAAAGTATTAAAATGACTTAATTATTCACAATATAAAGTAATACCAATTAAAAAAAAATCCTATCCCCCTACTTCTTTATTTTACCCTCCTTAAACACAGTCCTGTTAGTTCTAAATAAATTGTATCAAGACTATGCTAATAACAGTAGTTGTCAGTTTCACGTGAAACCTAATTTAAGTTTTTAAAGTTACATAAATGATTAGACAAATGGTATCATATTCCTGATGAGACAAGGCCAAACATTGTAAATGAAAAGGGGCAATGGAAATGTATTTTTCTTGATGCTGTTTGCCAGACATAAATGACACCGCTTATAATGATGGAATTGTCAAGTCAAGATGGAGTTGTATAGTGGCAGAAAAAAAAGGTATATATTTCTCCATTTCTTTTTCACACCTCTCAAATACATATTTACTGAATATAGGGGGATAAGTAAAACATTATAATACAAATCTTGGGGTGTGACAATTCCTCTTTATTTATAATAAATTATTCTTTCAAATTTAATTCATGGTTGAAGTCTTTTTTTTTTTTTTATCGGGTGAATCTTACAAAATATAATTTTTTACATAACTCACTGTTGGTTTGCTGGATTTAGAATAGGAAGTTAGTATTAATTGGGAAAGTGTGTTCATGCGACTGCTTGAGTCACTGGGAACATGTGAGTAAACCTGCAACACTTTTAGTTTTAACCTATTTAGCACAAACATGTTTTTTTCCTAAAAAAATCGATTGTCACAATAAAGGTTTGAACAGCAATACACAACTGCTTGGGATTGGCTTGTCAATGTATAAAAATTCACATTAGCTGTTCTTATAACATATATATGCATAAAAGTATGTATTTAATAGATCCTGTTTTTAGATCCCTTAATGTACAGATGGCGATATCATCTGTACATTGTTGCTGCAAAAACGCAAGTTGACTGCCACCATCAGCAGGAATATTAGTGGGAGTTATTGTCCTAGGTAGCAGCTGATATTGATAGCAAACCTAATCCTTAACACAAAAACAAAACAAAAAAACCAACATATAGCATAAAATAGATGCAACAAAGAAGTGTTGAGTATTACATGGAAACATGAAAATGCAATCTCAGTGTTCTTAAGACATTCATAAACCACTTGAACATTGGTCTCATTGTATATTGTGATGTCTCCAGAAACCATAATGTGATTCACCATTATTCATCCTCTATATACATTTTAAGGATACACAATTTAAAGGCAATAATATACGGTATGTGTCTTTTAATTTTATTTTTTGTTTATTTTAAAGATTTAAATGTTATATTATGAAAATGTAGTTGCTTTACAAGTCAGAAGACGTTCTTACCAGTTTGTAGAACAGTTTCTGGGTCAACAGAGGGTAGATAATTGAAATCCATGCTCCTTAAAAATAAATAAATTCACAAATTAATAAGACCATATGATAAGCATTGAGTTTTTAAATGAGGTCATTTTCAGGGGATATCTTGATCAATTTTTGCTAATCTTCATATGCCACAACGTTGGTTTCTCTTATTAAATCAAGTTAACCCTTTCTATACTGTAAAATTTGGGAGTTCTTGTTTAACCCCTTAAGGACCAAACTTCTGGAATAAAAGGGAATCATGACATGTCACACATGTCATGTGTCCTTAAGGGGTTAACAATGTGAATACTGTGGGATTTAACCGATTACGCCCTTTTTCTTTTACTTGGGTCTGAATATATTCATTTTTGTCAATTATATGTAGTTGATTCATTTGATTGGAGCCCTTTTTTGTTAATTATGCACCATACTTATAGGTCATGGTTGTAAAACTGTGGTAGCTTGACAAAGACCCTGCTGGGTCGAAACATTGCTGTTTTGCTCTATATAAAACTGCGATTTTGGCTTTTATCCTTAAGTGCCTGCGTCAATATATATTTTTAATATAAATTATAGTGACAGCTGTAACATGAAACAACAAAACATCTCGACTATAAACATACCAGAAACATAAATCCATTATTTTAACTGTCACTAGTAGGAATAAAAATTAATTTTAGTTCATATCTTTCACATACATGACTACCATACAAACAGGTATTCAGTGAACACAGTTTTCGAGGTGATACTGCTTGGTGTTGACAGCTAATTAATGACAATGTAATAAGGAAGGCAAACATAGATTCCAAGAGAACCGTTACAATGTATATTTGTAAAGATGTAACAAGGTTTTGGTTGTTAGGTACTCTGTGTTTTTTTTTTAAATATACTTGACATAATGTTATTAGACTATTTCCAAAGTTATCCACTGTGATCATTGATGGGAGAATAACACGTTAATGAAACCTGTAATCAGAATGTATGTATCACAAGTATTTACAAAATCCTTCTGGACCTTCTGAAAGGAATCAAAGCTCAACAGAAGCTAGCAGAGAATTCTGTAAATTGTTGCACAGTGACCCGGCAATACCAGGAGAGATCACAACCCGTTTTATATGGTAAAGAAGGGAAAAGGAAAAACATACTACATAAAACTACATAGATTCAAGTCCAAACAGGGGAGGAGAAAACCATCTGATACACAAACAAAAAAAGCAACAAGCAGACTTACATAAAAAGTGTATTTTTTTTAAATACAAAAGTTTTAAAAGAACTTCTAGTTTACTGATGTAGGCTGATGATAAAAAAATAGAAAGGAAAAGAAAAGTAAGGAACAGACTAGAGAATAAGCATGTACGAAAGTGTGCTTGAGCTCAAAAAATTTAAATAGTTTTTGTTTTAAGATATATAATAATACATAAGTCATATAGACAAACTACCAATGTAAATATATAAATATATAATAATACATCAATGAGTTACATAGTTACATAGCTGAAAAGAGACTTACGTCGATCAAGTTCAGCCTTCCTCACATTTTTTGCTGTTGTTTCAAAAGAATGGAAAAAAAAAAAAACCTAGTCTGTATCGCTTCCAATTTTGCAACAAACTAGGAAAAAATTCCTTTTTGACCCCAAAATAGCAGTCAGATGTCTCCTTGAATCAAGCAACTATTACCCCACTAATTAGAAATTATATCGCTGTATGTTATGTTTTTGCAAGTATTTATCCAATTGCTGTTTAAACCACCTCTTCAGGCAGAGAATTCCATATCCTTATTGCTCTTACTGTACACATTTCCCTAACATAATATCATTGCTCATTTCCCAGAGCCCTTCCTCTTAGTTATCATGAACAAAAGTGCCTTCTCTAAAGAGAGCAACTTTCGATTATTGGTTTAACACTTCTGCAGGTAAGTAACTTGATGGGAAGTGGTCATGTACCCTTCAGGTCAAAACAATCTCAGACTTACACTTATACGTTTTAGTGCACGTCTTACTTTCCTGGTTTTAAAAATATACTACACTATTAATTTATCTTTGTCATCTGTTTTGAAAGTCATCTATTTTGTCGTTTAATATCACTGCACTAAAGGACATTAAAGGTGCCACTGCCACCTCCTCCTCAAGCATTTTATCATGGCTGGAGAGGCGAGACCCTGGCTGGGTTATGTTGCCACCAGCCTCATCCTGTGAGCATACACTCTTCATAATTTGATCAGCTGTATTATTTACATAAATAACATAATTGTTATTGATAGATACTACAAGTTCTTATATTTAATTAAGACTAGTTAATGGTCCAGAATACCTTTTTAGAGATGGCGACTCCTCCAAACTAATTCACAATATGTTACAGTTGTTAGGATATCCAATTTGTGATACAAATCTATTGGCCATTTGGAAATTTATTAAAAATACTTTTTTTTTTTTTTTAATCATGTTTTCAATACTTGAGGATTTTTGGTATGGTTATATGACATGATGCATATTGATGTACCATCTTATCCATAAAAGAACAAATATAGGAACTCGTGTAATTGCAAACTGGGATGGAAGACAGACAGACATATAAACTACTTTTTAAAAATCCTTCCAAACCCAATCGGTGTTTTTCTTTGTACCTTGCCATATAGCATGCCAAACATAACACATATGACTTTTTGTTTATTTATATAATGCTATTGAAAACACAACTAGTTTTGACAAGCAGATCAACCATAGCTACTCTGCAATGGTGGAGGTTAAAATTATGTTTTTGTTTGTACACACAGTCCAACCTTTTCAGACTTTGGTTCAATAGATGTGTAAATATAATGGCGTGGCTCCCCGTCAGTTTTAGGAGAATGGCTGAATGCACAGATGCAGACAGGAGAATTGAAATTGTACGGCTTAAAAAGACCAAGTTGGGTACAATCAGTTAATTTCACAAACCTCTCCTTTTCATTCTGGTTTCCCTTATCACTTCCATTGTTGATAACAGCTAACTCATCCAGCAATGATGTAGACTCTTTTGTGAACTTTTCAAATACCTAGGATGCAAAAACATGATTATTTCACACAAAGAGTGAGAATTGTGTTAGACGGCACAGGGTGAATGCCAATTCGAAGATGTTCCAGGTAAATAATTGCATGCGCTAGATGAAAAATGTCTATATTTTAAAAATGATATTTCTTATTAACAATTGTCTGAATTGTGTGAATGTTCATGAATAGAAACAGTCTGGAAAAAAAAAATGCATTTACAGAGCAACAAATAACGAAAAACCCAAATCAATAAATGATGTAGGTTTTTATACAGGGGCTTAAAATAAAAGTCCTGTGCTTCTAGACACTCACCAACCATAACAATCTCAACAGAGGTGAATTTTTACTCTCCATAGAAAAATGTACATACAATTATAAATAAATAGAAATAGTATTTATTGGTAGGACAAAAGTACAGGACCACTGCACTCAGACCACTTCATTGACATGAAGTGGTCTGGGTGACTTTATTAGTCTTGACCACAGCTTGGACGTAAAAAGCAAGCATGACGTAAAATTTCCGTCACGTGTCCTTAAGGCGTTCAACTTTCAAATAGCAGTTGATACAAATAACATTAGTTCATTTTACTTACAAGCCTTTTATTCAGCCAATCCATGTGATCGTAAGTGAGGCTCCCACCAAACTCTTCTGTTAGTTGACATGGTTCTATGTATCTTGTCAATTTGTTGCCAGAAACCAATATAACCTACAGAACATAAAAAAGAACACATCATAAGGTTAATCAACACATATCAAAATATTACATTTTAGGCATTAAATTACATACTTCTCCTGGATGCTTTGCACTGACCTGTAGCAAGATTGCAAACCATTAGTCACATAATAGAGAATAACAGACAGTTAGGGATATCATGAGACAGAACACACTATTATGTACTGGAGTGGCCAGATGTCGGAGAATTTCTTTACACTAAGAAGTCTCGTTATGGTAAAGTCATGCACAATACAGATAAGCCTGGTTAATGGTGATGGTGTTTTTGGCCTTTCAAAAGTTGAATGGTGCAACGGGACTAGGTCTCCTGGATAAAAATAATCTTGGATCATTGATATGAGCAATAACAATATTGTTAAAGTCGTGGTCTCAACTTTGACACATTCAAAAGTTAGAATTGCTGGGAATGCAATGCAAATGCAAAGTGCATTTCAATTTGAGGCCAAAAAAGCCAAACTGGAAAAAAATCTTCACGTCAGCGGAGAAGCGGTTCTCTGAGATCTCAATAAAAATTACTTGGCGAATAATCAAATCTTCTGAAAAATATACTCTACCAGGGACGCAGTTAATTATTAAAAAGCAACACCAATCATGACCACATTAAATATATTGTACATCATAAAGAGCAAAATACATTCTTTTATACATGGCACAAAGAAAGAGCAAAACAGATTATCTTATACAAAGACTATCGGGTTTGTACATGTTTTTACGGTCATCTAATAATACAAGAATGCCTTGATAAAAATGTACAACATCCACAAGACGTCTGATTCTTAATAAACACGCTTACACAAATGTAATAACTTTGACCCTTTTGTATCTTTTCAATGTATATATTTATATTTCCGAGTCACACTTTGCATTTATTCAGATGTCCCTTCTTCTCTTGATTTCTAAAAATGTGGAATGTTATAACAAAAGGGAAAAAAAATACTTACTAAGGAAAACATATTAAACGTATGCACATTTGTAATTCTGCAGGGAAAACTAAGAACACCACAAGCTAGGATTAATAATGCAAAATGATAAAAAAAAAAGAAAAAAAATGTTCATAAATCAAGGTTACATCAGGTCTCTTATTGAAACAATAATAAACGATAAGCCTATTGCATGCTATCTTGTCTCATTAGAATTGGCAGTTTGATTAAAAAACATCAGTATTTTGAAACCTCGAGAGAACAATGTTCTGTAATTAACTATGATGGTAGCAAATGTGCAAAACAAGGTTCTAGCAGTACGGAATGCAAAGTCCATATTTTTGTTCTAAAAGAACACAGTTACAAAATAAGAACTAAATAAACAACCAATGTTCATCAATGTGTAGAAGAGAGCATCATGAGACTGACTAACATTAAAACAGAAAAATTAGGTTGAACCACTCAAATAAAGACCCCGCTTTAGATTTCAGTTAAGGTAACCTGGGCCTTATGTAGCTGTGCCGATGTGTGTTTAATACCAACACTTGAAAAGTGTGCTGCTACCAGCCTATATAAGCTTCACCAGTGAATATGACAAAATGTGACATTACTGATAACTGGTCCTAGAGTAAACTCTACGCCGATGACATTGCGGATACTGCAATTGGCACTGTGCCTAGTGTTGCACTCCCCAATGCAATGTGTGCAATGTGGCAACACACGACTGGATTGCAATCAGCCGCAGGTGACCTTGATCTTAACACTAACAAAGTATAACATTTAGTTTATTTAATCACAGGGGATTGCACGAGGACACCATATATCCTTATATATTACAACTCGAACCCCTGTAATTATATAAACATAATGTTATACTTTGTTGGTGTTTAGATCAAGGTCTCCTGCAGGTGACTTCAATCCAGTCGTGCATTCCAACGTTGCACACATTGCATTGGGGAGTGCAACACTAGGCACAGTGCCAATTAAAGCATAATACTCTATATCTGAAACTAAACTTGGCACCCATACATTTAGCCAATAAATTTACAGGCGCAGCGCAGTTGAACAAATTCTGGAAAATTCTTGAGGTGTCGAAAAAGTTAAAACAAATCTCCATTTAGGGAAAAGTCTGTGGACTTTATAAAGTAGAAAATTAATGTCACATAAAACCCAATTGATAAAAAAAAATAAAAAAAATCTTGCTTGGCAAGAAAAGTAACACTGTAACCTCAAATAATACAGTTCTACAAAAATATATCATCTTTCTTATTCTTTACATGACACTAACCAACCATTCTTCCTAAAAACCCATTCTTCCTTCATTTCCAGACACATATTTTTTCGTGAGTTTTACTCTCATCTATCCTATATAAGCTATCCCTGCCTTTATGTTTTCCTTTTTTTAATTACCAATTTTTTTTAATTTTTTTTTTTACACAAAAGGCTCTACCGTCTACCCAATCCTTAAAAGCACACTAAAAATCACTTAGATCTCCTCATATTAATGAAGAGGAATTTGTGTTGTGGGCCTGTCCTTTTAAAGGTGCACTCCAGAACCTTAAAGCCATTTAGCTTGCTGAAAATCTGTGTGTGTGAAGAGTTTGTCCTCTTTTTTCCATTTTGCAAAAAGTGCAGATTTCAATGGAAATTTATACTTTTATGAAATGCCCCCTGTGGCATTCAAGCAGACAACAGGTCCTATTACTTCCTGGTTTGGTTAGCTCAGTGGAGCTAAACTCAAGAGGCAGCCATTGCCCAGGGCACCTGCCTTGCTAAGACTTCTCATTAAGCTGAATTGGGAAGCCTGTGACTGGGCAGCCAGAGAGTCTGGGTGAGATTACAAACGGAGAGCTGGCAAAGGCAGCAGACAAGAGAAATGCATGTTTTGCAAGCGATTTTCCGAAAAAAAAGGCATAGCTAAATACATGGATGTTGCCATTGCGGTATATTACTAAACAGTGATTTTAATTTATTTTTCTATTTAGGCAGTGGAGTGTCCCTTTAACCTTGCAATGTAAAACATTGCAGCTTTTTAGAAACATCAATGTTTGCATTGTAGGCCTAAATTCACCCCCAGTATGTTTCTTACAGGCAGCCACTAGAGGTGCTTCCGCGGGACTGACCAAGTAAAACTCGGTTACGTGACATGGAAGTTCTAAGTGTTCCTCTTAGACAGTGGTTCCCCCTAACAGTCCAGGATTTAGGGATTATCCAGTTGTGTCTAAGGTGTTTTTAAAAAAACAAAACAAAACAAAAAAAAAAACACTTTACATACAACAGGGTAATCCCTAAATCCTGCACTGTTAGGGGGTACATGAAGACTGGGTTGGGAACCACTGTTCTGAGAGACAAACTGCAAGCTTCTTCTAAACCCAGTTATAGTATCTTGTATTTTCTGTTCAGATGTTGTAAAAATTCAAACTGATACTGGCTTATGAAATCATGAAGAAGTTTAAAAAAAAAAGAAAAAGAAAAAAAGAGAAAAATTGAAAAGAAATAACAATACTCTTTAGTCAAACTATGTCCCAAGGCATCTTAGCTGTAGAAACATATTTCTCTAATCTGCTACAGATGCTGTCCAGATTAGAAAATCACATAATATTAAAAAAAATACCATGTCTATTCTTATGAAACTTCACTAAAAAAAAACAAATGAAGAGAAAAAAAATTACAGGTTTTACTAGCAATACTAGCATCACTTCACGGTTTTCTGTCACATTTCATTTCAATTTAGAGTCAAAAGAGTTATTTCCACTGACTTAGAATAACAAAGTCAGACATTGTTCTATTTCTACAGGCTGGAACATTGCATGGGATATCAGCAGCCAGCATTGCTATAGAACTGCACATCAAGATATTTATGAAAATATAGCTTGAAGTTACTTCCGTTCATGATTCTGTCAAGGAATTCTGCGCCACACAACCCATGCAAAAAATGTTAGTAAAAGGTGACGCATTAGTAAATATAATTAAAATATGTTGAAATAATTTTGTAATGACATTCATAGCAGCAGTGCATGAATATTAAATCATAACAGACGCTGGCTGTGAGCCATGACATTTTATTAAAGGAAAAATATTGGATATGTCTGGAGAGAATTCTATATACACACACAAAATATCATCTAAATTCAAATTATTTTCATATTTTCACTTGATTCATTGTTTTTGTCAGATCTCTGGCATTTATCCAAAAAAAAAAAAAAAAAACAACAAACAAACAAACATATTTACATGCTCTATAAAATCAGATATAAATTAATACAAAATCATGATTCAAAGAATTGGCCAGAAAAACATCATGATTATTTCAAGAAGCTACAAAATTAAACAGTACTGATAAAGATTGAGGAGTATGTCAGTAATATTAAGGGGTACCTCTGATCAATTTCTAGGACATATCCAAAAAATGATCTGTGATTGTACAAAACGATGCAACGCATTCAGCACCATAAGAACATAGTGTGATATTGGTAAATGACAACAAAAAGCGTTTAGTTTATAGCAAGATAATAAATTACAATATGTATTTTAAGAAAGATTTTTTATTTAGACTTTTAAAATATGCAGGATAAATAGAGTGAAATGGAAAAGCAGATGGTATACAGTTATTCTTTGATTTGCTCTGCACTATAATCACTAGTCTGCTACTGCCAGGAGTCTCAGCGACACCTGCAGTACGGACCCTAAAGTGAAAGTTTTCCTTCCTCATAATATATATATATATAATTTTTTGGTCTCTATTGATACTTAACTTGTTTGATGAGAGTGTCAGCCGATTCGCTCAGTCTAATTGAATTCCATCCCAATTCAGAATGATGAAAGTTGCTTAGATCAGTGCACACAGCCTATCAATCCACTAGGCAGTAAAAGTCATGTTCATAGACATAGCATTACAGATAATAAATACATAGTGAGGCAAAATAAAGTGCAAATAGTTTCAGTGAAAAACTAAGCACTAATAAATACAATGGCCAACAATTAAGTGGCTCTGTCACCAAATTATTCCCTGGTACCCAGCATAGGGATCCCTCTCTCGAGCCCTCTTTACCAATCTAACAACAAGTTTTAATGATCCATGGACAACTTACCTTTCTTAACATTGTTCTAGTCCCGCCAGGTCTTCATTCTTGGCACTGCCATTATGCATTCCTAAGAAGGCAGACGCCGGAAACACCATCTTATTCCCTTTCTAGGGCATGATTGTGAAATCACATGCATTCTCAGTATACCGATGGAACTGGGTTCACTCTGGTCTTCGGTAAATAGTCAACATAGATAGATGATCCATGATGCACCACTCCCGAAAGTGACACAACACTGGAATGAGATCAGTAAAGAACGAGACAGCCAATGCCAAAGGCCGTGGAGCTTGACTTTTCCACCTTTTGACAACATTTGTCCACTAGCAGACTACACATCAGGAAAATACTTTTCATTACGTAGATTTTAAAAATAAACATGATTTTAAAAAAATGAAAAGAAAAAACAAACCTCAAAACAATGGGACAGCCCACAGCAGGGATTTTTGGACATGTTAAAAGAGAAAAAAAAAAGTGACAAAACTACTTGAATCAAGAGGAAATTAGAACTATTAGACTAAGAAAAATGTAGATTTGTTTCTATAATTTTTTTTGTAAACAATTTTCATGAAAAAAAAGAAAAAATGTAAATTCATATATGTTAAGTTAAAGTGAAAAATGGAAAATAGACTAAATGTTAAGCCATTTATAATCATATGAAACTAATTCATGGTGATTAATGAATATATATCTTTTTGAAATGTAATATCCTGCCTTTCAACTCCCTCAAGCTTGGCACTGGTCTTTGAAAGGCAAGAAGTTAATTTGCATAAAAGCCTACTGAAACATGAAAAAAACTGTCTCTGGGGACTTGTAACTAATAACAGTAATACTTAATCCATTTACCGTTAACACAATCTGTACTAAAGTATTGATCACCTCTATGAAACATGGTAAAAACAAAGGTGGTGTGGCTAGTCTACAAGCATGAGGGTTTTTTAGACATTAAACCCAACTGCTAAAAAGCAAGAAAGAAAATAAAATGCGAAGGCAAATGGCACACATGGGGATCTGAAGTTACATTTCTTAAATTTTCTTTTTAGTAGTTTGCCTTAAAATTACAGCTCTGAACCCCTGCCAAGAGAGTCACGTTTTTGCTTATTTTTACCCCGATACAAATCTCCCCTTGGACTAGTTATAAGCAGAAAATTAACTCTGGACAAATTCACTTTTCCTTAAGTCACACATGATTGCAAGGTCTGCATCACGTTCAGCACTGTGCTTAATTTATAGGTATTGTATATTTATTCATCAAGAAAGGAACCATCATTCGATGCTCAGTGTACCCAAGAAAACCCAAACACAAAAGGATCACTGCTTGGCAAATCCAATAGAGAGAGAACACTCTCCCACATTAATTACTGTACAAAGTTTTAGCGAGCAACAGAAGACCGTTCTCATCACGGCATGCATGAACCCCCGTAGAGTGTACTTTCCCATTACATTTGGAAGCTTTTCCTAAAAACGATATTTACAAAATTCACAGGTCACACGGCACATATTTCAAAAGGAGGAAAGTATACAATGAACATTAAATGCGCATTTTAAAAGCAAAAATATTTATTTTTTTCTAAGATATAATTATAAAGAACTACATCAATATGTGATCTAAATTACATTTCTAGAGAGGTCTCTTTTCCCAACCTGCTGTTGTATATGAAATGTAGACAAACTGTATCTGGAAACATTACCGAGTTATTGATCAGAAGTCGTTAACATTCCGCATTTATCCAATTATAATTGAATCGTAATATGGGAGCAGTAAGAGGTAAAGGAATGCAAGAATAAGGCAACTTGCAAGAGATATTGCTTTCAAAAAGGGAAAGTAGATTTACAGCTTTAAGAGTATCTGCAAATAAAATATACAAAGATCCTGAACGATGCCTAAATGCATAAAAGAAGAACGTTGGCCGATTCAATTAACTGATCACAGCAAATACCAGTAAACCTATAAGGAACCCATGTTAATTATTTTTATTTATCAGACATCAATTAATACATTAATTGGGTCCAGGGCAACTAGATGAAAAGGCGGTGGGTAGAGCACTGGCAATTTTATTAAAATATGTTTCTCTATTAAAGAAGGATATCAAATGCATAAATTCCGCACACGTGCATGCTAGCACAGAATTTTCTGCAGCAATAGCTTACACAAGCATATACTGCGCACACAGCACTGCGACCGTTAATTAAGTTACATATTTAGTTCCGCGTTCGCCAGCAAGGTATACAAGTTAAAAAGTACCAACGAGAATATTTTTTCTTTAAATAAAATTAGCCAAGTTTAGTTGTGCTGAACACAGCCAAGTGACAGTTCGTCTTTAAATACAATGAAAACCCTCTCATAGTTTAGTCTTCAGTCTGTTTAACCAGGAAGTAGATCAATGTTTCTCATTACAAAATGGTGCTAAAACTTGATCGATAAATGTAGATAACAGACACAAGCATACCTACATATACAGAGACTTCATTTCCTTTAAGGCATAAAAGCAATAAAAACACTAAACCTACTTTACTTCTTTGAGTCTGTGCATTATGTCATTTGACAACAATTTCATTTCTAAAGTCTACAATGATTGGAAGAGAAATTTCCTTTGCGAGTATTTCTTTCCCAATGTAGATTATTAATCTTTTAAATCTTTTCCGCAGAGCTATATTTCAGTCTTTGTGTCTGGTAAAAACTTACTGGTTACTCCTGTAACTATTTTTTTAATTTTTCTTTTCTTTTTTTTTTTTTTTTTTAAAGTACTCTTCCAGAGATAAATGGACCCTAAACATAATAAGGATGACACATCTTGCCAATATTAATCAATTATTATTTACTATTGCAGGCTAAAGAATACACTTGAAGGGTCATTAATGTACTCTAAAAGCGCTAAATTCTGCTTGGTTCTAGAGAATATGAGGCAGCATAGATGTGTTGACAACCCTGTTTTAAAGGGACACTGCCCAAATACAAAATCTAATAACATTCCTGCAGGGGCGTATTTGCCGCGAGGCAAACAAGGCATTTGCCTTGGGCGGCATTTTCTAGGGGGCGTCAAAAAAAGCCGCCCCCAAACGCCCAGGGCAAATGCCTTGTTAGCCTTGTGGCTAACAGACATCCTGGGCTGGTGGCTGCTGGGCTGGTTGCTGGGCGGGTTGCTGGGCGGGCGGGCGGCTGGCGAGGGAGCACTTCCTCTGAGCTGTCTGCTCAGCTCCCTCGCGCGCCTTAGAGTGAGGCTGGGAGCCGGAATATGACGTCATATTCCGGCTCCGCCTCCCAGCCTCACTCTGCGGCGCGCGAGGGAGCTGAGCAGACAGCTCAGAGGAAGTGCTCCCTCGCCAGCCGCCCAGCAACCAGCCCAGCAGCCCGACCGGCAGCCCCACTAGACCCCAGGGAGAGGGAGAACCCCCCCAGCATTCCCAAAGGTAAGGAGGCTGGGGGGGTAAATTAAAAAAAAAAAGAGTTAATGTGAGTGAGTGTGTCTGTTAGTGTGTGTCTGTTAGTGAGTGTGTCTGTTAGTGAGTGTGTCTGTTAGTGAGTGTGTGTGAGTGTGTCTGACTGTGTGTGTCTGTTAGTGTGTGTGAGTGTGTCTGTTAGTGAGTGTGTCTGTTAGTGTGTGTGTGTGTGTCTGTTAGTGAGTGTGAGAGTGTGTGTGAGTGTGTCTGACTGTGTGTGTCTGTTAGTGTGTGTGAGTGTGTCTGTTAGTGAGTGTGAGTGTGTCTGTTTGTCTGTTAGAGTGTGTGTGTGTGAGAGTGTGTCTGTTAGAGTGTGTGTGTGTGTCTGACTGTGTGTGTCTGTTAGTGTGTGTATGTCAGTGTGTGTGAGTGTGTCTGTTAGTGAGTGTGTGAGTGTGGCTGTTAGCAGCTAACAGACACACTCACACACTCACTAACAGACACACTCACACACTCACTAACAGACACTCACACACACTGACATACACACACTGACATACACTCACTAACAGACACACTCACTAACAGACACACTCACTAACAGACACACTCATACACTCACACACACACACTGACAGATACGCATCCATTAGCTAACAGTTAGCTAATGGATGCGTATCTGTCAGTGTGTGTGTATTTAGAAGGCGGGGGAAGGGTTGGGTGGGGGTGGCGGGGGGGGGGTGGGGGTGAGGGGGGCGCCTGAGTTTTGTCCTGCCTAGGGCAGCACAAAACCAGGATACACCACTGCATTCCTGTATAGTAGATATATGTCAATGAAAACTTGTATGCATTTAATTATTGTTTTTTTTTCATTAGGTGTATATTGGTAAAACATCTTGTACAACCTGCCCATATTTTCTGTGGCTGTCCAATGACAGAGTTCAAAATACAGCTCAATAAGAAGTCTTTGCAAAGCAGGTGCTCTGGGCAATTGCCTGTGTGACAGAACGCTGGCACTCCAACTGAGTACCTCCACCAATCAATGCTCCTAGTGCTCGCTGAGAACTCCAAGCACTCCAACCGACACCATCAGCACTGCAGATCCCACTTCCAGCGATACAGCTGCGCCAGGGTCTCGCCGTCTCCACCCACCCTGGATCCATGATCAGGATCCAGCTCCCAGTGGGTGACCCTCTCCTAAATTCATTGAGCGTAGCAGGAACAAATCAAGCTATTGCAAGAGCTTACTCTGGGGAGTTAGTGATTATAGAAATCCCCAGAGTGTAGGTATCCCTTCCCCCAAACATGAGCCAAGGCTTCAAGAAAGGTTCAAGATGATCTGATTTTAATGACCACACACTGGCTTTTATGCAAGTCCCCATGCAAGTCCCCATCCCACAGGGTGGAACACAGTACAACCAATCACAGACAATACAAACAAAACACTCCTACAGTGACATCACAATCCCTCCTTTCTATCCTGGAGATAATTGGGAAGTTATCAAATTATCGCCCAGGACAGAGGCAAGACTCCATTAACCACATGGTTACAAAAAGACATACAATTACACAATGCTACAATTACTACATAAAACATATACATGCAACATATCCCCAGATAGCTTAGATCTGAGTGCACATTATTATTGAATGGCGCTCAGATCACATACATACAATTCAATTGCCATGGAGCCAAAGTCTTTTCCATAGTCTTTCGTTAAACGAATAGGCTCCATGGCATAGCTATCTGGGGTAGCACTACTCACATACTGAAAGTCCCGAACACCCCGGCAGAAATACCCAAATAAACCTCAGGGTAAAAATACAGCTATCAGCACAGGGGCCATAGTCGGAAGGCAGGAGGCTAGCCAGTAGTCCCCTCCAGGCACAAGTGGCAAAGGGCACTTCGTCACAGCCTGCATCTTGGGTTTATCTCCACTGAACTAACCAAACCAGGAAGTAATAGGACCAAATGTTTGATTGACAGCCAAAGGGGTTAAACAAGGTTAATTTATAAAATTCCAAATTTTGTTTTTTAAATCTACACTTTTTGTAAAATGTAAAAGAGAGGACACACTCTTCACACATAAAGCACTTCAGCAAGCTAAAGTATGTTAGGTGTCTCTTTAAAGCGGTTCTGTCACTTCTGAGTATTTCATAGAGATATAAATCTTTATGAAATACTCATACTGACTGCCTTCCAATGCAAAAAAGATTTCCATAAGGCAAAGTAGGTTGCTCCACATTTGTATTTTGTCCAATCCGAGCAATAGTCACCAGTGACAGCTGTAGGATGCAGGCATCATTTTGCTTATCACAAGACGTGATCTAAGAAAGCTCCCCTATTGTCGCGTGTTTCTCAAAAGACTTCAGTATTGCACTCACGTGCATGAGTTGATGAAGCTCCAGGAGCAGAAGAGGGTCCCATGGAAGAAGATGACTATTGCAGCGAAAGTCCATTCCAGGTAAGTATACCTAACTTTCACTTCACCCCGTAGCCAACAGACCCTAAGTGGAGAAGTCCCCTTTTGAGAGCTATGCAAAGACCACTGAAGGTGGCAGATTTGCATTAAGCTATAAAACATGTGGGAAAATTGGCTAGTACCATGTACAGGTCAAATGATTAATGTGAAATGGACAAAATCCAATTAAATCTTGTGATCAATATCTGCAGAATAGTATAGATGAAAGCAGACATTTAAACTTCCTATTCCTAATAAGCCATTCAATCTTCTCCACTAATCCTACTACAGTGTTTTTCCTTTCCGTCTGATAGAATGAGGTTGGAGATAATGAGTTATCACTATATTTAAGTGCGGTTGCGTAGGAAGCAGGAAGGTGAAATGCCAGTCTGCAGACATCTTAAATAAAAATCAATATACTTAAGGGAAAACGAGACCATGCTAACCGTAAAATGCCTTAAGTCCACATATAAAGAATAAAGAAAAGGGGGGGAATGCAGAACAGCAGCACCTTACATTCTTACCAATGAGAAACTGATGAGCCAAACTATTATAACAACATTTTAATTTTCTCCTTTTTTTTTTTTTTAAAGAACAAATTACTGCCATCAGTAAATCCAAGATGATGTAATACAGACATTTTACAAAGATTTTAATGTGGCAGACCGCCGTCACTAAGCACCATGCCCACTGCTCATTCATGTGTTTTCCCCTGTGTATTGTATGTTTCCCAATGTACTCTGTGTAAAATACCCTTTTGACCATTTCGGAAGTGCCCGTGCGAACGGAACCCGTACAGCAACGCTGTAGAACTGATTTCGAGGATGTAGCCCCAGACTTTATACGATCCGATAGACCCCCTATTTACAGGGATCCTAACTTGGACCCGGGGCTATCCAGGGATGTATGTTTCATGTGTGTACCCTATTCCCTTCCAGGAGCACGGAGCCCCTAAGTGTTCCCCCATATATGTAATATGTTTTACTGTTTGTAATATGTTTTAATGTATGTAGCTGTGTCCTGTTGGTATATCCCAGAGCAGAAGATGGCTATATGTAACCCATCCCCCTTCCCCTGCCTGGGACAAAGGAAAGTGTATTGAAAGAGTGGAGACCTCCTGCAGGGGTCGGTGCATAAAAGCTGTGTGTGCCAATAAAGGATTGTCAGTGTTTTTACCTCCAGAACTCTGTGGTGTCTAGTTACTGGGGGGGGGGATTTAGGAAGGAAATTTAACTCTTATCAATCCGTAGAAATCAAGGATCAGGAAGTGACTTTCATAGTCACTTTAAAGGGACACTATAGTCACCTGAACAACTTTAGCTTAATGAAGCAGTTTTGGTGTATAGAACATGCCCCTGCAGCCTCAGTGCTCAATCCTCTGCCATTTATGAGTTAAATCCCTTTGTTTATGAACCCTAGTCACACCTCCCTGCATGTAACTTGCACAGCCTTCCATAAACACTTCCTGTAAAGAGAGCCCTATTTAGGCTTTCTTTATTGCAAGTTCTGTTTAATTCAGATTTTCGAATCCCCTGCTATGTTAATAGCTTGCTAGACCCTGCAAGAGCCTCCTGTATGTGATTAAAGTTCAATTTAGACATTGAGATACAATTATTTAACGTAAATTACATCTGTTTGAAAGTGAAACCAGTTTTTTTTTTCATGCAGGCTCTGTCAATCATAGCCAGGGGAGGTGTGGCTAGGGCTGCATAAACAGAAACAAAGTGATTTAACTCCTAAATGACAGTGAAATTGCAGGGGAATGATCTATACACTAAAAACTGCTTTATTTAGCTAAAGTAATTTAGGTGACTATAGTGTTCCTTTAAAGTAAATGAAGTGGTCTGGGTGCCATGTCCCGGGCTTTTTATCCCACAACCAAATATATTGCAGTTTTGCAGAAATTGGCATTGTTTTCATTACCAGGTTAACATGCCTCTAATGGCGGTCAGGAAGACAGTCGCCAGAGGCACTGCCGCAGCTATAACAGAGTTAAACTCTGTTACAGATCAAATGACTTTCCTAGAAAGCATCTGATTGGCTTTCTGTTTTCCCATAGCACTAGATTCCCAATGCTTTGTTATGGAGAAGCATTGGATTGAATGAGATCACCTATCTTGATAATCTCAGCCAGGGACGCAGAGTGGCAGCTAGATCAGTCTGCAGCAGAATGTAAGATAAGTAAAACTCATCTTTTAAACCCATGCAAGGGGGAGTGGAAACTGACATTGGTAGGGGAACACTAGAGTATTAGGAATACTTGTTTGTATTGCTAACGTTAAAGTGTTCCTTTAAGGAGGAACTGTCCATTCACAATCAAACTAATTAAAGGTTAGATTCGATATTGAACAGTTAAAATTCTTTACATTCTTTACATCAAACTCTGCAGTTATCAGTTATGTAAGAAAAAAAATATTGCAACATTCATGAGAAAAGTGATACGGTGTATGGATGCGACGCGATACGGTGTATGAATGCGACGCGATACGGTGTATGAATGCGACGCGATACGGTGTATGAATGCGACCCGATACGGTGTATGAATGCGACCCGATACGGTGTATGAATGCGACCCGATACGGTGTATGAATGCGACCCGATACGGTGTATGAATGCGACCCGATACGGTGTATGAATGCGACCCGATACGGTGTATGAATGCGACCCGATACGGTGTATGAATGCGACCCGATACGGTGTATGAATGCGACCCGATACGGTGTATGAATGCGACCCGATACGGTGTATGAATGCGACGCGATACGGTGTATGAATGCGACGCGATACGGTGTATGAATGCGACGCGATACGGTGTATGAATGCGACCCGATACGGTGTATGAATGCGACCCGATACGGTGTATGAATGCGACCCGATACGGTGTATGAATGCGACCCGATACGGTGTATGAATGCGACCCGATACGGTGTATGAATGCGACCCGATACGGTGTATGAATGCGACCCGATACGGTGTATGAATGCGACCCGATACGGTGTATGAATGCGACCCGATACGGTGTATGAATGCGACCCGATACGGTGTATGAATGCGACCCGATACGGTGTATGAATGCGACCCGATACGGTGTATGAATGCGACCCGATACGGTGTATGAATGCGACCCGATACGGTGTATGAATGCGACCCGATACGGTGTATGAATGCGACCCGATACGGTGTATGAATGCGACCCGATACGGTGTATGAATGCGACCCGATACGGTGTATGAATGCAACGCGATACAGTGTAGGAGTGTCATGGAACACATTACATGAGTAAATAAAATAAACTGCAAATGAATGGTACCAAACAATACCGTTTCTTGTGTATAGACCATGGCCCTGCAGATTCACTGCTCAATTCTCTGTATATGCACTCCAAGCCACACCTGCCCTGGCTGTGACTAACACAGTCTGCATGGAAAAACATGGTTTGATTTTCATTCAGATGTTAACACTTTAGAAATTTTTATCTCCTAAACTTAAACTTTAATCACACACATGGCTCCTGCAAGGTCTAGCAAGCTATTAACAGTGCAGGAGATAAGAAATTCTAAATTAAACAGACTGTGCAATACAGGAGGTGTAAACGTTAGATCTCACTTTACAGGAAGAGTCTAGGAAGGCTATCCATGAATTGCTTCATTAAGCTAAAGTTGTTCTAATGACTATAGTGTTCTTTTACTAATTGAAAGGCAATGTCATTCCCTCCTACAAAAAAAAAAAAAAAAAAAAACAAGTAATTCATAAAGATAGAATGAAATACTACTCATCAATTTCACTGAAATTACAACCCAATCAAGAGATATACAAAGATACAGTAGGGACTACTTTGTCTCTGTATTTCTCCTCCGTCTGACTTTCTTTAACACAAGGTGAAGACTAAGTGTCAATCCCTGTAGTTGTCATCAGTGACGGCTGTGTCTATAGAGGATCCCACGGTCTTGTGGGATCCTCCTTGTACAGCAGTGACATTGGCAGCGAGCAGGACCACGCCAAACCAAGATGGCGGTGCATGCGAGAGACAGGTTCAGGTAAGTTAACTCACCTTTACCTGTTGCTTTAAGCTTTGGCAGGCTGCATCCTGCAAGGAAAAAAATCATGAAGCTATAGTGTCCCTTTAGAGAAGAGAAGCTTGTGCTACCAGGTTGCAACAATTCTGTACAGTTTTATTTTTTGTTACAATTTCTAGCCGTCGTATTCCAAAGGAAATAAAAAAAAAAAAAAGGAATGCTTTGCTTCACCAATACTGTTTGATTAAGTGCGCTGGGTGACTTTAATCTTCCTTTAAACAGTACTCCACTTCACATTGGTCTTTAAACATTGTATTATTATGATTATTATTTGTACAAAGTGAATCCAAACGAATACAAAACTGCTATGCAATAAAGAAAAAGGAGAACCACAAAAACAACTGCATTTGTTAAACGTTAAAATGTTGTCAACTGTAGATAATGTTCTAGCACGCACAGTGCCTAAAGAGATCTTCCCTCCAGTCTGAAATGCCATGTGGTTAAATAGCCTATGGCCATTCTTTCAATTTCTTTCTATTTTCGCACATAATCCCTGTAGCAGTCATGATTCACACTGAAGTAATCAGGCATCCATGCCACGGGTGATAAAGCATGCCAAGCCATTGAAGAGATACTACATTAGCTTGGAAAGACAGTCTTTGACATAACTTCTAGGAAACACCGATCACTTTCAGTAGATCTCATTTTTATTTCATGACTTACTTTCTCCCACTATTTCCCTGTGCCCCTCAGTGTGAGAATACAAATTACATAATCAATGTCTACCAGCACCTTTCTACTGTATTCAAAGAAGATGAGAAGTTTTATTAGATCTTCAAATTAAGTGTAAAGAACACTCTGTGCACCAAAACCACTTCATCTTAATGCACAGATTTGAAAATTTTGAAATATATCGGAGCGCTAAATAGTCAAATAAAATCTCTTTAAATGCTCAGGGGTCTTGTAATGTGTCTTAATTAGATCTAAAACCACCCGATATGGGAAAAATGTATACTGCTGTCGCCACAACACTTTGATATGTACCCTTCACCACATCACATTTATTTTGTTTAATGCACATAATCTGTCCCTTTTGTCGGCAATGTAAAGTATTGATAGTTCATAGAAATTGCAACATTTACAATTGTCTGAGAACATAGTTTTAGTGTTGGACTGACAGCCACTAGATGCAATTCCTTTGATTTTTGAAAATATTTCCATACAGCGTCATGACAACGCTGACCACCACTAACACTTGTTAGAGAAGATGGTGGTGGATTTAGAGTTCTATTACTACTGGTTGGATACTTTTCATAACCCCAAAAATGTGCAATTTGTATTTGAATCATATTATATTGTTTTCTACAATAATTTCTCAATGTTTTTGCAAATCATTTGTCTTTTAACCAAATAGCTGAGTGGTACTAGCGCAGAAAGACTGGCCACACAACCAATCGCAATCCACCATAATTAATTATAGTGTCTCCTCTACCAAAAACACAAAAAGAAACAAAACAATACTTAAGTAAAATGGCTAAGCATCCTGTGAAAAAAAAGTATGTTCTTAGTTCCATTAATGTTCTCAAAGAGAAAAAATAGAAACAAATCCAAGCAAAAAAACAAATGGATCTAAGAATATACTTTTTTACAAGACGCTGAGCCATTTTATTTAAGTATCACTTTTGCTTTTAAACTTACTTGTGCTTTATTTATTTTTGTCTGTTTTATTTAATAGGCACACTTTATATAGCTTGAGAGATTTTATTTATATACACTGTCCAAAGCTCTTACTTAGAAAAGGCATTCCTGTTTGTTCTGGCCTTCTGGATACTTATCTTGTGTAGTTTTAATCGTGACAAGATAGGAATAAAACTACTTGCCAAACTCACAGAAGTCACAGCTGATTGCTGTAGAGATTTATTCGTATTTTCATGAATGAAGATTGCACTGGTTGCACAGCCAGCACACCACACACAGAGCCAGCACACATCACAGACGCTACAAACAGCCGACGCACACCACACACAATCACCACACACTGTGCAGGGGACACAGAGGTTATTGACTAAACTCAGAATTTTCACAAATTAATTAAGAATAGAAAAACAAAGGCAAAATGTTGTTCATGATCAGCTTGTATTGTTTCTGTTCTTTCAGTGACTGTCCAGGGCTACAACACGTATTGAGTGTGTCAGGACAAGTAGATCGTCATCCTATCAGAAGGACAGTGAAATTGGGCTACTGCTTTTTGCCCACTGAAAAAGTAGATTTTTTTTATTTAATTTTTTTTATTTATTTTTTCCACCCCTGATATAGTTATGGTGCTTGGAATGCATCTTTAACATAATGGGAGCAATGTTTCTATTGCTATATTCACTTGTAAAATGTTTATACAAAGTAGGTGAAACTGCACCATTAAATACTAACTAAAGGTAATAGGGTTTGTACTATTAAAATGAAAAAACTGCTGAACCGGGAAGAGAAGCAAGATTCACAAGATATGTATCATTTTTCATGCACTACTGATTAATGTGCAGTTTATTTCATGTGACAGTTCTACTTTTAACATTAGGGAAGATCATCGTATTCCGGAGTTCTATTTTCTTTAATCAAAGATTACACCTCCGATAAGGCATAAACCTGTGCAGCGGTTAGCGACACATCCATAGACATTATTCAGAGAACTGAGTTTTTTTAGATGGGGGGTGGAGGGCTGTCATTTCTGCTATCTTGTGGGCTGTCAGAAACACAATATACGCTGGAAGCTTTTTCTAGAACACGCAAGCATTAGTATGTTTGTTTGCATTGGTTTACAGCAAGTTGTAACTGTGATCCTTCTGAAAACACAGATCAGTCGAAGGATGAGTTATTAGGGCTCAAGGGAATTTATTTCCAATTTCTGATTCCTTCTGTTGGCATAAAAATGTAATTTAAAAGACCATCCTGCTGGAAGCAGGCCAAAAAGACATTAAAATCAGCTTATGGGAATATAAGAAGATTGGGCTGCAATGGGAAGTGCATACACTGGTTTCCATGGATAAGCCAATAAGATAACTGGTTTTATAAGGAAAGGTCAATATGTGGTGATGTGATAGATGTAGACTACTATAATGTAGACAGATCTATGGAAAAGACAAATACTAGAATAGTCAGTGCCATAGCAGTGAGGAAACGCAGCTTGGATTCAGAGGGGTCATTTCATTAACCTTCTGGAGAGCAAAGGGAACATGCTAAGGTGCAGGAAAGACACAACAGACAATACGCCACTCTTAACTTTTAATCAACACAGCAAGCAGATATATTTATTGTATCTGATGCTTAAGCCTCACAATTCAGGGAACGCTTTAAGCTAGGGAAACAAAAATACATTCTAATAGTGTTTTCCTATTTCTTTAAATCGATGGGCCTGTCTTCTTAAGTAAAATAAATAGTCTTACTTGCCTTTAGTTTTCCAGCACACTGGTCTCACTGCAACCACGGCTCCTCCCCTGGCTGAGATTATTACTACAGATAATATCAGCCAATCCGATGCTTCCCCAAAGGGAAGCATTTGGGGGCTTGTGTGCATGCCCGGCAATTGCTGCGCTACGTCAATCAGCATCTCCTCATAGAGACGTCTTAGATCAATGCCTCTCTATGGGGAATGGGGAACATACATTCACACTTACAACCGAGTTGTGCGTTTAAAAATAAATAAATAGGGGGGCGGGGCCGGACCGCCGAGCTGGACGGTCGCAAGCACCTTCAGCTCCTGCACCTTTCGGCGATTTCAGCCTTAAAACATGGCCTATCCTGAGAAAACAGACCGACAGCACCGACCCTCCGTGTGCTGGGACCACTGGACCCAGGGAGAGGCTGACTCTCCGAGTTCCAGTCCCCTGGGGGAGAAACTACCACCCCAGATGGGGCCTTCTTCGGCGGTGAGCGGGGCGGACGGCCGCTGCCCCGCTATCCTGCCTGACAGTGCCCGGCCGGAGGACCGGACCGGCGAGGTCCTGGCCCCGTTCCCCCCCCTCTGGACCGGCGGGGGTGATCCCGGTCCCCATCCTGTGACCCCGCAGGCAGCAAAGCAACCCGGGCCCAGCAGCAACATCCGCAGACTGATCCGCGGCCTGGGCACCTTACCCAAAATGGCGGACGCCACGTGCATCGCAACTAGCAGGGGAACATGCAAAGCCCAGACGCCCACGACTTATGGCAAAACAACCAGGTACCAACAAACGGACACCCCACAGCTGCCACCGACTTCCAACTGCCAGAAAATCCCAGCAGTGCATCTCTCCAGGCCGCAACATGAGACCGACATCGACATGAGCCTTAACACAGAGCCTGCAGAAACTCGGCCCCTCCATGAACGCCTGGATGCCCTGCTGAATAGTTTTTGGGAAAGACTGGAGCAGCGGCGTTTACAACAAACCCCCAACCAACCTGCAGTAGTGGGGAAGCGGGAGACTGCGAGCCGGAGAGGGCAGATCCCGGACATGGCCGCCACTCCTTTGATGGCGGAGTGCCCTTCTAGGCAGAGGCCCAACAGGAGATTCTCTCCAAACCACCGACCACACCGCAGGAGGGTCGCCCGCCGCCGGCGGCGGAGAACCACCAGACCCCTCCACAGCGCCCATAAAGGGAAAGACCCGGCCCAGAGAGGTACCCGAGTCTGTGGACACGAGGTGGGGGCCCAATGTAAAGCCTGGAGCTGGGGAGAAGCTTCTCACCGCACTCAACCCCTCTGCACGTTTACCCCACGGACCGACGTCTATCCCACTATACTGCCGAACAACCGACCATCCATCCGTCCGACACCAGCCTTGATCCTGACCGGCATCGGCTGAATGCTTCCAAGGACTCAGACAGAATAGGCCAGCGCTACCATTTCCAACGACACAGCTACCTTGATGGACTGGCACTGTGCTGGACTTTCCCACCTAACGATCTGAGCAGCTGCTATTCACGTGATATTTTAATTTTATATTTACAGTCTGATTTGCTTTGAATTCATGTCCAGTTAATGACATTAGGTCGCTGACTGACTGCCTTGCCTACAGGAAACTGTGTTAAATAATCTCATGTTAAGCAGGGTAAACCTGGGCCTAATTGCCTGCTAGAATTGAGAGCCTGCTGTAACCTAATATAGACATATCTTGCCCACTAGTCTGACCCTAGCATTTAAAGGGGATTATCCCCCATACACTTGGTCTCCAGCTTGTAACTATCCGTAACCTTGTATATGTACTGGGAATGCTTGTTTGAAGCTTGTAATTACATGCATAGCTTAGGAACACTGTGTTGCTTGAAACGCCTATAAATCGCTTATAATTAATCGAAATGTTTTAATGAGTAACGATCGCAGTTTTTCCTAAATGTGAAACACAACCAGCTCGCCAGCATCAACGTATGTTAAAACGATACCTGCTAAACTTCACTCTTTTACCTTAACTAATGATGTTTTATTTTGTGACGCTTAACCTAATTTGAAACGCTGTGACTATTCATGTTTAAAAAAAAGAAAATATGGCAGGCTTTCTTGGGAGTGTAATGTGAACCATCTTGTTACCATTCACATGTGTTATCCCTATGTACCTCCCCTTTCTGTTCTGTACCCCATAACGCATATGCCATAATAAAACAAAGATTGACAAAAAAATATGGGATCGTGCCTAGGGACACCTGGCACCATAACCATTGTGGCCTGCAACACAAAAAAAAAAAAAAAAAAAAAATAAATAAATAAATAAATAAATAAATAAAATAAAACCACTTCTTTGCCAATTGATTGAGAGCCTGATGTTTTAAGGGTTATAATTACAATGTACCACCAGTATCAGAATAAATGCATTCAGCAAATCAAAAACATATCCTTGGTAAGCCAATAATAATTTGTAAGCGGAGACATGGAAAACTGTGTAAATGTTATGGTTGTACACGAAATTATGAAGTGAAAAGAATCTGGCTTGGTGTATATGTATTGTTATGTGTACTGAAACAATAGCAAACAGTGCACACAAAATTATGCTCATTGACCCTGCCTTCAAAAACATATTTATTAAGCGATAATCTTCTAATGGAAATTACATTCGACATACAGTGAAAGGCTCCCTCCTGTAGGACAGATCTCAAGTGTTTTACACACACACACACACACACACACACACACACAGACAGATTTAATAAAAACAAATTACTTACTTCAAATCCCAGTCTGTCCTTCTCTTTCCAGAAACAGAAATGTGTTACTTTCTTATCCCAAAACTCATCTGGCTTTACTACACAAACCAAAGACACTTCGGCTGGAACGACATTCTGTAACATAACAAGGCAGGGTGTTAATATTGTTGAAGATTACACACGTCGTTTCAAAGTCTTGTCAGGCAAGAGAAAAAGCAGGGAAAGTGGATTTTTATCAATTACCTTTGACATTTACAGTAAACACATCACCCAAATCCTGATGCAAATTAACAGACACTGATCAAGCTAAGACGTACATACAAGATTTAAAAAAAAAAAAAAAGGACACAGTAGAAACCTGTAAATTATATTTCATAGTTCCTATACAAAAAAAAAGTTTATATTATTTCTGCATGAACAAACACCCTAGGATGAGAGAGAATTTTCCATAAAAGACAAACGATGGGCTATTGACAGGAAGAGCAGAATGTATTGGAGGATTAGCTCTATTTAAGCATTATATAAATTAAGCATTATATAGACAGTCACATATACAGTCACAGGCAGAGAGTTACACACACACACACACACACAGTTTTACACACACACACACACACACACACTATGCCCCCTCCCCCCCCTTTAGTACGCCACTGAATACAGATATTAGAAAAGGGCAGAAAAATAGCTTCTTTGGTTCATTTAATTACCAATGGAAAATTGTCAGACAAGGGTGGCAAAAAGCTAAGTTCTCAGTTGTTGCAGAATTACAATTACCATACAACTTTGCTGGCCATAAAGTTTGCAACGGAGCGTGGAGGCTGTCATTTAAAAACAGCTAGGAATCACCAAGGCTTAGATCAGTGACCATTGTGTGTCTTCTGATAGCCTTGCAATCCGTTTTTTTATTATTACTCTTTTTTAAAGGGACACTATAGTCACCAGAACAACTACAGCTTATTGAATTTGTTCTGGTGAATAGAATCATTACCTTCAGGCTTTTTGCTGTAAACACTGTCTTTTCAGAGAAAATGCAGTGTTTACATTACAGCCTAGTGATAACTTCACTGGCCACTCCTCAGATGGCTGTTAGAGATCCTTCCTGGGTCATGGCTGCCTAAAATGTATCCAAACATTCAGTGTCTCCTCCCTCTGCATGCAGACACTGAACTTTCCTCCTAGAGATTCATTGATTCAATTCATCTTTATGAGGAGATGCTGATTGGCCAGGGCTGTGTTTGACTTGTGCTGGCTCTGCCCCTGATCTGCCTCCTTGTCAGTCTCAGCCAATCCTATGGGGAAGCATTGTGATTGGATCAGGTCACCACTTCTGACGATGTCAGCAGACTGCTTGTTTTTCTGAGTCTAACAGCATGCAGACCTGCAGCTTCAGACTTGAATACAGTAAGATTGTGCTATATTTATGGAGGCATGAGGGGCCCAAAGGGCTAGATTGTGATTTTAACACTATAGGGTCAGGAATACATGTCTGTGTTCCTAACCCTATAGTGACCCTTTAATATTTCCCCATTAAAAAATATTGGGATGTATTCTGACTATTAAATCTCTAAATAAGAATTTCAGCTTTAACATTTTGATAAATGCCAGCACAGCAGGACACTGGGAACGGAAGCCCAAGCCATTTCCACACAGATTACACTTTGCGGTTACACACAGTAATCAAATGTCTGGCAAATCTAGAAGATAAAAAAGAACCAGTTAAGTATATTTTCCAACAAATGTGACTGCAATGAAAAAAGAAAAAAAAATGTTTATTGGATTAGTAAGAAATAAACACAGCTCTTACTGTTCCCAGCAGTTTGAATATTAATCTATTATTCAACCCCTCCAGCTGGTAACAAAATACAGCGCTGAACTTTAAACTAACCGATATCAATCACTGCTCTATTGAAACTCTGAACCGCATGTTGCCAATCAGATAAACGTATCAGTTTTTTAAGCCTAACCACTTTGATAACCAAATGATTTTTATCAGTTCTGCTGACTGTAAAAAAAAAATCTAACACACATGACGAGAAATGCTCTCTGTTGAAACATTAGGTATTCCAACAAGAAAGTCATTTTCCATTAAAACTTCTTACCCCCTGGCAAAAGTTTAAAAACAAACTTGTCATAAATTGTGTCCTTTGCTACTGGTGGTCAGCATAAATAAAGCACACAGAGAATAAGCAAAATTAAACAATGTTTGTATCCCCCCCCCCCACTTCATTTACATTTGCCCTGGCTTTGCCTGGTCTGAACTGGATTATCATGTTATTTGCCAACTCTTAAAGGGACACTATAGTCACCAAAACAACTGCAGCTTATTGTATTTGTTCTGGTGAGCATAATCATTTCCTTCTGGCTTTTTGCAGTAAACACTGTCTTTTTCAGAGAAAAGGCAGTGTTTATATTACAGCCTAGGGATAACTCCACTGGCCACTCTTCAGATTGCTACTAGAGGTGCTTTCTGGGGCAGTGATGTACAGTGTGCAGCACTAAACTTTCCACAAAGAGATGCATTGAATCAATGCATCTCTTTATGGAGATGCTGATTGGCCAGGGCTGTGTTTGGCTTGTGCTGGCTCTGCCCCTGATCTGCCACCTTGACAATCTCAGCCAATCCAATGCTTTCCCTATGGGGTTAAAGGTTTCCTATGGGATTAAAGGTACTTACTGGTGTATATTTCAGAGTTCCCCTTTAACTTATGCTTACGTTCTGTTTGCCTCCAAACAAAAAACAGGACAGAACAAAACAAACATGGAATAGCACCTACGGGTATTTGGACCTTTAAACAATTTAAAAAAGGTAATTCTTGAAAATGTTATTTTGTTTTGCTTGCAGGTTTCTAATAGTGCAATCTGAGTGGCTCATTTGTAGAAGAAAAAGTAACCAACATGTTTTCATTTATAACCAGAAAGCATTAAGTGGATCTGAAGCACTTGTGTATTCATCATGGTAACGATCCGATTACAGCAAGTCATAAAACTGTCAAACGTAAAAGACTTTCCTGCTCATTTCTCCACAGCCACATAATGACCCCCAAATAAAATGCTAATTGGTTATAACCATTTGTCACCACCAAGAAGTAGTAATGGCACGCATTTAAGGATTTCTAATCTGTTTGTTTGCTGGCACTAATGAAAAATAGTCCCTTAAATTTAACAGAATACCAAAATGTTGGTAAATTCTCCCTGGTGGGTGGTATTAGAATTGTAATATTTGATTTAAGACTGTATCTTTTTTATGATTTACAATAGGGAGGGCAGTAGAGGTCTGTAACCCCGGAAGGACTAATATTATACACAATAGAACATTTTAAAAGCATAATCTACGGAGCAATGGGCATATTGTATCATAATTGCACAATAAAGAAAATGACTGCAGTCCTTTCTTCAAACATTTATACGCTTGCTTGGGGGAGTCGGTTTACCTTCAAGTGGGCCCCCTCCAGCCTAAGACCACTTAAACTGTTACTACAACCCTTTCTAATCGATTGTTAAATGTACTTAAAGTCCTAGTAGTGAGCATTGCTAAATAGGCCCCCTACTAGTTATAAATTACTAAAATAATAACTTATGAAGCTCCTGGTGTCACTTTCCACACCTCTTCTGCCATCACCGTGGGCCACGTGTGGTCAGATCAAATGCTTCTCATAGAGTGCATGCGCGCACACAGTCAGCAAAGGGAGGAAGTTTTTTTTTATTGATTACCGTATATACTAGAGTATAAGACGAGTTTTTCTGCACATTTTTTGTGCTGAAAACCCCCCACTCGTCTTATACTCGAGTCAATGTCTGTATTATGGCAACTTACATTGCCATAATACAGACCAGGACCGCCGGGTTCATTACAAGCCCGGCGGTCCTGTTGGGGGCTGGCAGCAAGCTGTAACTTACCTTTCCTGCAGCTCCTGTCATCTCCCTTCTCCTCTGTGCCGTTCAGCTCCAGTGTAAGTCTCGCGAGAGCCGCGGCGTCAGAGCGTTGCCACGGGTTACTCAGACCACGAGATTTACACTGGAGCTGAACGGCACGGAGGAGAAGGGAGCTGACAGGAGCTGCAGGAAAGGTAAGTTACAGCTTGCTCCCAGCCCCCCTCCTGCACAGCCCATCCACTGGACCACTGGAATAATATAGCCCCACCCTCACTGGCCAGCTAACAAGCAGGGAGGAGGGACAAAAAAAAATGTAAATAATATTATAATAAAATATTTTTTTTTATAATATTAAAAATAAAAATAACTTAATATTAAAATAATAATAATAATAATAATAAATAAAAAAAATGCCCACCCCCCCCACCAAGGTTACACACTCTGCATCACATACACACACACACTGCATTATATACACACACTACATTATATACACACACACACACTCTGCATTCATTATATACACATACTGTAAATAAATATTCAATTAACCCCTTAACGCCGTTACGGCGTTCTATGCCGTCGCGGCTTTAAAGGGCTTTAAAGCCGTTGCGGCGGCATAGAACGCCGTAACGGCTTGCAGCCCCAGGAGCAGAGGTGTACTCACCTCCGCCGCGATCCTCTTCTGGGGGGCTGTCTGAGAGCCCAGGCAGCCCCCCGCCGGCAAAATAAATTAAATGCCTTTTTATATATATAATATATGTATATATATTATATATACATATTATATATATGTAACGTCATACGTAATGTATTTTAATATTAATATTAGTATATATATTAATATTAAAATACACTTAGAATGACGTTACATATATATAATATGTATATATATTATATATATAATAGATCTACATATATATATTATATATATATACGCATAATTACAATAATAAATACATTAATTAAATAAATAAAATATTGAAACAAAATATAAAATAAATTATATATTCATATGTAATTTCATTCTAACTGTATTTTGTTAATATATATATATTGGAAACAGAATACACTTAGAATGACATTCTATATATATCTATCTATATATAAAATACAAATAACCGCAAATATATATATAGAGATAAATACATATAATTACATAAAAGATTACATTAGTATACACGTAGAATTTATATACCTATAAATGCATATATATTAAAATTCTACGTGTATATTTAAGTAATTTTTTAACATAATTATGTCATTTGATTAATTAAAATTTGATTGACATGCCTGACAACACAGGGAGAAAGTGCAGAGAATTTAATTCGCAAGCACTATATTAGACCCTGTAACTCTTCAAGACACCATAAAACCTGTACATAGGGGGTACTGTTTTACTCGGGAGACTTTGCTGAACTCAAATATTAGTGTTTAAAACTGGTAAATTGTATTACAACGATGATATTTTAAGTAAAAGTGAAGTTTTTTGCATTTTTTTACAAACAAACGGCACTTTTATGGACTATATTATTGTTGAAATATGTTTTACTGTTTTAAAACACTAATATTTGTGTTTAGTGAAATCTCCAGAGAATAACAGTACCCCCCATGTACAGGTTTTATGGTGTTTTGGAAAGTTAGAGAGTCACATATAAGGCTTGCATTTCATTTTTTTGACATTGAAATTTGCCAGATTAGTTATGTTGCCTTTGAGACCGTATGGTAGCCCAGGAATAAGAATTACCCCCATGATGGCATACCATTTGCAAAAGTAGACAACCCAAGGTATTGCAAATGGGGTATGTCCAGTCATTTTTAGTAGCCACTTAGTCACAAACACTGGCCAAATATTAGTTTTTTGCTTTTTTTCACACAAAAACAAATATGAACGCTAACTTTGGCCAGTGTTTGTGACTAAGTGGCTACTAAAAAAAACTAAACATACCCCACGTTCAATACCTTGGGTTGTCTACTTTTTCAAATGGTATGCCATTATGGGGGTAATTCTCATTCCTGGGCTACCACACCGTCTCAAAGGTAACATTACTAATCTGGCAAATTTCAATTTGAAAATGGAACGTTCTATATTTGACCCTGTAACTTTCCAAAACACCATAAAACCTGTTAATGGGGGGTACTGTTGTACTCGTGAGACATCGCTGATTACAAATATGTGCATTTTGTTGCAGTAAAACCTAACAGTATTATGACATTTACAGCTAAAATGTGAGGCGGAACTACAAATTTAAAAAAAAAATTAAAATTTCTCAGTTTTTTTTTATTTTATTCATAATAAATTGTTTCATATACAAATATTTTATATGAAATGAAAGCCCTGTTTCTCCTGAACAAAACGATATATAATAAGTGTGGGTGCATTTAATATGAAAGAGGGGAACTACGGGTGAACAGACATATAGCGCAAATTCCAGTTTTTGTTTACGTTTTGTTTTGATCAGAACGTGTACTATTGACTCCGTCCTGAAGGGGTTAATATAATTTTTTGGGATCTAATTTTATTTAGAAATTTACCAGTAGCTGCTGCATTTCTAACCCTAGTCTTATATTTGAGTCAATAAGTTTTCCCAGTTTTTTTGGGTAAAATTAGGGGCCTCGACTTATATTCGGGTCGACTTATACTCGAGTATATACGGTAATTTGTTTCAGAAGAAGAAAAAATGCTGCACATACAGACTGATGAATTAGTGACCACTTCAAAAAAGCAGAAATGGTCATGGTGGCTGGAGAAACCCTCCAAGTCCATAATTCAGGAGTCACATCCACATGCCATTTGGTCCAAATGGGTTAATGACATAAATTAAATAATATAACGTATAATATAACGTGCTCTGGTTAGAGAAAAATAAATATTTGCGTGAGTTTATGGTCTAACAAACCTCAAAAATGGACAGCTCAGACAAATCGCTTTTTGTGCTTTAATGACAACGCTGAAATGGGTGTACAGAGAGTACTGTGAGTTTCCCTTTAACAAATCAATGTCGTTGTCAATATCCTGTTTTACTAACTCAAACAAACGCACCCTGTGATCCTCTCCGCTTTCAGTATACTTTTATAATAGACACTGCAGCCACAGTCATCTTTTACAAAGACCTCAAGGGATTAAATCATTAACAGCACATTTTTGTACTGTTGTGACTATAATTAAGAAGTTCTGAAAGTGTAAAAAGTTTAATTTGTTTCACTACTGGGGGATTTAGAGTTGGGGTAAGAAGTCCCCTGACTAAAGATCTCTCTGAAGTATGGATTGTGAAATGAAAAACAGCAGCAGTCAATTAATAACACATATACATATATTAAAAATGCAAATAGATAAAATCAATCAGAAAGTAACAAGTTTCTCCCCTGCCCATTTCATTTGAGCACTGCACCATCATATAAACAGTTCGAACAGCATGCTTGAAGGACACACCTGATCGGTCATTTCTTACATATTAATCTCAAAATGAATTCTGCAATTTTCAGAAACCACAATACGATAACCTAAAGTAAGTAAGCTGACTTCTGTCACTTGTTTGAGGTAGAGCTACTTCCAGAGTAAAGGCAGGTCCTGCAGATTCTACCAGAGGAAAGCAAGCCAAGGGCAGAATATATATACTTTATCTTAATTGCCTTTACTGACCCAGCTGTTTTGAGTGACAGGAGCAGTGTGAAAAGCAGCAGCGAGTGCAGTTTGCCTCCTTCATTATTCACCTTCAACATCACTCAAAGCCTGCAGAAACCTGTGATGAAGGAGAAAACTAAATACCATAAAACTATAGCCATGGTAACGCTGCCAGGTTAGATACTTATCAGAATGGCAATCTCTTAATGAGAGGGGCAGTAGTGAAAGGGGAATGCATTGCAGTAGTGCATTGGAAACGATCAGAAAGGACCAACGGAGAGAAGATAACAGAAGGAAATAACTTTCTATGGTAGAAAACATTTAAATAAAGCAAGGTGGTCAGGTACGGACATTAGTGACCCCTTAAAGGAGAACTGTCCCCAGGATTGTAGAAGTCATGCCTACTTATCTTCTAAATTTAAAATACATTTGTTGGGTGTGAAAGCAAAAATACACAAACCCATACCTCTTTATCATGCAACTTAGAGCGTTCATCTTGGCTCCCTGCATTTCAATGTTACAAATATTTTGATTTGGACTGAGCAGCCAGCATAGAGAAAAAAATAAACAATGTTTTTATTTCCTCATTTGCATGGTGTGCCAGGCAGTAACTGGCCTAATTGTGATTTCATTTTCTAAATCTTAACATTAAATGTAAACGAAATTGTAGGACCACACAAAAACCATTGATAGAATGTACCTGAAGCATCAGGACTACAGTCTTGACTATATTCCATTGTGATTTCCTTCCGTCTACGATGACCGTGAAGCCTCTTGCTTTGCACTTATCGCTACAAAGAAACAATAAACAGAGGTCAGACATGAAAGGTGCATAGTGGCAAAAAATCATGTAGAGTAACATGATTTATAGAATATAGGCTACTCAAAGGCCTGAAGCACATTATATAATAAACAATTAAAGGTCCATCATAACCTTAAAGGGTAATGCCAAGTATCGTAGTGGTTATCATAGTTATCCTAGTGGTAATGCAACAGTTTTCCTGGTCTCCTTTAAGACTGGCTGTGACATGCATCCGGCTCATGCAGCACTTCAGAGCCAATTGCCGATGCAGCGGGCATGACCGCTGTCAGCCAATGATTGTAATTCTGTGCATAAAAATGTAATGACGCCAGAGGTGATTTTTTAAAGAAACGCTGCATATAGAGACTACATTATCACTTTAAATCAATGAAGTGTTCATAGTGCGGGAAATAACCCTTTAATCACATCTTATCTTAGTATAAATTCAAATTGTTTTGTTTGTCTACCACTTTTTCTAGAACCCCATTGCATGTAACTATCAACATTTCTGTAGTACCGTATTTATTCGAGTATAACGCGCAAAATTTTGTACCGATTTTTAATTTAAAATTAGAGGTGCGCGTTATACTCGAATAAATATTCGAGTGGGTGCTCCGATTATACCTCCCAGGACCGCCGGGCTCATTACAAGCCCGGCGGTCCTGGGGGGGCGGGCAGCAAGCGTTTACTCACCTCCGTGCAGCTCCTCCAGCTTCCCAGTGTAAATCTCGCGAGACCCGCGGCCGTCAGAGCTGGCCGCGGGTCTCGCGAGATTTACACTGGGAAGCTGGAGGAGCTGCACGGAGGTGAGTAAACGCTTGCTGCCCGCCCCCCCAGGACCGCCGGGCTTGTAATGAGCCCGGCGGTCGGTATTATCGGAGCATATTTATTCGAGTATAACAAGCACCCCTAATTTTAGATTAAAATCGGTATAAAATTTTATAACGATTTTTAATCGAAAATTAGGGGTGCGCGTTATACACGTGTGCGCGTTATACTCGAATAAATACGGTAGTTTTGAACTGTTAACATTCTCATGTTCAATTATCTTCATAAAAATTAATCTTACCATTTTAAAGTGGACCTGTCACTTTCGGGGTTCTATGCATATTTTGCAAAGACCCACAAAGGCTACATCTCATGTTGGGGTCTGATGGTCGTGGGGTCCAGTAGAAGGTAAGCTTACTCAGGTGTCCCTTTTGGCCACTGCCATCTGCTTTATGGAGGTCTTCTTTGGCTCTTGGCGCTTCACATGGAAAGTCCAGCGAGACCGCACCTGAATCCCACAGCCATCACTTGTGAAGGCTGCTAGGGTTTGACAATTGTTGGCAGCAGAACTTTTGTCAACCTCAGGCTTTACCATAAGCCTCCTATGATATCTTTGGATTGTGTTTCAATGAAATTCCAGTGCAGTTAGCATTAGTATTTTATACAGATTGTATCTATATGAAGTGCCGAGAAGTGACAGAGTTGCGTTAAGTTTATTAAACCATTTACATTCTTTCATCCAGAGTCAAAAAGTCAGAAGTATTTCTGTGTTTGATAATGTACTATTTAATAGTCCCGCTTTGAATTAGATATGAATAATTTACACCATTCTTGCATTAGTCTCTAGAGGTGTACAATATTATAATAACGGCATTGTTTGTGACCTTCATTCTTGTTATTTTGGAAATTCTAAGCAGACAGATGCTGCTGCATGGCTGCCATCAATCTACAGAGTAGCTTAACACATTCTAAGGAAATAGAAGATCTGCAAATGGGGATAAAACTACTTATACCATAAACTCTTGTTGTGTAGGAGTCTATTGGATACGAATTCTTTCTGGCATAGCTGGGTCTGCCTGCAGCCTCAGGCAGAGATGGTAAATTGTGTGTAGCTAAGAACTCTCCGTTATAAATATATATTACATTTTAATGAATTATGTTTATAATGCATCAAAATGAAATTTTTGACCCAATAGTTCCCTCTTCAAATTTAGTTTCCAAAAAGATAAAGAGGACAAATGACAAGTCATTTTATTTCTTATAGACTGGATGTGCTGAATAAGACTTGGAGACAAGTTTATTCAGGACGTCACAAAACATGCTTATCCAGCCTTGTTAGCATCCTAATGTCTATACTCCAATAGAGATAACCCCATGATACAAGTTTTCTATCTGTGCTCTTATTTGCTTTAAAGAGCATGTATTGAACAAGGTTAAAGGGACATTATAGTCACCAGAACAACTACAGCTTATTGTATTTGTTATGGGGAGCATAATCATTCCCTTCAGGCTTTTTGCAGTAAACACAGTCTTTTCAGAGAAAATGAAGTGTTTACATTACAGCCTAGAGATACCTCCACTGGCCACTCCTCAGATGACTACTAGAGGTGCTTCCTGGGTCAGGGCTGCACAGTGAGCAGCAGTGCCATTTAGTGTATCCACCCTCTGCATGGAGACACAGAACTTGATTCAATATATATCTATGAGGAGATGCTAATTGGCCAGTGTTTGGCTCTGCCCCTGGAATGTCTCCTTGGCAATCTTAGCCAATCCTATGGGAAAGCTTTGTGATTGGCTCAGAACAACACTTCTGATAATGTCAGCCAATCAGGCAGATCAGAAGCAGAGCCAACAGCTGCAGACTTAAACAAAAGTAAGATTTTATTATATTTAGGGGGCAAGGTGGGCCAGATGGTGGTTTTAACACTATAGGGTCAGGAATGCATGTTTGTGTTTCTGACCCTATAGTATCACTTTAAGAAAGTAGAGAGGCAATTCTAACTTTTTTTTTTTTTTTTTTTTTTTAATTCACAGAAAATGTGTTACAAGACAAATAGTACGATTTGGTTCCAAAAAGTAGGATTTGGTTTATATATATAAAAAAAAAAAAGTGTCTATACACTCTGAAATATACTCTTGTTTACACGGTACTTGAAAAGAACAGTATTTAATTGTAGCTTTAAACAAAGTAAAACTGTCAAGACTTTCAATCAGCAATTATGATTTCACCGCAAAATCCATTGTAGCAACTTGTTGTGAGTGACAGCCGTGATGAGCTTTCTTATAAAGAGCAAAACAGGGCCTTTGCTTACCCTGCAAAACACTGCATTTCTCAACACGTCAAATCCAAGTTAAACAAAAGAGGACAGGAACACAATGCAAAGGCTGCAGAATCAAAGAATACAGCTTGTGAAGAAGTATGCTTAGCCAAGTGCAGCACAATAACTTATTCATGCAAGAGGTGAATGTCACCTTGGGATGCTGAGCAAGTAGTCCAACGTGACACTAAGCTCATCCATATTAGTCTGCTCGGAGCACAATGGAATTGTCAGAATGAGGCCACTTCGTCTGTCTTTTCCCCCTAGAGAAAAAAAAAAAGAAAATCAAAATGTTAATTACAGGTTAAATGTCACATGATTCTGATTTAATGTATACTAAAGCAGGGGTGGCCAAAAAGTAAGCTAAAAACTACAACTCCCGGGGGGGCGTGGCTAGCTGAGCTACTGAGCGGTCGCATACTAGCAGAGCTCCCGCTCCAGAGACCCAAAATCCGACTTTATCTATCACGCCAGAGCTTAAAAACTTACCTTCTAGACACCTGGAACACCCCCCGAGAGAGATGGGCAAAAAACACCGAAAAACGGCCCCAGCGGAGGGTCAGAAACACAGAGACATCAGGCTGTCCTTCTGCCGGCCGCCGCAGCAAGCCCGAACAGACATGGCGCCTGCAGAGCCACGCAGCTCAAGTGACTCGGAACTTTCATGGGAGGATGAGACACATCAAACTCATCAGACCCACAGCGGTGTGCACCAGAGAGCGGAATCCGACTCCGATCAGTCCCCATCCACTAAGGGGGACATAAAAAACCTCCTGCGGGACCTGAGAGAGGTGTGGAAAGCGGACCTCGCAGGAGTACAGGAGGAAATAGGAGGCCTGAACCGCCGCATGGGAGCAATCGAGTCCCGAGAGGAGGAGAGGGGGAAACAGATTACCAACACTGACTCCCGGGTCACTGCCCTCACACACCAAGTACAACTTCTTACACGTACGGTGACCTCCCTAGAAACGCGCCACCGACGAAAAAATATCAAAATCCGAGGGGCCCCAGAATCGATAGGCCAAGAAGCCTTACTCGAATATGCCAATCAAGTCCTGCAGGCACTAGGAGTCCGGACAGAAGGTGAACGACCACCACTAGCATCGGCCTTCAGGATCAGGAAGGCCCCCACAGCACCCGCGGACGCACCCCGCGACATCATTGTAGTCTCAAGGGACATTGCAGTAAAAAACGCTATCATGGCGCGAGCGAGACAAAACCCTAATCTGGTGATCGCACACAATAGGATCTTGATATACGAAGACCTGCCTTTCACTATCCTTCTCGAACGGCGTAAATTCGCGCCCATCACCCGGGCACTCCGGGATCATGGCATAAAATACCGCTGGGGGCTGTCAGGAACCTTGGTGGTATCGCAGGGGGAGGCAATACACACCCTGTCGGCCACTGAAGACCATACAGAGTTTTTAAAAGGACTCAATATACCAGCACCGACCCCCTCGGAGCAGCTCACGCTGGGAGACCAGAACACAGCGACCACCGCTGCACAACAGAAGCGAGGAAACAGGCCTACGGGAGACGCACACCAGAGAGGGCGGGAGGACCCCCCATAAAGAGACTCTCATGCTCACACAGCCTACTTTATCATCGAGGCCCCGGAGTTCAACGAAACCACGGCCGATTAGTGAGGACTCAGGGGGACAACACAAACTCTCCGGTTAACCTAACCCCCTTGTTCTTGTTTTTGTTGTTGATTCTTTTTTTCTCTTTTTGGTTATGCTACGCTTCCACCCGCAAGAGACTCAAACGAGCCCTACCAATGGGCCGATAGTGACTACCTATCTCGATGCCGCACGGCACCAACATGTCTATCTTAACCCTCAGGGACCATCGACAGTTCCTGTCACTTAGTCTCATTTAACCCCACGACACTCGCCCACACACTTAGACACTAGGCTTATGCTCATCCCACTGGGAAGGCCAGCCCATGATACCGGGGTGCCGGCCATACCTGATATGTCCGCATCATGACTCCATAGGAGTCACTAGCAAACCCCACCAGGGCAAAAACCTTAATGGCACACAAGCCGCTCTACATTCCCACCAATAGGGATCGCCATAGACCCCACAAACGGTGACTCACCACGACACTCAACCAAAATTACAGTTCATGACCATCTACCATATAACATCATTCATACTCATTCATCACCTCTTTGGATGAACTGGTGGTAAGGCAACGGGAGACAGTAGTGAATATGAATACTCGTAACGCTAAAATTTTGCATTAATTCACTTCTCCTAGCTCCGTAAAGCTAGGCTTTTTGTATATAATATAAAATATGTTTTTTCTTATGTGGAGTTGCCTAAAGTTCTCCTAGGCTCAGACGGTTTGACCTACAGACACCCTACTTTACTGACAGCCCAAAATGTATAGATTTTAAGTAATGCTAACTAAATTACATACCAAGTACTTTTCTTACAGGCTCATCTTGATATCTACCACCGCAGATATTTCCCACAGAACTTTATAGCTTACTATAAGAATGTACACTGTGTTGACATGTCATGCCCTGGTAAACCGATGTCCCCTTTTAGAATGTGAATATATGCATATGGGGCACGACACACACACGCATCTGTAACTGCTCTGTATATAAGCAACCAAAAGTACCAACTGTCTACCCTACTATTAAAGCCCAACTGGTATCATACCAAACACATTACAATCTATAAACAGAATGACGTTCGCACATCCTTAAACACCACTACAACACACAGCACTTGTCCCAACATCTCGATATCACATTTTTCTTGTAAATATGTATGTTATTTTATTTATGTTTATCACAACAGCAAAATAGACAGTTACCAAATGACTTCCTTTTACTACCAGGCTTCTGCGTAAGCCATGAAATGAACCATTACTGCATTGTAACTGTCTATGCTAAAATAAAGAATTAAAAAAAAAAAAAAAAAAAAAAAAAACTACAACTCCCATAGTGTTTGCTAGCTTTGTGGATCAACTTTTTTTTCTTCTTACCATTCATGTGCTACAATACTTTTACAAACCTGCCAAAGATGGGGTACATTGACGTTCTGACAGGCTTATGCATTGTATGATCATATACTGTAACTAAACCCTCTTTATTTTTGCCAATATTAGGTGTTTTAAAAAATAAATAAATAATAATTAAAATAAAATCTGTGAGCTTTGAAGTTGCTGTTTAGTGGATGAGTGAGTGAGGTGGATCTTGTGTATTGTATAAATTTGCACCAGCTGCACCACATTTATGCATGTTTAGGTGTGTGTAGCCCCCTTGTTTCTATATATATATATATATCTCAATTTTAAAAACAACAATGACAATTTAAAATAAAACAGCTTGCAACTGCATGCTGCATTCACAAAGAAAAAAGGATAATAAACTAAATAGTGAACTTACATCTGTCGCTTAAGCAATATATATTCTCAATATTAGCTAGAAATACTATTATATCAGGTATCAGATATCATGTATTAAACACAAACTGACAATGTTGTTTTAATAGGGTGGCACATCACCCTATTTAGCACTATATCACTTTCAGAATTGTCACAGTCACAGCACTTTACATAATGATTGATTTTGCACTTTAACAGCAGTAAGCACTTTATTTTCATATATTGTTTCCCACACATTATCATCCTATGACGCCCTTAGTTGTCTCACCACTCATAAAATGTCCGTTCACATAATATTTTACAGCAGCACTAGCATGTAAGCTTACATATTTATGCCATATTAGATTTCCATAGCGCGTTACTATGGTAACAATACACAACAATGTTATGTATCGCATCACTTCATGTTTGGCCGCATTTCTATGACAACGACGGCCGCACACGCATGAGGTTACGTTTGAGGGCGGAGTTAGCCTCGCACATGTGCACACTTTCGAGCTAGACGCCGATCACAACACAGAGCACCTGGGGTGAGTTCATTTACTTTTTATTGTAACATTATATTATATATATATATATATATTTATTTATTTATACACACACACTGTCTTTTGTACATTGTCTGTATGATCCTGATGAAAGTCCTCAAGTAGGACTGAAACGTTGATCCTTTAAACAAGACTTATTAAAAGTTATATTTTATGGGAATCCGTGAGTGCAGCCTTCTATTACAGCCATTTGGATATTTGGAGCCCTGGTAGTGCACCCGGTCTTGAAAATTGGAGTCTGAGTGCAAGGTACAGTTGTTATATATATATATATATATATATATATATATATATATTTATTTGTGAGTCAGGCCAACGTCTTGGTTTTGCACCCCTCCCTCTCATAGGTGCCTCATTCCAGGGCCTTATTTGGCTTTGTACTGCAGAGAGCCCCAGATGGAATTTTTATCCCAAGTAAGTGGGTTCAGTGGTGTACTAAGGGGGCGGGGCGGGGCGGTGGTCCGCCCCGGGTGCCACCAGGGCTGGCCAAGCTTGGTGTTGTGAGCTGTGTGGCTGCACAGTGCACCATGGCAGAAGAGGCGCCGGGCAGCCGGCACAGCTCACACATGCAGGGGACGGGCATCTGCTTCCCCCAACATCTACACACCAGGGATGATTACAGTGAAACAACTCCTCCTCCAGCCCATGATGTCAGTAAGTGAGAATGGCTTTGTGTGTGACTGTCTGTCTGCCTGTGTCTGTGTGACTGCCTGCGTGTGCATGAATGTGACTGTCTGCCTGTGTGTGCGTGTGACTGTTACTGTCTGCGTGTGCGACTGTGTTTGTGCGTGTGACTGTCTGCCACTAGAGGCTGGATTAACCGTGCAATGTAAACAGTTTCTCTGAAACTGCTATGTTTACATCTGAAGTGTTAAAACCTGTGGGACCTGGCACCCAGACCACTATAGTGTCCCTTTAACCCCCATTATTTAAAATAAAATAAAAAATAAAAAAAACTAATAAAATCTGTGAGCGTTGTATTTGCTGTTTAGGGAGTTATTATGAGTGAGTGCCCTGGATCTTGTCTACAGTACTTTTACAAGACACAGAGGAACAAACATTATTCTTTTTTTTTTTTACTCTAATGAGACAGCTGCCGCAAAAAAATGTTTAGGAAGAGCACTTTATGCAAAGTAAGTAACAATTCTCATGATTCTTATCTCACAGCAAAAACTCATAAGAAGTTCATGAATATATTCCCAAGAGAAATCCCCAATAGCTGATTTACACACATCTCCCTGAGATGAGGAGTTATAGGAAATGTTACATTTGCATAAGAGAGCATCAGAATATGAGCACTATCCTAAATGGCAGTGCACATTACAGGTCACTCGACAGGTCACGTTCAAGATGAACACTTTTGTTCTTTTTTATTTAATTGAAGATTTTAGAACAAGTTATTACAAAACGATCTTAACAAGAATACAACACTGTAACAATGCCAAAGATGAGGAACCAATCAGATCAGCACAAAGTATAGATAAGCTTAAATACTTACCTCCTTTAAAGGCACAATCTCACTACCAGGACAACATACGCTTGTAAAGCCTACGCCTCTACAACACAAAATACGACCTAACACCTAGAACACATCCAAAGGTAGATAGATGGATAGCTACAAAGGTAGATACAATGGGCTTCTTTCATTCTAGGCAACATCCAGATAGATGGTCTTGAACCTGTATTCGTTAATTAGGGCAAACAGTGTTGTATTGTTTGTTTTTCCAGTGAATTCTCCATCACAGAATAAAAATACTAACATGACAGACAGAGCACTGACTTCATGTCAATCACACAGGGCCTGAAAGGAGCCGGAGAGGATTTGGTGATTGGAGTGTCCCTTTAGTATTTAAAGGAATGCTCCACTGCCCATATCCAAAATAAATAAAATTCACTGTTTAGTAGATATACCCTCAAGGAAAACTTGCATGTATTTAATTATGCATTTTTCATTGAGGTAAAAAACTGTTTGCAAAACCTACATTTCTTTTGTCTACTACCTTTGCCAGTCCCTCCCCTTCTAAACCCGCTCAGACTTTCTGTGGCTGTCCAATCATGGGCTTCCCAATGTAGCTCCATGAGAAATCTTCATAAGGCTAGTGCTCTGAGCAATTGCTGCCTCTTGAGTTTAGCTCCACTGAGCTAACCAAACCAGGAAGGAGCAGGATCTGTTGTCGATTTGAAAGCTAAGGGGTGTTACTAGATTCATTTATAAAAGGGTCAATCTGCACTTTTTGCAAAATATAAAAAAAAAAAAAAAAAAAAATTGGACACACTTCACACAGAAAGCTTTTCAGCAAGCTAAAGTACTTGAGGGGTCTGGAGTGGCCCTTTAACAAAACTAATATATATATATATAATTATTTAGGGTTTATTCCTGTTGTCTTTGCTAATTAAATTTCTCCAAGTGGATGTGTGGCAGCTTAAACACAAAGGCTGCCAAAACAGTCTTCTTACAGAAAATTGGACCATAGAGTCAATCTAACAGATTTATTGCTAGTACGTACAATACGGGTTCCGCAGACAAACAAGCGACCAGGATTCATCCCAGGCAGGGATATATGAATGGATGTCTGTTTTTTATTTTATAAATATTTTGTGTTTGTTTCTATTATTTTATGGTCTGGCTTAAGGAACAGAAAAGAAGAATGCAATAAATTGCAGGTGCCAATGGAAAAGTCACATGGCATGCAGCCCTGGATTTTATACGGAGGAAAGTATCTTAGCAGCCAGCTTTGGCCTGCGTTCATGCAAACCATAGTCAGTGCCAGCTCGCATTGTGATGTTACCAAGACCAACGTACAGAGCCAACTAGGGTTTTGGATTTATTTCAGTTTACTTTTGGTGCGGTCTCTTGTGTGTAACAGCACGGAATATACTGTTCAGCCACTTTGTATTATTTCTGAACATTTAAAAAAAAAAAAAAAATAAATAAAAAAAAAAAGGTTTTAAAAGATACCAGGGGGGGCGGAGCTCAACTGCCGAGCAGAGCAGACGTGCCTGGCTAGAGCTCCCACGACTAGCAGCATATTTGGGGCACAAACCCCTATCACTTGCAACATCCAGGCAGCTGACAGCGAAATCTGAAATCGGGGGACACTCCACTCCACGTGGATACCCCACATAAGCTCCCTGGACCCTGAACAACGCAGTCCGAGGCTTGCGGCCTACGCTGGAACGAACCGAAGTGAGACGGCCGCTCACCCGGTTCTGTCCCTGCAGCAGCAACACGCAACCCGAGCCTCCCCCCCCCCCTGGACCGGCAGGGGTTATCCCGGTCCCTGCTGAACGGCTCCGCGCAACCCACGTACCTACAGCGACGACCTTCACTGGGACGCAACCACGAGGTCCCTCTCAAGATGGCGGACGAGTCTTCCAACTTTGAGCACCGGAGGCAACGTGAAGCGCAAGCTGGAAACACAGCACTCGAATACACGAGGCTGCGACTAGACGCAATCTTCACCCGTTTCTGGGCACAACTGGAGGCTCGAAACAAAGCAGCAACCCAAAGCAGAGTGAAGGGAAGGAGGAAGAGCGGAGAGGAGGTCTGTGCGCCACCCTCGGGCACAAACACCCAACAAGCGGCAACACACCCAGTATTGAGCCCACCTGGGCCGAGAGCCGCCGGGGTTATTCCCCCCACGCATCACCCACGGAGGCGGAAGACCCGCCACAAGCAGCGACCCACCAAACGCCACTGCCGTATCCCGCCAGAGACGGACCTGGCCTCAACTGTGAGTACCCAGGCCCGTGGGACACTGATGCAGGCCCTTCCCACAGCCCAGGGCTGGAGGGTTGTCACATATAACCCCCTCCAGGAACTGTCCTCCAGAAATGCCAGTGAGCCTCACTTTTACCCTACACCTGCCTCCAGCTACTCACTGGCTAGTCCCAGCAGCCTCCCTTTGCGGGGCATCGGATGAGGATGACTATTGTGGACTCATGCCAGCCACCCAGAGGGACATATCCTTAGTGCACAATGCCAGATACTCCACCTAAATGATTTTTACATGTGCTAGGCTGTCTTGCACCCCTTTTTGCTATACTACTAAAAGCATGTTTTGCTCCCTTGATCACACTCAGTACTGGGGGTTGCACTATATTTGTCCTATCTGATGCGGTTAGCTAGCCTAACAAGGCTATTTCAAGTTGTATATCTTGTATTCTATGACACACTTGTTTAATTTTCACCTGTCAAAGCTACATAGTCAGATACTCTAGCCTGTATCTTAAGTTTTCCTCTATGTCCCTCTTCTGATTATGTATCCTACTCAAGCACAGAAAAGCATTAGACATACCTTCACAAATATGCATATTGTGTTGTTCCTTGCATGTACTCAGAATAGTTGACCAAGCCTGTTATAATCCCTACAACTTATCTCAGGCTGTTATTTAGACAGCAATACTGTTTAATGAGACCGTACAGCATGTTTTCACTACCATTTAGCCTCAGGCTTTACTTACTTTCATAGTTTCAACAACATGTCTATGACCATGCGAAGCTTAGCCACTAATGTTTCCAGACATATGCTGTTTAATCTATACCCTAAGCGTACTATAAAACCTTTAAAAAATTGTGCCACGTATGCGCATGCCACAAAACTGTTTTGAATGTCTTGTTCGCTTTCTGTTTGCGGAAGCTGTTGTGGCTTACCAAACACTGTGTTATCTCTTTGCACTCTATAAATAAAGAATAAAAAAAAAAAAAAAAAAAAGATACCAGGGAGAGAGAAAAAATATTAAAGGTGCAACAGAGTCTTAAGTGAAAAACTTAATTAGACCCATATTTGCACTTTTTGTATTTTCCACATTATCGTGATTTTCTGTTTATTTTTTTTAAGGAGATATGCTCCCATTCTATTATGCCAGCCAGTTCTTCACAGCAAACACAGAACTTCAAGAACAAGCACGTTTAATTAATTATAAAAATACATAATTAGAAATACAATTACATGCACTTGTAGCGGTGACTAGACTAAAAGGAAAAACTCTAATACCATGACCACCACAGCGCACTTTACACTGGGGCACAAGACCCCAATGTAAATAGTGTAGCCATTTTAGAAGGTTTTGACTCCTTACCTTGGGTACACAGGGAGCCAGTCCCAGCCTTCACTGCAACCAGATGCTTTTAGTTCTGAGCTACGTTTTGCAGTGCAGAGCTTAGGTCACTGGCTGAGTGTGATTAGCTGACCCTCTCAGCCATAGAGGATCCCTGCACTGCAAGACTTAACTCATGATATGTTTCTGTATAAAAGAATCATTACAGATTTGCAACTAAACTGTGCTTCCTAGCTACACAAGTGCCTCTGTTTAATAAGGGCTGGACAATTTTACAAGTGTATTTTATTAGAATTTGCAATTTCCTGGTGATCAGAGCACAATCCATTGTTAAGTCAATAACCAACCCTACCAGGGTGAAATATAGACGTACCAGTTGTCAATGTTTTAGGGATTCCTAAAGTGTGAGGATAAAACTACGGTACATCAAGGTCAGGGGGAAACAGGAAGTATACGGCAATACAGTATTTGCAAAATAACTCCAAACATTTATCTCCCGACTATAACTTGAACGGATAAAAAAAAAAAACAATATTAAAAGGGTCCACTACTTTGCTGTCAATAATAAGCCTTATTATAATCCTTGGGGTCTCGATACTGACTTTACTGAAACATTAATAAAATTGTAGTTGGCAAGCAAGGAAAATGAAAACCGTTCAAATTCTCTTTAGTTCTGACAGTGAAATAGGTTGTTTTTTTAATAAAACAGGTTAGGGGGCATTTTAACATACTCACTACAGTTTGATCACAGGATACCTCTGAGAATAGTGTTCAAACAATTATATTATAGTTACAGGAGACAGTCTGAAATGGAAAATAAATCTACAGAATTCCCCAGTCAGTCAGCAGGGTTGACTGTCAAATGAAATAACTGCGGTGGAAATAAAAGCCAAATTATATAACATTTATTAAATATGTGAGGTTATTTTTTTTATGGAAAAAAAATAAAGCACTCTGCCAATTTACCAGAAGTACTGCATTGAGTTTCCATTTTGATGCTAGGACCACCTGTGGGGAAGAGAAGTGGCCAATGCGTACTCTAGAATTCCAGCAGAGCGAATAAAAATAATTATTGCGATTAAAAGTGTATCACTCAATATTTCCCTTCATAAGGACGCCACTAACTATTTCCAAACAGAAACACAAAAAGGGCCTTAGAGTTTGCAAAATGAATTAATAAAGATGCTTAGCAAGTAAAATATCAATTTCTTGAGAACTCTGCTCAACCGATAACCCTCGGAGGGTCAAGATGCAATAGGACAATCCACTGATGGCTGAATAAATTGGTCACACCTCCGGATGGTGGTGTAAAAAACACTTACAGCCTCTTGAGTCTAAAAACTTACTATGAAAACAAACTAATTAGAAGGAATTAACACCTTTCTAATTACATTTCCACTAGAGTAATTAAAGGCAGCACATGTTGAAGTTATCTTAAAGAGAGAGTATGCCTATTTTTTTCTCTCCCAACTTAAAGCAGATAGTTTCATTAAAAGCAGGCTAAAATTCTAGTCTTAATACCAAATTATGCCATCAATGTAATATTTATGGATAAGCTTTTCAAATAATTTAATATTTTTTTTGATAAACGTATAAAATATATTTTTCAAAATATTAAATAATCTAAATATATATTATATATATATAAAATGTTGTGGTCGGGGACAATAAGCCGAGTTGTTAGTGGTGCCTATATATATATATTATTTGTGGTGCCGAGTTGTTAGTGGTGCCTAAGTCGGAACCCGATAGTTACTAATAATCATCTAGTTTATGAAATGGTGAACAGAACAGAAACCGTATATGAATATTTTTTTTTTTTTTTTTAATTCTTTATTTTTGTCATATTTTATAATATTTTCAGTGTCATTGGGGTGGGGGTACAGAAAAGAACAAGGGAATAAAATTATTGTTACAGAGGTCAGAAAGCTTATTTACCATTGTGATGACAATCATACATAATATACTTGCAAGGTAAGGTCTTTCATTGGTTGCAATATCACACGTATGTTGGTACTTTTGTGCTATCCATGCAACATTTGTTGCTGCGCTGATTCTAAGGGTTAGGGAGGGGTTAAGGGTTAGGGAGGGGGAATATTTTTAAATCATCATATAATACATACCCACTGAGCCAAATAAAACAAGATGTCGGAAGACAGAATCAAAACAGGAACAGAGGCCTGAAGAAGATCTCTAGAATGCCATAGTGGTTGAACAGGCTAGTGGCCCTGATGGCCGTACATAATACACAGGAAAAGACAGGAGATTTAAGACATACATTAAAAAGACCTACATGCGGAATGCTTAGGAGGATGATAAACACTTATGCATACACAGCTGGCATGGAATATTAGGGTTGAATGCAACAGGAAATGCTAGAATAATGCTAGAATATCTCAGTAATATTGGCATCAGATATAAAACTTCATTGTTTAAACTGAACATGACTGAATGATGTTCCTAATTAGACATATGCATTCGTTTTTGTACAAATACGATTTTTGACCAAAAATTCTGGGGGGTTTTCGTATTCGTTTACTAAACTGTAAACGAAAGCCCTACAAACTAAAGGGCAAATGCTGAATGCATTACCTTTTCGTTTAGTTCGTTTAATAGACTCCATGCTGCAGGGGAATTAACCCCCACAGCACAGAGAAATAACAGTGCGCATGCCAGCAGAGCTAGCAGTAATAAATAATGACCCCCATATTAATAAAAGGGAGGTTAAATCCTCCCGTATGCCCCAACTCGTGGTATGCCGCCTAAGCCGCGAGCGGTCATTTAAAACTTAATATAAATCAGTAAGGGGGTAACTTTTTTTGAAAGCAACTAATTAGGGGGTTATGAGTCAAATTACACAGCATGGGAAAATTCCAAAGAACTTTCCCACGTTACGTAAAATGAGACAGCGCACTCTGACTGGTTGGATTTCAAGCCAACCAATCAGCTTGCTGTGACATGTAAATGTAGAGACATACCTGTCAGTGCCCTCTGATTGGTTGGCTTATTCTGTGCCGTGCCCTCCATGAGTGAAGATGGATTATTTTTTTACCGTTGGGATTTTTTTTTACAGTTGCGACGCGTATTATGGATTTTTATTTGCCCTATTTTGGGGCTTAAGAAAGAAAAGAAGAAAGAAGACATCAAATGGTAAGTATGAAATGTTGTTTTACAGGTTTAGTTTATGGTCGTACGTCTCCCTCTCTCCCCCCCCCCCCCCCCCACTATTATTATTCGGGGGGGGGGGAAATAGGTAAAGTATTTTTAGTGGGGGGGAAGAGGGAGGAGTGACTAGGGGCTTGGGTCTGTACTGAACCAGACAGTCTCAGTCCAGAGGAAGGGGCAGCGTGTGTATTTATAGGCCAGAATAACCACTCCCACAACTACAGGCTGCAATGATTACACTGCAGGGTTAAACACACCTGTGGTGGTTGTCATACTGACAGCCTAACCTGAATGCATCCACACAGCGTTAGGAATACAGATTTATATATATATTAACTCTATAGTGTTCCTTTACGCCATTTCTTAGCACTACTCGAAGACACGTACACAAAGTCAACTGATCAAGTCCAAGCCTATAGTTATCTCTGAGGAAATCCAATTAAAGGGAAACTATATTGCAACGAATACAAAGTTGTTCACTAGAATCAGTGGTATGTCTACTATGAGTTAACAAAGAAGGTTGCCTCATCTTAGGTCAGGATTCCTCAAACACCGGCCCTCCAGATGTTGCTGAACTACAACTCCCATGATACTCAGCCTATATTTCATTCATAGAGTTGTAGTTCAGGAACATCTAGAGGGCCGGAGTTTGGGGAAGCCTGTCCTAGGTGATAAGGGGAACTGCTGCTGTGGAATAAACTAACTATCCAAAAAAACTGCTGCTGAACAATAGTTGAAAGCAGGGGTTCTTAACCTGTGAGGCATGCCTTCCCTCAGGAGGTGCCAAGGGTTTCAGTGGGAATGTGACATTGTGGGGAGCTACTGATACCACTCTAGCCAATTAGTGGTGCTCCTGCCCGGCGGCACTCCACGCTTCCTGAAACTCAATTTCAGAAGCCAGATGCTGCCCGAGGAAACTGCAGATCAAGCACTAGATCAGCCTCCTGGCACCATAACTTCATTGAGATCAAGGGTGCCCAAAAGGCAGATCCCCAGATTTGTTTTTATAGCTACAGCTTCCATGTTGCTTTGTCATACTAAAGACATTATAAAGGCATGCAAAGCATCTATGGGAGTGGTAGGTCTACGACATCTGGGGTTCTACCTTTTGGGCACCCAGATTTAGATGAATATGTTATTTTGTTCCTTTAATAGATTTTATTTTAAACAAAGTGCAATGAGAACTTGAAGACATATGCTCACCAAACAGTTAAATGTAACTGCAGTAAATGTAAAAAATAAAAACACATTAGGTTGTGTCTAGACAGACTACAACAGTTTAAACCACTCTGAAAATCAATCAAAGAGATTAGGGGGGCTCAGACTTGACAGTCTATAGAGGCATACGGTATATCCCTGCACTGTAAACATTGTCGTTCCTACAGATTGGCACCCACTTCATTGAGACAAACGTGTCTGGGTGCCTATAGTCTACCTTCCATAATGGAAACATGTTTCTGCTCACACATGCTTATGATGCCGCTTCGTTCTTTCACCGCTTTACTTTTTGTAAACTTGCAAAGATTATTCATGTACTGAGAAGATGTGACTCTGAGAAGATGTGAATTTTGTAAAAAATTTTTTTACCAATTGTATGCTACAAGGTAAAAATTAATTTCTGTCTCACAATATAGGATTGAAATCATAGAAAACATGGGAGATAGAGGAATGTCAATGTTTACAGTGCAGGGTTTAAATAACCTTTAGTGGCTATCAGGATTATATTGATCCAGCACGCAGAATAGTATCACACCCTAGAACTAAGGGCAACGTCTTACTGGGCCTTAGAATGGCCGGACTTAACGTACCCGAGAATAGTCAGAAAATTAGCCGAGGTCAGGGGCACAGAACGGTACACAGGGAAAAGGAAAGGCCAAAAGTCAAGGGTACCAGAAATCAAGGAAGTCGAAACAAAGTCAAAGACAAAAAAAAAACACGATCAGGAACACACTCTCGGACAATATCTAAGGGAAATCACGACAGGGAAATAAGCTAAGGAATAAGCGAGTTTAAATAACCCCCTTGCAGATCCGATTGTCTGTACCTTGACCCCAAAACATGTGTGTGCATCTTTTGCGTGACGTCATCCGCACATTGACGTTGTCTTTACCATGGACAGACGTGGGGCTATATAATTGCGTGGGTCCGCAGCATCCGGCATGCACTGACATGCCGCACAAGCCAGGCATCAAGGCAGAAGATCGCCGAGCGGCACTCCCCTCGATCTTCGGAAGCAAATTATCTCCGTTTTTGCCACATGGATACGAAGGATACGGGACACTATCACACTCTGCTATTTCATAGAGACCATCCAAGGTGTTTTGTCATGCATGCGAACGAGCCTCCAATGCTATTTCTATGGCTATAGTGTTCCGTTATGAAATTGTATAGTGCCTATTTAGACTCTAGGTTCCAGTTACTTTAAAGGACCAATTTAACATTAGCAATACATACCTGCATTGCTAATGCTATTATGTACCTCCCAACTGCGGCAGTCCCAGAATCAGGAGGCAGGTGGAAGGGGAGTAAAAGGACCGGAATGTAATTGTCACGACACTCCTTAGTCAATATGCCCTCGTGCAGCACTCGCACTCACCACTCTCTCTGTTTGGCACGGTTTCTCATTTCCTTTCGTTAGGCACTACACCTGGCCCTTGTTTAGCACCTATATATTCTGTCAGATCATTATCCTCTATCCTTGACCCTGTACCTGCTGTTTCCTGGTTCCCGTGATTCTGGCTCCTTGCTCCTTGCTCCTGTGTCTTGTATCCTGTGTATCCTGAGTATCCTGTGTTTCCTGATCCGATGTCCTTATGGTCCTGTGTTCTTGTCTCTGCCTGGTCCTGTGTCCTGTGCCTCCTGTTCCAGTGTTCGCCTGCAGTGTTCCTGCCTAGACTCCTTCTCCAGTGATTCTGACCTTGCTGCTTTATTTCTGTGTGACCTGCTTAGGGCTTTGCCCCTTGATGTTCATTTAGTACTTGGTGGCTGCACTACCCTGACTAAGCCTTTACCTTTGCCTAGGACTATCGTGGACTCTGCCTGCTCTATTGTATACATTGGGTTATTGTATATATTTGTGGCATTGTCATATTTTGTTTTGTATATATTATATATATATATATATATATATATATATACTGTATATATATATATATATATATATATATATATATATATATATATATATATATATATATATATATATATATATCCATTTGGTTTTCCTTAATACATTTTCTTTATTACTCCATTTATCGTGTCCTAGCATTATTTCTCTGCTAAGTTGGTTCCCACACTTAAAGGGACAGTGCTGTTGCAGGGCAGCACCCCTTCATGTCCTTACAGTAATCATGTCACTGACCCAGCCAAAAAGCAGATGGACCTTCACAGACGCAACATATCTGCCCAAATTACTGGCAGGTCAGCCTGGTGTGAATACACACCAAACTGCCTGCCTGCCAAACATTTTAGGTGACCCGCTGAGGACAGGACATGAAGGGAGCGCCATTTCAGTGGTCTTTTCAGGGTCCTAATGCCCTAAACATAGTGCAAGTGCTTCTAATGGTGCACTCATGCTATAATTGTTGGGTATAGTTCACTGGTGTCTCCAAAAGAGGGACACCAGGGTACTAAATCAGGGCTACACTGCCAAAATCAGGACAGTTGGACAGAGGCATGCTATAGTAGCCCTGTCCCTAGCTTTATTCAGGGCACCCACCCCCCACACTTCCTTGGTGCTGCACACCTCTCTGCCTACCACTACTGCATTGAGGAGGCATTGCTTCCTTAATCCTGTTAGTTTACAAAGGGTATATCTCTTCAAATGCATTAATATTATTGGTATTTGTATAGTGCCTGCTTATTCCGCTGCACTTTACAGGATTAGAAAGGGGAAATGTAACAATAAATAAGACAATTAAAAATTGTTACAATACATTTGGTTGTTACTCAATAGCCACACAAAGCCGGGTTCATCCTCAAAGCATCATGCAAGGAATTCATTTTTTAACATGATTTTAAAAATTAAACGTTTTCCTGAAAGCATAGTGTCTCTGACTCTGGAAGACAGCTTCTGGAAATCTCATTCTCCAAAATCCTTAGAATTTATTGAGAAGGGTTTGTTGGCAACATGCTTTGAAAACGTGGTCAATGCCAGGCAGCAGCTGCAAAAGTTACCAACAATGAATGGATTTATGGAAGGAAGCTGATATCCTACATCTTTGACATGGCAAGCAGCCTATTTATGGCAAGCATGCCTCAACAATACCGAAAAGGAGGAACATACCAGTACACATTCACATATAATCCTTTATGCAAAGTCTTAACATTGCTCTGCTTATAGCTCCCCAGTTACAACTTACACTGGTATCTTCTGACGAGGCTGTACATTACATGTGTAAATTAAGAGGGCAAAAAAAAAATAAAAAAAGCACTCTAGACACTGTAACCGCTTCATCCCATTCAAGGGTTATAGTGTCTGCAGTCCCTTGGCACCGTCCTTCCATTCAGTATTAAACTATTTTTATGTTTTAATGCTAAAGAAAAGTCCCCATGAGCCCACCCACTCTGTGCTACATGAGCTAACAAGGAAGCAATGTGTGGCAGCGATTTTCTGAAAGTTTCAGCTGACCACTTTCAGCCTATTACAGCGTCTGTTGCTGGTATGAATTGGTATATAAAAGAGTATAATCTTTGAATATTCACACCTTTAGTTAGCGCCAGGAACCCTTATTCAGAGTCAAACTGCTGGAAAATGGTTTCCCATTGATATGAATGACACCGCCAGGTGACTCCAGGCACTATAACAAATTCAATGAGATGAAATGATTATAGCGCCTACAGTGCCGCTTTAATTATATAGTTCCAGTGTTTCAAGATGGAGGGCACTAAATCCTGCCCTTTTATCTATAAATCCCAGTTTTCACAGACAAGCTGAAGAGCAGATGGAGGAAGATGGTGGCGCCCCGCGAGAAGTTCAGGTAAGTAAATCTCACTTTTAACTCCCCCCCTCCCCTCTCCAACCAACGGACCCCCAGCAGTGATGTCACCATTGAGGGTGTTTGAGAATTCGGTGAAGTTCGAAAGTGCTGCTTTAACACTTAACTGCCAGAGATATACGCATTTCTTTTGAATACTTTTAATATATTACCAGACACTGAAAGTGTTAAATACGTCTCAGGTGGGATGGCGGCTTCAGACTCAAAATGGCCTCCCTGTCAATCACCGGTGTGCCTTTTTCTGAATATAGGCCTCGGTTTAAGAAGCCTTCAAAACTATTACTATTATTTTTGGCATTTATATAGCGCCAACTTATTCCTTAATATTACAAAAAGGGAACGTTTCACAATAGATGAGACAATTACAAAAGGTTACAGGAACAATAGCTTGATGAGGACCCTGCTCAAATGAGCTTACAATCTACAGGTGATTCAAAATTGTTAGAAAAACATTCCAAATGACTTATAACATCTATGGGAATTTCTGTACATAAGTATTGAATCATTTGAGGACATAGGTAGTAGAGGAGGATAAACTAGAACAATGTTTCCGATCTCCTCCTTATTTGCATTGTGTACCCTGACTGTGCCGGGACTAAACTGGATATTGATGTTACTCTGCACTATTCTAAGAGTGGCTTGTGTTACTTGTTAAATCTTTAACACACATCTTGAAAGATAATGGAATAAAAAAAAAAAATAAGAAGGTCACAGCTGATTGTCAGTGTTTTTATACAATAGTGTAATGTCAGAGAGGTAACAGTTTTAATTTATACAAAACTAAATGCTTTTTTATATATATATATATTCGTCTCATCCTCCAGCAGCAGGGGAAACAGATATATTTAGGACGTTGTCTTTTGATAAGCAGGTGATGTGACAGTGTAGCACAAAATATAAGGATTCATTCTCAAATTAAATTATTTTTCACTACACTTCCCAACTAAATACACTTGCCTTTTTATTTTAGGAAAACATTTTAAACTATGCTATGGTACATGCTTCAAGACTCTTAAAGGTGCACTCTACGTCTACGTACCATAAACATTACTGGTAGAAGCCAACCTGCTAGGTCCCAGCCCTCTCAGGCTGTTATTGCCTTCCAAGATTGGACAGATTTGCAGTTGACAATTAGGAAGTGTAAAATTCACATTAGAAATGTGGTTGCAGTAGAGGGTGGGCAAGCAACCAAAGACTTATAGCACCATAACCACTACCATTAGCTGTTTACTGTACACCATTAACACACAACACAAGAGCTGTCAACTTCCCAAGGCATCATGCTCATTATACTATACCAGACATCTTGAGAAATTTATATCTCACAGTGAAGTGGTTTGTGGGTGTGATGCACTTCTGTGTACAATGTCATGTACTTAGCCTTGAAAATAAAAACCCTTTGATATACTCTCAAATTGCTGTGAAACAGACCTTCAGCCTTATGGTTTGTCACATATCTCCAGAACCCCTTAACAGCATTAATTTCCCATAATAAATGATTCACCACTACGTACGCATGAAAACCAGTGCATGAACAGCATCACGATGTCTTGTGTGTAGACCACCTGTGTAGAAGTAATTTAATATATATATGTATATACTTCGAACGAAGACGCAGATTCGACAAGCGTGACTAATTTAATACCTGCTTGTCTGTCTTCATTTGGGGTGTTATTACATGTACTTATATCTTTCCTAATTGTTCAATGAAGGACAAACTGTTTTAATCACTGCACTTTGAGTAACTGTACCAGCCAGTTAAGTATATTTGTTGTGGATAAAGTCGGCCATTGATGATGCACTGATAATATTTTAATTCTGTGTAATTTTAGTAAGTGTGGCATAGATTAGCAATGAGAGTATGTCTGAATATATACAGTAACATGCAAATAGCTGTGTATAAGTATACATTAAAAAAAAAATACATGCAAAAATCTCTTTTATAGAACTGGTTGCTTCCAGGAACACAGAGAGAACCTGCAATTAGTGGTGCTGCTCTCTGAGAAGTGCTCATTGGCTGTCATTGTTAATAATTTAAAAGTTTCCAATTTTCTCTGACGAGAAGAGTTTGGATTCCGATTACAAAAAAAACCATATTTACCTGTAATGGGATTAATGTCATCCCAGCTGGGACTTTATAAATTGAATTCTTCATGTAACATAGGTTCAATAGAAAAGCAACACTCTTAATATCACTTCATAACACTTCCAGTATCTAGGAGTTAAGAGCTGTAAATTCAATAATGAAAAGCACATTTTCAGCTTTTTGTAGATCAGCTGAGTGAAAGCAGCAATGGAACATCTTATGCAACAGAATAAATTCAGCTATTATTAGTATGGAATATGTCTCATAAATATCAGTTTGTACACAGCTGGATTCATGGTTTTGTGAATTGGGTTGGGTACAGGAATTGGCAAAGCAGCGGATTGTGGGAGAATCTTCAAGCTTGTGGTCCCCAATATGGACAAAACGGACACAACAGAGGAGGAAAAATAATTCCTTGTTTGCTGAATCTGACTCAGGTGATACTTTTTATAGCTGTGATTTGTATTTATTTTTACATATTTTTGTGGTTAGAAGTACCTCTCAGAACAGTAATACAAAGCTGTTAAGGTATTCAGACTATTTCTGGAGGAAGAAGCTTTCACCCAATGCGTCTTCCTCTGACATCATGGAAGCTGTGGGCCAATTGATGTCAGATCTCCCTGACAATAATACAGCATTATTATAGAATGTGACGGCAGATAAGAACCATTCGGCCCATCTAGTCTGCCCAATTTTCTAAATACTTTCATTTTCACTTTTTTTTTACTTTCAATACTTTCATCCCTGGCCTTATCTTATATCTAGGATAGCCTTATGCCTATCCCACGCATGCTCAAACTCCTTTACTGTGTCAACCTCTACCACTTCAGCTGGAAGGCTATTCCATGCATCCACTACCCTCTCAGTAAAGTAATACTTCCTGATATTTTTAAACCTTTGCCCCTCTAATTTAAGACTATGTCCTCTTGTTGTGGTAGTTTTTCTTCTTTTAAATATAGTTTCCTCCTTTACTGTGTTGATTCCCTTTATGTATTTAATAGTGCGCACAGGCTGCACTTTGTACCTGGGCTGCCCAGTTACGTTACTGCTCCTTTTTTGTTCTGTAAATTCTAACATGTTAGAGAAGAGATAAATGGACAGCAGCCCAGTGCACTGATTCACTTAGCAGCATAAACAGTTTATAGACCAGGGATATCCAAGGGTTCGGTATCCAGTACATCTCTACTATAGACCAGGGGTAGGCAACCTTGGGCATTCCAGAGGTTTAGACTATAACTTCCATAATTCTCTTACTGTCATAACGCTGGCAAAGCATCAAGGGAGATGTAGTCCAAAGGGTGGCACAGGGAGCCCCATTGGCGTGCGCACACACCATCGTACAAGATAAACAGTGGTTTGACTGTGGGCGCCCCCTGCCCAGGGGGAATTAATTAAAATGACTTATTATTTTCTGTACACCTGAAAGTGGCTAAATGTATATTTCTTCCAAGTAGTATGTGACAGCCTTCTCCCATATAGTGCTGATTTAACAATGACATCTGTGAGCGACAAGATTCTGCCTTTCAAACCCTTCCAATATGGATAAATAAAGGGTCTAATCAGAGATCAGCCATTCTGCCTCTATATCTTCTCCCATGGTATGAATAATCACAGCACTTTCATGCAGTTTCAGAAACAATGCAAAAGATGATTAATCCTATTGGAAACTGTGGATGGAAGGGTGAGGGGGCAATAATGAGCTAAATATATGTACTATAAGGTTCTTAACCCCTTAAGGACCAAACTTCTGGAATAAAAGGGAATCATGACATGTCACACCTGTCATGTGTCCTTAAGGGGTTAACAGTGTATAATTAAGTCATAGCAGTTTTATTTTGTGATCTGTCTATTTATTCGTCATTTTTCTTTCATGTTTAAAAGAGGTTTGATGGAAGTAGAAATGGTCACTTAATTAGGGATCTGATGTTAGACTGGGAAGATCGGCACAAAACTGGAAAACTACTATAAATTTTTATTTTTTTTTAAATCTAAATACATGCTGAAAAGAAAGGTCACATTTATCAAAATAAACGTATATCATGATGAAGTTGAAGGAAAAAAGCATATCATAAGAAATATTTAATTTGCTTCATGCAAGGGGATTGTTCAAATGCAGAAATTTTGGACAAATGGAATCTAGCCCTCACTAACTTGGTGAGCAGCATAGATTGTGCTTTAATTATTGCAGGAGTTCTCTGATAAACTGATATTAAAATCTGTGCAAAGGTGCTCGCTAACAGTGTTTTCACTGTAATCAATCAGAATCAGGTTTTGTTCACCAGGAATCAGAGAGCGGCACTTATTGACTTTGGAAGGAAAAATATTAGGGTGTCCCCTCCCCCTCATTTTGTTCAGGTGGTTGCTGAAAAGACAATGCAGCAAACTAAAAATATATATTACACCACGGTTAAGAGACATCTAAACAAGTTAGTATATTGATGATCAACGTCAGAATAAGAAATGAATGCTTCAGAAAAAGGCAAAAAACATAGAAATGAGGACAAAAAAGAAAGAACAGAAAGTGAAATATCAGCAGAGCAAATGTAGAAACCACAAAAGCATAAAATAAAGGGTAACAAAAGCAATACTCAGACTGGTGCTGAAGCAGCAAAGAGAATGTCCTTAGTCTGACATCACCTGCATTGCTTTACTTCTTGCAATGTAATTTTTTTTTAGTTTCATAGCTGCTGCTGTTTTCGGGGAACAGTTAAAAAAAAGGGTTAAGGAAAATGTGAAGCCGCCTGTCATGTAAAAAAATTGCTGACAGTGTGACAATGTCAGAACCGCTCACCCCAGCCCATAGGAAGATAAAATAATGATAAAAAAAAAAGTAGTACGAATAGCTAATGATTGTGAATGAATGGCAAGGCTCCCAACAGCAGATACAATCATTCGTTGACAAAGCACCTTGTTTTCTTGATTGACAAAATTAAAGATTACCTTATGTAGACACGGAGGCACATTAAAGAGACATTGCCAACAAAAATGTAAATATTTGTTTCAATTTATTAAAAAGTTCTAATATGCAGAGGAGGTTTCACATCTTATTTTTTCAATTTATAATATATACCATTTGTAGACAACTCTACATTTTACATATCCATAATATTTGCAACAGTGCTGCCATGTGTATCTGTGAATGTATCTGAGAGAATGCTTCATTTGTTCACTGTCTTGAACGCGTATGACTTTACAAAACCAATTTATGGGGCCTTCCAAGTTCACAGATACAAATTCACGGACATACACATCCCTAGACACACAAAGGTAAGCATTCGCACAGATACACAGTCACAGATAAACATGGAGACATGAATTTCAGACCACACAAAAAAGAAATTCACAAATTTACACGGGTAGACGGAGATACACACTGCCACACATACACACAATCCTAGGCACACGCACAGACAGGTCTCTTCTGGGGCCTGTGTAGATGCAGCTGGCAAGTGCAGTCAGGTTTGGAGATATATTTCAACAGGGCCACCTCTGATTAGTACTTGTTTAATGCCCTGTTTGTGGACAGCCACTAGAGGTGGAGTTTATAAAAAGAAACACAAAAAAACCTGCAATAAATTACCTTTGCAGGGTTAAGGGACCTGGGGCACTGCACCCAGACCACTTCAATGAGTTGAAGTGTTCTGGGTGCCTATAGTGTCCCTTTAAAGAACTTAGCATGCGTCCATCATAGCAGATATTTTATATAGCTACCCTAACCTACAGGGAGGGACATTTTACGTACCATGTCCTATTTTTCTTTCAAACTACCTAACAAAAATAAAATAAAAATAACCTCCTTCTAGACAATCTAAGGACTCTGATTAATTCTTTAAAATCATGTGTAAGACTTTCTGTGCTAGAACTGCTCTTATAATGCATATTATTGGTTGTTTTACAAAGTGCTGGGGGTGATATGGAAATAAATACATTTGTCAACGTAACCCGAAAGTCAGTCTATAAAAAGCAATTCAATGAAGACAATCTGCTTTCTGCCTTTATAAATTACTTGGCTGGTTTGTTAATTATAGTACGTCTGGTAAAATAAACTCTGCCACTTCATCAGCAATATGGTGTTTTTCGTCTTTAGATCTCTCAGTAATGTATTACTTCAACCACCTGAGACAATACAACAAAATCTGCGTTCATCTGTTTTTACACTTATATATTAATTCCACCTCCATATGTCGAGTGAAGCAAGACTGAGCATAGTGTTTGAAAAAACAAATTAAATAGCATTGTGCTTTACAATTCCCGATACAAAGAAATGAAGGTGAGCACTTACTCAAGGAGTTCCATCAAATAAAAATACTGCAAATGTAAAATAAACAATGGATAGTCCAGTGCAGTGTTTAGACAAGTCAATTACAAACAGGTGACATAATACCGTCTAATACAATGTGTTTATCAATCCTGTGCGCACAACATAAAAAGACACATTTGATCTGGTGAGGCTAGAGCTTTCTCTGCTTTTATAGGAGACTTTGCTGATTGATTTGAAGTTGGTTTTGTGGCGTTTGGACATCCCCCCAACATTGTGATATTTGAAATTAAAGGAACACTCTGCTGTTGTAGTTATGGTGCCAGGAGTGCACTGGAGCCCTGCCAGTGTAAGTAGTGATTTGACAACAGACCTAGGGTCGGACGGAGGCAGATTCCATCTTTATCTAGGGCCTGGAAGCCATATGAGAACTCTTGGTCAGTGAGCTAACTAATTCACCTTAGCGCTGAAGAGAAGGAGGTAACTGGCATTCGGTTGACTCCGGCTAAGTTAGCAACCAATTTGAAATGGTTTGGTTACTTATAATGGGAGGGTGCCAGGGCATTTCTTACACCATACCACTACAATTTGCTATAATGGATATTGTGCATGAAGGGTTCCTTTAAGACATGGGAAAGAAGAGGAAGCTTAACAAGGAATTAGAGTCTGCCTGATGCGTATTAACATACACCACCTCTGTGAATAGTCCTTCAAATGGTTCCACACAGGAGTGTTCAATGTGGATCACTAAAATGTAGCGTTTGTACATAAAATATGTTTATATAACTTTTTTCAAAAAGGTCTGGGTGCCAGCATTTATGACTTGCTTTAATTAATTGCTCTTGGGCCTTAGATTATATTCATCGTAACTTTGCATTAAGTGACTGATCATTTTAGTACTTATTAATTACCTTGCCCCCTGGGGTAAAAGTGTGCCAGTGTGACTATGTCTGGAAGGTATATGGGCTACCAAAACTAGTCTCAACAAATCATGGAAATTCTCCATAATAAAAAAAACACATTTCACATGTATAAACCAACAAACTATATATATATATATATATATATATATATTCTGTATATGTATTCTCACAGAGAATACAATAATTATTATTGCATATTCTTGAAAGGAAGACTGAACATGAAAATTGATCTGCACAATTCTCTATGAACAGTGTATACTTAATATTCCCTCACACCAGAATATAAGGACTTATAAAGGACTATCTAAACATGGTTCTCCAGGATACACTTTGTCGGGTATTTAGGGCACATTGCTAAGTATACAAAGTCAATTGGTTCATGATCAGCAATTAGATCACTCCTTTAATTAGCATCAAAAACCTCAGAGAGGAAGCCTGACTGTCCTAACCTAGTATAAAAGCAGTAAAAGCAGGCAGATGGTATATTTTTGTTTTCAAGAGAACGTTCTGCTCCACAAAGTGAGACCAGTTCAGTCCCCCTTACAACTGGTCCCTGAAGATACTGCTGAGGCAGCAACGAAGCACTTGAAAGGTTGTAGCTCTGTAATGCAATAGTAGTTTAGTAGCAACTCCGGAACCTTCCAAATTTAAATAATGGGCTACACAGGTGTCCATTTCAAGGAGTGCTATGGCTAAGATAGGGGTCAGGAAATCTCATTATCTTGTGGCTGCCCTGTTTTCACAGTTTGGTCTATCTTGTACAAAGCTTCCTAACAGCTATGGAAGACTGACAAAACTCCTGTGCTCCTAAAACTCTACTTCTTAATTCGAGCAAAGAAAGAATGACGAACATTCTAACCCAGGCTTCCTGTACAATTCAATACATAGCCAGCTATTCAGACATGGCTATTTATTACCTTTATACATCTAAATCCTCCAGCTGCTATTAGAACTCAGAAATATGAGTAAAATAGCACATTGAAACTATTTACAAAATTAAAAAAAGTCATTAAAGTGGCTCTATCATCAGAAACCCACCACTTCAGCTTGTTGGAATCTGTTGGCTTCCTCACAGTTTGCGTCAAAACGGTTGTCGTTGGCAAAAACGAAGCTCTCCTAGCACCTACAGCCTAACTTCTTTATTGTGGACTTCTGCCTTAACGCGTCCAGCTTTGGCAAGGATAGGCAGACAGCACTGGAGGCTGGGCAGCAATACACTGCAATGGTCACACTGCTTAGGGTTCCACTTTAAATAGTGGTTTGGTTTCATTAAAAAAAATAAAAAAAAAATAAACTATATACACGTGTAATGTTTATTATGGATGATACATGACAAAATGTTAAAAAAAAAAAGATTTTGAGTTAATATTGAGGAACATTCAATGAACTATTTTCTGTTTCCTGCATAGTGAAAAGCCATGAGCTAATCTGTAAACCACATACGGTTATCAGGAATACAATGTGAAATTCAAAAATAGTTACATTTACAAGTTTTCCCATTTGGAGAAAAACTCCAAGAACCAAAACCACTACACAACGCCCCTTCACTGTAAGGAGTCAAACCGTTAACCTTACCTGGACTGTGCCAGGTGCTGCTCCCTGCCTTAACACCTAATTTCGGAGAATCAGGAGTTCCTAAGTAGGAACCTGTGAACTTTGCAGCTCTTCTGAGGTAATCTTTGCAATGCTGAAGTTTGCAGCCTGTGCTTATGAACTTCCGGCTCACAGGCATCAGTAGTAGAGGCACACGGCGTAAGACGTCAAACTATTTAAAATCTATTGCCTATTCAAAATTGATGGTGAGCCATAGCACCTATTACTACCACCACCTGTAGTGGTTATGGTCTTGGAGTGTAACGTTAAAATGTTATATTTTCTTAGAATTTTAAAGAATTAACTTATTGATAACCATCACATAATCGTATTAAATGCTGCCATCACAGGTATTATTAATCTTTTTGTATTACTGTCTCATACATATCTAAGGAAAGGATATCAGGGGACAGAGTCACTGAATGAAAACAATAACAATGGTGCATATTATTCTATTTAAAATACACACACACACACACACACACACACAAAACTTGTTACAAAGTTTCCAAATCCAGGTCAGTATTTATAAAGGCATCATCACATTTTGTTCTGGCTTTGTCATCCGTACAGAACAGAAAGCAGCACTGACAGACAAACATGGCCTGAGGTTTGTTTAAATCAAACACGCAGACAATGAACTGCCTTATCTGCATGAAAGACACACCGGGATAAAGGTTACACCAACAATACAATAAAGAGGAACCGTCATAAATCTATTTTTAACATTTTGTCATGTATCATCCATAATAAACATTACACGTGTATATAGTTTATTTTTTTTTATTTTTTTTTAAAGAAAAGCACTGTACACATACAAGCAAAAGTAAACAAGCCTGGAACACAATGGCTCTGTATATTTCTTAGGAAGACAGGTTTCAAAAGTTGAACAGAGAGCCATGACAAAAATGACGAGTCCCAAATTATACTGCTGCTACTATTAGTTGCACTCTAGGCAAGTCAAAAGGCTAGCATATCTATGGAATTATAAAAATAAAAAAAAATGAAAACTGAAGCATAAAAACACACACACACACACACTTTTACTTGGTGCAAAAACAAAGCAGAATTCAAGCAGAAACTCCTATCTTATAAATGCCCTAACATCCGAGGTTAATGGAATAAGCAATCTATCCTCAGACAGGATATCTAAAACTATGTTGTAAATTTGTAGCAACCATTTCACGTTTAGTGAACCAGCCTATGTTAAACTCACAACAGACCAGCGTCTAGAGATTGGCTCTCTCTCCTGGGTATATAGAGTGCGCAGAACCCAGTTGTGCATGCAGCACACGAAACAGATACAAATGTTACGACCCACTAAAAAAAAACTTAAGTGGTTATGGTGCTTAGAGGATAAATATAAAAGTATTTCTCTCTGATATTCTAATGTCTACATGCAGCCCACGTTCTCCTTCTAAAAAAAGAGCTAGGAGACTGGAACCCAGGAAAATTAAATATTATGCAGTGGTTTTTTGTTTTTTTTTCCTGAATGCGTAAAACCACTTGGGCATAGAGAGGAGGCTAATACCATATTGATTAGATGGGAAGTTAGATTTAAAAAAAAAAAATCTTCCACTCAATAGAAAGTCACTAAGGATGCTTTTGTTTAATCAGTTATTCAATAGCATCTTTCAAGAAGTGTATCAGAACAACAGTGGAGATACAGAACAAGAAAAAAAAAAAAAAAAAAAAAACTCAAGAGCTTAAACTTAATAAGATGCTTAGTGTTCCTAAAGATTCAATGAGCAGGTTTCTGGCAGATATCTATAGTTTCGACAGGCAGGCAACATTTAGTAAATAGCATGTAAACCTTGATGACTGGATACCCTGTGGCCCCAAATCTCAATACTTTTTCTGCTGTCTCAAGAGTAGGTGGATAGATCTTCAGATTCCTTTCATCAGAGGTAGAGACTCCGTTATGTCCAATTGGAGTTCAGCCCTGAATCTGGCTGTAAAACGGTTTGAATTTGGTATATATTTTATGATGCCTTCCAATGAACATGCGTGAAAAAACATATTTATTTTTTTTCCCATTTTTAAATTTTATTCACATGAAATGTTGTGATCGGTATTTATAAGGGATTTTAAACAAAACCCTTAAATTACGTCGACAAACATATAGCTCAAATTCAAGGTTTTGCTCTGATCCAGTGGACAATTGCCTCTGTCCTTAAGGTGTTAAAACAGGGATCGAAATGGTCTACATTTTTAGATTGCAAGCTTATTTTGCAGAGCTCTCTTTGCCTATTATTCCAGTATGCAAATAATGTTTTCTTATAAATGTATTGTATTGTAAAGCAGTGCAGAATATATTGGTGAAATATATAAATTATTATAATTATTATTGCCTGTTTAAGTACGTTAGTGCCCCTTAATACCCATAACTCATTGTGGGCACAGAACACAATGTTCTTAGATGTCCTTTTGAATATTTGAGTATGGACACCTACTGGTAGGAACAAAGTACAATAATAGTGCCGTGCAGGAACCAGAAGGTACTTAGTGTGTGCCTGGAACAGCAAAACATTGTCCATAAATAGCAAATACATAATTCCTGTTCACTTGCGATGCGCAGTAACATTATGACAAAGAACATATCCATGAAAGGAAGTAGGGAGATGAAATCCACCCTTCCCATTATCTTCACTCAGCACTTTCACCAACACCCAAAAGCAATATTTAACAGAGTTTTACAAAATAAATTGTGCAATAAGTCATTAAATTAGAACATTAACTCTTTCACTACCTGCCACTTACTCATACCCTGGGTACTAGGAGAGTCAGGCGTATTCCTTCTTATAGCTTATTTTTGTCATAGGATTTATAGCCCAGACATTTGGCTCCTACAATGCCTTTTTATTGGTTCTGTCATGACACAAACTAGTTTTGGAAGCACTAGAATGTCATAAAATACTTTATTCATATTTTGGCTATTTTAGGTCACTGCAGAGTTCCTAGCTTTTTTTTTTTTTTTTTTTTAATTAACATTAAAAGAAACATTGTTTAGTTTAAAGTTTACATTCAGAACCATTTTATGCAATCGTTTTTTCTCTATACAATTGTGATTACGTATGGTTATCTTTGGTAATTAGCTTTAAGGAACTACACACATACAAAGCGTTCCGGAGTTGAAATATTAAAAACGATCATCCAAAGAAAGATGCTGCTAAAATTGTGCTGTCAAGTATTGGATAATATAAGATAAACTGACTTAAAGGGACACTATAGTCACCCAGACCACTTCAGCTCAATGAAGTGGTCTGGGTGCCAGGTCCCTCAGGTTTTAACCCTTCAGATGCAAACATAGCAGTTTCAGATAAACTGCTATGTTTACATTTGGGGTTAAACCAGCCTCTTGTGGCTGTCTTCCGGACAGTCACTAGAGGCACATCTGCGACGCTGGAGGCATATTATGCCTCCATCACGCAGAGCGTCCATAGGAAAGCATTGAGAAATGCTTTCCTATGGACACTTTGAATGCACACGCGTCACTGCCGCACATGCGCATTCTGCTCCGCTGACGTCAGACGGGGGAGCGGACGTTGGCGGGGGAGGAGAGGTAAGGGAGCCCGGCAGTGGAATAAGGTGAGTAACTGAAGGGGTTTTAACCCCTTCAGCACCACAGGAGGGGGATCCTGAGGGTGGGGGCACCCTTTAGGGTACTATAATGTCAAGAAAACCGATTTGTTTTCCTGACACTATAGTGATCCTTTAAAGAACATTGTCCTCATGGCATGCCACAGTTTATTATTAATTTAATCAAAGAGAATCTTTATCTCAACAAGTTTAGTTTAAAACAAACTATGTCCTGCACAGCTGGGCTTTGCTCAGACAGAGAGCTTTAGTTTCTCTTTCAGAGGTAGTGGAGACAGAGCATCACCAGCAGACCTCGGGTATGAAGTCAAACCATTCTAAAACAGCCAGACTAGTTACCAGGGCACCCCTGCCTCCAAAACTACCACAACATGCTCTAGTGGTTATGGTGCTTGGAGCGTTTCTTAACATAAGACTTGACAAACCCCAAGAGCTCACTATCTATCTGAAAGCTGATCAGTGGTCCTATTATTATCTGCATTAGAAGAGTCAGAGTAACAAAGGATACAGCTAAAATGTGCCAGGAGTGTCATTGAAAACAGCTTGACACAACCTATGCAGCTGCTGTAGGACAATTCCCATGATGCTTTGCATGCCTTTAGAATGACAAAACCTCATGGAAGCTATAGTCTTAAAACATCTGAGGATCTGTCTTTGAGCACCCCGCTCTATGTCCTCAATGAAGGAAAAATCCTCTAAGCCTAATGCATTAAGAAAACCTGGCACACTAAACACCAAAAAAATAAAGGGTTCAGGTACTAAGAAGAATCAAAGAGTTTTAAAAAACGGAAAAACATTTGATTAATTAAATTAAAAAAAATTAAACATCAAAGTTCCATCCTAGTCTGATGTGACAAGGCATACGTTAAAGATTCTGGGTAACAAAGATTTACCACCCCTTTGTTGTCACCACAAGAGGTAAATCTATTGGGGGAAAAAAAAAAAAAAAACTTATTCTGGCTATCCAGAATGTAAGGGTGAGGGCCAATAAAAACAGAAATGCTTTACAACCTAGTCACTATGAGAAAATTATTATGTTTGAATAAGTAAATACAATGAGTACAGGTTCCTGGCTCAGAGCTACCTGCATTGAGGACTGAATATTTATTAAGAAACCCTAGACCAGTGGGAGGCAACCTTTGGCACTCCAGATGATGTGGACTACGTCTCCCATGATGTTTTGCCAGCAATAATGGCTGTCAGGGCATTCTGGGAGAATTAGTCCACGACATCTGGAGTGCCAAAGGTTTCCTCCCCTTGGCATCGAAAATAAAGCTCAGATTTTAATTAAAAAAAAAAAAAAAACCATACCAGACACAATAAGCAATTCCATTAATTATCTGTACTGCAAGTCATGTTACAAGTTATCCAATGGAAAGCAAGGAGAGAGCTTGTATAAATCACTTTAGAGTCTCACAGCTTATGTGTATGACACACAGGATCCTGCATGGCACAAACACAATGTATCCTCTATGTTTCCTAGAACAAGGAGTTCAGCTTGCACTATAAGTTTACAGGAGTAGAAACAGTAACAGAACCTGGAGTATTTCTTCAGTCTCTGACTTCCTGTTCTATTGGTGTTCCCCATCTCACATCTCTGGACTTGGAAAAGTTTACATTTTTTTTTTTCAAAATCCCTTGCAATATTTGCTTGTTCATTATTAAAGCGGCACTGTCATGCCGAACTTACCTTTCCTCAATCTCTTCCTCTTCTCCCCCTCTCTCGGAATCTGTTATTCTTTCCTTCCTGTCTTCTTTAGTTTTCTTTAAAATCACAAGACAAAGTAGGGACTCTTTGCCTTATGGAGGATTCCTCCGCTTGACCAGCTCTGACCAGCGGAGGAGCAAAGTGTGCTTCATTTCCGCTGGTCAGAGCAATTTTCCCATGATCCCTAGCTTTACTCCCTGTTCCCACAATGCTTCCTGTCAGTATTGCCGAACGTCCTGTCACTTAGACAGAACGCCGGCAAAACTGCCGAATTGCATCCTAACAGAATGAGCACTGTTTCTCCATTGGTGTTAGGATGCAATTCGGTACTTTGTTCGTATCGGAATTTCATTCTAATGAATGAAACTCTGATCCTATTCATTGCCGCGGCTGCATCTTGCAGCCGCTTAGTAGATAACTCCCTAATTCCCACGGTATCAGGAAGCCATCTACTAAAAGGCTGCAAGACCTAAAATGGTCTTTCAGACAAATTTACTAATACTAAGTAAAGATTACTTAGTATTAGTAAATAATATGCCCATACTCGCTATATCGCGAGTAGGGGCATGTCTAGTAAGCAGTGAGCAGCCTATAGCTGCCCCCCCTCCCCCCCCTCATTACCATTTTTTTTTACAGTGAGCAGCCACGGGCTGCTCACTGTTTAGTGGACATGCCCCTACTTGCGGTATTGCGAGTAGAGGCATTCGGGAGATTTTAATCTCCCTTATGCCATTATGGGGGTCATATTGACCCCCATAGAGTGAGGGGGGACATGGGGTGCTTATGAAGTGGTGGGGAGTTCTGCTCCCTGCCGCTTCTGTCTTTACATATTACAAGGAGGGAGCTGCACGCCGGTAGCTCCCTCCTTGTAATAAACCGAACAAACAAACGAACACTGATATTCGGTGTTTGTTTGTTCGTTTGATTTTTTCTATTCATTCATTCGTCTGTCTGATGAATGAATGAATAGGTGAAATTCCCGTTCGCATGTCCAGGTGTTTCACTGGGCATGTGCGGGAATCTCACAGTCTATCTAGTGTGGTCAGATGACGTGTCCCTCAGGGACTTCACCTACCCACACAAAGATGGCGGCGCCCTGAATATAGATCGGGGCAGAAGATAAAGAATAAAAAATAGGTAATGTGGGGGGCTTAGGGGCATTTGGGGGTGACTAGGGGCCAATTGAATGTAGTGGAGGCGGGAGGGGGGTTAAAAAAAAACGGGATTCGGCATGACAGTGCCGGTTTAACCACCAGGTGAAAAGTTCTGAAGGAGCAGCAGACAAGATATTCTCGGAGTCTCAGATACTTTAGTAGATTGTTACTAAACTATACTAAAGGAATATTTGTATTTCTTAAGGGTACACTCCAAACACCAGAAGTGCCCTGGCACACTTCAGTAGTTGTGGTGGTGGAGCCCTCTCCACCCCAACTACTTCAGCCAGATAGCAAGAAGCGCTCCTTTTGAGCTAAGCCCGGTAGTCCAGGTCTTAGATCACTTGTTGAAAGTAATCATCTTATAGCGCCTGGTAAATTCCCATGAAACAAGTCATTGTCTGTGAGCATGCCACGGCACATTACAGTGGTTTTGGTGCTTGTAGTGTTCTTTTAAAACTATAAGCAAAATATATTTCAAAAAAAATTATGAGAATGCAATTTATACACTTCCATATCTATGATACAAACTCAAAGAACTAGCTTATTTCAAAGAGATGTTTTGCATTGAAGAAAAAAAAAAAAAAATATATATATATATATATATATATATACACACACACACACACACACACACACACCACAGTAAAAATTCCAGAATAATAATAACATACGAAAAGTAAAAGGCAGAGGAAATGACAACAGTAATACTCCAGAGTGTGCAAAAATATTCAAAGCACTTCCTAGGCATTTATAATTGGATCCACTGTGAAATAAATGTAGAAAAATGGTCCATGTTTCATTTTTGCCTTTTACAGATTCCAGCTCAGTATTGAATATATTGCTAGAAAAACTGATTTGACAGCTGCAACCCTTCCGTATCCAAATTGGAACAGTGCAGTCAGTATTTAAAAGGTTAAAAATAAATACATTATGCATGGCTATGAATGGGATTATAAAGTTCTCTGCACAACTTTAAAGCATGGGAGATCATTATATCAGCAGATTCTGCTGGAAATCCTGTTCCGCACTAATTAAATAGATACGGTCAGCTTTTTTTTTTTTTTTTTTTTTTTTTTTAAATCACAGAAAATTCAGTTCCTCAAGAAGCAGCAAAACATATTTTTTATTTAAATGCAACATTAAAAGGGATACTATAGTGCCAAGAACACAAAGCTGTATTCCTGATACTATAGCTCCCTCTGCCTCCCTCCTCCCTAGTTTCCCCCCCACCCTGGTGAATAAAGGGTTAAAAACGCTTTACTTGCCTTCCCCCAGCGACGAGGGACATCCGCCTTCCTCAACCCGCAAGTACCGGACGCCAATGCGCATGCACAGCAAATGCCACTTGCGCATTAGACCTCCCCATAGTAAAGCACTGAATCAATGCTTTCCTATGGGAAAGAATCGGACGCTAGATGTACACATGCAGAGCGTGAGGTCGACCAGCGTCATTTACTGGACCAAAGATTCGTTAGGATCCAGGAAAAGCCTCCAGTGGCTGTCTGGGAGACAGCCATTGTAGGCACACTTAGTGCTGCAATGTAAACATTGCAGTTTCTCTGTAAGTACAATGTTTAACACTGCAGGACTAAGTGCAATAGGGACACTGCACCCAGACAATTTCAATGAGCTGAAGTGGTCTGGGTGCCTATAGTGTCCCTTTAATTATGCATTTCCATCAGTAACTCTGTTTAAAAAGAAAAGAAAAAAAGTTCTAAATATTTATTTTCATTTTTTTTTATTTAAGTTCACTGACAAAATCATTGCCTGGACAAGTTTATAGAGTAGTTTTAAAAATATACATGAAGTACCACAATCACTACAGTGGACCAAGTCACATTCAATGCAGAGAAAAGACTTCGGAGCCAAGGGGGTATTGTCCAAAGACAAAGTGCCATTCTTCTGTTTGACTACTTACACGGGAGGGCGCCGGAGTATCATGACCACTCTCATGTTCAGACAGGTTTCCCAAACGATGACAAATATTACCCATGAGAGGCCCAATGCAAACACACCTTTGAAATCCATTGTCTGACTCTATAAACACCACACCAGAAACAGTGTTTCAAACTGGTAAGAAAGATAATGAATCTGCCTCTTTTGTCCAAAAAAACAAAAATCAGACTAAAAACTGTAAAAGAACCCAATTTTTGCCATCTTAAATAATGGAAATGTACCCCCTAGAGCAGTGCATCATGTATAGTTAGAAGAAGTCTAAACCTTTTTAAATGTGGGATGCGCTAGAACCATCAGCTAACAAGTTTTGACATCTTAAAAAATAAAAATAATCCATAAACTGGATGAAATTAACATCTGTATTTAACATTCAGCACCTGCTTGGCACATACCACTTTGAAGAAAATCCAAGAATGTTTCTCAAAGTAAGACATTGAGGAGAAAGGAAAGTAACTCACTTATCACAGAATGAAGATATATAAACAATAAGCCAACAATAACACACACACACACAAAAAAAAATTAATACCTGAAAGGAAGGCAAGTTTTTTCTTCAATATTGGTAAAATCACAGTGGCGTCCATTTCTAATAATGTTTACAGATCTGCAGGAGATAAAATAACGAAAAGACACTTGTTAAAAACATGGGTTCTTGTACTGTTGAAGACCTATGGCTCTAAATATCCACAGGAAATTCATTAGCTTTCATAACTGTTAAAACAATATAATTTCAAGTTGTAACCATGACAATGAACAAATGGCTGATGTGGAGATTAAAAAAAAAAAAAAAAAAAAAGACACTCCACCCTTCTCTTAGGTAGAGCAGTTACCTTCACTTCGTGCAGACCAATGGGATAATGTTCCCACATAATTCCCCCCTCACCCCTCAAGCTCCCATTGCCAGATATAATGCCCACATCACAGACAAGGAAGGGGTAAAAATCTTTTTCAATTATCTAGCTCACCTTGCCTGTTATCGTCTTAACTCGGACCTGCCGCTTTTGTTTTCCTTAGTTTGTTAATTCCCTATGTCTCTCTTCCTAGTAGGTGGTATGGCATCTGCAGCCTGAAATGTAGCTTAGCGCTTACCTGCCACTTCTCATTTAGGCCTTAATATGAACGATTCATCTAGTTTGTTTTTACCATCTAAAAATGGCAATTTCTAAGTTGCATTGCTTTCTCTGACTAATGATTGACAATCACAGACTTCCCAATGCAGCTCAACGAGAAGTCTTTGCAAGGCAGGTGCTCTGGGCAATTACCTGCAGGTTGAGTTTAGCTTCACTGAGCTAAAGAACCAGGAAGTAACAGCACGGTTAAATGATTGACAGCCAAGAGGGTGTGACAAGGTTTATTTATAAAAGTAACAATTTCTATTAGGTTTAGGTGTGTAAAGTGATCCTTTAAGTCATCTCCTTTATCCAAGGTGCATTGTGAGGAGGAATTATTAAATATAAGTTTAAGCTTCTATTTGTAAAGTTTGGTTACTAGAAAAATTTGTTTGTTCATAGAAATAATTACAAATAGCTTTTCATAGGTTAAAGTACAATGGTCAGATGTTATAGATACCAATTTAAATCTTAAAGGGACTCAATAGTCACAAGATCCACTACAGCAAGCATGTCAAACTCAAAAGCTAACACAGGCCAAATAAACAAAGGTTTGAGTTTATGTGGGACACCAAAAAAACAAAAACTTCAGTTATCATAGAAACGTAGGCTTATTTAGAAAAGTACCGTATAAAAGAAAAGTTGCCTAACACTAGACGTCTTCATATTCGTAGGGCTTCGAAGTAAAAAAAATAAAAGAGCGGATTTATTTAAGGAGACGTGCATTTCACATACAACAGAGGTTTGAAAAAATGTTTAAAAAGTTTGGTAATGGGACTGAAATGGAGAATGTATGCTGTTGCACAGCTATAAAAAATAAATTATGTTATCTTGTTTATTTTTGTAGTTCTATGATTGTCTTCTTCACTTTTGCTGAGATCAAACTTGATGATCTCAGCCAATCCAAGTTTTTCCATAGGGAAGCATCAGGAGGCTATTGTGCATGTGTGGCAAAATGCTGCGTGGCCAATCAGCATCTCCATGGGGACCGTTCAGCGCCTCCATGCAGACCCAATCCAATACACTACCCCCTTCCCTCCACTCTAATACACCGCCCCTTAATCTAACACACTGCCCCACCACTCTAATTTAATACACTGCCTGCTTCTCTCCCCCAATTTAAAACACTGCCCCCCTCACCACTAACACTGCCCTCCCCCATCCCTCAATTAATACACTGCCCCTCCTCGCACCACTCAAATGCACTGCCTCACCCTCCTACCACTCTAATACACTGCTCCTCTCCCTCCTTCAATTTAATACACTGGCCCCGTTCCCCAAGTTAGTACAGTGCCCACTCCCTCCCCCAATTTAATACACTGGCCCCCTTCCTCCCTCAAATAAATACATTGCCTCCCTCCCCAATTAAAACACACTACACAGGAAGGTCCCCTAAGCCCCTCTTCCCCTACCTTAAGATGAGCCGCCCGTCCTCCAGTTCCAGCCCTGCTCTTCTCTGCTCAAGCAGGCTGCGGGAGCACGCAATCAGCCGTGGAACGGCTGTCTTGCGGCAGTTCGCAGCCACAGCACAAAGTGGCCCCAGGGCAGTGGTGCCACAAATATTCACTGTGGGCCGCATACGGCACGCGGACTGCAAGTTTGACATACTTGCACTACAGTTTAATGTAGTTGTTTTGGTGAGTATAGATAGTCCCCGCAGGCGTTTTAATGTTAACCCTGTCTTTTCAGAGACAATGCAATGTTTACATTGCTGCCTAGTAACATGTAGTGGCAGTCACTTCCCATTCCAGTGCTGTACTGGCATTCAGCGTCTCCACGGCCTACATGGAGGTGTTGAACGCTCCCCTAAGAGATGCTGATTACTGCAGCATGGCATTTTGCCGTGCATTTGCAATAGTCTCCTGACAATTTCCTATGGGATTTGATTGGCTGAGATCATCAAAACTGATGATCTCAGCCATGGAGATGGAGCCAGCCATGGCGAGACCTGCATGTCGTGGGAGATAAGGCGAGTAAAATAACCTCGCTCATATTTAGCAAGGAGGGCCAATGACCTATATATTTAGTTTAACATTATAGTGTCAAGAATACGTTTGTATTGCTGACACTATAGTGTTCCTTTAAAGACAATGTTAAAAAAAAAAAAAAAACTGGTTGGTGTTACTTCACACTAATTAGCTGGAAAGTCCATTTCTGGTTAGTCATATCGTTTAAAAGTCAGTAAACATTTGTATTTCAGAAAAGCCAACAGACAACTTCAAGGAATGTCTGTAACTTGGAGAAATTCCAAATAATGTTCTTAAGTTAAATTATGTTTTGTAAGAAGTGGTTCTCGTATAGTAGGAATATTTAACATGAAACAATGTCACTAACACTTGGTTTGAAGAAAAAAAGATGTAAGGAGCAATACACATTTATTCATACATTTTAATATTAGGATTACATTTCAGATTTATATTTTTAATGAAAGTACAGGATAGATCTTCCAAGAACAGATTACTTGTTTTGGCATTTGGGGATTTATTCACAAAACTTGATATGTGGAGAATACATTTTTTAGCCAAAGTAGCAAAATTGGAATAAGTCTCTAAGCTAGCTATTATTCCAGTTTTGGGCCAATATGTGCTAATAAGAGCAATTCCTTTGTCAAAAAGCCCAAATTCAACTAAACCTCAGTCTGTATAATGAAAATCAGCAGTTTACTTTCCTATTTAGGACAACAAATCTTCCCAACCTCTATCCTAGGCATTCAGAATTGCTGTTGTATTTATCTGCAGTACTATAGCCAAACATGACCAAAACAGCATGTCAACTGATAAATGTGCATCATTGTGCTTAAATAAATACATTATATAAAAAAAAAAAACACTATCACAAAGTTACTTTGCATTTGTAGCACAGACAGAGGCCCAACCCAAGGGGGATTATAAAGGTTAATCAATTACAGACTGTACAATATATACATTGACAGAGCAGGGGAAAAAAACAAAATTAAACGTGAACTCGCTCTATTGGAAATCTAGCAAGAAAGAAGAAAAATAAAATTAAAAAAAGAGGCACAAAGTAGTAATTCGTATAAGAACACATGATGACTCAAAGTAATCTGTCACTGATTGGTCATAAAGTTCATGTAATAATTCTCAGAATAGTGTAGTCTCCTAAATCAACATGATTTTGCTTTGCCATTTTCTCTGTTATGGTTTAATGAGCAAACCCCAAAACATCTCCAAACTCATCCAGCACAATATCTTGTTAGATATCCGTATACAGTCCAAGTTTTCTATATTCAATTTGTAATTTTAACTGAGCCATTTTCGACATTCTCTCTCTCTCTCTCATAGCCAACTGAGCTTGTTAAGCCACTTTTTATTTCCCTCGAGGGCATATGAGAACAGGGTTTTGCAGTAATAATCCGGATTAGGAACCTAACACAAATATCCCTATTAAGACATGTCTTTTAAATGTTTCAATAGGGACCACCTACACACAGGACCCTGCACTCATGGACCTGTAAAGATTAATTATGGAGTATCCTTCAGCAATGTTTGGATATTGATATTTTTGGGGAGCACTTTGGGGTCTAAACAAGATGTGTTGGCCTGAGTATACTCTTGAGAAAGGCAAGTTAGTGTCGAAACGTTGCCACTCTGTGTTTGATGGCTAAAAACCATTATTAATCACTCAGCTGTGTGCGGAGGCTCTCTTCTTGAGATTATACTTTGGTCTATGGAACAAGGAGTAAAGAATTAAATAGTCGCCTACACAATCGTATTTGTGTACCCTATACTCTTCAGATGATATTGTGATGTGGATTATTGCGTTACTCATGGCACAGCACTGAAATCCATGGTGTAGGCCAAGAAAAGTTGAATGCAGAGAAAAGAATTCTGAGCCGAAGGGAGCACTGTCCAATTTGAAAGACACATAGATATTCTTCTGTTTCATAGTAACAAGCCAATCGTACAGAGTTTTCAAATCTTCTAATTCACAAAGATGATATTTCACAGAATGTATACAATCTTTGTGAACTGCGGGATCTACCGTTCTGGAAACAAAAAGAAGCATGGTTCTTTTTCCTCATCTTCTTTCTTAATATTCACTGGTGGTGGACATGTTGACGAAGGATAACCCAGCACCAAGATCATTTATTCATTTAAGGCACCAACCCCATTATTCTCTCTCTCTCTCTCTCTCTCTCTCTCTCTAGTATCCATGTACTCGTGAGAAATGTGGTATTTGTAGACTTGTTTCTTCTTAACTATATGTATTAATGGTTATTTCTGGAGGGCATTCCCAAAAACCACATCACTCAGATTACTGTTCAGAATAATTGTGCGTAAAAAATGACTTTAGCTAGCTGTGGTTTATTTTGCTACAGTTCTAATAGCCCTGCTTTTAGGATATGCATAATTTATTAGAATATTGTAAAATGTAAAAGATTGGATGTGTTTATAAACTGCTAGTTCAAATGTTACTGTGCTGTGCTCTAGGCATTTGGACACACACCAAGCACAAAGACAAAGACGTTTTACATTAAAGGGTTAGTTTAACCCTTGGGAGCGGAGGGGAACCTTTTCTGTGTAAAATGCCCTATTGGGCACCATGGATAAAAATAAAAAAATATATATGTATTAAGGCCTTTTGGCCTGTAATTGTGGGAGGGGCGTATGACACACCTCTTCCCTACTTAAGGGACACCCCTTACCTGGCTCCATATCGTTCGAGGTCAGCGCTGCATCATTTCCACTTCCGGGTCATCCAGACGCCATTTTACCTGATTACTCCATGAGGTTTTTTAAGCAGAGCTGTGTCAGGAATCCAGCCACAGGCTTTTCCGGCCTACCACCTTCTTTCTTCAATCCATCGCCGTGGATGGTGTCCAAGTGACTCACAAACTGTAAGTCAACCTACCCGTTATGCCAGGCATCAGTCCCACGGCACCATGCACGGGTCAGGTCCTCACTTTACGGCTGCATTTTGTCTAAGTCTGTTCTAAAACCATTGCATGTTCATGCATATCATTCGTTTAAACCCCCTACCGGTCTTTGGGTGTACTACAGGCTTCTTAGACATTATCGCATTTCATGTACAAACCACTGCATTTTCGCCTACACACTGACCCCTACCGGTCATTCAGTCTACTACAGGCTTCTCAGACATTATTGCATTTCATGTACAAACCAACGAACCACTGCATTTTCGCCTACACACTGACCCCTACCGGTCATTCGGTGTACTACAGGCTTCTCAGACATTATTGCATTTCATGTACAAACCATCAAACCACTGCATTTTCGCCTACACACTGACCCCTACCGGTCATTCAGTGTACTACAGGCTTCTCAGACATTATTGCATTTCATGTAAAAAACAACCTTGCTTCATTTAAACGATTGTCATTTCGGTTTGTGTTTTCTGGTCGGCACTTATTCATAGTATATTCTATGCACGATTGCTGTTCGCATTAAAATGCATACGGTTAAGCTATTCATGCTAACTTCTGTTTCCCTTCATACTAAGATTCGGTTATTCTGCTATGTATTCACATAGATCTTTTTCGTGAGTTACATTTCATCATTTTATGTATTTACATTTGGTTAAAAAGTTGCTTGGTTAAATAGACAGACCATTTTCATGCTATTTTTAAGGTATCACTTATTACATCAAGGGTATGAAACCAGCTAACATTTCTGTATAGACATTGGACTCCCACGCTTACTGGAGTTTTTTTTATAATTATCCATTTCATTACAATTAAATCAGCCTACGTTACAGGCCTCATTTCTTTGTTGTTAACCATGACACAAGGATTTAATTCCTTTTCATGCATACTCGGGTTGAATCACACGTACTGATCCAACCAATCATACGTTTCCTGCACAGTTATCGGTTAAACTTTAAAATACTTATTTTACACGATCTTAGGTTGTCTATTTTGTTTCAGTTTGCTTATTATATATATATGGTTTTAATAATAAGTTATTTTATTTTACAATGCAGATATTACATGTATATTACTGTTATGGTTAGCCTACATTACGGCTCCTTTTTCTGTCATGCTCGTACGACATACCACGAGTTCAAGGACACGGTCCTATTTTCAAAGAGTATAATGGAGATATGATGTTATTACAACCATGTACATTACGATTACATGGCACTAACTATTCAGGCCATTTCTTATCATACTCATACGATATACCACGAGTATATAAGAACACGGTCCTACCTTCCACAGAGGGTTTCGGGTTGAATCACACGCGTTGGTTCAACCACTCATACGTCACGTTACAACATTTTCTGCATAGATTGTCATTTCACATAATTTCACATGGCATTTACAAACTCAGGCCTTTTCTTGACACACTCAGGCGACGTAACACGAGTATTCAAGAACACGGCATATACGTCTCACAAGACTTTCGGTTTTTGAATCACACGTTCTGGTTCATACATTCATACGTCACTTTACAGCAACATTTATGATTCTGCATATTGTCACTTCACATTAAAAAGTCCCTTGCATTCCCAGATCAGTTTAGTGACATGCATATCATCTGATCACCTTCCATATATACACATTACACGGCCAATCCCCTGCTGCCAGGTATCGGACTCAGCGTAACGCTTGTCACCAAGCATGGGCAGTCATGTCACTATCATACTCATAGATTTTACACCTCCCACACATACTGCTAGAAGCCTAATCCCAGCCTATACAGATTACACAGGTCTCACAGGATCCATTCTCACTCGATCCCTTTTTAGGTTTATCCAGGTTTTCATACCTGTCGAATCTCAAAACTTCATACATACTACCAGGTACGTAAGCCTGCTCACGTTGTAGTTCACATACGTTTCATTCTTCTAGGCCATAGAGTACTGGCAAGTTAGGGGTATAGGCCCAAATAGGTACCTCCCTTCTTGGCATTTCTGCCTATCGTTTAGTGGTCCGCGAGGCCAACACCCCGCCTCAACGTTTCGGAGGCAAACGCCATCGGGCCACACGTGAGTAAGCCGCCTCGCAATATTATAGAGAGGGCCTCACCTGTCACTCCCTCCCCCTGTTTTCTTTTACTATCACTGAGAGGCCTACGATTCCTGCCACTACGACGGGTGGCCTCAATAACCCCTCGCGCCAACTCATAGACAGAGCCTCTCATAGCCACTTGGCAACTAGCAGGGCCTCACCTGTCACAAACAAGATTAATTTTTCGCCTTTCAGGCCTAGTTAGCCTGCCAGTATCACCCCTGGGGAATCGGTCACTACACCCCTTACCATGGCTGGGTCGGCCGCTGCGACCCCTCCAGCACTGGTTGAGTTGCAATCACTTTCTCCAGCCATCTGTTTCAGGGCACATGCTAAATCTGTGTCCAAATAAAATGTATCCCAAAACTATACTTAACATCAATAAACATTTCTGTACTTACGACATTACTGCCACATCATCCATCTAGACATTTGGTGGAATTCATTATCTCGGGTCTATCAGAAGGATTCACACAGGCCTCATACACATGCCTTCCGGAATCCTGGAATGTCCTAATTTACAATCCGCACAACAAACCCTACAGCGGTGGAGGCACTCATAGCCAGGAAGTGGCAGAGGACTTCTTATGGGGGCCCTTCCAGTCCCCTCCGTTCACCACATGGCGGACAAACCCCATCGGTATTGTCACGGGGAAATCTTCTCACAAACAGAGACTTATCATTGATCTATCAACACCTCACACCTCTGCCACTCCTAGTCTGAACTCCCTCATACCCTCTGAGGAATTTTCACTGCAATATTCCACCATAGATCACGCCATTACGGCTATCATGCAGGCAGGGGCCGGAGCATGGCTCAGTAAGACTGATATCACAATGCTTTCAAGTTACTGCCTATCCACCCTACACTGTCACCTGCATGGTATCAAGTGGGCAGGGAACTACTATTTTGCTCACGTTTAACATTTAGGTTCCAAAGTAGTCCGGCCATTTTCGACGTATTCGCCGAAACCCTATGCTGGTTTTATTAAATATAGCCAGATGCCCTACAGTTATACATTATCTGGATGATTTCTTACTGGTCGAGGAGAATATTTCCCCTCCCAGTAGCCTAAAAGAAACCATCAGTCTATTCGAACAGGTGGGTGTCCCAGTCTCCTCCACCAAGACTGAAGGACCAGATACCTTCATCACATTCCTGGGTATCATACTAGACTCAGCCACCATGCATGCTAGCCTGCCACGCCCAAGGTAGAAAACATTCTGATCAACATAATCTCTACATACAACTCGGTACTTGCAACCGCAAGAATTAGTCTCTGCTTGGGTCACTGAATTTTGCCATTCGCATCATACCTCAAGGCCGGGCTTTCATCTCACAACTCCTTTACATGTTTCCCACTTTTAGACATGATGGACACAGGTCACCCCTGGATACCCAAGCCACGGCAGGCGTAATTATGTGGAGAAAATTTTTAACCACCTTGAATGGTAAAAGCATGTTCCTTCCAAAATTGTCTGACTCCTCACCTACCATTTGGTCAGACGCGGCGTCTACCACAGGTGTTACAGCATTTTTTCAGGAACGAATGGCTTTGGGGCAGCTGGCCTTCAGAAGTTCAGGACCTGGAGGGTTTTTACACTACCTCAGCTCTGTTTGAGATATATCCCATCATGACGGTTGCCGTGGCATGGGTGCATTTATGGGCAGGTTCGTCTGTACGTTGCTACTCAGACAACCAAGTAACTTGTCACATTATAAACAAGGCCGATCCAAATCACTGACTATTATGAGATTCTTGAGGAAACTCACTTGGCTGGCTGCATGTCATAATTTTCTCTTGTTTTGTATTCATGTTCCAGGTGTATGTAACACTGCTGCTGACAATTTGTCTCGCTTTAATTTCCAGGCTTTTCGTCAAATACTCCCGTCAGCCGCACTCACAGCCATGAACACCCCACTATTCCACCATCTAGTAATGGACTAGATGCTATTATGCAACATAGCAGAACATTGTCCCAATTAGCACTGTCTACTAATACCCGGGAAACTTACGATAGAGCTTTCATTTGATTTAAAGATTCCTTTCTGAACACAACATCTTACAACCTTTCATCGTGACATCCTGGTTGGGCTTTGCTTCTTTTTGCCACCTCAAACTCAAACTATCAAACAACACAATCAAACCATATCTGACAGGCATCCAACATCACATGCTAACTTTACAACCAGACAAATCAAGTGTCCTCCTACCAATTAAGAACACCCTTAGGGGTATTCAGAGATCCGAACCCCCACGTACGGCCCAGAGGCTACCCATAGATTTCCATATTTTTAAAGACTTATACAATTCACTAGATTTAAACCCTTTGCCAACAACACAAACCTCATCGTTAAAACCGCCATATACGTAGCCTTGTTTATGGTTTCTTGAGACCAAGAGAATTTACCGCCATCAGCACAACACAGTCCACTCACATCCTACTTCATTCACACTTAACAAAACACATGGACTATTATATCTTGACTCTGCCTCACTCCAAAACCAGTCAACATGCATTTTCAGTAGAGGTTAAGTACTATCCTACTCACAACAGGTGGAGCCCCGTCCAACTACTGGACTCATATACCCAGCATAACAACGAACCACCATCTCAACCACTTTCAGTCTACAAGGTTCGGTACTCACTACCACCACCTTTATGACACACGTCAGGTCTTTACTTGCACAGCTGGGCCTCAAATCAGCTAACTATTTGGGCCACTCCTTCCGCATAGGAGCGGCCTCCACAGCATCCAGTGCAAACATTCCAGTTCATGTTATCAAGTCACTAGGGCGCTGGAAATCATCGGCTTACTCTAGATACATACCTAACCCGGTACAAGAAGTAAGAAATGCCTTTCAAGACATGTCTGGTTAAAGTATGTATATTGCTGGTATGTAATAAATTTGATTTTCTACTTTTGCCCTCTTTATTTACAGGCCTACCTCATCGTCGGTTCCGGCACACCACAACCGACATGCTCTTTTAATACCATCAGTGTTTGTATCTTCTGTACTATCATGAGCCCTTAACACAAGTATTAAGGCCTTTTGGCCTGTAATTGTGGGAGGGGCGTATGACACACCTCTTCCCTACTTAAGGGACACCCCTTACCTGGCTCCATATCGTTCGAGGTCAGCGCTGCATCACCCTCCCACCCACTCCTCATTATTAACTCCTTTTCTCTTTACATTTCTTCTTGGTGGGCCCTCTTTATTTACAGGCCTACCTCATCGTCGGTTCCGGCACACCACAACCGACATGCTCTTTTAATACCATCAGTGTTTGTATCTTCTGTACTATCATGAGCCCTTAACACAAATATATATATATATATTTTTTTTTTTTTTACTGAACTTGAATTCAGGGCAAAGCTATTGGCACTGACTTTCACACTCTGTCCTCATGTCACAGAGGCCACGAGCACTTCAATCGCAGGAGCGCCCACAAGGAGGGAGCATAGGAGTGAAGCGCTAGCTTTAAGCAAGGTGATTATATTTGAAAATATATGTAACACATTGTCTTTTCCCTGTAATTTACAACAACGAAAAGTATTAGTTCTCGAGGAGCAAGTTTTCTTTAGCCATAGTTAAAAAAGCTGCCCCTAAAGGGATACTTTAAAATGACATTAGGAAGGAACTGCTAAAAATGAATCTATTATGTACTCTTCTTTAGGTCTTTAGAAAAATAAAAATCAACACCACACCCTTTAATGAAGTCATCGGCTCCAGGGCCAGTATTGGAAGCTGTGCTAAATCAACGTGAACTATGGAGAAGCAGAAGAAAGAGTATTTTAGTAAGTAGATAAGATTTAATAGCACCAATTGTGCTTAAACCTTGTTGAAAATGTGTTCTTGCTCAAAAGGAAAAAGTGCCTTCCAGATACAACTTTATAATTTTGCTGGTCTGAGCAAGAACTATTTGCCAACTTTGCAGCTGTCTGCAACGATGCAGTCGGACTACTGGAATAATCAATTCACAACAGCTTTGAAGCAGACTTGTAAGCGTTTTCAAACTAAAATATAGCGAAATAAAATTTAAAGCAGCACTCCCATGATATTAGTTCCTCACAACCAACTGTGAAAAAAAGTATTTTATTTGAAGGCAACCTTATGTAAAAATACTAAACAGAGGAGACTGGACCCGAAGGGCAGGTGGGTCTGCGTCCTCCCCCAAGTTTTTGTTGCAATTTTTTATTTTTTTAAATCATAATAAATTATCAAATCTATCGGTGTTGTAATGACTAATGATAAGTATGGGATAGAAAACGTGTGTGTGTTGTGTCTGTCATAATTAGTTCTGCAGTTCGCGCTCTCATCCCACATAGAGGCTCTGTATAGGACAAAACTGGACATCCTAAAATACAAGTCTGTGTATTATCATGTTTTTTTTTTTTTTTTAAAGTTCTGTTTCCTAGATTTGTGTGTCTATAGGTTTATAGTACTGAGCATGGCATGAAGTCGTATTGGGTCAGGGGTTGCGTATGTGGGGTCAAGTAGGAAGAAAAAAATAACAACCAGGAAACCTAGTGAACTCGATCCAGAAATTCTAGCTTGAGATTGCATTTAGAGTGAGGAAAACATCAAATAACGATAATTTAGATATACAGTACAAATGGACCCTCCAGACAACATGAAAAACTCCCAGTGATAAACAACTAAAAGGTGGTGGCAGAGGTGGGTCAGTGTGCTATTGGAACCATAGGGGAAAACTGACTAAAGTAATTTCAGTGTAAATTCCTCCAATCATCACATCTAACTAGCAATATTGCCAATGAGGACCTGACTCACTGAAAATGCGCCCCCCCCCCCCCCCCAAAAAAAAAAAGACATGTGTATTAGGAAGAGGTATAAGGACATCAAAGCCCCCAAACAGTTAGAAGAAAATAATAAGGAAGATAAAAGGAGACTCAATACCTCCACAATTACTTATTTGGTTATAGGGGGGAAGTCAGATTTGGGACTGAGGGCTTAGTGACCGTGTTTAGACACCTCCCCTCCTTTCGAGTAGGTTAAGAAATTATCATAAAACGCTGTCTTCGTGGCTTGAACTTTAGAAATGTAAAACGGTGTCATGCTCTTAACAGAAAATGCCAGCCAACATGTGCTTTCTATTAGTGTATAACATCTGAAGCAAATTTGGCTCCAAAAAAAAAAACTATATTATATTCACAAAAAGAAAAAAGGCAAAACTAGATTATATTCATATATTCGCAATATTCACAATAAAATAATTTCACATGATCCAAATCATAGCCTTATCTGTGATGCATTACAGGCGCAGTTTTATAGCTACATGTATGATGGCCATAAAAATTGATGATATTCTGTAATATTATAGTAGTAATCTAATAAGTCAAAGACACCTCAGAGGCTGAACAAAGAACACAAACTCACCACTAAAACTATCAATAAACATCTCAGACAACTTTCCATCAAGAAACAACCTGGAACAAACTAGTCACTTCTATCTCCATTTGGATGCAATACAAAAATGCAAACAAAAGGTTAAGAAACCATAGCTGCCAATGTTCTGATTGCCCTGACAAGAACCTGCTACTAGAGTGACCAGGTGAAGGGTAGCATGATATTGCTAATTTATTATTATTGGCAGTTATATAGTGCCAACTTATTCTGCAGCGATCTAGGTTATTTGGAAGAGGTGGCAATGTGCCAGGGCACCACTGGCACCATAACCACTACAGCATGCTGTGCTCCTTTAATACTATGTTTCCTATATTTAGCAAACGCGTTTGTTAGACCTGGAGAATAAAATGGAATGCAGAAGTCCACGCTGCTGTATTTATCTTCTTATCCTAGAAGTGGGCACTTTCATGTTGTCTCACTGTCAATCATCGCTATAAATGTCTGCCATTGAACATTGTTGAACAGTTGTATTGTGTGCCCTGGCTGTGCCAGGACTGAACTGAACTGGATTGCAATGTTATTTGCCAAACCTTTAAAATACATTTAAAAGAAAATAAGCATCACAACAAAAGTGTTAACAAAATTTACAGGTGATTTTTGATGTTTTATTCTGTGGTGTAATTTCCAAAGAAGTTATGTTCACTCTGTGATAGACCTGGTCTTTCAAGCATTTGAATCTTTTTTATTTTTTTTTTCTTCTCAGTTCAACCTGCTCCTCATCACTGATTTAATAAGATCCAAACAGGAGTAAAGTCAGGCACACACAATGATACAACCCTGCACTGTTGATATCACCAACAAATAAAAACTCACCTTAAAGGATTACTCTAAGCACCATAACCACTTCAATGATTTGAAGTGGTTGTAATGCTTGGAGTCTGTATGTGCAGCATTTTACTATGAAACGCTGTACATACCATGAAACGCTGTACATACCATGAAACGCTGTACATACCATGAAACGCTGTACATACCATGAAACGCTGTACATACCATGAAACGCTGTACATACCGCGTTGACTTCACCTCCGGCAGCGTCATTAGCAAGCTCAAACAAGAGTTCTGGTCTAACTAATGTCAGTGCAGAGCATCTTGGACATCTGTTGTCCGTATGCACAGCACACTGACGACAAGTGCCCAATGGAAGCACGCCTCCCCCCATCCACCCACCCATGCTGCCCAAGTCCTCCCAAACGTGCCTTCCCCTCCTGAGAGGGAGAAAGACATCAGCAGGGGATAATCGAGCTGCCAGGAGAACGTAGCCTCCGCATTGAAAATGAGGTAAGTTTTAGGCTTTGTTTTTTGGGGAGGGAGGGAGGGACCAGAACTGCAAGGGCCACTCGGACCAAAAATAGTTGTTTATTAACACAGGAACAGGAGAGGAAGCAGAAATTTAAAGCAGCACTCCAAACACATGAAGCACTTCAGACTGCTGAAGTACTTTATGTGTGAAGAGCTTGTCCACTTTGTTTCATTTTATGAAAGTGTCAATTTCAATAGAATTTTTATAAATAAATGTTATCACACCTCCTGGCTGTCAGTCTGGCAGCCAGGTGGTGTTAATTCCTTCTAGTTTAGTTCATTGCAACTAAACTCAAAAGGCAGGCACTTACCCGCAGATAACACAGCATACTGAGAAGTCTGTGATTGGAGAGCTGGTCGGCAAAACTTCTCAATGAGAATGAGATATTACAGTGGCTGCAGGTACTAAATATGTGGCTATTGCAAACCAGGATTTCAGAAGGTTTGCTTAAAATCTCTGTAAAATGGCTAGAACACGTCCATGAGAGAGATCAGGTAATAGATCAGGTAATAGACGCATAATATCTTATCGCAAGCTGCAGATACTTTAACAACAGTTTATCAGCTTCGGGTAGTTTTGATTTATGAAGACAACATTTAATAAATGAGACCAGACTATTGCTTTGCTACACGCTGTAAAGTCAGTAGTTAAAGCTTTTGTTTACATTTGGAGTCATAAAAGTTAAACATTTATTTCAGAATCGTTTACCAAGCAAGTTACATGTATAATGGGTATAAATCCTGTTAGTCTAAGCCTGTGGTTCTCAATCTATCTTAAAGGAACGCCAGGAAAATATTGGACAGTCTGCCACATCAGAAAGCTTTATGAGAAGCAGTCTAAGCATGTAGAATGCAAAGGAGCGTACACACGGTCAGCCAATGTACTCATTTCCATTACTTACAATGCCTCTTTTATTTCAAAATTGTAAAGGTTATAATTTCTTTATTAAACCAACATAAAAAACTAAATGCCTTGAAAGGGCAGTCTAAGCCCCAGTGACTCGTAAGTATTCAACAAAAAGTCCTTACCATTTACCATGAGATGTCTACAGGGGATTCCTGGCACCACAATTGAGGCCTGTAATTACTCTTTAATATTTTATTCATATTTAATGTTATGCACATATAGAAGAAAGTCTTATCTTATATTTACAGAAAAACTAGAGTGTTAGGAATACAAAACTACACTAGAGATGGAGTTAACCTTGCAATATAATTATTGCACTCTCTCTGAAACTGCAATGTTTTACAATGCAGAGTCAGGGGACATGATCACTGCACCCAGACTACTTCAGTGATGTGAAGTGGTCTGGGTGCCTATAGTGTCCCTTTAATGGTTCACTTAAAGGGACACTCCACTGCCTTAAAAAAGTCAATGTTTAGCCTCCAATGAAAACATGCATGCATTTTATATGCATTCTTTTTCACTGGGGGCAAATATCTAAAACAGCTGGCAAAACCTGCAGGTCTCTGGTCTGAAGCTTTTGCCATCCTGCCCTTCTAACCCAGCCCAGACTTTCTGTGGCTGTCCAATCACAGACTTACCAATGTAGTTCAATGAGAAGTCTTTGCAAGGCAGGTTTTCTGGGCAATTGCCTGCCCCTTGAGCTTAGCTCCACAGAGCTAACTAAATCAGGAAGTAACAGTAGTGGTTGTCTGATTGACAACCAGGGGATTCTAACCCGGTTAATTTATAAAAGTGCAAATATCTGATGAAATCTCATATCTTTACTCCATCAGCTCCCTAACTTGTCGTTAAGGTTTCCATGCCAAATCAGTTAAGAGACTGCCACATGGTATTAATGACAAATAAATAAAAAGAAATGCCACCTTGAACAAATGCATTGAGGGCACAAAACCTGTTTTTCCTGAATATAATTGTTTGAACACATTACTTCATGACAGAGCAATTTGTTAGGGAGAACAAACTGGTAAGTTACCACTACTTGTTAGGCATGGGTAGAAAATGATTGCCTATAAGCAGAGTCTGACAAGTGCCTGTGTATGTCACAACAACAAACAGAACACAAAGAATGAATAAAGGAATATAAAGGCTGGCAGAGAATTGTGGGAGATGTAGTCTAACAGAAGCTAGATGAACTTTGATAGTAATAAGCTGTAGATTACATCACCTCTCTGCCTTAAATAAACCCGATTATAAACATTTATTCAAAACATCATATTACTCGTGTCATTGAAGCAGACTAAAATAATCAGCATTCATAGATTTTACATTAAAATATACATGTGGTTCAAAAGCAAGCATCCAATGTTATAATTAGCTGTCATGTTTCCCGGGTCGAAATAATTTCTGATGGAAAGTGATGTTAAATTAGCATTTTCATAAACCTGTAGCTATTCTAAACTACACTGATTTCAAAGTCTGAAATGATTAAAAATGGGCCTCTGCAATTCTTTCCAAGCAAACAGAGGACAATCCTTAAGAAGATGATGATTATTACTGTACCCAAGCAAAATGACATCAAATAAAATAAATACAATAATTTATATAAAAACAGGAAAATAGATATGCAGAAATTGGAAAAAAAATATATATATTGCTTTTCTATATTTTATATCAATGCATTTTTATCGCTGGTCTTCATATCTGCGTTGATTAGGAATACCATAGTTACTGTGATGCATCACCCAGATATCTCTAGGTGGACTTTGAGATGTCCTTCTTGGGCAGAGAAACTCCCCCAAAAAAAACAACAAAAAAAAAAAAAAAACATTTCCACAACTGTCCTAGAGTTCCCAACATGGATTTAAACAAAGTTTTTTTTTAAACCACAGCATGAGCTATGATCCAGAACGACCAATGACCAGAAACTAGCCAAGGAGTTAGCTTCGACCTTGTGGGTCTCAGCACGGCACAGTTTCTGCTGTGGAAGTTAAAGTCTCTCTGAGAACATATAGCTAGATACTAAAAAGACCATGGGGAGACCAAACACAAAACTCCAAACTGTGTTTGGGTCTTCTTGGATGGTATTATAGGGGGAAGATGATTGTAAGATGAATAAGCCCTGTCATATGTAAGTGTACAAAAGTGGGGTTTACTGAGGTTTCCATGATATTCTAGGTAATGTGCAACTAGTATGTACTGCGTGATGCATGTTCCCAACAATCATAGATAGGAAACAGCAAGATGTGTTGAGGGATGCTGTGTCCATGGCCATATTTTGCCAAAATTCAGCTTGAACATAAGAGAAGGTAGCCCCTAATTTGCCTCATGTATAACTTCGGAATGAGTTTAAATCCCAGTGAAATTCAATAGCATTCTATATGAGGAAGCTTAAAGATTCTATATTAATCAAAAACTCAGAAGAGCCAGTGCCTTGATGAATGACATTTAAACTAGCCTGCAGACATATTATGCAAGAGCTTTTTTAATTTTATTTAAAAATAAAACAAAAATATGCATTGGTGGGGTTTCTGAATTAAATACGTATACATACGTATACACACCTATTTCAACAGCATTTCTGAGACTATATCTTAAATGAATGCTTGCATTATATGTCAACAGCCATTAGATAATTGCATTTCTGCAAAAGACATTAAAGATCAATGTTATTATCCAATTACCATTGAAGATCACACACAAAAAAAAATGGCTATGTAATCTGGCCACAATTACACTGAGGACAGAAAGAGACAGCAGGAGCTCAAATGTGTTTGTATTCATGACCAATGCTTTAACCGCAGGGCCGCACGTACCCCCACCCACAATATCATTAGCTCTGACTTCAACACAGCAAGGGAGAGTCTATTTCACACACAGCATTTGGCGTATTATAAGACAATGAAAAAAAAAATGATTCTGTGTTTTGTTTTTTTTCGTAAAACATTTAATTGCAGGGGATTGGATATTGAAATACAAACTTGATAGAAATAGCTGATTTGGGGGGAAAAAAAATCAACTCATCTATATCACAGCTTGGCTATTTTAGCATAAATTTTGCTAATTTTTTTTTTAAATTCACTGTTTGGTGAATGAAACCCTTCACGAATGTTCAAGAGTTAGGGCTATTTCAAAGAAGTGCTTTCTATAATTTGAAATTGAATCCAAGCTAAATGCAATATAGGAGATTAGGAAGCGTAATCCAACATAAAAGATTCATTAGGCCTCAATAGAAAAAAGAACAAAAAGATAACTTGAGACAACAGAAGAAACAAAAATAGACAATCTGGCCCTGAAGCTCAAAGGACCAAAGCTAGCTGTTATTTATTTTTTCTTAGATAATAGGACAAGGTGTTGCCCCTCTTAAAGGGACCCTTTACCCCCAAAACAACTTCATCTCAATTACGTTGTTTGGAGATCTGGAGTCCTTGGGTGCCATCTTACCTTAAAGTATTAAAATGTTTTTGAACAGTTTAACAACAAAGATGTTCTTCAGGATGGCCTGCCAAGGCGGCATCCATTTTTATTTTAAACTCCCCCTCCTGACTCCACTATATTTTATTGCCCCCTTGTCACCCCCAAATGCCCTTAGGTCATGGCCCTGCCATCTTAGTGTGGGATGGTGAAGGTCCTGCGGGGCACATTATCTGCCCGCACTAGATAGAGCTGTGAAATTCCAGCACATGCCCATCTGAACATTGGGCATTCGCTGTTGTCAGAAATTCGGAAGGGAAATTCAGCTATTTGTTCATACGGCAGAAAGAAAAATGGACGAATAGAAATTACAAAGTACAAAGGAAAAACAAATCTCAAATCAGTCTTCGTTGGTTCGCTTATTACAAGGAAGGAGCTACAAGCTCAAAGATCGGTCTTTGTAATATGTAAGTTTGCTCTGCATGGAGACGCTAACCATTCCCCATAGAGATGCATTGATTCAATGAGGAGTTGCTGATGGGCTTGCACAGCGTTTGCCATGCATGTGCAATAGCCTCCCAATGCTTTTCTTTTGGAAGCATTGGATTGGCTGAGATCGTCAATTTTGATGATCTCAGTCAAGCAGACGGAACAGGGGATCGGGTGAGTAAACTCACCTTTTACATTGGTGACAAAAGGTTAAACAGTTAAATTACAGCTATACTGACAATACCTAATTTCCAGCCACCTCCCCCTGCAGCCTCCAATGCGAAGATCTGTCAATGTTACCAGCTGACGTCAACCGCGGTCTTGTTCAATCCAGTGCTTCTCAGAAAAGAATTGGGGACAAGAACACGTGCGAAAAAAAACGCCATGCTTCCCCCAATCAAATGCTGCTATGAGCAGAAGATGATTGCAGGACCACATTTTACGTGGTTATGGAGATGAAAGATCCTCCAATTGCTGTCAAAAAGAGCTCCACTATAGGCTTGCTTAACCCCGTAATGTAAACAAGTCCTTTTTTTCCCCCCAAACAAGCAATGTTTTATATTATTTTTATTACTGGCATTTATAAAGCACCAACATATTCCACAGTGCTGTACAAATAACACTACAGGACCACTGCACCCAGACAACTTAATTGAGATGAAGTGGTGTGGTTGATGTCTGTGGTCCTTTAAGTACTTTTTACTCCTTCTGTTCACAAGAGCCATATGCCCATCTCTGGCACTATGTGACATGACAAGATTTGTATGGTATGTATTTGACATACAAAGTAACTTGTAAGGTGCTCTCATTGTCCCAAAACCTAGTATGCACAGATGACAAACAAAAAAATCTGGGTAGCTTTACTCATCTCGCTTCATGAATGAAACAACTCAAGAGTTCTGAAATGCATATACCCCAATTCCCTCCTAACCTAGGGTTTAGATTTATGGGAAACAAGACAATATCTCCATAATGCATCATAATGAGGGGGTTTCAATTAATGCCCAGAGTAGCCCTTGAATATAGGTTTCACTCCAAAATGTTTTAAAGGATCACTATAGTGTCAGGAAAACAAAGCGGTTTTCCTGACACTATAGTGCCCTGAGGGTGCCCCCACCCTCAGGGTCCCCCTCCCGTGGCGCTGAAGGGGTTACAACCCCTTCAGCATCTTACCTTAATCCAGTGCTGGGCTCCCTTGGCGCTGGTGACCTATCCTCCCTGTCCAACGTCACTGGAGCTGAAAGCGCATGCGCGGCAAAAGCCGCATGAGCATTCACAGTGTCCATAGGAAAGCATTTCTCAATGCTTTCCTAAGGACGCTCTGCGCGATGGAGGTGACATATGCCTCCAGCGTCGCAGATGTGCCTCTAGTGACTGTCCGGAAGACAGCCACAAGAGGCTGGTTTAACCCCAAATGTAAACATAGCAGTTTCTCTGAAACTGCTATGTTTGCGTCTGAAGGGTTAAAACCTGAGGGACCTGGCACCCAGACCACTTCATTGAGCTGAAGTGGTCTGGGTGACTATAGTGTCCCTCTAACTATTTCAAGATTCCAACTTTTAACTCATTCTGAGAAATAAAACAGAACAGTGAAAAGGATTTGGCTATTTAAATTTGGCTGTTGAAATAAGAGTATTTCTCAGCTAAACTGTAGTCGAGTACGGAGTATACATGCCATTACAGTGTCTGATTTCCTATTGTGTTGCCCTTAATAATATGTTGGCACATTATCAATAGGTAATATCAGAGACAACAATGGGTGGTGAAACTGGGTATTTTTCCCCCTTCAAACACAATGAAAAATCTTACAAAACAGGAACCATCACAAGTGATGAAAGAAACATTAAAACAAAGAGACTGTGTGTTCTTGGATTTTTAAATATATTTAATTTTACATTGCCAAGAAGTCAAATTTTTGACGTATATGAAACCTAATATTGCTTGCTTATTTCAAAGTAGGACACAAACACATAGCACATCTCTTTGAATATAGGGTGGGGGAGTCTGCTCACCCTTTGCTGGATCTTAAAAGGGGTTAAATAACATTGTTAAGTGGTGATTTTATAAGCTTGGTGTAAACTCCACTAGAAGTTGTGTTGACAGCTGTGAGAAGCTTTGCTTGTAACACCCAGCCTCTGTATGACCCCTGCCGCATTACTTTCTACCAAACAGATCTCTTTAGAGTGCCCTTAAGTTGCCTGGAGAGGCAGATCGCTTTATAATGATTTATTTACAGAAAAGTAATGCATTTTGTAAATGCGGACACCCCAAAATGCAAATAAGGTAAGCTTGTCCAAACATGACAGTTTAAGAAGAGGACAATGTTTGATGTGCAAACCTTTAGCTCAACAAAGGTCTTGGTATAAGTACATTTATTGCTGCTACAAGGCTGTCAATGCACTTGCGCAGTGATTGCAAATCTTGGCCAAGAAAACCAGCATCCATTAAGTAACCAATTATGGACAAAAAGAAATAACTTTTTATATCTGTAATATCTTGTTGATTTTGATTGAGAAACATATCACTTACACTGCTCAATGCAAAGGTCTAAATAATCTTTAAAAAAAAAGTCTCTATAAGCATCAAATACAAGTTTGCATTACTGCAATTTGTATTGTGCACATAGCACTCTGCTCTCGATTTTCCTTCCCAGACTGGCTGATAAATGCATCGATTTGCTTCTTCCATTGCTCCCTCAGATCTAACCAACTTAAACATTAAATGCATACAAAGTTTAGACATCTTTCTCATGTCCTTTCTGATTCTTGATTGAGCCCAAGTTGCTGCTATGCATGCGAGTTTAGCACCTTGGTACATACACAGGGTGAGATTCAAGGGAACTATGACGACCCCAACCCCTTTTTTGTATTTATTTTTTAATATAAAGTGACTGTTTGTTTAGATAATACATTAAAAAAAAGTGTTAAATACATAAATAAAAACTCTTTCAAAGAATCCTCCAAAAACAACATATCTTGCCTGAAACTAGAGACAGACCCCTTCACCATCAAGAAAAAAACTTTTCCTAATGGAAAAGGTATGTTTTTTTTTTTCCAAGCCAGTTTAGGGAATGGGGAGTCACCGATTGGCTGCCCAGTGCACTCCGCGCTTCCTGAATATGACTATTTATAGGCCAGGTGCCACCTGGGGAGGAGTGGACATTCCCGCTGGAGGCAACTTTTAGGTAACAGTGCCACCAGGGGCCTCCTGGCACCATAATAACTTCATTTAGATTTAGTTGTTTTGGTGTCCGGAGTATCCCTTTAAATAACAGCAGTGACTACTGCTTGTAGTAACACAGGGGAGAAGCATAAGTTAATACTTTGAATGTGTCATGTTTTCAAATTATACATTAATGAGTAACCAGTCATTTCCTCAGAAACATTTAATCTTTAATTCCCATGAAACAAAAAAAGGTATGACTGATTATGGACTGTGGGTTTAAAGAAGTTCATATTTAATATGACACTGAAACCAAATGTGCAACAAAAATTTTTGAATACTACCATCTGTCATATAATATCACTATTTCGATACAATACACCTTCGATGAGAAAAAATGTCAAGGAACATCATCTGTATTTTTCTTTTCTATGTTATATATACTTATAAATGTCAAATGTATTTAATATGCATTTAGTCAAACTGACCAATTTTAATGCTGACAATTATGAAAAAAAGTTCCACATCTTAAAGGGGCACTGTAGGCACTATAACCATTTAATCCCTTTGAATTGGTTATAATGCCTGGAGTCCCCTAGCACTCCCCTCTATTCATTGTTAAAGGAACACTATAGTGGGAGAAATGCAAATATGTGTTTCTAGTGCTATAGCGCCCTGCTAACATGTTAAGTGTCCTGTCCCCACCTGCAATGAGTAAAAAAGCAGTTTTATTCACCTTTTCTCCCTTGCAACACCAGTCCCTAGGATTGATTATCTCAGCCAATCCAACGCTTTCCCATAGATAATCCGTAAGAGGCCAGTGTGCATGCATGCAAAACTCCATGCTGTTCCAATCAGATGGCCTTTATGAGACCACTCAGCCATTTTGGCAGAAATTTATTTAGTGGCTGGCAGAATGATAGCCACTAGAAGCGTTTAAATCCTGTAATATTTTACAATGGAGAGTCCTCATCAGGATTCTTCAGACATTACTGCTGTACCCTAGCCCATGCACGCAGGGCCGGACTGGCACACCGGGATACCGGGAAATTTCCCGGTGGGTCGCAGCACTTGGGGCCCGGGGAGAGACAGGAGAGCCCTATTACCTATAACTAAATACCATTTGGTAAGTTTTCCCTCAGACTGTGAGAGTCCGAGGGAATTATGGAGGGATGAGCTTGGTGCCGGTGCGGCCGCATTGAGGATGGGGCAGCCGGAGGGAGCTTTCTGGCACTCAAGCTCTGCCCCCAGCTGCAAGCTCCGCTCCCCGGTCGCAAGCTGGTGACCTCAGGGCAGGAAGAGGCAGGGAATGGAGTCCTCACCTCCCAGTAGCCTGCAGTGCCATGTAGGCTTCAAAAACACTGCAGCTAGTGAGTGAGAGTGATTGTGCGTGCGCGTGTGTAATATATATATATCTGCTGTTGTGAGCATGTGTGTCTTAGTAAGCATGTCTCTAGTAAGCATGTGTGCAGTAAGCATGTATGTGTGTGTGTGCGTGTGTGTCAGTGAACACGTCTGTAATGAGCATGTATGTGTGTTGGTAACAACATCTGTAGTGACCATGTATGTGTGTGTCAGTGAGCTTGTAATGAGCATATGTGTGTCAGTGAGCTTGTAATAAGCATGCGTGGTGTCAATGAGCTTGTCTGTACTAAGTGTGTGTGTGTGTACCTGTAAGCTTGTCTGAGTTTGTCAATGATCTTGTGTGTGTCAATGAGATTGTCTGTCTGTTCCAGCATGTGAGTATGCTTATTTTAACTAATATTTATAATTAAAAAAGGAACTAAATCAATAATAAAAGTATATATTTATATATCCTTTAGTGAGAATATTAAATATCCCTTGATAACATTTAAAATATGGCTGTCTTGCTACTCCAGATTGAGTAATTCTAATTTAAACATAGATTTTATATATATATATAAATAAAATCTATATGCCAGCCCTATATAGCATTGTACCATGGTAGTGCGTGTGTGTGTGTGTATATATATAAAATATATATTAAAGTCTATGGAGGATGACAAACGACAGTGGGATTCTCCATAGACTAAGCCAATTCCCTACAGCCATCACTGGTGACAGCAGGGGGGACTGACACTTCTAAATGGCAGTAGCTTCGCCCAGTGTCTAAAAGGTGTCAACTTTAAGAAATAACAGAGACAAAATAGTCCCTATCTCTTGACTGGGTTGGCATTTCAATGAAATTCCAAAAGAGTCACAATGAGTATTTCATAAAGATTCTATCTTTATGAAATACTTGTTCGTTTGTTTGGGGGTTTTTTTATGAGGGGGGGGGGGGGGGCAGTGCCACTTTAAGACAACAGAGACATGGCAGCCAGACCACTTCATTGCAGCTCAAGCAGCACAGAGGAGATGGGCTACAAAGCACTAAGACATAAAAAAAAAATAAAAGGTTTGGCACTGGATAGAAGGGTGGCACCAGTTATCCCAGACACTATAATCACTTCAAGAAATTAAAAAAATTACAGTGTCCTTTAAGAACATCATTTATCCTATTACAGCCCTGAAGTCGCTGTGTTGGTGCCACAGTTTGTAGAGGCTTCAGACTCACTAGTGTACCGCAAGACACTGGCTGAAAGCCACCGTTCATATATCACATGTGGCAGCATTTTTCCTTGATGTCCATACACATCTGGGTTTTGCAGTTGCAACCAAATAAGACTTAGACTTTCTTGTAACCACTAGTAGTGGAATTCCTGTAAAGTAATCAGAATTTTCCAAAATAAATATGCTAACCTGTCAAAAGTGTGCAACCAAACTCCATAAGAAAGATTCAAACATCAACGTACCTTTAAAGTAAATCTAAATTTACCCCTCCCCATTCACAAAAAAACATATTTAAAACAGGCTAGAAAGAGAAAAAAAGTATTTCCAAATATTTTTCAAGGAACGGTGGAAATACAATGGGTTAGCCAAAACAAAGCACAGCACAATAAAATCTGCACAACTCCAGGACTTTCAAATCCCTAAACAAACAGCTCTAAAATGAAGACAACAAACTGCACACACAACTGCAAAAAAATAAGGAAAAAAAATCACCTGCAATGATTGGCAAAAAATCAAGTGATAAATATAAATACAGCCTACACACTACTGTACTCTGCATTTTTATAATCATGATCTCATTCCACAGGAATAGCCAACTCATGATAGGAAATGAGTACCACAATTTGCAAATAAGTCCATACACTTGCAGACAGCGACAATAAATTATGGCAATCCATCCAACAGCTTTTAGTTATCTCCTTTTTTAGAAATGCATTGTAATAGCTTATAATGGCAAAATATGCAAGCCAATAACTAAAGTATGAAGAATTGAAAAGTGATTTGCAAACTTTAGGCCACATTTCAAATATTCTGCACCACACGTTTTTTTGTGGCTTGTTTGACCAACCAGGTTTATTAATTCTAGATTTTAAACGTTCCACAATTCACAGTTTAGTGAATAATCCCAGGTGTTGTGTCCCACACATTACAAACATGTGTTCACTGTAGTGAATGTTCAACTTTATGCTCAAAATGACAAAATAGCACTTTAATTTTATTTATTTTTTTCCCCGATTTGGCTATTTTGACTTAAATTTGAAATTTCACTATGGAGTTTATTTACTTAATTAAGAACTGCAGTGAACTGGTTCATACAACAGATTTGTATAAATAAATTAATAAAATACTCCCAGTCAGCTATAGTCACTGCTTGGTATTTATCCTTCATTTTTGTACAGCGCTGCAGAATAGGTTGGCGCTATCTAAATACCAATAATAATAATACCAATAATAATAATAATACCAATAATAATAATAATACCAATAATAATAATAATAATAATACCAATAATAATACTGGCATTGTGATTTAATTTTATTCCAATTCATTGTTTAGTGGATCCCAGACTGTCCCTGGTTTAGTACATAGCCCAGCCATCTCGCAGGGTGTGTGCTTGTTGCAGTCAGTGTATGCACACATGGTACATGCAGCTCACACACACCAGGTATGATGGTTACTGTAACAGAGAGCAGTATGCTGCTCCATTCACAAGGGGGAGAGGCTGTATCTCCCACAAATGCCATGCAGCATCAGCCCAAGCAAGCAGCCTTCTGCAGACCCTCACCCACCCCATGCATGACTGGCCTCGCTGCTAGACACACAGGGAAACCCTTCACCCCCAGTTACCCCCGCCCGGCCGTTCCATTCACACTCACATCCCGATATGAAAACCTCAATATTTACATGATGAGCTTACGGCAGCGACCACGGCAGCTTCAGTGTACGCGCCACACTTCCTGTTGCGTCCCCTCCCCACTCACTACTCGCCGGCCCCCTCTGCTCGCACCACGCCTACCCGAAGGGAGGGGTGGAGCGGTGAGGGTGAGAGTGTGCAGATGGGAGAGAGCTGATTGGCCGCTTGATAGCCACGTGTACAACCCCCCCTCTCTCATCCCCGCCCCCTCCACCGTGCTGCTAAGGACCTTGATTCCTTGGCGACCGCCATGGAAACAATGAAAGTGATGCGGTCGGGAGGGAGTGTAAGGGAAAAGGGGGGATGGCGGGCTGCTCGTGACACCTACAGCGCAGTACGAGGGTAGCAGGGAGGGGGAGCAGACTCAATCAAAATAATAATCATGGGCTTGGGGGTATGACGCTCTGCTAGTGATGGCTAGGGCTGTCAGCATCCACTGCAGCCCAGACAGGGATGGTTAGGGCTGTCACCATGACACCCAGATAGCGTATGCTCCCATCATCCTCATCCAGGGAGTGTCAGCACTGCCACACGCCTATGATTCTCAGCCAGTGAGAACAGGGCTTGCCATCCTCCCCCTAAATGATCAGGCAGTGGAGACAGGACAGTCTTGCACCTATGTGATGCTCTCTCAGCCAGTCAGAACTGAGATGTTAAGCTCCCATGATGCTCAGCCAGCAAGGACTAGGACGGTCATGCTCTCATAATGCTCAGATAGCAAGGACTGGGGTTGTCATCCTCTCATAATGCTCAGACAACAAGGACTAGGGCTGTCATGCTCCCATCATGCTCAGATAGCACATACTGGGGCTGTCATGCTCTCATAATGCTCAGACAGCAAGGACTAGGGCTGTCATGCTCCCATCATGCTTAGACAGCAAGGACTAGGGCTGTCATGCTCAGCCAGAAAGGACTAGGACGGTCATGCTCTCAAAATGCTCAGATAGCGAGGACTGGGGCTGTCATGCTCCCATGATGCTCAGACAGCAACTAGGACTAGGGCTGTCATGCTCCCATGATGCTCAGACAGCAAGGACTAAGGCTGTCATGCTCCCATCATGTTCAGACAGCAAGGACTGGGGCTGTCATGTTCCCATCATGCTCAGACAGCACAGACTGGGGCTGTTATGCTCCCATAATGCTCAGATAGCAAGGACTGGGGCTGTCATGCTCCCATCATGCTCAGACAGCGAGGACTAACATGCTCAGACAGCAAGGACTGCATTGCTCTCATGATGCTCAGACAGCAAGGACTAAAGCTGTTATGCTCCCATAATGCTTAGACAGCAATGACTAGATCTGTCATGCTCTCATAATGCTCAGACAGCACAGACTAGGACTGTCATTCTACCATCATGCTCAGACCGCAAGGACTGCCATGCTCTCATGATGCTCAGACGAACAAGGACTAGGGCTGCTAGGCTCCCATGATGCTCAGACACATGGACTTGGGCTGTAATGTGCCCATCAAGCTCAGCCAGGGAGGACGAGGGCAGTCATGTTCACGTGATCCACAGTGAGTGAAATCTTCCACAAGTCATCACTCAATTCTCAGACAGTGATATATCAGTCACTCATGCTTACAGTATGCTCTGCGTCTATGGCAGTTAAACTCACATAACTATGGTACTTATGCTCAGACAGTAATGGCTGAGCTACTCCCATGATGCTCAGACAGGAAGGGCTGGGGCTGTCATGCTTCTAAGATGCTCAGACATTGATGGCCAGCCTTTTGCAATTCCAGTTGAAAAGTTATGGATTAGCTTTCCCAGGATAATTATCTATATTATCCTGGGAATCCTAATCCATAGCAGCTGTTATAATTTCTGGCTAAGCAGCATGGGCAGCATAGTCCTCAAATAATGGGGTTCTCTGTGTTATATAACTGCCTGAGTATCAAGGGAAACAAGGTCTACAACAGCTGGTGAGCCAGAGGTTACATTTCCCAAGTTTAGTGGAAAAACTGGAATATGATCATCAACGTTATGTAAGGGTGGATCCCAGCACTGCAGTTAAGCCTCCCAATGCTTGCCAGCTGCAGGCAGATGTTTGAAGGCTTTCTTAGAATAATTTGCATTAATACCTAGGAAAAAAAAAAGAATTGTATAAACATTGGGGTTGTGCTTGGAGAGTTTGTGCTCCGTAAAATTCCTCCTTCCCTTCCAAATCACTGCTTATAGTGCTAATTTTAATAAGGTGCACCCTGCTAATTGTATTAATTACAATTTTAATGAGTGAATAATGGAGAGGGTGAATGACACAAAAATATATCATCTAAATATTTACAGATACATTGAGTTAGTATTCTTTTTGTTTTCATATAAGCCAGCGTATTCTGTAGCACAGTCGATTATTTTCAAGCAGAGCCATCAAATGTGAGGTTTTTGCATAACTGAATATCATTCTAGAGCTATGGGCTTTGCTGTTTTTTTTTTTGTTTTTTTTAATTCCGCTCATTACAATGTTTTAATTTATTTAATGTCATGTCTCTCTAGATGCCAGAGCGAGCGTGAGTGTGTTCAAGTCATCATAAGACAGCAAAGTCTTTATTTTTATTTAACTCCGTTGCAGTATTCATCTTCGTAAATGCTAGAGTTGTGTTTACTGGTGTTAGAGAATAAAGAACAGTCACTACCAGACAAGTGACATTTCCACTTTGAAGTGGCTCTCAATTTTTACTTTCTGTATATTTTGCAAAGAACCCCAGAGGTGGATTTGGAGGTTCGTGCACAGTACAGCAAAATGCTACACCAATCAAATGCTTCGCAATGGAGAAGCATTGGAATGGCTGAGATCATCACGTTTGATCTCATCCGAGGAGGCGGGACAAACCCGTGCCAGATGCACACCATTTTTACAGTTGAAATAACTGTATTTTGTTTAAAGGAATTGATAGCTATCTTTGATGCAAAGGGATGCGGGGTAAAGATGCACGTACTTAAACCACTGACAGGTGAAGTGAATAACATTGATTATATCATTACAATGGCGCATGCCAATGGGGTGGTGTATATTAGGCAGCAAGTGAACAGTTAGTTTTTTAATTTCATGTGTTGGCAGCAGGAAAAATGGGCAAGTAAAAAGATCTGAGTGACTTTGACACAGGCCAAATAGTGATGGCTAGACGACGGTCATAGCATCTCCAAAATGGCAAGTCTTGTGAGGTGTCCCTTGTTTGCAGTTGTCAGTACCTACCAAACGTAGTGCAAGTAATGATAACCGGTGTTGTCTGGTCTGATCACACAGAAGAATTACTGTAGCTTAAATTGTTGAAAACCTTAATGCTGGCCATGATAGAAAGGTGTCAGAATACTCAGTGCATCTCATTTGCTGTGCATGGGGCTGCATATCCGCAGAACGAATGGAGTGCCCATGATGACCTCTGTCCACTGGTGAAAGCACCTTCAATGTGGATCTGAGCTTCAGAAGTGGACCATGGAGCAATAGTAGAAGGTTGCCTGGTCTGATGAAACACATATTCTTTTAGTTCAGGTAGATGGCCGGGTGCATGTGCGACATTAACCTGGAGAGGAGATGGCAGCAGAATGCACTGATGGAAAAAGGTAGACCGACTGAGGCAGTGTTATGCTCTGGACAATGTTCTGCTGGGAAACCTTGGATCCTGGAATTAATGTGTATGTTACTTTGACATGTACCATCTACCTAGAGATTGTTGCAGACCACGTATACCTCTTCATTGAAAAGATGTTTGCTGATTGCAGTGGCCTCTTTCATCTGAATAATGCACCCTGACACCCTGCAAAAATTGTTCAGGAATGGTTTGATGGACATGACAAAGAGTTCAAGGTTTTGCCTTGGCCTCCAACCCCCTAGATCATCTGCGGGATGTGCTGGAACAAAAAAATCCCATCCATGGAGGACCCACCTTGCAAACTGCAGGACTTAAAGTTTTGGTGCTTATGTCTTGCTGCCAGATACCACAGGACACGTTCAGAGGTCTTGTCCATGCCCCAATGCATCAGAGCTGTTTTGGCAGCACGAGGGCACCTACACAATATTATGCAGGTGGTTTTAATGTTGTGGTTGATAAGTGTATATATAGTGAATTAATTACTCATTTCAGAAATCAAAACGTGTTATGACAGGTTCCAATTAGCTTTTTAAATCTATTATTTTTTTTAATGAATTATTGGTTTTTATCTAACAATGCACAGAGTTGCAATACATCACTATTAAAAAAATGTATTCAATACTTAGTGAAATGTGGTAAATTAACAAGCATATTCCAGTACTAAGGACAATATAGCCAAGTTGATGAATTGAGTTTTGGTTATGTTTTTATAGCAACACTTGTCACCATCTGTGCATAAAGACATTTATAAATTGTGCATTCTGTCCGTGGTGTGAGAAACGAACTTGCCAAATCCTTAATAAATGGGGCCAATCAGAAATCATTTTGTTTTAACATATTAAAAACAATTTATTAATAATAAAAGAGCAATGGCCATTTGTCCAATCAAGTTGATTCTTAATAAAGAATAATGAGGTATCATTTTACTGAAAGAAAACATCTTCATCATGTCATCATTCTTCTTTGTTGCAAATGCAGTCAGTGCAATCAAGTATAGACATGGTTTCTGCTGCCTGGCTGTTGCCATGACAGCAGATACAAATTCCATATTCCGTGGTTAGATCTGTCTTGATCCTTTGTACATCATCTCTAAGGTGTTACCATTATTGTGTTTTCTTGTGATGTCTAGCAATAGTGTATATATCACTTATGTTATTTTACATATTTCAAATCATTTAGATTGTAAGCTTGTAAATTTGCACGCTAACTTGTAAGGCACTTTGTTTCTTCTGAAGTAGTGTATATTTATAATGTACTGTCTGTATCACCCTATTTGTCCAGCTCTGCAAATATGTAGGTGCTTTTTGAATACATAATAATATGATGCATTATATAATTATGAACCTTGCAGATCATTGGCATTGTAATTATTATACTGTCCAAATAGGGGTACACACAGACACTTTAACTGTTAAGGTAATTTTAGGCTCTTGCCGTCAAATCGGACACTTGAAGGGACACTGAAAGCACCACCTTAATGTAGGAGTTTTGATGCATGTATTGTAGCTGTTAGCCTGACACTAGAGGTGTGTTTTCTTGTAGAATGTCAACATTGGAAAAGTCAACGATTCTCTCAAAAGGCAATGTTTAAATTTATGAGATAAAAGGTGCAGCATACATGCATCAAAACTCCTACATTAAGGTGGTGCTTTCAGTGTCCCTTCAAGTGTCCGATTTGACGGCAAGAGCCTAAAATTACCTTAACAGTTAAAGTGTCTGTGTGTACCCCTATTTGGACACTATAATACTTACAATTAGCTTTAAAATTCCAAGATTTTACTATTTACATGACGTAAAGTCATGATTTTATTAAAGACACGGAGGAGAGTATATGCAATCTCTTTCTTATTTATTCCCTCAGCAGCAAAAATAGTTGAGAGAAAAAACGAAATTACTTTTAACATTAACATTTAAATCTGCCTAGGAACAGTGGCAGCCAATAATGTCATAGTGTCCATATGAAAGGAAGCTGTCATCTCTTGCTCCTCCTCTTTCTGTCTGCGACCTTCCATATAACGTAACTAAATAACATCCAATAAGTCCACAACGAGATTATCTGTATCCACCAATCAGGATGCAAGGAAAAACAAAATATATGGTAAAATCCTATCTTCCAACTATTTGCATATCTTTAAGCAATATAATCAGAAATCCAAGTATTCTAAGTTAACCAAAAACCTTTCTTATCCTACCTTAAAATGTTTAAACTGTGTAAGAATTCAATCATGCCTTATGCGACTTACCATAGTTCTCGAACCAGAAAAGGTATAAATGTATCCACCTTCCGCGGTTGGGCGGGAGGGAATAATACTCGCCTCCGTGTCTTTAATAAAATCATGAGTTTACGTCATGTAAATAGTAAAATCTTGGAATTTTATTATAGACACGGAGGCTCGTATATGCAATTTGAAAGCTGATCAATAATCCTTGAAGAAAAATGTTCGATAGATTCCTTCGACCAATCGGCTGCTTTTAGGATATCCTCCAAACGACAACCTATCGTCGAAGCCTTGGAGGCCATCGCCCCCCGTACAGAATGGGGTGAAAAACTCGATACATCAATCCCGGCTGTAGAAAGCATCCATCTTGTCCAGCGGGCCAATGTGGGAGATGAGACTGGGAGTTGTGGTTTCCGAAGGGAAACAAATAACGCGCTTTCCTGTGGAGACCGAAGTGGAGCCGTGTAGTCTAGATATGCCTTCAGACATAGTACTGGGCACAGATTAGGTTTGCTAGGAAATCCTGGATAGAAGACTTGTTTAGTCGACGTCTTAGTTCTTTGTGAAATGTGGAATAAAACGCCGCCCGATTGAAAGGTGATGGCGTTCCAGTCCAGGGCCCTGACATCGGAAACCCGTTTACATGCGATTAAACAAAGGAGGATGAGTAATTTTGCCGAAAGTTTCTGAAGTGAGAGTTCTTGATTCGTCGGCCACGTGTCCAAGAAATTGAGGACTATGTTGACATCCCAGAAGACCGAATACCTGGCCGTTGGAGGTCTCAACAATCTAATCCCTTTAATGAGTCGACAAGTCAAGGGGTGGTTTCCTGCTGTATTTCCCGTAAACCCCTGGTGGCCTGCTGATATAGCCGATCTATGTAAGTTGATCGTACAATATGCTTTTCCTGCTTCAAACATAGACGTGAGGAAATGTAATATCTTATTTAGAGGGGCAGATATGGGATCCACTTCCCTTGCCAGGCACCAGCTAGACCATGCTAAATGGTAAGCGTTTCTAGTGCCTGGTGCCCATGCCTCTGCCAAAAGTCTGAGAGTTGACTGTGGAACGTCAGGGATGGTCCAGGGTCCCCTGAAAGGAGCCAAGCCATGAGGCGTAACAGACCTCTGTCCACTAGGTCGTGCGAGTTCCCTTCCGGGTTGGTCAGCAACTCCGGCAGGTTCGGGAGCAATCGTCGGAAATCCATTGACATCTCCAGCAGTCTGGGGAACCACGCCTGTGTCCGCCATTACGGGGTAATTGATGAGGTTGAACGGTGGGAAAGCATAATGCCTTGTCTGTGGCCAGACTTGTATGAATGCATTGGCCGCTAGAGCTGCCGGGTCCGGTCTCCAGCTTTAAAACTTCAGAAGTTGCGCGTTCAAACGAGAAGCAAATAGGTCGATGTCCAGTTGACCCTACAGTGCTCGCAGTTGAAGAAAAGTCTGTCTGTGTAGCTTCCAATCTCCCGAGTCCCTGAGGTATCTGGAGTTCCAATCCGCCGTGAAGTTGTCCAGTCCCGGAATGTGTTCTGCAATCACTCAGATGTTGTAGCGGAGACAAAAGTGCCAAAACTCTTTGGCGAGGAGGGCCAACATCTTCGATTTTGTGCCCCCCAAGTGGTTTATGTATCTCACCGCTGACACATTGTCCATTTTGAGTAGGACACAGCAGGTAATGTTGGTGGGTGTAAGGCTGCGGATGGCGAATGACCCCACCAGGAGTTCCAAGCAGTTGATGTGGAGCCATGTTTCCTGCTCCGACCATCTGCCGCCGGTGGTAATATCTCCACAGCTTGCGCCCCAGCAGTGTGAGCTGGCGTCCGACTCTATAATCAAGTCTGGTGTTGCCCCGAACATCACCCTGCCATTCCAGGCCTCCATGTGGGTGAGCCACCAAGCTAGTTCCTCCCTCGACTCTGGGTCGAGAGGGAGTCGTGTTTCGTATGTGTGGCCTGTGCGGAGATAGGAGCCCTTGAGTCTCTGTAGTGCAGTGGGCCTGGAAATATCGCCTCGATGGATGAGGCGAGCAGACCTATGATTCGTGGCAGTTGTCGTACTGTTTAGTCTGGGGCTCATAAGAGTCGTCTGATCTCCTTTTTTATGGCCTTGACCTTGTCTTCCAAAAGGCAGAGGGTCTGTTGAATGGAATTGACCTGAAAGCCTAAAAAGTCCATGTCTTGTGTTGGTTCTAAGATCGACTTCTCCCAGTTGATGAGGAAGCCTAAGTTCTGTAGGAGGTGCAGTGTCCAATCCAAGTGGGTAAGTAGTAGGGACGGTGAGCTGGCGAGGAGGAGGATGTCGTCCAGGTGTATGATGAGTCTGACCCCTAGTGATCTGAGAAAGGCTATCACCATGGTGCCGAGGATAGACTGAATGGAAGGCATTTGAAGCGCCAGATATGCGTCCCACAGGTTGACCATCCAATCCGCCGCTAGAAGTAAATCTGTGAGGCAGTGAATACCCTCCATTTTGAAGTGTCGGTATTGAAGGAAAGCATTTAACTAGCAAAGATTTATCACTGGGTGTATGCTGCCACCTTTCTTTGGCACTAGGAATAGAGTGCTTGTGAATCCATGTTGATTTAATGGGACCTCTTGGATCGCATTCTTGGCGACCAGATCTGAAATCTCTAGGGTAATCAGTATAGCCTGATCGTGGGGAAGCGATAGCTCTCTTGGGGTCCTGAGTTGTATGGGAGTGGTTACTAGGTCTAACTGGTAACCTTGTACTGTTTGGAGAACCCACCGGTCTGATGTAATCATGTGCCACACATGGGCAAAATTGACCAATCTTCCACCACCTGGGGGGGAAGGGGAAATTAGTACACTTATCATAGGGCCGTCGTCCCAACGCAGCTCCTCTCGATACTCGTGGCTGCCATGATCTTCCTCTGGATCGGAACGGGGATGGCTTGTACTCCAACGTGTATCTCAGAAATTGGTGGGAACCTCTGGGGGCTCTGAATTGTCCCTGATAGCCTCAGCCGGGTGGACGGCTCCTAGATCTCCCGGCCCCTCCAAAAACCTTGGGTGCGAACACCGTCTTTAGGTTGGCTTGTGCCTTGTCAATAGCCGTAAAGATTTTTACGTACGTGCCCAGATCTCTGACAAACGAATCTCCAAATAACATGCCCTTTGCAGCCGGGCCAGGCTCAGTAACTGCCATAGATACCAGTTTAGGGTTGATTTTTAGCAATATGGCCTTACGGCGTTCAGTCGCCATAGCCGTGTTGGCGTTTCCCAACAGGCAAATCAGGCGCTGAACCCACCCTATAGCCTCATCGAAATCCATGGCAGTTTCTCCCGCTTTAGTGGATTCTAATAGCTCATAGAGCTTAGATGTTGGTCCAGTCGTTTCTAAGAGTTTGTCTTGGCAATTTTTAAGTGCAAACTCCAGGCCTTTCTTGGGTTTCCAGGCCAATTGGGAGATCTTGGGGTCCACTTCTGGGGTCTTACAGGCCTCATCAGGCATGATAGGGCATGGGCATTCTGCTCTGAGTTTTTGGCGTCCCTCCTTTGACAGTGGCGTGCGCATTCGCAACGCCAGATACTTGGTTATATGTGTGGGTGGCTCCCACTCCGCGGAAAGCAGGTTGCGCAAGCCTTCCGGGTCAAATAAGGGTTGTCCCTGTGGGTCCCGGAGACCCGCCCCCGCGTCCCCCAGAGTAGTGTCCAACCCAAGCGCCGTGGAGGTCAGATCTTCCTGAGCTCCAAATTCAAAGGGTCCCTCCGCCTCGGACCCCGCCTCATCAAAGGAGGCGTAGTCAGGGGTGTCGGAAACCTCTTCCTTCTCACTCCGGTCGGAGTCCAACCAATCTTCCAGGGCTGACGCCCGTTTCCATGATCTGGCCGCTTTTGCCCGGCCAAAGGCTCTTTTGCGCGGCTGTAACGTGCCATCAGTGATCGCCAAGGGCGGATCAGTCACAATAGGCATAGCCTTATCAGTGGAGTGGGAGTTAAGGTGTTTACTTGTACTTTTCACCTTGTGGCGGTCGGAGTATGGGGCTTGGTGGGCGCCATGGGCTTGACACAGAGCTTGCGTGAGTGTCTGGGAGAATGAAGTGGACATAGCCCCCATAGCAGAGTCCAGGGCTTTATTTATGGACGTAGCCATCGTGGTGTCCAGGATAGCCTGGAACTCATCAGAGGCCAATAAGGCCATGTCATCAGCCGAGGGGGGCTAGAATGGATTAACGCTGGGTAACCCAGACCCCTCTGCATGATCATTCCTGGACTGCATATTAGCACTAGTAAAGAGCAGTGACAGGCTGTAGGGGAAAAAACATCTGAAAAGCTGCTAAACACTAAGAAAAAACTGAAAGGGAAAACAAATAGGGTTGAGTAACTACAACACCCTGAATGTACTGAATGCACTGAAAACAGATAGCATACTGACTGAAATACTTCTGGTGTATACCCTGCCGGAGAAGCCGTCAGCCAGCAATGGATGGAGGGAGACCACAAAGAGGCTTCCCGCCTATGCGTGCTTTCACCACAGAAAGCTCGCCAACGGCAGTATCCGGCTTCTCCCCCCACAATGGCCGTGAGCGCACAGAGCCCGCGGCCGGTTTGACAGCGTGAGAACTCGCCGCACAGGGAGAATAAACTCCCGCGGCTTATTAGACTGAGCGCGGCGGCTCTCCCAAGGGAGGGGGGAACCGCCGGCTCTCGAATGCGGTCACAGGCTGCGAGTAAGGGAAGGGATGAAAAAGAAGGAACAGGGGTAAAGAGCACCCAGGGAGGTCCCCCAGAGCACCGGTATCTCTGTGAGGGTGATCTTGGTATACACCAGGACAAAACAAGTGTTACAGAGTTAAAAATAAACTTCAATAAAATACAATATTAAACTGAAGAAAAAATTGGTAACTTATCTGTGTGAGGGAGCAGCAAGAAAGAGGAGGAGCAAGAGATGACAGCATTCTTTCATATGGACACTATGACATTATTGGCTGCCACTGTTCCTAGGCAGATTTAAATGTTAATGTTAAAAGTATTTTCGTTTTTTTCTCTCAACTATTTTTGCTGCTGAGGGAATAAATAAGCAAGAGATTGCATATACGCGCCTCCGTGTCTATAATAAATTTGAAAGTCATTACATTCAGCATGATCATGCACAGGATGATGCAGAACATGGTTAGCAGAATTGACTGACCTGAGTTAGAGCACTGAGTAGGCTGCTAAAAAGCCCTGTGTCTAAATTTTGACATTTATTACTGTTGGCCTCAAGTCCCCTGTTTTGTGCCTGGTCAGAAAAGGACACTCTGGGCTAATAGTAGTAAATGGCATAATATCGCAAAACGCCTCCCTGGTATTTCTTCCCTCTCCTCACAGCCATTGGTAGCTTTATACTCAACACAGCTCCCAATTGCTCTTGCAATGTCACATGCACAGTGCGCACCATGTGGGACCTGTGCTTAGGGCTCTCCAAAATATGGCTGCCACAGTGGATAAGGAAACATTGGATCAATCACTTGAGCGTTTTTTGTGTAACATGAGTGAGCATAATAATGTATTAGCCCTACGCTATCAGGGTACTTAGTTTCTGGTGTCTGGAATCAAGCTAGAGAACCAAAGTTGGTGGAGCAAAAAAACCCAAATTGTGATTGTCCTGCCAAATCCAATGCTGTTGAGAAAAGGCAGTAGTTGAATTGTAATTCACGAGTAACTTAAGACAGTAGCAAAGTGTTAATCATATATTTACGAAGTATCAAACTACAAACTGAATGAAATAGTAACAGAAATGTATGTTAGTTAAAAAGTATAATTTCTAGTTTAAATTACCTCAATACGACTTTACTGTTCCAATCGCCAATGAAGAAGAACACTTAATGAGAAAAAGACTATACATTTATAGATTGTCACTCTAACCTGTGTATAGTATTAGGAAAGGTAGTGCTTTTTCAACAATAGGGATTAGTCGTAGACATGTGTTATTGGAATACTCAAGGGACCACAATATCTTACCACACTGATATTAATGTTATATAAGGCCTGTTGGGAAAGTCAACCTATTATGTTCATGTCCTGGCACCTCACAGGTTCAATAGGAACCCACAAGGAGAAAAGGATTCGATAGCTATGCGGTAAATGTCTGTGTAGAACTGTAGATGATGGGATAGAAAGGTGTAAATGACTCACGGAATGAATATTCAGAGACAAGTAAAGGCTTTATGGTCTAAAAATTGATGGCAACATTATCCCTAATACAAAATGGTAGTTTACCAACCTTTAAAGAATGAGTAATATACACACAGAGAGTACCTTAGCTGTGAGACTGCCAACTGAGGAAGCTACATCTAGCGAAACGTGTCTTGGCATTGGAGAATTGTCACTATACTTGTTTTTTGTTTTAAAGATTTTACATGTTTTAAACTGTTTCGCACTGCTGGTAGTCTGTTTTGCTCCAGGTTGCAGATCACATTTTGGGAAGTGTCACCCCACAATCTGACACTGAGTGTTTCCATCTTAGAGCTGAGGCAAAACAGGGCTCTAGGGAATGTGAGCGAGAGTCTTTTATATTGATTAAACCTTTGTTATCTTTATGTGGATATACTACTCCATAATTCCCTATACGTGTTTCTGCGTATTGTGAGAGTGAACACCGATTGAAGGAGGTGGGGTGCCGCCTTGAAAAAAGAGATCTAAGCTACATTAAAGGGAAACTCCAGTGCCAGGAAAACAATCTGCAGGTCCCCTCTCCCTCCCATCCCCGGTTGCTGAAAGGGTGAAAACCCCTTCAGGTCACTTACCTGAGACCCCGCCGATGTCCCTCAGCGGTGGTTTCTTCTCGCCGCCGCTCCTCCCAGTCTTTACGTCAGCCAGTGGGGAGACTGATCCCGCCCACAGGCCGGGGAGACCTAATGCGCATGCGCGGCAACGACGTGCATGTGCATTAGAGCTTCCCATAGGAAAGCATTGAAAATGCTTTTCAATGCTTTCGTATGGGGAATTGAGCGACGCTGGAGGTCCTCACACAGCGTGAGGACGTCCAGCGACGCTCTAGCACAGGTTTTCTGTGCTATAGAGCAGGAAGTGCCCTCTAGTGGCTGTCTAGAGGTGGAGTTAGCCCTGCAAGGTAATTATTGCAATTTATAAAAAAACTGCAATAATTATACTTGCAGGGTTAGGAGTAGTGGGAGTTGGCACCCAGACCACTCCAATGGGCAGAAGTGGTCTGGGTGCCTGGAGCATCCCTTTAACCCCTTAAGGACACATGACATGTGTGACATGTCATGATTCCCTTTTATTCCAGAAGTTTGGTCCTTAAGGGGTTAAATATCAAAGTATTTTCTGGATTTCATACTGAATCACTGTCCATACAGGGACCTGACATCATGACCAGTTCAAAACACTAAAGTGGACATGGTGCTCAGAGTAACCCTTTGAGCAATATTTCACAATCTTTTTACTGTATTTGTTTTACTATAAGGAGAATTGTTTTAAGGAAGAGAATTTGTATTTTTATTAATGATTTTTTTTTTTTTTTTACTTTTATAAATATGTGGTGGCTGGCTAGCAGTGCCAAAGTTTTTTTTTTTATATATACTATTCCACCTGGCTGCTATCCAAATAGTTAAGATTTTTAAAAATCTGGCCCCAGATGTGAAGCAGCTGGGCCCGGATTTGAAGCATTCTGTTTGGATTTGCGCTGTCCAGCGCCTTTCTGTCCGGCTGAACTAAGGACCTAATTCAGGCTCATTTAGAGCCTTGCATGCAAAACTCAGACATTGTTAAATAGCACAAACAATGCCCAGATTTTGCAGTCAGAATGGCTCCGTACGCAGTCGAATGGTTTTACCTTATTCAATACAGGACGATTAAGAATTTAGTAGTGAATAACCCTGTTCGTTTACTTCTTCATTAATATATGCATATATACCCTGTGGAGTCAACAGAAAATACAAAACATTTACGTCTAAATTTATGTAACGCACATGGCAATGTTGCATGCTAAAAAATATTCATACTTTATGGTTGTGTGAAATGACCTCACATAGATTTTTAGTGATTATGTTACATCTGCAGTTTTTGTGCTTTTCACATTCAGTAGATGTCTATGCCATCTGTAGTCTGGCACATTGAGCTGAGGCACATGGCGGGGACTTAATCAGGTTTGTACAGAGTGCCGCATAAGCTCCCTCAGCTGGACACAGACATGGTTTTCACTAAAATGAGAATTCAAAGTGAATTTATAATATAAGACCAAAGTAGCCTGTAGCGGAGAGCTGATTTCTCGCAGCTATTCTCCACTTTAGATCCAAGGGAGGCTCAGGAACAAGTCATTAGTAAATCCACAGCAGAGTTTCCAGCAGGTAAAAAGGTACAGCGAAATCCCCACAGCACTCCCAATAACTGGACGACACACAGTTTCAGGAGTAGAACTGACAATCGTTTATTCCAAGGTTTCTTATAAAGCCTGCTCCCATGCAAGGGAGGGAACTACAGTAATTATGACAGTAACCAATACCATTCTTGTTACCTCCCACACATCTCCTCCCCTCAGAGTGAGTCATAATCCCCTTAAGTTGTACAGTACTTTACCCCAAACTTGGATGTACCCCTAAACCATCACATATCCTTAATATCAGGGTACCGCTAGGTAGCCCTGATCTGGGTGAATATAATATCCAAAATTCACCCAGATCGGACCAGGGGTTCGGTAGTTACAGGCAGGGGAAGTTTGACCGACCGCACACGAGTTGGTATCCGAAAAGGGTTCCACGAGAATGGGCCCTGCGGTCGGTCTCCGTTCGGCAGTTAAAACAGGCATTTATAATTGCCATCCACATTTACATTCACCTAGATAGTGATTCCCTCATTCGGTACTTTATTACTACCGAATGGGGATTCGTTATGGTTCTCCGTTCGGCAGTTACGGAGCTCTGGAGGTCTCAGCGGTGTTTGGTTGTTTGAGTGTCCGATTTGAGTTCCAGGCACTCGACGACCAAACACCGCTGGGATTTTCATGCGTAAGATGGCCACCGCCACGTGTACGCATGCCGAATGGCGGCCACCCAGATACAATGCTAATGAGCCGGTTAACTTGCGGTTGGAAGGAATGTGAACTTTAATAGCCGGCACACTTCTCTCTGGGGTGGTCCCTCCGTTCGGTAGTTTCCATAAGTATATAGTACGGATGGAAACTACCGAATACCATACAATTCACATAATACACACACGAATAGCAATTTCAACATAGGGAAAACATATACAAACACAGTCACACAGGCATTTTGCAGGACAGGCTCACTGCATTCCGCTACATAGCCAAACTGACGACATAGCTGATTGTTTCCATTTTATTTATTCTGACCTTAAAGGGACACAGTTTACTGAAGTGTTTTACTTATCTGGAGCCTGTCTAATTTCTGACAGTTTATAAAAGTGTTGTTATGCAATTTGCTGAAAGAAAATGGGCATTCATTTTTGAACAAATGTGGTTTAGTTCAAATTTTGGGAAATTCTACCATTCATTTTTTTGAAAGAATAAAAATGGAGACCAAATTGCTTGCTGGACAAAACTTAATTTGAGCAATTAATTTGTCTCATGTGTTCGTTTAACTGCAAGGAGGGAACTACTGGCTCCCTCCTTGTAATTTGATTATAAAAAATTAGAAGCGGGGAGCACATAATTCCCCCATCCCCTTCTCCCCACTGCATTGGGTGAGGGATATAATAATTTAAAGGGATACTCCATTTCCCAAATAAAAAATGTATATTAAAAAATCACTGTTTAGTCGACGTACCGCCAAAAAAACCATACTTGAATTTAATTATGCATTTTTTTCATTGAGGTTATATCTCTAAATAGGGTTACCAGATCCACCATGCCTTCAAGGTGAAATATAATTTTCTCTTGTTTATGAAAATGCAAGAAAAGGGTTGCCCTGCGGTATGTCTCATGCATATTCTGCAGGATTCTTCAGTGCCTAATTACTTAATCTTATACACCTTTTGAATTCTACATATTACTGGGCAACCCTTTTCACGTGCTGCGCATTATTATGTATATGTGATATGTGTGCCTGAAAGCATATTGGATCTTGTAACCGTAGGTATAAACAGCTTGCAAAACCTGCAGATCTCTTGTCTGCTGCCTTTGCAAGTCCCCCACTCCTTCTAACCAAGCCCAGACTTTCTGTGGCTGTCCAATCACAGACTTCCCAATACAGTTAAATAAGTCTTTGCACGGTAGGTGCTCTGGGGAAATGCTGCCTCTTGAGTTCAGCTCCACTGTGCTAAGCAACCAGGAAGAAACTGTCTGATTGAAAGCCAGGGGGTATAACAAGATTAATTTATAAAAGTGTCAACTTCTAATAAAACCTAAAAGCCTATGGTGAACAATGTGACCCCCTTATCAGTCTAAAGGAGATTTGAATGCTCCATTTAAACATTACATGGAACATGTCTACCTATGGAAGCGTTACATAGATGACGTCCTCGTAATTTGGACAGGCACTACAGAACTGTTTATGGAGTTTGTGGGGCCACTAATTTTGAATAACCTCAATCTCAAGCCGACTTTGGAGGTGGGTACTCCATCACTCAATTTTATGGACTGTACCCTCACGATATCTGAGAACTCAGAGATTATTACTACCCTTTACCGTAAACCAACCTCAACTAACAACATGCTCATATGGGAAAGCCATCACCCTACCACCCTCAAGAGAGGCATCCCAGTGGGACATTATCTGAGGCTGAGAAGAAATTGCTTTTCTACTGAGGATTTCCAGCAGAAAGCCACACAATTGAGAGAGAGATTTAAGGAAAGGGGATACCCTAATAGGTGTCTTAAACAAGCATACCAAAGGGCATTACTCTGTGATCGTGATACTCTTCTAGATAATGAAGTAAAGCAAGAACCCACCAAATTAATTAGATGCTGTCAGGGTACCTGTTGTCTCTACCTCGGAGGAGGTGAGACACTTAGACGCTCGTCCTCTGAGAGGGGTTGACTCACTCGTTCCTCGCAGCCCTCTCGGCCGTTTACACGCCGGCCGCGATTGATCCGCCTCCTTTTATGACGCGGCGCTCTGTAGCCGACGTCATGACGACTATCCGTTCCGGCCTGTCAATCAAACCCCGAGCAACGAATCAGGACTCGTCGGGGGCGGGATCATCAATTTAGAACCAGGGTATAAAATAGGGTTTTGTGTATTGGTTCATTGCCCTGTCGTGGTTCTAGCTAGTCTAGTCACTCAGTGCTCTTATTACTGTTTGTCTCTTTGGTTCTGACCCGGCTTGTATTGTTCTACTCTGCTTACCTCTATTATCCTTTTGACTCGGCTTGTCTCTCGCTTACCTGTCCTCTCGTTCCCTCGACCTCGGCTTGTCTCTAGACCATTATTTGCTTATTCCTTACGTTAGTCCGGCCATTCTAAGGTCCGGTATACGTACCTAGCTCCTGTTTGTACTCTGCGTGTTGGATCCCAGTCCCGATCCTGACAGATGCATAGCGAACTATGACGCAGGTTGGGACTCGGCCAAAATAACTTTGGGAAGGTTCTGGCCACTCCTGACACAGGACCCTCACTTGACCGAGATAATTTAATTACTGCTAGAGGGGGCAGAAACCTAAAAGAGATTCTGGTACCAAGCCATTTTTCCATACCCAACACGACTAAAAACAGTTGGATTACAGTACATGGCACATATCAATGTGAATGATGTGTGGCTTGTCACTATATGTCACTATATCACTGTGTGGCTTGTCACTATATGGCTAAAGGGTCCAAGACACTAACAGATTCCACAGGCACTGTCAATATTCCAATCAAGCAGTTCTTTAACTGCAACACCACTGATGTAATTTATCTCTTGACATGCAAATGCGGCATTAAATATGTGGGAAAAAACATACCGTATGTCCTTTGAAAAGATGTGTAATGGAAGCTATCCACTCAGTGACATCCAACGATTCACCCAGATGCATCAAATTTGCAGGTATAGAGAGAAACCAAATGGGAAAAGGGGGGGGGGGGGGAGATCTGGACCAAACTCTCAAAAGGAGAGAGTGTTTCTGTATCCATAAATTTGACATCCTGTCACCCAAGGGACTTAATGAGGGTTTTATATTTACCCCATTTATAAATTCATAGAAGCATATGCGTTACACCAATATTTAGTTTAGCATTTTTTATTTATTTTCATTTCATTTAAATATACACATAAATCCACAGTAATTCATGGATACATGAGTATATTACTAGGCAGAGAGTGCTGGCTGCATTTGTGGGATATTAGTGGGGTATTAGTAACTTGAAACACAGATAACCGTGACATAATATCTGTATATATGTACATATTCTTTTCATATTAAACTATGATCATTTGTGCCCTTACTAACTATGTGACTTGTATATATGTATATACACTATATACATTCCTCTCAAACTATAGGTGGCATTACTACCCGATCTGTATCTAACTTTTGGTTGGGGATATTAGATTCAATTCTCCTTATGTTCCCATATTCTAGAGGTAGGATTGTAAAATGGATAATAATACTTAAATACCTTATGAGACATGTGAAGTAATAAAGGATTAATGCATCAGTAACTTATGTAGCTAATCAAAGTCCCGTATACAATGTCATCTAACACTTATCTAAGATTATTAACACCTACCCAAAGGTGTTAATAATCTTAGATATGTGTTTCAGTAATTTCATTTAATGGCAACAGTTTCATCTGGATGCCTTTTGGACGACCTATGATAAGATCGTTGTTGAAACGAGTCTAGTTTGACATGACAGACAGGTTCATTGCACATAACGTAATAGAAACCTGTTGCCTAGGCAACAGGCACTAGTAAGGGGAAGTATCCTTCTCAAACCAGAGACTGGGTCCGCACATTGATATGCCCAAAAGGGCGTGACTATATGCGGAAGAAGTATGCTCCAATCTCCAGGCGATTAGGTTAATTTCAGTTTTGTCGTGAGAAGTTCTACACGCCCACCATTCCTGAATGGCTCATACGAGCATGTCCCAGTATACAAATAGCCACACAGGTCAGTGTACCGGGTTATTGCCTTTGACAAAGGCGCTTTAGCAGCACCGAAACGCACGTTAGACTTTATGTCTCTTCATTCTTTATTTTAAAATCACGGCACTTTTTTATTTAGCACTTTGTTTGGAGTGAGGGTTATGAGGACAGACCTTTTATAGTTATTTTGGATAATGGGGGTATTTTAGGAGATTCTAGCATGGGTTTCAATATCTTAGGACTCTGGTTTCATAACCACCTTAATAGCACGGTCCTACTTATAGCCAGTGATTTATGAGACAGTGATTTTACTGCTCACTATTGGGCTGAACAGTGTTTGTCGGTGGTTTGCATGTAGCCAAATGTTACTCTTTCATTTGGGCTCTTACAAACAGACATTTGACTACAATTTAGCAATCTTTCATCAAGAGCCTGTTCAAGGCATCTAAGTGTCTATACTCTAGGAACTATTGTATAACATAATTTGTCATAACTTTATTAGAAATATTCTAGTACACTTAGGTCTGAGGATTGTTTGAACCTATCACTGTATATTTACTACAGATAGGATTTGTATCCATTTATTAAGTCTTTTCTTTAAAGCTGTCCACCCACCGATGTTTGCCATTTAGCAACCCCTGATAACCTGCTAATCCCATATCCCTATTAGGTCTGTTGAGCCTGTAAGCTCTCCTCGCGGATCTAGATGTGGAGTGATCAGTTATTTTGTTTATTTTTTATTTTTTCTCTTGTATTCTATGATTTACAATAAAATGTGTTTTTAATCTAATTTACTAAAAATACTCTGAGGACTCTTTTGTGTGCCCCATTGTGTGCTCCATTGTGCCTCCACCCACCATGCCAGGTTGGTACATGTGTACTAAACAGTGAGCAACCAGTAATTGTTCAATGTCATAAAATACTAGCAACAATTATTGCTGCTCAGTTACTAATCCAATACCAGGGATTAGTACAGGTCCCTTAGGTCTCCATGGTGGGGTAATTATTAAAAGGGTCATAGTTTCCCCTCCATTCCCACAAACATATTTATTGAATACAATGACCGAGATGATAACGTATTTTCACCCGTCCCCCCACCTATAAGCGAAGGGTGGTGGCTCTAAATACAAATAACTAGCGGAAACCTATTGTCCCCCCTAACCCACACCCTTTGGCAGCAGGTGGCAGCTAATAATAAAATATACCAGGGGAGCGGACATATTATTGTCCACCTATTCCTCAGGTGGCAACATCAGTGTAGCCTGACAGCCAAGGAGAGTGAACTGAAATATGCAGCCATGAGCAATGATGACTTCACTGTACTAGTCAGTGGGGGCGCTAGACTCTGTGGAGTGAGCATGTGTACTATGTGGCTGTCACATTCAAAATGACTGAGCGCGTAAAGCAGTGATGGCTAACCTTGACACCATAAATTGTTTCTGGACTACATTTCCCATGATTCTCTGCTAGCTTTTAGACTCTAAAAGCTCGCTGAGCATCATGGGAAATGTAGTCCAGAAACAATTTATGGTGTCAAGGTTAGCCATCACGGGCGTAGAGCAACAAATCTGCATCAAATTGTGCGTTAAGTTTGAACATTCCTCCGCGGAAACTATATGGATGAATAAGAAGGCTTTCGGGGACGATGCATTGAGTGCAGTGCAAATAAAAGTGTGTCACAAACGCCACATAGTCGAGAATCTGTTGAAAGATTTCAGGGAAGCGATTTCAGACCGTCGATGAGATTCACGAAAATACGACAAAGCAACTAATGGCGATTCCAACAAAGGATTTTCTAGAGTGTTTTGAACAGTGTAAGAGGCGTTCTGAGAACTGTGTGAGTCCCAAGGTGTCTACTTTAAAAGGGACTGAAGCGTTATTATCCTATGTACAATGTTTCTTGTATCTTTCTTCTTCAATAAATGTCTCTATTTTGCATATTATATTGCTGGATACTTTCTGGACAGAACTTGTATACTTTTTTATTTTATCTTCTAACTTTTTGCGTTCAGCCACAAAAAAGGGGAAAATAAATAAGTAAATTTAAAAAAGGAATGTATTGCAAATAAAAAAAAGAAACACAAATCACACATAAAAATTAAATTAGGGGGGCGGAGCCAAGCGCTCAAACGGAATGGTCGCAACTACCTAGAGCTCCGACAACGGAGAACAAAAGACGGGGAAACTCACCGCACCCGATACGCCACGGAAAGTGAAAGCCACCTATCTTGATACACCCGATCGGGAGCTACAATTCGATGCCTTTCCTGTTCCCGCAACCCAACAGAAAGACACGCCGGAGGCCTGGGGCCTACTCCGGGCCGCGCAGCGCTCGGGCCTCGTGGGAAATACCGGAGTGGCCGGAGACCTTCTTATACTCCCCTCCACACCAGACCCTGCACGCCTCAAAGCCTACCGAAGTCATGGGCAAAAAGAACCACAAAGCCCCCCTGACAACAACCAGAGACACTCAGGACATAGGCGCAATGTTACAGCGCCCAGCTACCACGATGGCGGCTCAGGGGCAATCTGAGGGCCCGAAAGCACAAGAGGGACCAGCAGAAAGGCCCACTCACACCACACAGTCCGAACTGAACATAGTGGAGCAGACATTGGTACCCAACCAAACTCCGGCCACGAAACAAGACATAGCGGACTTACTACACGAAATGCGGCAGTTACATGCTGCTGATCTGGACTTACTCAAGAAGGAAATCACAGCGGTTATAGTCCGTACTCAGGCCTCCGAGGACGGCATCCTGGAGCTCAGACAGGAGGTTCAAGACATAAAAGAAACCTTGAATCAACTGCAAGCATCCCAAACCGCGCTCCTAACTAGAACAGACCAAGCCGAGGACCGCCACAGGCGCCTTAATGTTAAGATAAGGGGCATCCCTGACTCTGTTACCTTAACGGAATTGCCCCACTACATCAGGAGGCTCACCACCTCGATAATGCCACACACGCAGGCAAAGAAACTTACTTTTGAGAGCCTCTTCCGAATCCCGACGCCACGCCAAGCACCAGCTGGAGCACCACAGGACGTGATAGTCCGATGCCACTCGACCACCGATAAAATCCAAATGATGACAGCAATCCGGGGCAAAACACCGCTCCACTTTGAAAACGCGCAGTTAACGTTCTACCAAGACATAACCCGCTCCACAATGCTATGGCGCAAATCGATGGGCCCAGTTACCAGCCAACTCCGCAACGCTGGTGTGGAATACCGGTGGGCACTACCACGTACCCTCCTAGTCACCAAAGACGGAAACACGAAGAGACTGTCCAACCTACAAGAAGCAACCACGTACTTGCAAGCTATGGGTCTCCCTGCACTAGCTGAGGAAAGAGCGACTACCTCGGGCTCACATGCCTGGGACCCGGAGAGATCGGTGCCCTTCACCCCGAGAGACAACGAACGCCCAGCAGCCCCAACCTGAAAGAACTGTGCTCACTAACAGGGAACAGTAGTACCCGGCAAAATTTGAACTCTGGCTAAAAACACTCCCTTCACAAATTATCAGTTAACGTTAAGTTTATTTAACTTTGTTTGCTTCTACAATGCCCCACTTGTAAACTAATGTGGCATAATGCACACCTACAAAGATTACGGGGACATAGGTCACTCAATGCACACAGGTCAGACGCATACCAACACACTCATGCACTACACTACACGGGAGGTTGCAACAACCCCGAGAAGGCCTCATACCCACCCTTACGGAACCCCGGCAAGAGATGGGATCACCATAGCGACACCCCCCACACACACACACACACAAGTCTCTGCCAACTGGAGACACCCTATACCGAGCACCGCAGACCAACGACCACTCTAAGAACAACAGTCGCCCACACTTTCTATAATGTTAAGGCGCAGAATACAACCGACCGGGTAGAGTATATGACACCGAGAAGGCACACTGACACCGCCTCACAACACCGCAACACACGAACAGTCACACGACAGGTGTAGAAACATCCGAGAACTTCACAAATTACAATATATACACGCGAATATCAAACGACTTTAATGCTAACTTTGTATATGAACGTTTTATCATTGTCACAATGGCACTTGGGAAGGAACAAAAGACAAAAACAGAACTTACATAGAATGTAGTGGGTACCGGGGAAGGTTAACTACAGGACTAGACCAGTTTACCCACTGACTACTGCCACTGTATGGCACTAGATAACCTTAATACGCATGACAAGGTACCCCCGGCTGCACTGAACATATTATCGATGAACGCAGTGCTAGCTTTACAGTACTGTCACGACTATATTGACCCATGTTACGGCTCAACAGCATGACACAGGCAAACGAGCCACGCTCCCTAATTTTACCTACTTAGCCAGTCACTAAGACCGACTGACACTCTACACCACCTTTTATATAGGCATTTTCAACCTGACAACACAAAGTCGTTTATAATATAAAATGAAGCGGACACTCATGTAAGAATGTATCAATGTTATTGACCACTGTCTATATGTGCATTTACCAAGATATATTTTTCCTTATTCTTCCTTTCTGTAACGTACCCATAAAGCTTCAATAAAATAAAGATTGACAAAAAAAAAAAAAAAAAATTAAATTAATGTTTGCCTTTTAAGGGGCCCCATGCATGACAGGAACAGCCTTTATAAGTGCTTTCCCATGCAACGCAATCTCAGTCAGAGACTCTGGACGGCTTGTAAGCAAGTCTTGAGAGAGTGATTGTTAAAAAATAAAAAAACAGTATTATATTCTGAGCCCCCACCTGCTGCTTCTTAATTTCGATCTTTTATCTGCTTAGTAAATAGCTCACTAATTTGGTTGGTATCATATGTGGGATTGCTTCATGTATTCTAAACAGCCCACTTAAATATGGCAATTTCACATAAAGGTAACAATTTAGGGAGATATCTGCTAAACAACTGTAAGATGATTCAACCACATGAATTTCCAATCTGAAAATATTGTTTGAATTTCATCTGAACCATGCAATCCAATAGACAACATTCGGTTTGAAAGAAAGAAAAAAAATATTTTCATTTTAATAAAAACAGACAAATGGAAATTTGCCATCATGCCCAAGTCTATTGTCTAATGGTGTTCCTCTTTAAATGGACATCTTATGAAGTTGTTCTACTCCTCTAAACCTAATATTGAACTAATTACAAGACTTGGAAGAACAGCCTCCAGGATGTCGCAACCCAAGGAGGAGGTCATGGCAGCAAAAAGGGAGGCTCAATGCCGAGTAATTTTTTTTTCCTTCATTTTTGTTTGTGTGCAGATGGGAGGGTCAAAATGATGTGGGGCACCAAGACTGTAGTGTTAGAAATACAAACCCAGAGAATTATTGATAATGCATCCTTCTCCCATAATTGGAAAAAAAAAAAAAAGCATTTTCAAGGCGTATTCAAGGAAGAAACAGAAAACCTCAACACTGTACAAGGACAATATTCAACAAAAAATGTAAATGTAATTTTTTCCTAGGTCTAGAGGGGACGCTGTCGTTCTTAGATTCATTACAAATGACTGTATGAGTTTATGAATATATGAGGAAGAACAATATTTACTGATCTGTATCTTGTTAAAAATCCATATGCTATTGGTGAACCACATTAAATGGTAATTACCTACGTTAAATGCATGCATATATTCATCTCATACCTAGACCACTGATGAACCATACAAAGCTGTAATTAAATACATTAATTATACATCAATGAAATAAAAATAAACCTGCAATTAAAATCCCTGATTATGGTTCCAAATCATCTCCTACTGTTATGTGAAATGGGCACAGTTTGCAATTTTTTTTATATTACATTTTTTTAATAACCATTTTATATTGATTTAACGTAAGCTTACGTAAGAGATACGTTCATGTGTTTACTTAGGAAACATATTTAAACTTGTATTTGGACATTATATTCTTTAATGGACTTGGGTGATGGTTAACAGAATGTTTGTATCGCTTGAAAGCTTTCAATTTTAATGTTTGTAAACAAACATAGATTCCAAGGAAAGTCAGGGTTTATTATAAATGGATCTTGGCAGATAATTCACCTGAACTTGCCTGGCTGTTTTCGTACTTAGGTTTTCATGCTACAAAATGTCATATAGTTAAAGGGAACCTATGGTGCCAGGAAAACAAAGTTGTTTTCTTGGCACTGTAGCTACCTATAGTGCCCACCTCCCCCCACGCGGTGCAGATGGGGTTAAAACCCTTTCTGTGACTTACCTGGGTCCAGCCTCGATGTTCCCTAGCGCTGGCTCGGGTTCGCCTCTGCTCCTCCCCCGCTGGTAGACAGCCACTAGAGGTGGAGTTACGTCACAAAGCTAATTATTGCAGATTACAAAAAACTGCAATAATTAGCTTTGCATGGTTAAGGGACCTGGGACTATGCACCCAGACCAATTCAATGAGCTGAAGTGGTCTGGGTGCCTATAGTGTCCTTTTAAGGGGATACTCCATTAAAAATTTATAACAATTTAGTAGATATAACCCCAAAAGAAAATATATATCTGTAATTTATTTAGCATGTTCCTTTTCGGGTAAATGCAATCTTGGCTTGCGATAGATGCAGATCTAGTAAGTGCAGTCATAGGAAGACCGTCTCTTCTTCCTTTTTTTTCTTTTTATTATTAATTTCAGTTTGATAAGAAAGGTTAATAATCCTAATATTTGGTCTTTTTAAATAATGAAAAAGTGTTAACAGGGGGGCGGAGCCTGGCAGCCACGCCGAGCGGTCACACATCAAGCTATACTAAGCATGTTTAGCTGAAATTCAAGCTAAAGCCATAAATCTCGCCAGATTTAGCTGCCTTCTGGGCCAAGCTATCCCACCACAGGGGCACTACTGAGGAGACCCACAGGACACATACTACCATGTGCTACAACACAGTGGCCCACAGCTCCTGGACGAAGCAATGGCGCTGCACAGATGGTGGGGAGGAGAAGGCGGACGACCCGATGACAGCCTCAGAGCCACAGAACCAGAACAGCAGAGAGCCACCTCCCCTCTGGGAGATCACTACACCACTTGTGAGGAGACACCTTACCCAAGCTCAAGCAGCATTATGCCACGAGACTCGAGCACAAGCCCTATGCGCACACCGCGATGAGACCCGTGAGTCTGGAGCACTGGACTGTGTTGAGTCCAGGGGTTGGGGGGGCACAGCCATTAAGGAAACGAACCATCACTCGTACCTGGACAGTATCCAGCACCTGATGGGTATTGGTTGAACCTCTATGGGCATTCCACAGGTTTAACAGCCAAAACCCTCTCCTGATGACAATTACCTGTTTTATGGACTACCTCTGCATTACTTCACATCACACAGTTTAACACCTACGGATCTCACTCAATGCCTACCTAAGTTACATAGTTACATAGTTACATAGCTGAAAAGAGACTTGCGTCCATCAAGTTCAGCCTTCCTCACATTAGTTTTTTTGCTGTTGATCCAAAAGAAGGAAAAAAAAAACCAGTTTGAAGCACAATTTAGCAACAAGCTAGGAAAAAAATTCCTTCTTGACCCCAGAATGGCAGTCAGATTTATCCTTGGAGCAAGCAGTTATTACCCTACATTGAAAGATTATATCCTTGAATATTCTGTTTTTGCAAGTATGCATCTAGTAGCTGTTTGAACATCTGTATGGACTCTGATAAAACCACTTCTTCAGGCAGAGAATTCCACATCCTGATTGTTCTTACAGTAAAAAAACCTTTTCTTTGCCTTAGACGAAATCTTCTTTCTTCCAGTCTAAACGCATGACCTCGTGTCCTATGTAAAGTCCGGTTTGTGAATAGATTTCCACACAATGGTTTGTATTGGCCCCCGAATATATTTGTATAATGTTATCATATCCCCTCTCAGGCGATGTTTTTCTAAACTAAATAGGTTTAAATTTGTTAACCTTTCTTCATAGCTGATATGTTCCATTCCTTTTATTAGTTTTGTAGCCCGCCTCTGCACTTTTTCTAGTGCCAAAATATCCTTCTTTAGAACAGGTGCCCAAAATTGCACAGCATATTCAATGTGTGGTCTTACCAGTGATTTATAAAGAGGCAAAATGATATTCTCGTCCCGAGAATGAATGCCCTTTTTCATGCATGACAATACCTTACTGGCCTTGGCCACTGCTGATTGACATTGCACATTGTTGCATAGATTGTTGTCTATAACAATTCCCAAGTCCTTCTCGTGTGTTGTTATCCCTAATTTGCTTCCATTAAGGGTATACGTTGCTTGTGTATTCTTTACGCCGAAGTGCATAACTTTGCATTTTTCAACATTAAATTTAATTTGCCATTTGAGTGCCCAGTCCTCCAGTCTATCTAAATCCCTCTGCAGCAAGGTAATATCTTGCTCACGTTGTATTATTTTACAAAGTTTTGTGTCATCTGCAAACACTGAAACATGACTTTCAATGCTGTCTTCAAGATCACAGTTCACTTTATGCCTTACTTTACTAGTATGATAACACTATAATTTAGTTTTACCTTTAGCATGTCAGTTTACCAGCTCTGATCTTATGCCCCATACACAACTAACATGTTTGTGTCCTCTCATGTACATCTACTTCTAATATAATATAAAAATAATGCACGTTTGCTCTACTACCCCAGTTGTAAAACATGCCATGACGCTTGAGGACTGCCATTGGGGTACCTCTGGCTTGTATGTACCTATCTCATGCACTGCAAAAATATACAAAAAGAAAAGAAAAAAAGTGTTAACAGTGACCCTAATTCCCTTCGTTTGTTTAGAAACAAGCCATACAGTTAGTTCCTGTGCATTCAATAAAAAAACACAATTTTTTAGATTTGATTTTGATTTTCAAGGTAGTGGCTTTTTTTGCATTTCAGAATGTCTCGACAATCAAATCATCTTCCTTGGAGGGTTTTAATATAAAATATCATCTGTTCGCACCTGGTGAGAAATCATTAAAAAGTATCAGGGTTATTCACTGAAACGTGAAATTTAGGGAATTCAAAGTTGACTGTTTTTTAGTTTGCGTATTGTGGCCGAAATGTTAAAATCTGGTTGGAATTCACGTTGAATTCTAACAATTTCCATTTAAAGGGACTCTATAGGCACCCAGACCACTTTACCTTAATGAAGCAGTCTGGGTACAATGTCCATGTCATTTTAACCATGGAACTAAAAACATTACCATTTTGCAGAAACAGCAGTTTTCATTTCAAAATTAACATGGCTCTAGTGCAGTGGTTCCCAACCTTTTTTCGCTTGAGTACCCCTTGGCAACCCATTTCCATAAATTATTCCCCTCATATTATGAAATATTTATAATTATTATAGTTGCTGTTATTTCAAATTTATATATATTTTTCTCTGCCCTATCTTCCCTTTTTCTCTATTCTAGGCTCCCCTGCTTCTCCTCTGCCATATCCTCCCCACCTCTTCCTTGACGCCAGGCTCCCCACGGTGCAGATACACACATGTGGATACACAGACATACTGACACAAATGCAGATACACAGATACAAACTCTGACACACATACAGATACAGACACACATACAGATACAGACACACAGATACAAGCACTGACTTACACTGAAACTGGCATGGTGTGGGAAAAAAGGTGAGTATAAACACCTTCCTCATGCGAAGGGGGGCAGGTATCTAAACGCGCACATGCACATACTCTGACAGGCTCACATTCACGCTGACAACATGTGTTGTATTGGGCCAGAGCTGCAGCTGCCTTGGCTGATACCGACTTGTGATAGTTGTAGAAAGCGAAACCCCCATACTTGTGTCCTAGATCCACCACCTTGTGTAAATAGAGGTCCAATTCCTCCCGCCTCTAGGGGTACACAGAGCAAATGACATCTCTGTAGAATCCAAAGGCGAGGACGAATTTGGGGATGGAGAGTCTTTTATCACTGAAATATCTCCGTAATTAAAAGCTCTATTCTCTAGTATGTCCTGCGAAGCAATAAGGAGAGATACTAGGTTGACATCCTTGCCATCAAGAATATCTTTCTTAATAGAAGCGGGAACCGAGTGTGTAGGGGCAATGGCACGTGAAGTGTTGGGAAGGGGAGTAATATTAATGGCACTACCCTGTGTGTTTGTGGGTGCTGGTGCGGGGGCTGGAACGTCAGATGCGCTAATTGTAGTAGGGATGACTGTTTCTAATTTGATCATTCTTTCGTTAAGTGACTGAAGTGTAGTCAAGATTGAGGACAACGTGTCTTGCACTTCTCCAAAACTGCTGGCATGGGACTCCTGTGAACTTGTGCCGACCTGGGATCGCTGGACTGGGCCACTAGCAACTTGTAGAGTTCCGCTTTCCTAGCTGTGGCTGGGAAAGGGATGTTTCTATGATGTAGCTCTGCTGCCAGTTTAGGTATGGTCCAGGATCTCAGGGTCCCGAGGGGATAAGAGATTCTGCAGGGGAACTTGGTCTAACAGGCGTGCTGGGCCTGGTAGTAGTGTCCTGGAGAGACAGATCGTCTCCTTGGATTGATTCTTGTGACACCCTGTAAAGAAAATAGCAAATGAGAAATAATATACATTTGAATGCCAATGATAGTATCCCGTATGTAGAACTGGCTTGATAACTGTTGCCGTTGGGCGAAGAACTTAACTACCCTGTGACAGGTGAATCCCTGCTAGTTGCTGATGAGTTGGTGATGAGAGGCTCTAGCAATGGTTTGCCCGTGGGGGGGGTCGTGGCCACGAAACGGTGTGGCGGGGTGTTAGCCTCTTGGTGACAGTAAAGAGACAAATGCGTATGGCTGTGGCTTGTGATGACCTGAAAAACCCCTGCAGAAGGGGATGTGAGGCATCTTAACTATGCGTTGAGCTGTTTGAGCAATACCTCCGTGGAGAGGTGGCGAGTTGACCTCGCGGTATCATGAAACTAAGTTATTAAATGAGGGCCAGCTCCTAACCCTTGCATCCAGTTTTCTCTCCTTAGCAGGGCTTGTCTCTTTAAGAAAGTGCATAACTGTAAACGTACGTACCTGTCATACCTCGCGGCCCCCGCCGTCTCGGTCCCCCATCCATCCTCTCCTGCCGGGCGGTGTCGCGGACCACCGGCGTCGCGCGTGTGCGCTCAGGTGCGCGTGCCCGTCTGGGAGCGTGTCCGGGGGCGTGCGCGTGCGCGGAGGCTAGCCGACAGAGGTAAGCGTGACACCCAGGAATCCTTAAAGGGAATCTCCAGTGCCAGGAAAACAATCCGTTTTCCTGGCAGTGCAGGATTCCTCTCCCTCCCACCCCCCAATCCCCAGTTGCTGAAGGGGTGAAAACCCCTTCAGTGACTTACCTGAGGCAGCGACATGTCCCACGTCACTGCCTGCTCCTCCCCCGCCGCTCCACCTTCTGCCCACGTCGGCCGGTGGGCGAGACTGATCCCGCCCACCGGCAGAGGAGACCTAATGCGCATGTGCGGCAATGCCGCGCATGCGCATTAGCGCACCCCATAGGAAAGCATTGAAAACGATTTTCAATGTTTTCCTATGAGGAATTGAGCGACGCTGGAGGTCCTCACACAGCGTGAGGACGTCCAGCGACGCTCTAGCACAGAGCGCTATAGCACCTGTGCTATAGAGCAGGAAGTTCCCTCTAGTGGCTGTCTAATAGACAGCCACTAGGGGAGGACTTAACCCTGCAAGGTAATTATTGCAGTTTATAAAAACTGCAATAATTACACTTGCAGGGTTAAGGGTAGTGGGAGTTGGCACCCAGACCACTCCAATGGGCAGAAGTGGTCTGGGTGCCTACAGTGTCCCTTTAACCCCTTAAGGACCAAACTTCTGGAATAAAAGGGAATCATGACATGTCACACACGTCATGTGTCCTTAAGGGGTTAAAGTGATAGTAGACTATTACTACTATCTATTTATATCCTGCCTCATTCTGTCCCTACCTATCAGATTACACCTTACCCTATATTAACCTCCTTCTGACATCACTTCCTTGCCCTTTCGTGGTTTATTGTAGCCCAAGAGCGCGTTCATTGTACTTGTCTTCCTTTGGTTCCTGACTTTGGCTTGTTTCTGGTTATTCTTATCTCTGGCTCCTTCGACCCTTGGCTTTGTTTATCGCTTGCTCGTACCTCTCTAACCCTGACCTTGGCTAGTCTACCTATTCTTATCTCTATTTTTCCTCACGTTAAGTCCGGCCACTTTAAGGTCCGGTAATACGCCTGCCTGGGCTTGCCTTTATTGTTCTCTAGTTTGCATGTTGAGGAGTTCAACCTTGACAGTACCTAAGCAAACTGGATAGAAACAGAGGAAGAAGAGCTGGAAATGACAACTATCTGAAATAAAGATCACCAATTGTGCTTTGAAATGTGATATCCCAGGGGGATAAAAAAAAAAATAATGATTATGGTACATAAACAGAAAGTACCCTTGTGCTCAGCAGGGGTTAAGTCAGACTGATACATAGTAATAACAAGTAATACATAGCATAACAAGACACAGAAACACAATAAATAAAACACAGACTCAGAAGTGTGCTGAAAAGGCCGTGGTCTTTTATTCAGTTTACAAATAATACAAACATCACTTATTAACTTTATAACCCCCGGAGAATTAACCAAACATCTCCGGTCTTTAAACCCCCAGAGATTTAAAACATAACTCAACAGAGTTCCGCCCTATTAGCCAGAACTTAAACCAAATGCTAATGAAACTCAGCTAGTCCACCCCTTGAAATTAGGCAGGTGACCTCAACCCCCAAAAAAGACCACGACAATTGAACATAGGGATGGAGGATACATGCGAACAGTGAAACTATAAGAACTCAAGACCGAACAGCCTTTAAATAATTTCAACAAAAGTATAGGTATATTCATATAAGTAGGCTAAGTTGTAAGCGAATGAATGTATGATTCAAGCAATGTATGAACGGGTGAAAGTAAACAAATGTACAGTTGAAACAAACGAATGTACAGGAGAAATTGAACGAACGTACTGGATGGAAACAAGCGAACATAAGGTTAAAACAATCAAGTGTATATACGATAACAAACTAACAAAACACATGCATGAGAAAGGGATGGAAGCCAATCCCCATGTTTTGTCGGCCCGAATGTGGAAAAACCGCAAACGGTTGCTCCCATGTGTACATACGTAAGCATGCCGGGTCTCGTGGCCAGAAGTCAGTGTCTCACAATAGTGGAGCCTTGTCGGAGTCGATGAAAGGCTGGATCCGCAGGCTTGAGTAATGAAAATTAGGCGAAAAAGGGCCGGAGCGTAAGTGCTGGTTGTTGTGGCAACCTGGTCACTCGAACACGAAACGGCATAGATAAGTAGAGGGGTTGAGTTTATATAGGGAAAACCCCACCCACAAACTTAGGCCTATGGCATTTTACATATAAAGTATGAAAATATTTTGAAAAATATTTTTTTAAATGTTAAATCATTTTAAAAGTGTATCCAAATATATTAAATATTTTGGGTCATGTTAACTATATGTGTGGCATTGTCTGTGTGAGGTTTATCATTGCGAATAATTCTTACAGGTAGACTTATAAATGTTCTCCTCCCGGCTAGAAGCTTGACTGGTAGACTTTATTTTCCATGACAGTCCATTGCCATATTCAAATCCGTAAAAAGGCTATATCTTTAAAAGAAACTGAGTTGGCTTGTACCCAAAAAGATAACAGACATCATTGTTCGGTATGATTACAATTATTTGCTGCATAGATGTCCCTATAAATATCAGAGTGTCACCTTAGCGTAAGTCATTAAACACTGTTATTAAATCATTTTCACCCTATTAAGGACAGATCACTGTGTTTCTTAATTCCTGGAGTACAGCTTAAAATAACCAAAGTACAAAGACAAAGAAAAACTCGAAGGTTAATTCATAGTAGAATCTTTGATGATAATATCAGAACATTTTAATTAAAATCGAATAACATAAGCCACATCAATATTCTCGCACTAATAAATACATGTAATAAAGCCCAAATTTTAGTGAGCAGTTGCGTTCCTTGTCATTTCTTCTGGTTTTCTTAAATCACTTTTTCATTCCAGAGTTATTGTTTTTTGATCTCCGAGAAAGAAAGATTTATTTTAATGAGAAAAACATAAAGAGCAAGAGAAGGAACAGATAGGTTTATTCTCTGGGATTTTAAGAACAATATGTCCGACTTGAGTGGTAATAAGTAGCACTACGGTCTGACATTCAGGAGAAAAAGATACAAGTAACAAAATTAAGATGTCTTTACGATACGGCCCCTGAGTATCAGTCACAGCTGTAATGCCGATAATGTGAATTGGAAATGTGGTAATTTGCTCAGACTGTGTTCCCTAGGAGGATATAACCTAGTATTTTGATCCCTTATCTACTTGTAAAGATTAGATTTAGAACACTGGTGGGCAATATCACATCATAACTCAAGATGCCTAATAATGCTACTGTAGTCTTGGTTCAAACTCTTCTATCACATAAAATCAAACAAATAGAAATACGTCTATAGCAAGTAATTGAAATATTTTTTATCGTATAATGTTGCAGGAACATAGATATACCTACATCTAGATATATATGTAGATATACAGCATTGTTAAATACAGTAAAAATTCAAAGTGAATTCAAATTAATTTCAAAATAGCTAAACTGGAAAAATTCTCGAAGTCAGCTATGTTTCCGATTTAGCTACTCTGGCCTTAAATTTTAACTCCACTCTGATATCTCTTTTTAGTAAATAGACCTGTGTGTGTTTTCCTTTGCTCTCACCCCAACAGACGGATGTTGTGTTTGCGTAATTGTGTCTGATAAGAGTATTCTAGACCTTCACCAGAACTTTTCTTATTTTAAATGTAAATAGATGCACAACTTTTTTCTTCCTGCTGTTAAATATCACGAATATTTTTTTTTAGAATAGCAATGGTTTTTTACCAACAGTTAATAAATCCATTATGTGAATTGACCCTGTTTTTAAATTTTATTTACATATATTTACATTTGTGTGTGTTTCAAAATTACGTAATCATAAATTTAAATTTAAATGTCCTTTATAAATTATTCCTTATCGGCCTGTGTCATTTCTACTTTAAAAATGTTAGTAAATAACCCCTTTTTGATGTCTTGGCCTCCAGTATAGTTATTGTAAAACGCCATAATTATTTTTAACCTTTAACAGAATGTATTCAAGCCATCTCCATTATAATTTGAATATAGTTTTATTCCAGATTAGCATTTCAACAAGGTTCAAAAGTCAAAATACTGTAGAAATTGCTGCACTGTTTTCTCTTTTGTCAACCTCATGAATGACAATGATGTCAGTGCATCTCAATAGGTTTCAAGCTATAATTTGACAATGAATCCGGTTTTCTAAATGCTTATATTAGCATAAATTCTTTTCCTCCGATGTTTTTAAAATACACAGATTTAATTTATCTGGTATGAATTCCAGGAACACGTTCTCTTAAAGAATTGTCATCAACAAATTAGTGGGTGAATGGATCCTCTTTAGGTCAATATTAAAATTGTATCCATTTTTTATTGTAATCTAAATATCACTAGCAGAATGAAGAGTTACCATTATTCATTTCCTAATGCAATGTTTTGAAATGTATAGGACAATACATTGTCAGGTGCCCATTATTTGAATTCTATGGAGGTGTATATTTAATTTTAATTTTACACTAGGCAGCTGCTTCTCATAAAAACAAATGATCATCACTACTGTAGTGTCTCACAATGCTACTAAGGAGGAGGGTGTAATGACCCCCATGTACTGCCTGAAGGAGGTGCAGAGTATAGATCTTTGCTGCACACCCCTCTATTAGGTAGCATGTAGGGATACCACTGAATACTCGGCTGTGCCTCTTTTCTGTCTATGCTATCATTGCAAATCCGGATAGTATCAGCAGCATGCTGTTTATGGGAAAGAAAATAACTGAGAAAGAAAATAACTGAAAAAGATGGGGAACTATCATGGCATAACTATACCTTTCTGTTAGTGTAGGGGTCATCGAGTTTTGCTTTGGCCTTAAAGGGGCACTATAAACATGAAAACAACTTTAGCTTAATGAATCAGTTTGGTGTATAGATTATGCCTCTGTAATCTCACTGCTTAATTTGCAGCCATTTAGGAGTTAAATCATGTTTGTTTCAGTTTATGCAGCCACAGCCACATCTCCCCTGGCTGTGACACACAACAACATGAAAAAAAATGTTAACTTGCTTTAGAAGTTTTTATCTCCTGCTCTGTAAATTGAACTTTAATCACACACAGGAGGGACCTGCAGGTTCTCGAAGGCTATTAACAGAGTAGGGGATAGGGAATTCTAGATTAAATTTACAGCACAGTACAGGAACCTAAAATATCTAGGTTCCTCTACAGGAAGTGTTTGGGAAGGCTGTGCAAGTCACATGCACAGAAGTGTGACTAGGGTTGCATAAACAAAGTGATATAACTCTTAAAAGGTAGAGAATTGAGCAGTGAGACTGCAGGGGCATGATCTATACACTAAAACTGCTTCATTAAGCTAAATTATTTTGGTCCCTTCAAACCCTAGGTGTTTCTGGAACCTTGAAAAGCCTTGATAGCATTTATAATTACTTTGATATGGCTTATGGATTTTAAATATTTTAATATCCCACCCCCAGCTCCAGTTAGATGGCATGTTCTCTTTAATTCTGTATCAGCCTGCAGATATGTGTTTGTTATTTTATACAGTATGCAATGCCTGTTCTACCTCAACTTCTCTGTAACTCTAATTACATTGTACACTATGTATATACAAGAAATTCTAAATGGGTCTATCTCAAATACAACCGTTTTTTTTTCCCACTCAATGAAAGGAAAACTCGTATTGGATTTCCTTGAACTATAGTTTTTGTAATTCTTGTAATTCTCACATATGGAAAATTGTTTTGTTATGAACTGCTATTTGTCCGAATTTAGGTCACTTGCGTCAATTGTCCGAATTTCTGATTTCTGAACTACCATATAGACTCATCATGAAAAATAATCACTTGTGCAATGGACTCCCAATAGAGTTCTGCCCGTGGTGCCAACAAAGGAGATGATTTGATGGGGAAAAATAATCAAGTGAAAAATGACCAATAGAGGGGGAAAAATAAGTGGTAATAATAATTTATAATATATTAACAAATATTTATATATATATATTTATTTATAACTTTTCCTTCTCTTTTAGTTACTTTATCTCATTTGATCTATTAACCAAATAATAAAAAAATGTGGCTAACGGAGTACTGAAAAATACATACATAATATTTTTGCACCCTGTTGTTTCATCTTATGCATTTACCCAAATCTTTTTCAGCGGGCAACATTTTGACGAAACAAACCACCACATCTTTTAATTTTTTTTCCATGCACACCCAGAGATGTATTATTTGTATTTTTATTTTGAAATTATAGATCTTGTCACGGAGACTATACGCAAATCAAACATACCGCGACATGGTAAAGAAATGTAATTGATCAATGACGCGTAACTTTTACTCTTACTTGTGTTACTTGTTTTTGCAAAAAAAGTTTGTATTGTTTGATAAGCTGTCCAATGTGGACATAAATCTCCTAGCAGGTTATTAACAATATAACTGTGTTTAACACTTCAGAACAAGGAGTTTGGTAAATCCTTTTTTCATCACAGTTATGAAAAACCACCTCTCTTTTAGGGGTTAAATGTGAATACTGTGTATCTATTATATTTTGTTCATGTACTTCTTTTTAATAATAAATATGTAAAATAGTTTTCTCTATATGCGTCAATCTCCTCACCCTGTTGTGTAGCCCCAGTGTCTGGCATATTGCCAAATATTTCACATTGCCGAAGAAGGACAATCGGAATAGGAAACAGATCCAACTGTTTCTATCATTCAACCGTATGCGATGAAATACACTTTAAATAATAATTTAACCGTTATTATTTATGCCATGTCAAGCAAGTATGGTACGTGTCACAACATGTTAGTAAGTGCTCCGCAAAGTGTTAGCATTGATTGTGTGTGCTTGATCGTTTCCGTTGATGTATTTGTATACCTGGGAATGCGACATTACTGTTGATTCAAGGATTTTTTTTTCTCTCCCTCTAATTTTTGGAAAGTGGGTTGTTTCATGTAAATTACACTACTAGAAACAAGTGCTAGAAACCATGTTGGTAACTAGCAAGGACATACAGGTTAGAGGTAAACAGGAAGTAGGAAGTACAAGGCTCTATTCTGAGCCCAAAACATAATTTGGTAACCTCTTCCTAAAACCCAACCCCTGACCCCTCCCATAATGCCACTTTTCTAATTCCACTGCTTAACACGCCTCATGCAGGGCCGGTGCAAGGATTTTTGCCAGCCTAAGCCTCCGCCGATATTGTGGCATCACTATGTCCCGCCCATGTGACACACACACTAATAAGCAAACTGAAACACACAAGTTTATCATATAACTTTACAGACACACACAAAATCTCACTAAAGGGGAGCTCAGTTATGCACACACACACACAAGCTCACTACATACAAGCTTAATGTCCCATACACATAAAAGCTAACTACAGACAAGCAGACACATAACAATGCAAACTCATTAAACATCCATGCTCACTGACATATACATGCAGACCCCAGCTCAATGACACACACTCAAGCTCACTATAGACAAGATCTCTGCACACAAGGTAAAGGAAGTACACAAACACTGGCCATTTGAAGCTTATTAGCACTAGATACCTACTTGCAGAAACTTAATATTCAATGATATAATTTTTCAACTGTAGGGTAATAGCTTCTTGATCCAAGGATAAATCTGACTGCTATTCTGGGGTCAAGAGGGAATTTTGTTCCCTAGTTTGTTGCAAGAAGTGCTTCAATCTGGGTTTTTTTTTTTTGCCTTCTTTTGGATCAACAGCAAAAAATAAATGTGAGGAAGGTTGGCCTATTTTAGACCGTGACTTTTTTGAGGCCCACTTGGGGCAATAGCCCCAGTAAGCCACCCTCTGACGCTCCTGTCTCAGATGCATGTCTTCACGAAATGAAACATTCATGACTAATTGATTTTGATTTGATTATTGTGATACACTATATCACTGTGCGCTAGTACACCCTACAAAAAAGGATCCTTAGCATAGGTTAAGGAAAATTGTGTGGATTTGAAACATTCCAAATAACATTTTAGTGAATAACCCTATTTATCTCATTATTTCCTTTTCAAGTCTATGTTGTAGTCATAGATTAGTTGAAAGACATCATTTATACAGATGTTACTCTTACTTAAATTGTCATTTTAAAACAAAAGGACTTTTCAGCTGAGTTCTATTGATAGTTTATATGATATTAAATTCCTTAAGCTGTTTAATTAAAACTTGTTTTTTCAAATGCATTGCCAAAGAAAGAGGACATCACATTTTACTTGCTCAAATGAACAGATGCTCGGTGACTCTGAGTATATGCACTTGATGTCCAGATGCTCATGCATATTTATCTGTCCTTTACAGAAATGGACAATTAGACATAAATGTGACTCATTATTCCATCAGTTTTTGCATGTTTGGCCTTTTTAGATCTGTGGGTTTTACATAAATTGTGCATAAATATCTGTGCATGTTTCTTTCAACTGATTTTTTCTTTCAACTGATTTTTTGGAGCCTACTTTCCATTATTCCATCTACGCACCCCACATGGATATAGAACAGGATAGCTTGCTTATCTCACTGATAGTCCTTCTGTGGTTTCAAACTACAAAGAAGTAGCCCAACTTGAGGCCAACCCTGCACATTATCACATCACACCCCACACTCTTTTCCTAATTTTATATTAGATGTTTTATAATAATTCTGCCATTTCTTCTCTTGCACCCACTGAAAACAACGAAAGGACCCCAGGTGATCCGATTTATTGCCTCTATCCATGACCCAATCCAACTTTAGTGCCCCGTGTCTCACTTTGAAAACTTATGTACTGTCTCAGGATCCTCCTATGCTTGCTTAGCACTAGGCACCAGAATGTCAGTGTCAACCTAATGCCAATGAAAGACGTAAAGTAACTCAGTCACTTTCAGGGGTCTTTGCACATTTTATACTGATCCCAAATGATGACATTGCCACTTCACCATAGATATTGTCTTGTGATGAGTGAGACAATGCCTTATTCCCGCAGTCATTGCTAGCTACGGTTGGGGGAAGTGACAAAAACTTAACAGATGTAGCTCTACCCTTTGTCACGTTTTGATAAGATCAAAAGTACATAAGATAAAATAGTCCATACTCTGCCTTATGTTTTTGGGTGTAAAGATTGAAAAAGAAGAAATGAAGAATAGATTAGAGGTGAGGAAGAGAGGAACAGCCAGGTTTTAATTTAGTGACATAGAGTCTTTGAGGTCTCTTCTCATTGGGATAATCCCATATACCATAAGGATAATAAGGAAGGAGACATGTCTTCATAATGAAGGGCAAGCTTTGGGTGACAGAAAATCAATCCATTTTCAAAAAGATTGAAATAAACTGGAAATCCTTCACCCTTACAATTCTTGCACAGTCAGCATTATTCTTGCACAGCCAGGTCATTGTACTTGCAGGCTCCTGTTAGATAAAAAATCATAGAAAAAAAAGGAGACTAAATGGGGATATTGAGAGCCATATCTCATGAATTGTGATAACTCTCTGGAAAACGTTCACCATTCAGTAGTTGTGGAGACTTCACATAGAATCACCCCATGGAAATCTGCTGACAGAATCATCTATTTGCAGTTTTGTGAAACGGTTCTCAAATACTTGATAATGTACTTTTGTTTGTGTGTATTGCATGGTATACAAAGAGATGTATGTACATTTTAACCTTTTCAGTAGCACTGGGGTGAACAATGTAGGGCAGTGAAGATTAAAATGACCATTCGTAAAAGTTTAATACTGAGATTACTTGACTGACATAATGGAATTTGTGATGCCAAAAATTAAAATATATTGGCCGCGTCCTGTTAAGCTTTAAAATGCAAATGCCCTTTGCTGGATAAATACCAGCCTAAGACCCATGTTAATTCAAGAGAAAGAGCTTATTCTTTCCGAACATAGTGAATTGCAGCTCACACTACAAAGATCATATAGAGGAAAAGCTTACATTAATCTGCTACACTCGCTTCTGTTTGCTTGGAGCGCTGGTAGAGTGGTAACTTTGTTTGTTAATAGATAATTGTTCATACTTGAATAAAAAGTAGACAGCTGATTATTTAAATGTAATTAGACAAAACCTTTAGTTTCTGGCAGCCATTTTATTTTATTTCGTTTTAATGCCTTTGGATGTTTATTTCAGTTTTTTTAGATAACATAATGACTCATTCAAACACGCAGTAATAAGCTACAGTAATTAATGTTTAGAGTAGATAGGGGACAGGGGCACCCCTGCTATTTGTACATAGGGGCACTTTGGATACTAGTTGGAGTGTTACTGAAGTCTTACAATCCACGTTTCTCTTGCTGATACCATAGTTACTAGTTAGGGTCTGGAGTCTTATACTTCATGCTCCTCTGATACTGTAGACACTAGTTGGAGTGTGACTGGAATCTTTAATTTTTGCTCCTCTGATACTGTAGATACTAGTTGGAGTGTGACTGGAATCTTTAATTTATGCTTCTCTGATACTGTAGATACTAGTTGGAGTGTGTCTGGAGTTTTGCAATTCACAATGAAATGCCTTCTTGAATACTAATAACATCTTGAATACTAATAACATCATAACAATCTATGGAAACATGCTTCTCTGATACCATAGACACCAGTTGGACTGTGTATGGAGTCCATGGGCATAGGAACCCAAAGAAATCTGGGGGGGATAGCATTTTTACTTGCCAGGTATATTCTTATTCCGTAAACTAGGAGTTGTTTATCCCATTGTACATCGCTACGGAATTTGCAGTCGCTATATAAATGATTAAATAATAACATTAAAGGGTCACTACAGGGAAGGGGTTTTACTTACCTGGATACAGCGCCGGGATCCTCCTGATTAGAACCACCCCTACCCTTCCCATGAATATTAGAACCACCCCTACCCCTTCCATGCACAAAAGAACCCCACCTACCCCTTCCACACATATTAACCCCCCTACCCCTTCCATGAATATTAATACCCCCCTAACCCCTTCCATGCATATTAGTACCCCCTAACCCCTTTCATGCATATTAGAACCCACTCTACCCCTTCCATTCATATTAGTACTCCCCTAACCCCTTCCAAAAAAAATTCTACCTCCCCCCTCCTCCCATCCATATTAGTAGCCCCCCTAAACCCTTCCAATAATTTTTCTACCTACCCCTCTCCCCCTATCCTTATTAGTAGCCCCCCTAACCCTTTCCAATTATTTTTCTGCCCTGTTAACTAACGCCAGTGCTGGAGTGCCGCCGTGTTTACATTAAAAGGCCTGCAGGGACAGGCTATAGACACCAGAACCACTACATTAAGCTGCAGTGGTTCTGGGGACTATAGTGTTTCTTGAATGTGAGGTAAATTAGAGATTAGTGCCACGAATAATATGCTAGATTGCCTACTTACAACCAGATGAGGGTGATGATGGGCTCTAGCTGCAGTCTGGCTCCACTGGTCTGGTGTAGAACAGGCTCTCTGGAGGCTGTTTTTAACTGTGGTCACAAAAATCAATGTTCTGGGAGAACGGGAAGCAGCTCCATTTTTTGGGGGCCCTTTACACAGGTCTGGGTCCCAGGGTCCACCTTCATGTTCCACCAATGAGTTTGTTCACAGTGGGTGGAGTGTGTAGGGGATGTCCTGATATGTGTGTAAGGAATGCATTGCGTGAATCTGTGTTTGTATGTGTAAGGGCTGCAAGGTGTGTTTCTATGTATGTACGGGATGCAGTGTGTGAGTCTGTAAGGGGTGCATTAGGTGTGTGTACAGGGTGCATTGAGTGTGTGTAAGGAATGCATTGTGTGTTTCTGTGTGTGTAAGGGTTGCATGATTGTGTGATTGTGTGTGTGTGTGATGGATGTCAATCTCTCTCCCTCCCTTGTCACTCTCTTTCTCCCCCCCTTGTCACTCTCTTTCTCCCCTTCCCTTCCTCCCTTGTCACTCTCTTTCTCCCCCCCTCCCTTGCCACTCTCTTTCTCCCCTTCCCTGCCTCCCTTGTCACTTTCTTTCTCCTCCTCCCTCCCTCCCTTGTCACTCTCTTTCTCCCCATCCCTCCCTCCCTTGTCACTCTTTCTCCCCCTCCCTCCCTCCCTCCCTTGTCACTCTTTCTCCCTGTAACGGATCAACTGGCACCCCGACTGGGTACCTCAGTTGAAAGATGCTCCTAGCGCTTCCAGAGGACTCCAAGCACTCCACCAGACACCATAAGCACTGCAGGCTGCAGCTATCTCCCTTCAGAACGAAGCAGGAACAAGCTCTTACAAGAGCTCAGTGATTATAGCAAGGGAATATGCCTAGCATAGCAATCCCTTGTAGCAGATTCCCCCAATAAGAGACAGGACTCAAGTTGAGGGTAAAAATAGAACTCTCTGGCTGCTAGCTTGCAGCCCTTTTTATTAGGTGCTCCCATGAAGGGGAGGGACACACAGTAACGTACATTAACCAATCACACAATAGTTACATCCCACACATAGCCCTCCCCTCTACCTGTAAACTAATTATCTGTACACACAGGAAATACAATTATCCTAGGTAGGGAAAATACAGTTTTTACACAACATTCATAACTCCCAAAATATACATCACATTCGCATAAAAATACATATACACAATCAATCCATTCGGGGGAACAACATACTCAAAAATCATACGAATTGGACCAGGGGTTCAAAAGTTAGTACAAATGTGCATTTGACCTTCTGGAAGCATGGTTTTTAGAAGCTCAAACTAGTTCCCCAGAATCCTCTATCCTGGAGACAATGGAGAAGCTGATTTAATTATATCCAGGGACAAACACAGCCTCCATTAAGCACATGTTACCAGCAACCACCAAAAGACATAAAAATACATAACTCCTGTTATACTAAACAGAACCCCCACATTCAACCCATCCCCAGATGGCTTGGATCTGAGCGCTCAACATATCCAAACAGCGTTTAGATGCCACAAACACAGTTCAAACGCCATGGGGTTTAAGTTTCGTATGGGCTGATGAGAGGGCCCATAATCCTGGGGCAGCCCAATAACCCACAGTATGCCCAAATACCGTGCATAAAAGGCCAAATCGCCCAGGGACCGTAGTCACAGGGTAAGAGGCGGGCAAGCAGCCCCCTCCAAACCACAGTGGCGAAGTGGCTTTCGCTACATATCTTCTCATTCGGGGGTAGACTAACCAGGTACCTGACCTTCTGCCGGTCAGTACCTAGATTAGTCGGGCAGCCCACCCATAAAACAAAATTAGCAGAGTAGCCCACCCACAAAACAAATTTAGCAGTGTAGCCCCCCCACAATAAAGAATTCACAGAATGGCCCACCCACGGTACATAGTTCACAGAGGGTCTAACCCACAAAACAAATTTAGCAGTGTAGCCCCCCCACAATAAAGAATTCACAGAATAGCCCCCCAACAATAAGTCATACTGGCCTGTAGGTCCCAAGTTGTGGGGTGAAACTGTGGCACCCTCGGCCTTGCTGGGCAAATGGCTGTGAGTACTTGGGGGCCAGATGCCCGTTGTGCTCTGCTCCGGGGTCAGAGCTGGGGTAGTCTCAGGGTAAGGAAAAAAGGAAGGACAGAGGCCAGCGGCACTCTGCCCAGTTGCCAGCTCTTCCGCTGAGGCAGCCTGTAGAAAGTCAGGCTCAGGGGAAGGAAACAAGGGAGGACAGAGGCCAGCGGCGCTCTGCCCAGTTGCCAGCTCTTCTGCTGGGGGGTCAGGGAACAAAGGAGTTGACTGGGGAGGAGAAATATCACTTACCTCCCCCTGGTACTCCGGCTGCTGCTGGGGGGGGAGGTCGATGCTCTCCACTTTCTGTAACTCCAGCTCTAGTTGGGGATCTGGGCCGGTTGCCCAGCATCCCTGTAGGGCCGGTGGAGAGATCTCGGTCCCATCTCCACCTGCCTGCAGGGGGTCCTCCCAGGACCAGTCTATGAGGTCCTCTACCTCGGGTACCTCTGGTTGCTGTTGGGGAGGGAGACCGGTTGTCTCTTCCTCCAATAACACATTCTGCCGCTGGGGAGTGAGACCGACTGTCTCCCCTCCCTGTAAAACATACTGCCGCTGGGAATCTGGGCCGGGTGCCCAGCATCCCTGTAGGGCCGGTAGAGAGACCTCGGTCCCATCTCCACCGGCCACCTCGGTTTCTTCCTCGTCCCACTCTACCTGTGGCTGGAGTTTCTCCCAACGTGCCCACTGGCCTTCCCTCAACGCCCTGTGTTGTAGGTTCCGGGTCACCATGTCCCATACGAACCGCACGTATTTCTCCTCTGGATTCAGAGGCGGCTCTCTAATTAGGCGGTTTAGGCGGCCGCCTAAGGCCTCGCGCTGGCTGGGGCCTCGCGGCCGCCTAAACCGCCTGTTGGCAGAGTGTGTCAGGTCCTCGGTCAGTGACCGAGGACCTGACACCAGGAGGGGGCCCGGCGGCTTGCCCGGTATGCCGCCGGGTGCGAGGCCCCTCCTGGCTGCCCGGCCACCATCGCAGACACTGGTCTGCAGCTCCGCAGTGTGCAGAGCTGCAGACCATGTGACTCGCGAGAATTGGCCAATCAGAGCGTTGCCGCGGGTTACCACGGCAACGCTCTGAAATCTCGCGAGATTACATGGTCTGCAGCTATGCGGAGCTGCAGACCGGAAGCAGTGGCCACCAGACCACCAGGGAACCCACTGGACCACCAGGGAAAGGTAGGCTCTCCCTCCCCATCACCCCCACCACACTCAGCCTCACCCACAGCTTCACCCCCCACCACCATCACCCCCTACCACCCTCAGCCTCATCCCACCACCACCATCACCACCCTCAGCCTCACCATCACCCCACCACCCTCAGCCTCACCCCCACCACCATCACCCCCCACCACCCACCATCCTAACCCCCACCACCATCACCCCCACCACCCTCAGCCTCACCCCCCCACCACCATCACCACCCTCAGCCTCACCATCACCCCCCCACCACCCTCAGCCTCACCCCCCACCACCATCACCCCCCCACCACCCTCAGCCTCACCCTCCACCACCATCACCCCCACCACCCTCAGCTTCACCCCCCCACCACCACCCTCAGCTTCACCCCCCCACCACCACCCTCAGCTTCACCCCCCCACCACCACCCTCAGCTTCACCCCCCACCACCACCCTCATCATCATCATCATCATCACCACCACCACCCCCCACCACCCTCAGCATCACTCCCCCCACCACCCTCAGCATCACTCCCCCACCACCCTCAGCATCACTCCCCCCACCACCCTCAGCCTCACCCCCACCCCCACCACCCTCAGCCCCACCACCCTCAGCCCCACCACCACCACCCTCAGCTTCACCCCCACCACCCTCAGCTTCACCCCCACCACCTTCAGCCTCACCCCCACCACCCTCAGCCTCACCCCCACCACCACCCCCAGCTTCACCACCACCCCACCACCCTCATCTTCACCACCCCCCTACCACCCTCATCTTCACCACCCCCCCACCACCCTCATCTTCACCACCACCCCCCACCCCCCTCATCACCCCCACCACCCCCACCACCGTCAGCATCACTCCCCCCACCACCGTCAGCATCATTCCCCCCACCACCGTCAGCATCACTCCCCCCACCACCCTCAGCATAACCCTCCGTCACCACCCTCAGCATAACCCTCCGTCACCACCCTCAGCCTCACCCCACTCACCATCACCCCCTCCTTCTCACATTCCCCCCCTCACTTTTACATCACCCCCCCGCTCCCTCTCACCATCACCCCCCCCGCTCCCTTTCACCATCACCCGCCTCTCACCATCACCCGCCTCTCACATCACCCGCCTCTCACCATCACCCGCCTCTCACATCACCCGCCTCTCACATCACCCGCCTCTCACATCACCCGCCTCTCACATCCCCCGCCTCTCACATCCCCCGCCTCTCACATCCCCCGCCTCTCACATCCCCCGCCTCTCACATCCCCCGCCTCTCACATCACCCGCCTCTCACATCACCCGCCTCTCACATCACCCGCCTCTCACATCACCCGCCTCTCACATCACCCGCCTCTCACATCACCCGCCTCTCACATCACCCGCCTCTCACATCACCCGCCTCTCACATCACCCGCCTCTCACATCACCCGCCTCTCACATCCCCCGCCTCTCACATCCCCCGCCTCTCACATCCCCCGCCTCTCACATCCCCCGCCTCTCACATCCCCCGCCTCTCACATCCCCCGCCTCTCACATCACCCGCCTCTCACATCACCCGCCTCTCACATCACCCGCCTCTCACATCACCCGCCTCTCACATCACCCGCCTCTCACCATCACCCGCCTCTCACCATCACCCGCCTCTCACCATCACCCCCCTTTCACCATCACCCCCCTTTCACCATCACCCGCCTCTCACATCACCCCCCCCCCATACACACAACACACTTCAAGCAGCTACCCCCATACACATAGGGTCTCAGACAAAAACGCAAACATGCTCACAGAGACATACATTCACACACACAAGGATACTCTCTGTCAGACACACTCTCAGGCACATACACAGGTAGACAGTGCATCAATGTGTATATGTGACACTTTTTTGTTAGTGGGGCCTCATGTTTGCGTTTCGCCTAAGGCCTCATAAAGTCTAGAGCCGCCTCTGTCTGGATTGGGTCCGTAAAACTTCAGGCGCAACCCTACCATCGTGCCAAACTCTAGTACGGAGTAGCTATACGCCATGCTTGCTGTAGCCACTGCTGGTTCCATTATGTTGCTGAAGATAGGGACGCTGCACAACTCCACACGTTACCGGTGTCTCTGAGCTGCTTCTCCTCGCACTAGGACGCCATCCCACCGCTTGCCACCAATGTAACGGATCAACTGGCACCCCGACTGGGTACCTCCATTGAAAGATGCTCCTAGCGCTTCCAGAGGACTCCAAGCACTCCACCAGACACCATAAGCACTGCAGGCTGCAGCTATCTCCCTTCAGAACGAAGCAGGAACAAGCTCTTACAAGAGCTCAGTGATTATAGCAAGGGAATATGCCTAGCATAGCAATCCCTTGTAGCAGATTCCCCCAATAAGAGACAGGACTCAAGTTGAGGGTAAAAATAGAACTCTCTGGCTGCTAGCTTGCAGCCCTTTTTATTAGGTGCTCCCATGAAGGGGAGGGACACACAGTAACGTACATTAACCAATCACACAATAGTTACATCCCACACATAGCCCTCCCCTCTACATGTAAACTAATTATCTGTACACACAGGAAATACAATTATCCTAGGTAGGGAAAATACAGTTTTTATACAACATTCATAACTCCCAATACATATACACAATCAATCCATTCGGGGGAACAACATACTCAAAAATCATACGAATTGGACCAGGGGTTCAAAAGTTAGTACAAATGTGCATTTGACCTTCTGGAAGCATGGTTTTTAGAAGCTCAAACTAGTTCCCCAGAATCCTCTATCCTGGAGACAATGGAGAAGCTGATTTAATTATATCCAGGGACAAACACAGCCTCCATTAAGCACATGTTACCAGCAACCACCAAAAGACATAAAAATACATAACTCCTGTTATACTAAACAGAACCCCCACATTCAACCCATCCCCAGATGGCTTAGATCTGAGCGCTCAACATATCCAAACAGCGTTTAGATGCCACAAACACAGTTCAAACGCCATGGGGTTTAAGTTTCGTATGGGCTGATGAGAGGGCCCATAATCCTGGGGCAGCCCAATAACCCACAGTATGCCCAAATACCGTGCATAAAGGGCCAAATCGCCCAGGGACCGTAGTCACAGGGTAAGAGGCGGGCAAGCAGCCCCCTCCAAACCACAGTGGCGAAGTGGCTTTCGCTACACTCCCCCTCCCTCCCTTGTCACTTTCTTTCTCCCCCTCCCTCCCTTGTCACTCTCTTTCTCCCCCTCCGTCCCCCCTTGTCACTCTCTTTCTCCCTCCCTTGTCACTCTCTTTCTCCCTCCCTTGTCACTCTCTTTCTCCCCCTCCCTCCCTTGTCACTTTCTTTCTCCCCCTCCCGCCCTTGTCACTCTCTTTCTTCCCCTCCCTCCCTCCCTTGTCACTCTCTTTCTCCCCCTCCCTCCCTCGTCACTTTCTTTCTCCCCATCCCTCCCTTGTCACTTTCTTTCTCCCCCTCCCTCCCTTGTCACTTTCTTTCTCCTTCTCCCTCCCTTGTCACTTTCTTTCTCCCCCTCCCTCCCTTGTCACTCTCTTTCTCTCCCTCCCTCCCTTGTCACTCTTTCTCCCCCTCCCTTGTCACTCTTTCTCCCCCTCCCTTGTCACTCTTTCTCCCCCACCCTCCCTCCCTCCCTTGTCACTCTTTCCCCCCCTCCCTCCCTTGTCACTCTTTCCCCCCCTCCCTCCCTTGTCACTTTCTTTCTCCCCCCCTCCCTTGTCACTCTCTTTCTAACCCTCCGTCCCCCCTTGTCACTCTCTTTCTCCCCTCCCTCCCTTGTCACTCTCTTTCTCCCCCTCCCTACCTCCCCACTCTCTTTCTCCCCCTCCCTCCCTCCCTTGTCACTCTTTCTCCCCCTCCCTCCCTCTTTTCTCACTCTCTTTCTCCCCCTCCCTCCCTCCCTCCCTCCCTCCCTTGTCACTCTCTTTTTTCTCCCCATCCCTCCCTTGTCACTCTCTTTTTTCTCCCCCTCCCTCCCTCCCTTGTCACTCTTTCTCCCCCTCCCTCCCTCCCTTGTCACTCTCTTTTTTTCTCCCCCTCCCTCCCTTGTCACTCTCTTTTTTCTCTCCCCCCTCCCTTGTCACTCTCTTTTTTCTCCCCCCCTCCCTCCCTCCCTGCTCTCTTCCTCCCCCCTCCCCTACCTCTGTTGTAGCGTGGCCGAGCCCTGTATGGTCCGCGGGTACAGGGAGCTTTTGTTTCCTGTACCCGGCCGGACTAAAAGGAAGTGCACACTCAGTGTGCACTTCCTGTTAGTCCGGCCGGGTACAGGAGACAGATGCTCCCTGTACTCGCGGACCATACAGGGCTCGGCCACGCTACAGTGAGGGAGTGACAGATGGGAGCGCTGAGCCCTTCCCTCCTGTCAGCCCCTCTCCTCATGCTGCGCCCAGGCGGTGCGCCCTCATGGACGCACCAGCCCGGGCAAAGCTGCAGCCGCCTGAGGCTCTCTACAGAGCGCTCGGGCGGCTGCAGCATGAGGGGGGCCGGCGGAGCTTTCCCCATAACCTGCCCCCCCGCATGATTTGCTGGGGGGGATGCGTCCCCCCCATTCCCCCCGGTTCCTACGCCCATGATGGAGTCCTGCAGTTCATGTATCTCTTGTTGATATCACAGATACTAGTTTGAGAGTGCATGGAGACTTATGATTCTTGTTTCTTTTGCTGACATTGCAGATTCTAGTTGAAGTTTTACTGGAGTCTTTAATTCAGGGTTCTCTTGCCGACACGACAGATACTAGTTATAGTCTAGAGTCTCCCACTGATACTGTAGATCAGGTGTGGGGAACCTTCGGCCCTCCAGATGTTTTGGAATACATCTCCCATAATGCTCTTACAACCATAATGCTAGCAAAGCATCAAGGGAGATGTAGTCCACAACATCTGCAAGGCTGAAGTCCCCCCCCCCCCCCTTCTGTAGATGCTTGTGCTAGCTGCTAGAAGATAGAGTGTGTGTGGTGTATTATAATTCATGTTTCTCTTGCAGATACCATAGATACTAGTTGGAATGTGACTGGAGTTTTGAAATTCATGATGAAATGCCTACTTGAATACTATTACCACCGCTTTGTAGTATAATAGTCATTCATGAAGGGTCCCTACCTTGTTCACTCATCCATACTTTCTCTCCTCAGTTTTCCTTCTTGCCATTAAAGAAACATTCTGGGCACCATTAATTAAAATAAAGCTGTTTTGGTGCCAGGAGGTCCCCTGGAGCTTTCTTACCTGAATTGGTTAAATCATTCTCAAATGGTATAACACCAAAGGTCGCCTCCAATGCAGGATCTCCAACTCACCCAATGGCATCCAGGTTTTGAAACAGACTTTCAGGATGCATGGAGTCTTGGCAGGGGCACTGCTGATTGGCTAGAGTAGTCAGCAACATAAAGTCTCACCCTGCGTCTGACTTCCTCCACTATAAATTTATACCCCACTCCTACAGTTTGTCTCTTTCCTCTTCAAACGTAAACTACTTTAATACCCTTATAACCACACTCTCCAGCAAATCTAAATGCCTGTTTCACACTTTTTACTCTCTTCTTCGCCCTGTTGCTCTTCCTCTTCTTACTACATTGACTTCTACAAACTTTGCAACCCACTTCACTGAAAGGTTTTCTATAATCAGAGATCTCTCATGTCTCTCCTTCCCCCATCAATACTTCCCCCAACCATACTCCCTCTGCTGTTCTATGCTCATGCGCACCCACTACAGCAGAATAGGTTTCTGCTCTGCTCCGTTCATCTCGCCCCACCACGTGTTTCCTCAATCCTATTCCCTCGTATCTCATCTGCACCCTTTCTCCTTCTCTTGCTCTGCTTCTCACTAACATTTTCAATCTCTCCTTCTCCTCTGGCCTATTTCCTTTTCCCTTCAAACATGCAACTGTAACTCAGATTCTGAAATACCCTAACTCCCCATCCAACTACAGCCCTAGGCTCATTCATTCAAGTGGGAGCAAATGCTAGCCTGTCTCATCCAATTACACAGAAAAGCTACTGTAGCTTAAATTGATGATAAATGTAATTCTGGCGATTACAGTTTGCTGTGTATGGATATGTGTGGCCACAGATCGGTCAGAGTGCCCATGATGACTTCTGTCCATGAAGAGTTAGTATTTTTAAGGATCTTTTTAAGGTCACCTAGTTTACAAAGTTGCCAGGAATGGCCATCACTGCAGCTTAATGTTTAATGTATGAGGCATCTGGTTCATATCATCCCTCCCTGTCTCGTCAGCTGGACCTCTTCGTACACCGCACTTGACCAAATAATCTAAATTCCTTGACCTGGGTGAAATCAAGTGGACTTACATTACACGTCCTATCGCTTCCAAGAAATAGTTGGCATAAACAACTTCTAATGCCATTCCTCACATTGATTAGATTCTTCTTGTAGTGTGAGTGCCCTCTCAAGCCCAGCACTATTTTTATACACTGTTGGCAAACGACACAAGATTTCTATCTGTGTATGCTTTGTTCACTCTCATTGTGCATTGCTGAGTACAGTACAGAGACAAATGTTATTAATGTTTTCACTGCTGGAAATACTGAAAACCCAAAGGGATTCATTCCCTAGTCAACAGCATGTTACATTGATTTAGTGGGAGCTCGTTCAAAGGGGCACTTTAGGCAACACCCCAGTTTTTATGTTGGAAAAAAATAGCTGCAAAAGTTTAGAAACACTAAGATTATTTTACTGGGTGAAGGGGGATAATAAAAAAAAAAAATGTGAGCATACTCCAGCAATTGCCTATGTGTATGTCAAAATAAAAATAAATAAAAAAATGTTATGTCTTTTTAATTCTGAAATAGGTTTTAGTTCTGCAAGATCCCTCCCCCTTAGTGGCTTTAGAAGCTTTCTTACATAGTTACATAGCTGAAAAAGAGACTTGCGTCCATCAAGTTCAGCCTTCCTCACATATGTTTTTGCTGTTGATCCAAAAGAAGGCAGAAAACCTAGTCTGAAGCGCTTCCAGTTTTGCAACAAACTAGGAAAAAATTCCTTCTTGACCCCAAAATAGCAGTCAGATGTCTCCTTGGATCAAGCAGCTATTACCCCACTAATTAGAAATTATATCCCTGTATGTTATGCTTTTGCAAGTATTTATGCAATTGCAGTTTAAACATCTGTATGGACTCTGATAAAACCACCTCTTCAGGCAGATAATTCCATATCCTTATTGCTCTTACTGTAAAAAAAAACCTTTTCTTTGCCTTAGATGAAATCTCCTTTCTTCCTGCCTAAATGTGTTACCTCGTGTCCTACGTATAGCCCTGTTTATGAATAGATTTACAGATAAAGGTTTGTACTGGCCCCGAATATATTTGTATAATGTTACCATATCACCTCTCAGGCGTCGTTTTTCCAAACTAAACAGATTTTAATTTTTTTACTTTTCTTCGTAACTAAAACGCTCCATTCCTTTTATCAATTTTGTAGCTCGTCTCTGTACGTTTTCTAGTGCCATGATATCTTTCTTTAGAACAGGTGCCCAAAATTGCACAGCATATTCAAGGTGTGGTCTTACCAGCAATTTATAAAGAGGCAAAATTATATTTTCATCCCGAAAATCTATGCCCCTATTTATACATGACAAAACCTTACTGGCATTAGCAACTGCAGATTAACATTGCATATTGCTGTTTAATTTGTTGTCTGTAACTATTCCCAAATCCTTCTCATGTGTGATTATCCCTAATTCACTACCATTTAGGGTGTAAATTGCTTGTGCATTCTTAACCCCGAAGTGCATAACTTTGCATTTCTCTACGTTAAATTTCATCTGCCATTTTAGTGCCCAGTCCCCCAATCTATCCAAATTCCTCTGCAGCAAAGCAATATCCTGCTCACATTTTATTACTTTACAAAGTTTTCTGTCATCTGCAAACATTGATACATGGCTTTTAATGCCTATTTCAAGATCATTTATAAATATGTTAAATACAAGCGGTCCCAAAACAGAACCCTGAGGGACACCACTTATCACTTTTGTCCAGCCTGAAAATGTACCATTAATGACAACTCGTTGTACTCTATCCATAAGCCAATGTTCTACCCAACAACAAGAATATTCATCTAGTCCAATTTCTTTTAGTTAGAAGACTAACCTATTCTGAGGAACCGTATCAAATGCCTTGGCAAAATCCAAGTAGATCACATCCACTGCAACACCCTGATCTATATTTCTACTTCTTCGTAGAATGCAATTAGGTTAGTTTGACATGACCTATGTTTCATAAAACCATGCTGATTATTGCTAATAGCAACGTTCTTCCCAATGAATGAGACCAACGAGGAATTTACAAAAATGGGACAGATTTAAAATATGTCCTTTATCAGCATATTTTGCACATGCCTGGTCTCATTTAAGGAGTCATTTCTGGCAACAGAGCAAGCAGTCCTTGGGTGTAGGCATGTTATTGGCCTCTCTATTCAGGAGCCATTATTGGCTAATAGCACCAGGAGGGTGGGGTTACAATGCCCACAGCAGAAAAATGGGATAAGCTATTTTAAATGTAGCATAGAGAGAGCACAGCAGTAGCAGCTCCTGGCCCATGCTAAATGTAAGTGTACAAGATTATCATTTTCTTTTCCCCAATGGCCACAGTGTTTGCCTGAGGCAAGGTATTTTACTAAAATATGTAAATATTATTTAAAAAGTCATGGAAGCCCAGAGAGAACAAGAGAAGGGAGTGAAAATGGCAGACATTTCTGACAGCACTGTCGTGCTAGTGACTACTAGTTTAATAACTCTGACCTACAGCATGTTGCATAGTGTAAGCTCAGTTGCCTAGTGCCCACTGTCATCTTCTTTACAGTGCTCAGTCACTCTGTACCTGAGAACTGAGATTTGTGCTGTGGCTAGTTGAAAAGTTGTGAAGTAACACACGGCAGGATTGGGGCTGTTATTCAGAGTCTGATTCAATTTACTAGCCTTTACTAGATTTTCTAGCCTTATTTACTAGCATTAACAGAAACATGATTATCCCCCTCTGCCCCTGCATCTTTATCCTTTGGTGGTCTTCCACTTGCCCACAACCAAAGGCACTTTGAATGTAAAGGTGGTTGTGTAGGGTTTCTCCTCTCACCTCACTGCTCCTTCAAACCTCTACCCATGCCCCCTTCCCTCTCTTTCCCATTATTTGAAATTAATTTGATTCGCCTCTTCAAAGCCTTCTCTGCTAACATTGTTGTTATTTATCACCCCCCTGGTACCCCTCTCCTCTTCCTTGACCACTTTTCTGCCTGGCTACTCTCCTTCCTCTCTTCTAATATTCCATGCCTAATTCTCTGGGACTTCAATATTCCCATTAACCTACCTTTGACCTCAGCAGCCTTTAAACTACTTTCAATTACTTCCTCCCTCTGGCTATCGCAGTGGGCTAATTCTCCCACCCATGTAGCTGGCAATACCCTCAACCTCATCTTCTCTGATGCATGTACAGTCTCTAATATCTCCAACACTCCATTTCCTCTCTCTAATCACCACCTCTAATCGTTTGCTCTCGAGTACCCCCTCACCCAACAACCTCAGCCTAACCCTCCTCAACTCAGGAGGAGCCTTAATTCTATTGACCTCCAGCAGCTGTCAGCTGATATTGATTCACAACTGCTATCCATCCCTTCCCTCTCCTGTCTCTCACTGGTCATCTCCACATATAACACTACCCTCACCTCTGCCTTGAACGCTGCAGCCCCGCTCCAAACATGCACCTCAAGGAGGGCATGCCCCCAACCGTTCCATACTAAATTAACATGCTAACCACAAAGAGGCTCCCATTGTGAGGAATTCTCCTGGAGGAAGTCTCACACCCAGGCAGACTATCTCCATTATAGATTCATATCGTGTTCATACAGCGCAGCCTTTGCCCTTGCCAAACAGTCATACTTTTCCTTTCTCATTAGTTCATGCTCCCCCAATTCCAGGCGTCTCTTTGACACCTTTAACTCTCTTCTTTGCCCTGCTTTGGCAACCCCCCAAACTAACCTTACAGCCGATAGCTTTGCATGCTACATTACCGACAAGATTGAACAGCTAAGTAAACAATTCTCCCCACCTTGCCGTTCTCTTTCTCAACCACACATTGATCATGCCTTTCCTACCCTTCAGACTTTCTCCCGGCTACTGAATAAGAGGTGGCTGTGCTTTTGCTTTCCTTTCTCCCCACCACTTGTCCTCACGATCCTGTTCTATCCCACCTTATCAGATCTCCCCCGTCTTGTGCCTTCCTTAACACACATCTTCAACTGCTCACTCTCTTCTGGCATTGTCCCTGCTGACCTTAAACATGCCACTGTAGTACCTATCCTGAAAAAAACATCTCTTGACCCGTCCTCCTCCTCTAACTATCGTCCTATATCCCTGCTCCCTTTTTCCTCAAAGCTTCTGGAAAGACTTGTCTTTACCCGTATGTCTCACTTCCTCAATTCCAACTCTCTCCTTGACCCTCTTCAATCTGGCTTCTGCTCTCTCCACTCTACTGAGACTGCTTTTTGCAGTAAACATAGCAGTTTCACAGAAACTGCTATGTTTACCTATGGGATAATTCAGCCTCTAGTGGCTGTCTCACTGACAGCTACTAGAGGCGCTTCCGCGCTTCTCACTGTGATTTTCACAGTGAGAAGATGCAAGCGCCCATAGGACAGCATTGATAATGCTTTCCTATGAGACTGGCTGAATGCGCGCGCGGCTCTTGCCGTGCATGTGCATTCAGCCGATGTCGGAAGAAGAGGGAGGAGAGTACCAGAGCCGAGGGAGCCCGGCACTGGAAAAATGGTAAGGGATTAACCCCTTCCTCCCCCTTCAGCGCCATGGGAGGGGCACCCCCAGGGCACAATAGTGCCAGGAAAATGAGTATGTTTTCCTGGCACTATAGTGGTCCTTTAATATTTCCAGTTGCAAAGGTAATAAAGAGTCTTTCGGTATCCTGCTCCACTAACCATGTGCATTCGGTATCATAACATCAGCTTTGTTCACTAGAAAGCTGTAGTTGGTATAGAAGGATCACTACTGAAGATGAGATCAAAAAAGGCTGGATCATTATACAGAGACATGTACTGTGTTGGGATTTCTATATTGCAGCTCTGTGTAATCCATCACAGTGGTCCTGGCTGTGTGGGATAGTTCAAAGTATTTCTTTACTGTGTCCAGATCTGTGTGTTATCTGTATTTTACGGAACTTTGACTATTGTATGGGTATCTCTGTAGTACCCAATTCTGTTTGTTTAATGGATATCTTTGTGTTGTGCCCAGTCTGTGTATTGCCTAGGTATCTCTGTATTATGTTTAGTTCTGTGTGTTGTATTGGTATCTCCTTATATTACTTGCTTATTTGTAATTGTATCTCTGTATTGTACTTAGCTCTCTTTATTGTAACTATGTATCTGTTACCCTTAAGAGTTGGGTAAAAAAGGTTAAGTGGTCAGATGCCACAGGTCGAAAGATGATGGCTACAAAGTTAGGGTGGTGTCAAATTCTGGGGGAGGAGTCTGGCACCCCACCATCTCAAAATGTTACCATCCACCACTGTATTGATATGACAAAAGACTTGTCAAATCATATTACATTAATCTGGTGTTTATTTAAAGGGACACTCCAAGCACCCAGACCACTTCTGCCCATTGGAGTGGTCTGGGTGCCAACTCCCACTACCCTTAACCCTGCAAGTGTAATTATTGCAGTTTTTTTATAAACTGCAATACTTACCTTGCAGGGTTAACTCCACCTCTAGTGGCTGTCTACTAGACATCGGCGGGGGTCTCAGGTAAGTGACTGAAGGGGTTTTCACCCCTTCAGCAACTGGGGATTGGGAGGTGGGAGGGAGCGGGAACCTGCAGTGCCAGTAAACGGATTGTTTTTCTGGCACTGGAGAGTCCCATTAATAAACTAGGAATTAGTTATACTTACCACTACAATTCCTTTATGTTATTTCTCCACTATTCACAGGTTAGAGAATAAACTCTTTTAGCATTTATTCAATTCAAAGTGAATTGTGGTGTATTTAAAACTGGATTGAAAAATTCAAGGGAAACTGAGCATCAAAATAACTTTAGCTTAATGAAGCAGTTTAGACCATGCACCCTGAAGTCTCACTGCTCAATCCTGTGCCATTTAGGAGTTAAATAACTTTGTTTAAACATCTTTAGGCACATACCCCTGGTTGTGACTCACAAAGCCTCCATAAAACTTCCTGAAAAACAGCCCTCATCAATTTAGAATATCTTATCTCCTGCTGTTTTAAAGGGAACTTATAATTAATATTTCAAGACTGCAGGTTCCCTTACGTCCACCCCCTTTGCTGTAAAAAAAAACCTAAAAAAACTAAGTAAAATGAAGATTAATTACCTAGTTTCTAGGAGGGGGAATTCTCTGCTTTAACTGCCCACTCCAACTTAGTAGACGTCAGCAGGCATGCCAATGTCATTGCAATCTCCTTCAGTCCATTGCTTCCCAATGACAGGATTACTGCACCCAGATCACTGCATTGAGATAAAGTGGTCTGAGTGATTATACTATTTCTTTAATGAAGGCTGTAGTCTAGAGTCTGCAGCAGCACCCTGTATGTGATTAAAGTTCAATTAAAACGTTACTCCAACCAAAACCAGTGTTGTGTTTTTTTTGTTTTTTTTTTAAACTCACACTGAGGTCAAGTTCTCCCTGCAGCCTGATCCTCCTCCTGTGACATCACTTCACTTCAGCTCAGCAGCAGTGTGCTTTAACTCTGTGCAGCCTTTCCTAGTGAAATCAATCAAGTTGTCATGGTGCTTGGAGTAACCCTTTAACAGAGCAGGGAATAAGAACTTCTTAAGTAAACACTCTGTGTTGTAAAAAATATAAGCTTTTCTTTCATGGGGGCTCAAATAATTCAAACCATAAATGGCAGTGAATTGGGCAGTGAGACTCTGCGGGGAATCATCTATACACCAGAACTGCTCCATTAAGTTAAAGTTGTTTTGGTGCTTAGAGTTTTTCTTTGAATCCAAAATAAGAGTTTGAAAAATAAAATCTAACATTCAGTTGGAATGTATTGACTGAACTAAGAACTGTTCATAAGTGACAAATTAAAATCATAGACATTAACAAAAAATGTTTAAAAAAAATCTAGATGGATCTGTCTAGTTCAGACATTTTTAAGATAATAAACACCATTATTGTATTTCAAATTGAGGTGAACTGATAAATTAATTTCAACATTACACCAAAACATCTGTGTTGGAAGAATTCTAATTCAGCAGTTCCGTTTTGAATTTACCACAATTCACTGTTTAGTAAATTAACACTACTGTGTTGCTTTTAGCAACGACTGTATATAAAATACTTTTTCAAATAAATAGCCTTCATTACGTCAAAATTATTTATTTTTCCATACTTTTTTTATTTAAGATTGTATGTTTGTATATGTGTTATTGTTGCAAATGAAAAAAAAAAAAAAAACTGAAAGTGAGTGGAAATTTGTTTCCTTGTCATTTTTGTGTCTGACATACTTCTAATTTTTGGTTTCTGCTATTCTTTCATCAACTTTAGTAACTCTTTCTAGTAATATAAGCTAGTTCTCTTTATATTCCTTACCATCTTTGTCCAAGACAAAATCATTATCCAATTTCTCTAAATCATTTGACAATTTATTTACATTTTCTTTTTCAAACTCAATAATGATTTCCGTGAGGACAAAAGAGCCTTTCTCTAATGCTGAATTCCATTTTTGTTCCAATCCATTCGCTGGATCTTTATTTAAATGCAGCCTCTTGGGATCAGATTCTCCTTTAATTAAGCTTCCAGGATATTTCCCACCTGATATGTCCAGAAAGGATATTTCCCACCTGATATTTCTAGAAAGGATATTCCCAGAATTGATATTTCCCACCTGATATTTCCAGAAAGGATATTCCCAGAAATGATATTTCCCACCTGAAATTTCTAGAAAGGATGTTTAAACATTGCTTCCCTCAGTTGTTTAAGGTCAGAGAGCATGCTCTTGTTATGTGCCATAAGAATAGTACCTGGGTTCAAAAACGGGGAAATAAATCACACAGAAAAAATCTAACACAACCTAGATAAATTTAAACAGGTTATAAAGAAGATTCCTTGATTTCTTCTTAACAGACAAAATATAACATAAATAATCTGCAGTGATTTAAAAAGCAGGTGCTCACCATACAAGCCACCACATCCTCTAGACAAGCTACATCACAGTAAGCTTGTATCTACAGCTCCAATCATGAAACCTCGGGCCGCTGTCCACCTGATCAGAAAACAGGAAGTGTCTATTTCAGAAAGTTATATTTATTATATTGTAACGTTAAATAAACATGGAATAAAATAATAATAATAAAGGGAATATGTCTACATTTACACAAAAAATCGGAAATTAAAATTGTTTGTACAAACATTTTCACTTATGTTTGATTTCTAATTGAAGATATGGGAAACATTAATACTCAGTGTGTTTGTACTTTGTCATAAAATTCATTCTTATGTTATTGGTCCATTAGAACGTTAACGTAATAAATTTAACTAAAATATAACCTGTATAGGCAGATTACAGCATGAGTTGGGCAGAGCTATAACCTCATTTAACAATATGGAAGTCCAGCACTGCCCTAGATACCCAACAAACATTTACAAAAGTCAAAAAAAGAAAAATCCAGATGTGATAAGTATTAATTCTATATGGAAAATTCTTTCACTTTATTAGAAAGGTTTAAATGTCAAGTCATTCCCAACTTAGACAAATAAAAAGGGATGTAGATAGATAGACAGACAGACAGACGGACGGATGGATGCAAAACAAAATAGTTTTTGGTATCATTTGAGGCTTTTTCTAAATTCTAGGAAGTTTCGAATTAAGCCCACCAGACAATATCAGCTATTTATGTAGTACTGTAAAGGTTAATCAAGCTAAATTGTGTATTTATTTAAATATACTATGGCAAGTATTATTTTATTATAATAAATGATAAGCACCTTTAATGGAAAAAATCACATGCATTAATCTAGATGTGTATAATATCCTTGCTTAAAGTTCTTTGTTTTATTACAGATACTTTAGATTCCTCTTTTGTTGCCTTATCAGGCAAGAGGCACTCCAAATCTTGTACTTAAGAACTAAGTGACTATTGAATTTGCAGGGGAATCTACACTGGCAAACCAAAAAGGAAAATATTAAAACATACAAAAAGCTATCTGTCTGTCTATCTATCTATCTATCTATCTATCTATCTATCTATCTATCTATTTATCGTAGAGAAAAAATGGATAGGGTAGAGATTGTATCTAAACATGAATAGCAAACACAGATACAATACAAATGCCTACAATGGATGGAACACCTCACCCTATATCGCCGCTTCATTGACAACATCTTAATTATATGGTAAGGGCATTGGAATGCGATAGATGAGTTTTTTTTTTCCTATCTAAATACCAATGATTGGGGGCTCTCCTTTACCTACAATAGGCAAAGGCACAAAATAGAGTTCTTAGGTCTACTCCTATAGGGAGAAAATGACCTTAACCTTACAAAAATCATTCAGAAAAAGGGTGATGTTAATGGTTTTCTACATGCTTCGAGTGGGCACCACCCAACATGGATCTCTAATGTGCCCTTGGGGCAATTTACAAGACTACAAAGAAACTGTTCCTCGCTTTATGACTTCGAAGAAGAGGCTCTCACGCTGAGCAGATGGTTCTTCGAGAAAGGGTATTCTCCTAGGTGTATTATATCTGCATATGAAAAAACTAGGAGCATGGAAACTCTTAACATGAACAAATTAAAGATATACCAACAGTACCTGAGAGACAGCAAGACTCGGACACTCATTTAAATATGTGGCCCCCCCCCTGGATTAGTACTCTCAAATTTCTTTATGCTTGAGATACAATTTTTTATGCAGGATGATTTTACAGTTTGAGATCTGTGTTATCCTATATTATTATTGGGATTTTATGTATGTTTTTTTTATTTATTTTTCTTGCGTTATTTAGTAGAGTGATTCCTTCTTTAATGAGGGATTTCTACCTAAAGCAGTTTTAGAGTAAGAAAGTGTGGAGCTTGTATCTGTGTTTGCTAGTCATGTTTAGATACAATCTCTACCCTATCTATTATTTCTCTACATTAGTTACATTGTGACTTTAGTTGTTATAAACGACACTAGAGTTGCATAGGCTTTATGTAGATCTGCAGGCCCGGACTGGCCATCGGGCACACCGGGCAAATGCTATTTTGATAATGATATTTCCCACCTGAAATTTCTAGAAAGGATGTTTACAGAAAGGATATTTCCAGAAAGGATATTTCACACAGTAAAGGAGTTTAAGCATGCGTGGGATAGGCATAAGGCATCCTAACTATAAGATAATGCCAGGGACTAATGAAAGTATTTAGAAAACTGGGCAGACTAGATTATAATATCCCACCTGATATTTCTGGTTTCTTTAATTGCCAATTTTTCAAGTTTATTTAAATATTCATCCAAATGTTTACTAACAGTTAAACTTTGATAATCTATGTTTTCTTGGGCAGTAAATAATGAGTTAAACATTGCTTCCCTCAGTTGTTTAAGGTCAGAGAGCATGCTCTTGTTATGTGCCATAAGAATAGTACCTGGGTTCAAAAACGGGGAAATAAATCACACAGAAAAAATCTAACACAACCTAGATAAATTTAAACAGGTTATAAAGAAGATTCCTTGATTTCTTCTTAACAGACAAAATATAACATAAATAATCTGCAGTGATTTAAAAAGCAGGTGCTCACCATACAAGCCACCACATCCTCTAGACAAGCTACATCACAGTAAGCTTGTATCTACAGCTCCAATCATGAAACCTCGGGCCGCTGTCCACCTGATCAGAAAACAGGAAGTGTCTATTTCAGAAAGTTATATTTATTATATTGTAACGTTAAATAAACATGGAATAAAATAATAATAATAAAGGGAATATGTCTACATTTACACAAAAAATCGGAAATTAAAATTGTTTGTACAAACATTTTCACTTATGTTTGATTTCTAATTGAAGATATGGGAAACATTAATACTCAGTGTGTTTGTACTTTGTCATAAAATTCATTCTTATGTTATTGGTCCATTAGAACGTTAACGTAATAAATTTAACTAAAATATAACCTGTATAGGCAGATTACAGCATGAGTTGGGCAGAGCTATAACCTCATTTAACAATATGGAAGTCCAGCACTGCCCTAGATACCCAACAAACATTTACAAAAGTCAAAAAAAGAAAAATCCAGATGTGATAAGTATTAATTCTATATGGAAAATTCTTTCACTTTATTAGAAAGGTTTAAATGTCAAGTCATTCCCAACTTAGACAAATAAAAAGGGATGTAGATAGATAGACAGACAGACAGACGGACGGATGGATGCAAAACAAAATAGTTTTTGGTATCATTTGAGGCTTTTTCTAAATTCTAGGAAGTTTCGAATTAAGCCCACCAGACAATATCAGCTATTTATGTAGTACTGTAAAGGTTAATCAAGCTAAATTGTGTATTTATTTAAATATACTATGGCAAGTATTATTTTATTATAATAAATGATAAGCACCTTTAATGGAAAAAATCACATGCATTAATCTAGATGTGTATAATATCCTTGCTTAAAGTTCTTTGTTTTATTACAGATACTTTAGATTCCTCTTTTGTTGCCTTATCAGGCAAGAGGCACTCCAAATCTTGTACTTAAGAACTAAGTGACTATTGAATTTGCAGGGGAATCTACACTGGCAAACCAAAAAGGAAAATATTAAAACATACAAAAAGCTATCTGTCTGTCTATCTATCTATCTATCTATCTATCTATCTATTTATCGTAGAGAAAAAATGGATAGGGTAGAGATTGTATCTAAACATGAATAGCAAACACAGATACAATACAAATGCCTACAATGGATGGAACACCTCACCCTATATCGCCGCTTCATTGACAACATCTTAATTATATGGTAAGGGCATTGGAATGCGATAGATGAGTTTTTTTTTCCTATCTAAATACCAATGATTGGGGGCTCTCCTTTACCTACAATAGGCAAAGGCACAAAATAGAGTTCTTAGGTCTACTCCTATAGGGAGAAAATGACCTTAACCTTACAAAAATCATTCAGAAAAAGGGTGATGTTAATGGTTTTCTACATGCTTCGAGTGGGCACCACCCAACATGGATCTCTAATGTGCCCTTGGGGCAATTTACAAGACTACAAAGAAACTGTTCCTCGCTTTATGACTTCGAAGAAGAGGCTCTCACGCTGAGCAGATGGTTCTTCGAGAAAGGGTATTCTCCTAGGTGTATTATATCTGCATATGAAAAAACTAGGAGCATGGAAACTCTTAACATGAACAAATTAAAGATATACCAACAGTACCTGAGAGACAGCAAGACTCGGACACTCATTTAAATATGTGGCCCCCCCCCTGGATTAGTACTCTCAAATTTCTTTATGCTTGAGATACAATTTTTTATGCAGGATGATTTTACAGTTTGAGATCTGTGTTATCCTATATTATTATTGGGATTTTATGTATGTTTTTTTTATTTATTTTTCTTGCGTTATTTAGTAGAGTGATTCCTTCTTTAATGAGGGATTTCTACCTAAAGCAGTTTTAGAGTAAGAAAGTGTGGAGCTTGTATCTGTGTTTGCTAGTCATGTTTAGATACAATCTCTACCCTATCTATTATTTCTCTACATTAGTTACATTGTGACTTTAGTTGTTATAAACGACACTAGAGTTGCATAGGCTTTATGTAGATCTGCAGGCCCGGACTGGCCATCGGGCACACCGGGCAAATGCTATTTTGATAATGATATTTCCCACCTGAAATTTCTAGAAAGGATGTTTACAGAAAGGATATTTCCAGAAAGGATATTTCACACAGTAAAGGAGTTTAAGCATGCGTGGGATAGGCATAAGGCATCCTAACTATAAGATAATGCCAGGGACTAATGAAAGTATTTAGAAAACTGGGCAGACTAGATTATAATATCCCACCTGATATTTCTGGTTTCTTTAATTGCCAATTTTTCAAGTTTATTTAAATATTCATCCAAATGTTTACTAACAGTTAAACTTTGATAATCTATGTTTTCTTGGGCAGTAAATAATGAGTTAAACATTGCTTCCCTCAGTTGTTTAAGGTCAGAGAGCATGCTCTTGTTATGTGCCATAAGAATAGTACCTGGGTTCAAAAACGGGGAAATAAATCACACAGAAAAAATCTAACACAACCTAGATAAATTTAAACAGGTTATAAAGAAGATTTCTTGATTTCTTCTTAACAGACAAAATATAACATAAATAATCTGCAGTGATTTAAAAAGCAGGTGCTCACCATACAAGCCACCACATCCTCTAGACAAGCTACATCACAGTAAGCTTGTATCTACAGCTCCAATCATGAAACCTCGGGCCGCTGTCCACCTGATCAGAAAACAGGAAGTGTCTATTTCAGAAAGTTATATTTATTATATTGTAACGTTAAATAAACATGGAATAAAATAATAATAATAAAGGGAATATGTCTACATTTACACAAAAAATCGGAAATTAAAATTGTTTGTACAAACATTTTCACTTATGTTTGATTTCTAATTGAAGATATGGGAAACATTAATACTCAGTGTGTTTGTACTTTGTCATAAAATTCATTCTTATGTTATTGGTCCATTAGAACGTTAACGTAATACATTTAACTAAAATATAACCTGTATAGGCAGATTACAGCATGAGTTGGGCAGAGCTATAACCTCATTTAACAATATGGAAGTCCAGCACTGCCCTAGATACCCAACAAACATTTACAAAAGTCAAAAAAAGAAAAATCCAGATGTGATAAGTATTAATTCTATATGGAAAATTCTTTCACTTTATTAGAAAGGTTTAAATGTCAAGTCATTCCCAACTTAGACAAATAAAAAGGGATGTAGATAGATAGACAGACAGACAGACGGACGGATGGATGCAAAACAAAATAGTTTTTGGTATCATTTGAGGCTTTTTCTAAATTCTAGGAAGTTTCAAATTAAGCCCACCAGACAATATCAGCTATTTATGTAGTACTGTAAAGGTTAATCAAGCTAAATTGTGTATTTATTTAAATATACTATGGCAAGTATTATTTTATTATAATAAATGATAAGCACCTTTAATGGAAAAAATCACATGCATTAATCTAGATGTGTATAATATCCTTGCTTAAAGTTCTTTGTTTTATTACAGATACTTTAGATTCCTCTTTTGTTGCCTTATCAGGCAAGAGGCACTCCAAATCTTGTACTTAAGAACTAAGTGACTATTGAATTTGCAGGGGAATCTACACTGGCAAACCAAAAAGGAAAATATTAAAACATACAAAAAGCTATCTGTCTGTCTATCTATCTATCTATCTATCTATCTATCTATCTATCTATTTATCGTAGAGAAAAAATGGATAGGGTAGAGATTGTATCTAAACATGAATAGCAAACACAGATACAATACAAATGCCTACAATGGATGGAACACCTCACCCTATATCGCCGCTTCATTGACAACATCTTAATTATATGGTAAGGGCATTGGAATGCGATAGATGAGTTTTTTTTTCCTATCTAAATACCAATGATTGGGGGCTCTCCTTTACCTACAATAGGCAAAGGCACAAAATAGAGTTCTTAGGTCTACTCCTATAGGGAGAAAATGACCTTAACCTTACAAAAATCATTCAGAAAAAGGGTGATGTTAATGGTTTTCTACATGCTTCGAGTGGGCACCACCCAACATGGATCTCTAATGTGCCCTTGGGGCAATTTACAAGACTACAAAGAAACTGTTCCTCGCTTTATGACTTCGAAGAAGAGGCTCTCACGCTGAGCAGATGGTTCTTCGAGAAAGGGTATTCTCCTAGGTGTATTATATCTGCATATGAAAAAACTAGGAGCATGGAAACTCTTAACATGAACAAATTAAAGATATACCAACAGTACCTGAGAGACAGCAAGACTCGGACACTCATTTAAATATGTGGCCCCCCCCCTGGATTAGTACTCTCAAATTTCTTTATGCTTGAGATACAATTTTTTATGCAGGATGATTTTACAGTTTGAGATCTGTGTTATCCTATATTATTATTGGGATTTTATGTATGTTTTTTTTATTTATTTTTCTTGCGTTATTTAGTAGAGTGATTCCTTCTTTAATGAGGGATTTCTACCTAAAGCAGTTTTAGAGTAAGAAAGTCTGGAGCTTGTATCTGTGTTTGCTAGTCATGTTTAGATACAATCTCTACCCTATCTATTATTTCTCTACATTAGTTACATTGTGACTTTAGTTGTTATAAACGACACTAGAGTTGCATAGGCTTTATGTAGATCTGCAGGCCCGGACTGGCCATCGGGCACACCGGGCAAATGCCCGGTGGGCCGCAATGGCCGTGGGGCCGAGGCCGGCAGGGAGATCACTGGACCTCCCCTGCCGGTCTTTGCAGGGCCGGCACTATCCAAGCACCGGCCCTGCAGTAGTCCACGGCGGGCCGGTGGGGAGATCAAAGATCTCCCTCACCGGCCCACATACAGTATACTGCGGCCGGCGGGGAGAGAGTGATAGAGCCAGGAGAGGACCCGGCGGAGCTCCTACTTACAGCTCCGCCGGGTTCCTCTCGCGAGATTCGGAGCATTGCCATGGCAACGCTCCGGATCTCGCGAGAGTGAACTCTAGCCTCACAGGCTAGAGTTCACTCACCACGAGGACCACCAGGGATGGATGCCAGCAGTAGGATCCCCCCTACCAGGCTAAAGGTAAGCAGGGAAGGGGGAAATAATCACATCAGCCTCACTTGCTCACACACACCCTGCACACTTGGCACTCATAGCACCCTCACTCACTTACACACTGCACCCCTGACACTGACAGCACCCACACACACACAAACACTGTACCCCTGACACTGACAGCACCCACACACACACAAACACTGCACCCCTGACACTGACAGCATCCACACACACACAAACACTGCACCCCTGACACTGACAGCACCCTCACTCACACAAACACTGCACCCCTGACACTCACAGCACCCTCACTCACACATACACACACTGCACCCCTGATACTGACAGCACCCTCACTCACACAAAACTTCACCCCTGACACTGACAGCACCCTCACTCACACAAACACACACACACACTGCACCCCTGACACTGACAGCACCCACACACACAAACACTGCACCCCTGACACTGACAGCACCCTCACTCACACAAACACACACACTGCACCCCTGACACTGACAGCACCCACACACACACAAACACTGCACCCCTGACACTGACAGCACCCTCACTCACACAAACACTGCACCCCTGACACGGACAGCACCCTGACTCACACAAACACACACACTGCACCCCTGACACTGACAGCACCCTCACACACACACTGCACCCCTGACACTCACAGCACCCTCACTTACACACACACTGCACCCCTGACACTCACAGCACCCTCACTCACACACACACTGCACCCCTGACACTCACAGCACCCTCACTCACACACACACACACTGCACCCCTGACACTCACAGCACCCTCACTCACTCACTCACTCACACACTACACATGCACTGCACCCCTGATACTCACAGCACCCTCACTCACACTCACCCTCACACACACTGCACCCCTGACACTGACAGCACCCTCACACACACACACACACTGCACCCCTGACACTGACAGCACCCTCACTCACACACACACTGCACCCCTGACACTCACAGCACCCTCACTAACTCACACACTACACACGCACTGCACCCCTGACACTCACAGCACCCTCACTCACACTCACACACCCTGCACACCTGACACTCACAGCACACTCACTCACACACTACACACTGCACCCCTGACATTCACAGCACCCTCACACACACACACACACACACACACACACACTGCACCCCTGACACTGACAGCACCCACACACACACTGCACCCGACACTGACAGCACCCACACACACTGCACCCCTGACACTCACAGCACCATCACTCACACACACTGTACCCCTGACACTCACAGCACCCTCACACACAGCTTCCTCACACGCACATAGCACCCTCACGCAAACACATCACCCATCACACACAGCACACACACTGCACCCTTACCCACATAGCACCCTCACGCAAACACAGCACCCATCACGCACACACACACACACACTACACCCCTTACACACACACTGCACAAAACGCTTTCCTAGCATTTATGTCTCCTGATATCCCATCTATGGAGACACCAGAGCCAAATGTCAAGCAAACACAGTGCAAGCATGTTATTAAAGTCGCTTGCGCTGTGCAGAACAAATACAGGGTCTTTTTCTCATGCTAGAGCTCTTCAGCAGAGCTCTGCGCATGATCTACCCTGGAAGAGCATTGAACCAACATGCTCACTTTGTGATGGGGTGTGCTTGTCATTGGTGATGACAAAACACACCCTATCTGGCCCCGCCCCCTTTTTAGTGGGCCTCTGTAATTAAAAAATGCCCGGGCCGAATTTTCTTCCCAGTCTGGCCCTGTAGATCTGTATCTAATTTATACAGTAGTATATCGTCTTTTAGGAGTTTAACTGTATCCAGTGTATGTTTTTATGTATTAAAGTTATATTTATTACTTTATCCATATTTATTATGTGCTTATAATAGGAGCGCTCACACCATTTGTTTATATGATTTAACCATTTAAAGTTCCTCATTTTATGGTGTTGTTCAGCCTATATTACCTATATCTTGATCGGCCACTTACTTGGATTTATATTGTACTATCTCTCTATCGTGTATTATTACTTTAAGATCTCCCTTTGGTTTATTCATAGAAAAAAACTTGAAAAATGTAGAATACTGCTTGAAGACAATAGACACAAGAGATGTAGTAAACACAAGCACTGAAATGTATGCTGCAAGTAAAGCGTTTTTTTCCATCTTATCTGATTGTCGCTGCAGGTGGATGGTGGAGCGAGCACACAGTCAGCTTTTTATAGTCCATGGAAATCATCTTCAGGCATGTTAAGTCGAATTACTTGTTTACTGAAATACTTCAAAGACTTGAAAAAGGAGTCAGCAAAGAATTAAAAGTATATCAAAAGAAAAAACACAAAGTTAGATCGGGTCCTCGTAACATTTTCATTAGCATCGTTTTTTTGCAAGAACTGGGATTTGTTTTCTAAACAATTCGCTCAAGATGTTTTGCGTATGGCAACAAATTGTCATTGTCTCTCGCTTATAGTACATTAATCTACGAATGGGGAGGTTGTTGTGCTCTTCTTGCTTATTTTTGGCCTCATTACGAGGAAGATTGGTCCCATCTCTAAACCATGGGAACAGACAATTCTCTAGAATGCTAATTAAAAGTTTTGTTGCTGTGTGACTTCCTGTTAAAGGTATCGAAGTGCTTACCACGGTTATGGTCATATGACACATGGGCAGCTAGATGGAGAAATACTTTAGTTTTTATTAGAGATTATAAATTCAATAATCAAACTTTATGAATGTTATTTCAGCCAAATTTCAACTAAATATCAACCACTGTAAACAAACTCTTGACCTTGTGTTGTACCATGCAGTTAGACCTTCCTATGTGGTTTGCTGAACTGTAGTAAATATGTTTACCTCTGACTATCCACTCCCAAAAGTTAGACGATAAATCTTACTTCCTAATTAAACTATTCAAATTTAAGGGAATTAAGAGTGGCATGTCCTGTAGCCAAGAATAATGACCACTTAGATACATAGCTCTTTGTGGCATGGGCAATAATATGCAGTAATAAGAACAACTCAACATTCTTGACACATAATGGGTTGGAAGAAGCAGCTGAAGGTTTCCAACACCCTAGGACATCAGATTTGTGGTACCTCACAATCCATATGTCAGTTCCTCTGTACTCTCTCTGTGTGTGCTTATAACCGAACAACAAGTGCTGGAGAAAACAGCGGCCATCTTGTCACACAAAAGCAGGCAGCGAGACTTGGTCAACAAGTGTCTGGAACTCTAAGTTGGGCACTCGACCTCGTGAACACATGCAAATTCACACGAAAGCCTGCTTCTTTCCACGACAAGACAGGAGAGTGCTGTTCGGTAGGATTGTTCGCACAAACAAGGCGAACAATCGCTAACAATGAGCAAGGGAAACCGTTTGTCTTTTTGTTTGTTTTGGAACTCACAAAATTGACCGACCACTACTACTGATTCTATGGAACTAATTTGGGCAGTCGCCATGTGTGCGGTCTGTCAGAACTTTACTGCGGTGGCAATTCGGCTGTGTTCGTGGGATCTGAGTGCTATTTGGACAATTTGGGCACTTAGATTTAGGCTATCTGGGGATATAATATTTGTGGGGGTTCCTCTATGTATTATGTGTATTTTTAATATTTTATGTTTTATGATTTGGAACTCTAGTGCCTGGGAGATAATTAGTTTAAGCAAAGTACACTAAATTATTTCCCAGACACAGAGACTCCGGGACGTGTTGTGGGAGTGTCATGGGCGTGTTGTGGAAGTGATCTGCTATGTTCTTGCTTGAGACCCCCTACTGGGGGTCTGTGTATAAAAGTGGGCCATCTGGCCATAATAAAACATTACTTTGGTACCCTTCATCAAGTCTCGACTGATGTTTGGGCATGCAAACGACGAACCGCTGAATTTATTCTTACGAACAGCTTGGATTTCGGGAATATACGAATCAATGTACTATGTGAACAGGCTATAATCACTAAGTCCCTAGCATTTCGGGAGTATACAAACGAACGGAGTATACGAAATACAACACTTTCGTTACAATCTATATCCCTACTTACCATGTGGATAGATGATTGTAGTGAATTGAAAACCAAATTGCAAAATTTATGCCAAAAGCTAATTGTTTCTACAACTGCCTGATTTGTAAAATTCTGTTTTCAATTCACTGAATAATGCATTAACTCTACAAAGTAAACTAATAACTTGTTCAGATAGAGGAGTGGTACTATAATGTACATTTCGGCTAAAATATCCAAATTGGAAAAATACCTATGAATTGGAGAATTTTTCCAAAGCAACTATTTTGGCCAATAGTTTCAAATTCCATCGGTCAAATTGTCACAATTCATGCTTTAGCAAAACTAGAGTAATACATGTTCAATCATGTATTATATTTAATTTCATCAAGACAAGCGTTCGTGCAAATGCTTATACTATTACATTCCTTTCTAATCAAATACCATGGCAGGGCTATGATCAAATTTTTTTCACAACAGACAGACTTTTATGATATTTTTGCAGGGGTCAAAATTTTCACTCACCCACTATCCACTGACGACTGAAAATTCAGCTCTGGCAACTAAAAAGTCACCTGTGTTTGCGGTGATGAGTACCTTTTAGACTTAACTTGTAATGTAGGACCTAAAATTTTGAGTCCTGATACTTTGTAATGATTTGTACATATTAATAAATGTCAAAATCCCATCAGTGGTTTTGAATAAATATTGCATTTCAATGTTTTTCACATGACCTTTTATAAAACGATACAGTGTTCATTTAATATATTGAAAGCCATGCCATTCATTTAGGATGTTTTAGTTAAACATTAGTCCTTTATGCAATTAAATTCATGAACTTTCTAACTAGCTGTCTTCATTGTCTCGTGAGAGATTGCTCTAACAACTGAACATCAATACTATACAATGTTGTGTTTTATTCAGGTAATCTGAATAATGGTAGTGAAACCCAGATAATGATGTTCTGAATTCTTTTGTCATAAGTGAGGCTCTTATTGAACAAGTTCAACACTTATGTTAATATTATGTAAATATTGCTTCAAATGTTCAGTTACCGTATGTGTGCCTTGCATTTAAACAGAATGCTCAATGGTCTGACCAAAATGTTTCTGAACGAGTACAGAGCAAAATGTACTAGAACTGGAGTTAATTTATTTAAAATAAATATAATATTAAATCAAATATATTAAATTATTCATAGCAACAAGCTTGAAATCATGCTATCTATTCCTATTTTTTTCCATTGCTCACATTCCACTGCAGGGAGTTGATTTGGATTGCACCATTCCAGAATATTATATCATTTTTGGGCAGAAAGGGAGCTGAACTGGAGAAGAAATTACTTCAGCCAGGAAACGTTTCTGAATTTGCAGATCTTTAGAAAATATATCTTCAGTTTTTCTAACATCGCATATGAAGCACTAAACCCAAGTTTGGCTTTTACATATAAATTTCCTTTTGCAGTGCGTGGCTCCACGTTATCGTTCGTGATCAAGTCAGTGGGAACAATGTTATATCTGTATCTTTTTCGAATCCTGAAAGTGTGTTAGAATAATATTTTAAATAATCTTAAGCATGTTTTGCTTCTACAAAAAGAAGAATTATTTTCAAACTGTAGTGGTGCTATGTATAAATAATTTGCTTCTACAAAAGAAAGAAAAAAAACATTTTCAAACTAGTGGTGCTATGTATTAAATAAAAGTATTTAGCTATTATTTTTTTAATCCATGATCACTTTTCACTATTTCTACAGGGGCATCAGCTACACCTGAAATTATCCTAAACCTTCTGGATCTCCTGTGTAGAGGGCATGACCCCCAGGCATTGAGTTTCTGGAGTGCAAATGCTGGCAAGATGAGTGTGAAATACAAATGATATAGATTCTCTCTGTTATAGGACAAGAGAGCTGAACCATGTTTTAGATACCAAAGAGGGACTAATCTAAGAGCCTTTTAGTCCATTCTCACTGCTCTTTTACAATCTGATTTAGACTGCTGTTTATAAGAATCCTTATAATATTTCGCAGACTCCTAGTCTGTTCAGTTGCACTTACGCTAGTTTAGCCAGATTCGCCATTTTCTAAGTACTTGACATACAGAAAACATACAGTCACCCTTACCATAGGCAGAGCCCTAGGCGAGACAATTGTGTGTCCCTCCCCCTTTTTGCACACAAGCATATATATGTTTGGCCTCATATATGCAATTAGCCACTCACACATAACTTGTCTTACACTTTGTCATGTATTCATCCGCACATAAAAATGTGGTTAATGGCATTTACCCTCCTGACAGGAAAAGTTGTGCCGAGCAACATTACCGTCCTGACAGGAAAAGTTGTGCCGAGCAGCAATCATGCACATGGAAACCTGGTAATTGCTTTTGGGGTCAAAGGCTGGTTACGGCCAATCAGGTCCACAGGAGGGTTTGTGCTGAGCAGTAATCATGCACATGGAAACCTGGTAATTGCTTTTGGGGTCAAAGGCCACTTACGGCCAATTGGATCCACATTTAAACCCAATTTTCCTTTTGCTCATTGCCCTGTTGTGGTTTCATCCTGATGGTAATCCGAGAGTGCGTTCCTGATCTTGATTTTCTGGTATTTGACTTTTACTTCATCTGACTTCCCTGAATTCTGTTATCCTTGACTTTTGGCTTTCCCTCATCGTTGTGTCTGATTCTGTGTTCTTGACCTCACCAAGTATTTTGACTATTCTTGGATACGTTGAGTCCGGCCATTCTAAGGTCCGGTTATACGTTATCCTTAGTCCTAGGTGTGACACAGTTCTGTGTGCTGGATCAACTTGTAATCCTGACACACTTTTCCGAACTAGCAACACCAGGTTGACAGATTATTCAACGGATGCACACTAGCAAGCATACAGGAACACACTCAAACTAGAACACAACAATTGATGCTGATTTGTTGATTGTTAGAAAAAGTGTTTTCAATGACCATGAATCCTTTTATGTGCTGAATTTGCAAAAGTGTCCAAAGGCTCTGTTAAAGTTGCGATAACTCTTTTTCGGGTAGCTGGTGATTACTTATTTTACTGATTCGAATAAAAGTAAGAATGATGTTGAAATTTATCAGACAGGTGGGATTACTTTAATATCATCATGCACAAGCGACAGGGAGATCATAAGACTGGTGCCTGTTCTCTCTCTCTGTTGCAAGGGAGTTTTTCTTGTTGGCTCATCCCCGCTGCTGCCAGTGAATTTTAGTTTTAGTTTAGTTTTAGTTCATTTCAGTTTTTTTAAATATTACCTTCCTCACCCTGGAAGAGTGGTGGGAAGGTGAAAGGAGCAATGGAAGCAAGTCGCTCCTCAAGGTATTTAGACAGCTGAAAGGCCATCTGGGGGAATGAATGTCTGAGGGAATGCAGGACAGCCAACAGCAGAGGTGAAACTTCCAGGAAGCATCTGGTAAGGGAAGGCTTAAGGAGAGTGTGGTGTGTGTCATTGTGTTTGTATTGGTCTCTGTGTGTGTCAGTGTGTCTGTAGGTATCTCTGTATGCCAGTATGTTTGTATGGTTTACTGTGTGAGTCTCTGTATGTGTCAGTGTGTTTGAATAGGTCAATGTGTCAGAGTGTTTATACGGGTCACTGTGTGTGTTTGCATGAGTCACTTTTTCTGTTACTTAGTGCTCCTCACATTGGACTGCCAGGCAGATAATGGGCCACCAGGGAGCAGGACCATGATCACAGCCCCACTGGGCCACCAGGGAACAGGGCCATGACCACAGCCCCACTGGGCCACCAGGGAACAGGGCCATGACCACAGCCCCACTGGACCACCATGGAGCAGAGCCTTGATCCCAGCCTTACTGGTCCACCAGGGAGCAGAGCCATGATCACAGTACCAATGGGCCACCAGGGAGCAGGGCCATGATCACCGCCCCTTTCGGCCAATAGGGCAATGATCACAATTCCACTGGGTCACCAAAGAGAAGGGCCATGATCACAGCCTCACTTGGCCACCAGGTAGCAGATACATGATCACAGCCCCACTAGGCTACCAGGGCCATAGTCAAAACCCCACCAGGGAGCAGAGCCTTGATCCCATCCCCACAGGGAGTAGGACCATGATCGCAGTACCACTCACAGGACCACTGGGCATCCATGGAGCAGGGCAATGATCACAGCCCTACTGGACCACCAGGGAGCAGAAGCATGATCACAGCCCCACTGGGCTATGAGGGAGCAGGACCATGATCACAGCCCCTCTGGACCACCAGGGAACAGGGCCATGATCACAGCTCCAATGGACTACCAGGGAGCAGGGCCATAATCACAGCCCCACTGGGCTACCAGGAAGCAGAGCCTTGATCCCAGCCCCACTAGTCCACCAGGGAGCAGGGCCATGATCACAGTACAACTGAGCCACCTGGGAGTATATACACCATACATACAGCAACTGCAGACACAGTGAAAACATATACATCACACGCAGCTACCAAACAGTATAAACAGTCATTGCACACACACAATGTTTTGGTTTGCACCATAATCTCTGCAGCCTGCTGTAATGGTTATGGTGCCAGGAGCAATCTGGAACACTTGTAGAACAAATTGACAATTTTCATGGATCCTACAGGCACTCGCCCTGTACCCGGTTTTCTGTAGAAGACGCCAGATGTCTTCATCGAGCTAAATCGCGGCATGCAAGGAGAAATCAGAAGCAGTGGCTGCAGGCGCTTGCTTCAGTGGAACCCAGTTAAATTGTTAAACTGTTCTAAAACAATATGACAAATTACACTGCGAGGACACCAGGACAGCCCTGGCACCATAACTACTTCAGTGAGCTGTAGTGTTTATGGTGCCTTGAATGTTCCTTTATTAAATATTCACCTTAAATAAATGTATAAAAGGCTATACATAAATAATATTGTAAAGCGCTACGGAATCTGTTGGCGCTATATAAATGGCAATAATAATAAATAATAAATAAATAACTCCTGGTTGCACACCCTAATGAAATGTGTTGTGCATGCCTATGACTACAATGTTTTTGCAAATGTAATGTAACATATATTATTCCAATATTCCAAGATCTATAGTGTGCTAAGCAATTGTTTTTGTCATTATTATTTTTTCAAGATAACTTCTCCAAAACCGAAGAGATCTAAATTAATGTTTGTGCTGAAGTGTTTATTGGGGGATAAAAAAAAGAAAGATAAATGTGGTGTCTATACTGCCATCTACTGGCCATATCTCAGAATTCTTGACAATACTAACACACCAACATGTCACAGTTTTGTAAGATTCTTTTATTGAAAATGTACATTACAAAAGTACACAGAGATTAAAATCGATAATGACTGCAGAATAAAATGTCCTAAATAAATGTGCTTGAGAAGACTATCATTTGTGCTCTCTTCTATAATGTGCTGTAACAACCCCAAAATGAAACACTGCAATACGCATCCTTATAGTTTATCACACTTCAGGTAAAATGCCAATACTATTACATGTTTTCTGAAATGGAAAGAAGACAAATAGTTAATGATATGTATTTTACCTCTGTACATTATTGCATTAGGGTGCCACAGAAATAATGCATTATTTAAAAAAAATAAAAAAATAAAAATAAATAAATAAATAAATAATATGTTTTTTGACAGAATGTATAGATAGACCTTTCATATAATAAATTTATCAAACGTTTGTTCCTTTCCGTGAAATTTAGAGATCTATTATAGAGCAATTAGACTTTCTGGCTATAAACATTTATTTTATATTTCATAGTAACAAGTTATACATTGAGAAAGCTATAAAAATCAGTTAGACAACAAAAAAATATGTCATGACATTTTGATATTATATGGCTTTTTCTAGTTTGGATCATCTATCAAAACAAAAAAAACAAACAAACAAAAAAAAATGAATAAAAAATAAAATTCATTTAAGCAGAGTTGCTTTCCACCTTTAGAACAGCGTGTGAACTTTCTAATAGAATCTAGATTCTAGAACGATACAAGACAAGACAGTATTTGGGTCCTACACAATATTACACGGCCCCTTGTTAACTAGTCAATCACATTTAAGAATACTTTATATCATCCAATGATTTGGTGTTATCCACAATAAAGCACTTGTTAATCTTTACTGTATATTCCACGCTTCAGTATTGACATTTGGATGCCAAACATCTATGTACATGAAAGGACCGTTAAGACCCCCATTATCAATCCAACTGGCAAAGAAGGATATTCATATTTGTTGATGTTAAATAGATTGCAGACAAAGCAGTGCCATGATCTTATGAAAAGCTGGCTCTACCCAACACAGAACTGTGTTTACTGAGCTTTCTACAACAGGAGGGCTTGGCTAGGCCATGTGCTCTTCGAATGCAATATCCAGACAAGAGATGTGTCGGAGCAAACAAGGATTTCATGGTACAGAGAATGTTAGTCCTTTGTCTTGTTTAAGTTTTTGTTGATAACAGATTCATTGTGGTTAATACGGCGCAAAGAGAATGGATGCCGTAGTTGCTCGAATTGATCCATGTCCTGCTCTTAGAAATGCTGGGGTTAACCCGGACCCTTGAAACAAAGAGCTAGGTGGTCGAGGTGGTAAGGAAAACGCCGAAGACACGGCTGCTGCAAGAGGCGATGAAAGGAAAGTCGGGGCTAATGGTTTGATCATATCTTTTTGGAATGCAAGCTTTGCCTACAAGATAAAAAAAATGATTAGATTCACCTATATTTTTCTTAACATGATGAAGATTTTGAACATATTTTGGATTGATATTCTATGCAGATAAAAATATAAATCGCTATAGTAGGATTGCACTTCTGCATTAAACTTCTCTAATTAAACACACACTGTTGTAGTGAAATGTGAAGCAATTATCACTTGCAAAATATTGTATTAAAATAACAATGTAATTAAGCGTACTCACATTCATTAACACTATATTTTGCAGCCAAGCAACATTTCCATTTTAAAACTTTTCATATAATTTTTTATTTTATCTCCAATACATCTATCGATAGCCAACTTTATGCTAACACACATACATATGAAAAGACTTGCGCTGGGCACACGAAATGCACCCTGCCTTTTTGTTGTATGATGGGGGAGGTTTATCTGTGTGTTCCGTTTTAAAAATGGTGAAAACACTAAAAGGGGAGGAGTCAGATATGGAATGTGCCTGCTGGTCCTACAGGTTTACACTGTGATTGTCCTAGTTTTAGTACTTTGGACCAATTCTTAGAACAAAACACTATCTTAAATCTCTCCTCTGGGAAGAAAAAGAACTATATATATATTGAAAGTGTCTAAGCAGGGCCGCCATCAGGGGGTGACAACCATGACGGTTGTCACGGGCCCGGCGGTCCTGGGGGGCCCGGACTGCTTTGGCAGTCCAGGGCCCCACAATTAATCTCTGCACCTATATATAGCGATGATCGATATATATATAGGTGCAGCCGCGGGCCCCCCAGGCTCCCTATACTTGCAGAGGGGGCCCAGCAGACTGCAGCTGTACTTTACAGCATTTCCCTCACTCTAACTCCCGCGAGATGTGCGGCCGTTAGAGCGTTGCCATGGCAACGCTCCGCGCGGCGCGCACACCACATCTCGCGGGAGTGAGAGCGAGGAAAATGCTGTAAAGTACAGCTGCAGTCTGCTGGGCCCCCTCTGCAAGTATACACTAACACACACTCTGCATCCACTGCACTAACACACACACTGCATTCACTGCACTAACACACACTCTGCATCCACTGCACTAACACACACACTGCATTTACTGCACTAACACACACACTGCATCCACTGCACTAACACACACTGCATCCACTGCACTAACACACACACTGCATTCACTGCACTAACACACACTGCAGCCACTGCACTAACACACACACTGCATCCACTGCACTAACACACACACTGCATCCACTGCACTGACATACACACTGCATCCACTGCACTAACACACACACTGCATCCACTACTAAACACACACACACACACACACTACATTCGCTGCACTAACACACACACTGCATCCACTACACTAACACACACTCTGCATCCACTGCACTAACACACACACTGCATTCACTGCACTAACACACACTGCATCCACTGCACTAACACACACACTGCATTCACTGCACTAACACACCCACTGCATCCACTACACTAACACACACTGCATTCACTGCACTAACACACACACACTGCATCCACTACACTAACACACACTGCATTCACTCGACTAACACACACACTGCATCAACACTAACACACACACACACTGCATCCACTACACTAACACATACTGCATTCACTGCACTAACACACACACTGCATCCACTGCACTAGCACACTCACTGCACTAACACACACTGCACCCACAACACTAACACACACACACTGCATCCACTACACTAACACACACACTGCATCCACTGCACTAACACACACTGCACCCACTGCACTAACACACTCACTGCATCCACTGCACTAACACACACTGCATCCACAACACTAACACACACTCTGCATTCATTACACTAACACACACACTGCATCCACAACACTAACACACCCGCTGCATTCACTACACTAACACACACTCTGAATTCACTACACTAACACACACTCTGCATTCACTACACTGACACACACTCTGCATCCACTACACTAACACACACACTGCATCCACTACACTAACACACACACTGCATCCACTACACTAACACACACTCTGCATCCGCAACACTAACACACTTACTGCATTCACTACACTGACACACACTCTGCATTCACTGCACTGACACACACTCTGCATTCATTACACTGACACACACACACTGCATTCATTGCACTGACACACACACTGCATTCATTGCACTGACACACACTCTGCATTCATTACACTGACACACACTGCATTCATTACACTGACACACACACTGCATTCATTGCACTGACACACACACTGCATTCATTGCACTGACACACACTCTGCATTCATTACACTGACACACACACTGCATTCATTGCACTGACACACACTGCATTCATTACACTGAAACACACTGCATTCATTGCACTGACACACACACTGCATTCATTACACTGACACACACACTGCATTCATTGCACTGACACACACACACTGCATCCACTACACTAACACACTCTGCATTCATTACACTGACACATACACTGCATTCATTGCACTAACACACACTCTGCATTCACTACACCAGGGGTAGGCAACCTTTTAGTAGCACTGTGCCAATATAGGTTTGTGATGTCCCGTAGCGTGCCGGTCCTATTTTTTTTAATTGAGGTGTGTATGCTGCCATATTCTGCTTGTGTTATTTTTACTGTAATTGCTTTGTATTGTTGTATTTGTGCGTAATATGCAGGGCCGTCTTTAATATTGACTGGACCTTGAGCAAAGCATTTGCTTGGGGCCCCCTGGACCCTGTCCCCCCTCCCCATGCGTGCAATCACGTCCTCCACCTCAACGCAGTGGCAGACCTAAAGTAGAGAGGTGCAAGAATTTTATTGGGCCTCCCTGTTGCACGGGTGATTAAAAGGTAGATCCCCATCTGTCGTGCAACTCCAGAAATGCATTGACAGCTGGGGCTCTACCATTAACCCATGTTTCCAGGTCTGTATTTAGCACTAAGCCGTTTTTGTGTGTTTGAATGTAAACAGGTTTTTGTATGGAATATGTTTGTGTGTGGTGTTGGCATGATTGCAATCATGTATTTGTGTAGTGTTGGTTTTTGAATGCAGGGGTGTATTTACATATGATTTTAGTGTGTAACACAGACGTGTTTGTACGTAGTGTTGAAATTTGAATGCAGGGGTGTATTTGTGTGTAGTGTTAGTGTGTGAATTCTGAGATGTATGCACATATACACGCCCACAGAGATATACACACTAAAACACATACACAGACATACTGACACACACAGACATACTGATACACACACACAGATATACTGACACAGATTTACTGACAGACACACAAACACACACAAACATACTGACACACATACACACACAGATATACTGACACACAAACATACTGACACACACAGATATACTGACACACACACACACACAGACATACTAACACACACTGACAGACATACACACACACACACACACACAGATATACTGACACACACAAAATGTACACTTTAAAAACCTGCTGGTGGCAGAAGGTGTTGGGAGTTGGGGTCTGGCTCTCTCGGCCAGCTCCCATCCACTCGGCCTACTCTTCTTTCCCGTGCGCTCCTCTCTTTGTGGGTGGAAGTGATGCGTGTCCGTCACTTCCTCACAGCCTGCTGCCAAAAAGCAAGGGACCCGCTCGCGACCGGGCTCCTGCTGACAGAAGCCCACCGGATGGCCCTTTGTGCACGGGCCATCCGGTGGGCCTCCTTAGTGTGCGGATTACCAGCCAGGTGTTAGAAATGGTTGAGGCCAGCGGGGCTCACTGTGCAGCTGCCCAGTTTGCCCCGCAGTTTGCCCTTAGCTATTATATTGTATATGTTCATGAGTAGTTTATGGTATTGTGTGTGATACATATGAATGTGAGTTGTGTATGGGGGCTGCTTGTGGAATTGCATGTGAGAGGCTGCATGTGGGGTTGTGTGCATGTATGTGGATTGTTAGTGGTGTTGCATTTGTGCGGATTATGTGTATGTTTGTGTGTGGGCTGTCTGTATTATTTGTATGAGGGGAGGGTTATTCTGCATTTCTGTGTATATCTACCAGTGTGGGTGGCTTCCCTGGGGTCCAGTGGGGACCAGGCCGGCCAGGTACATGTCAAGGACAGGAGCTGCAACTGCGAGCTGCTCTACTATTGTGTGGATTCCCATTCACAAGTGCTGGGAGGAAGTGATCTGAGATCACTTCCTCTATGTGCTGCAATGCATAAATTGAGGATTGTCCTTCACCACCTTTTCGGATTAGCAGATACCTGAAGTTTTACTGAGACTCCTGATAGGCCAGAGCCTGTTTGTCTCTAGCAGCCTTGAGTGCCGTGCAGAGACACCTCGAGTGCCGTGCATGGCACTAGTGCCGTAGGTTGCCTACCCCTGCACTACACTAACACACACTCTGAATTCACTACACTAACACACACTCTGCATTCACTACACTGACACACACTCTGCATCCACAACACTGACACACACAGTGCATTCATTGCACTGACACACACACACTGCATTCATTGCACTGACACACACTCTGCATTCATTACACGGACACACACACTGCATTAATTGCACTGACACACACACTGCATTCATTGCACTGACACACACACTGCATTCATTACACTGACATACACTGCATTCATTGCACTGACACACACACTGCATTCATTACACTGACACACACACACTGCATTCATTGCACTGACACACACACTGCATCCACTACACTAACACACTCTGCATTCATTACACTGACACACACACTGCATTCATTGCACTGACACACACACACTGCATTCATTGCACTGACACACACTGCATTCATTACACTGAAACACACTGCATTCATTGCACTGACACACACACTGCATTCATTACACTGACACACACACACTGCATTCATTGCACTGACACACACACTGCATCCACTACACTAACACACTCTGCATTCATTACACTGACACACACACTGCATTCATTGCACTGACACACACACTGCATTGATTACACTGACACACACACTGCATTCATTGCAATGACACACACACTGCATTCATTGCAATGACACACACACTGCATTCATTGCACTGACACACACACTGCATTCATTGCACGGACACACACACTGCATTCATTACACTAACACACACTGCATTCATTGCGAGGGGGAGGCTGGCCGGGCGGGGGGGGGGGGGGAGGGAGTGGTTTGTCAGGGGCCCCAGAATTTCTGGTGGCGGCCCTGTGTCTAAGTCTCTTATAGTGCAAATTAAGGATGTTCATATAAATACATATATCAATCAAATATAGGTATTATCTGACAGTATAAAAAGTACCTCGACTGTGAGTGTAAAACCACTGACAGCGGGGGCAAGGCCTGACTGCCATAATGTGCAGACACTTCATGAGAGCTCTGGCAGAAATAGCTATTTTTATCACTTTTTGACAACTTATTGCCTGCATTGTATGCATATCTGGTTTGAAGCTACTTATAAATCCTGAGGGCACCAGATAGACTTGTTATAAGCAGCACTGATGATAATCTGGGGAGTTTCAGAGGAGTAGGCCTACAAGTGGCCTTCTAACCATGGGCGAGGGATATGGAGTAAATATAGTGATTACTGGGATGGACAGAATATTAAATCCTTAGAGATACACCAAGTTTCTTTGTAAGGGGACAGTCAAAAGTATTGATCTAAATGAAACAGCCTTATTATCAAGATTACTATATGAAGTGCAGTACATCTTGAAAACAGCCACTTAAAACGTAAACACATATTACCAGACAGCCTGTAGGAAACCCCCAAAAAATGTGCCACTGCTTGCCATGGACGTGATAAAAAGAGATGACACATATATACAAATGATATTGAATTGAAAGGGAGCAGTAAGCAGGGGTTATTCGGAGATAAAAGGGGAGTAGGGGAAACATTTGTTCAAACCAATAGGATAGTAGGGATTTCAATTTGTAAACTCAAAAACACTTTAAGTTTCTGGTCTAGGTCTCCCTTCCTGGGAGACATTAATTCAACCCCTAGAAATCTAATATCATCAGATATGTCTGCAGGCACATTTAGAGGTGTCTGGAGAGTGGAGGACCTAAGACATGCTCTTTTTTTTAACTGTCATACTGCTTGGCTGGTCTTAGCTCCTCACATGCAGCTGCAATAAAAAATATCTGGGGAAAACTTTTAGCCATTTCAAGATGAGAATTTTGGAGCATGGATTGACATGAATTGACATGCTCCAAAATCATCATCTTGAAAGGGTGAAAAGTTTTCCCCACATATTTTTTTATTGCAGCTGCATGTGAGGAGATAGGACTACCCAGGCAGTATGACGGTTAAAAAAGGAACATGTCTTAGGTGCTTTAAAAGATGAGAGGGTTGCTAGAGTCTGGTTAGTGTGCCTAAGATTGGAGGTGAGAGCTGTCACCAGGTCTCTGAGAATGTGGTTAATGTATACGCTGATATTTCGGTTCCAATGCCCTCTTCCTGGCACAGTAAACCTGCCTATGAGATTAGGTTGTTGTTTGTGTATCTTGGACAATGCATAGGGTTTCTTATGAACATAAAATTGTATGGCAAGACAGGAGGCTTCATATTTGCTTTATCTTTCTTTACTGAACCTCCCAGCAGCAAAGGAACAGTTAACAGTAATGTAAAAAGTTCAACCAATCAGATAGTATAACAGTATTATATGATGTCATCAAACTCCTCCCATATCCTCTTTCTTTGCTGCTTGCCTCCCAGGTGAGTCTACTGCAATTATATTGCTGTATCATTTAACCTTTAATACAATATTTAAACTAAAAGATTTATTACAATGGTCATATACCTTTAACACTTTATTCACTTATCACTTTAACAACACTTTCTGTGGAAACATTTATGCTCTATTTATTTTAATTTCATTCTATTCAATCTTGGACTACTTTGTCAATTTCCTATTAAACTTTATTTAGGTGTTTCCCCTTTAAATCGCAGGAGGTTTTCCTCCTGCGACTCATTTCGGCTTTTTACTATTCTCTGTTTGTTTGCCGCGCTTCTCCCCTCTCTTTCGCGCCCTCGCGTTACCCCGCCCGTTCGCATCAGCACTTAGCAAGTGCATTGTTTCCCGCCCTTTTGCTGGCGGCGGCCATTTTATTCGCGTTCCAGTCACCAGAGCAGCGATCAACTCGCCTGACTTCGGATCTGGTAAGTACTATTTTCCTCTTCTGTTTATAGCACCTTAAAGTGCTAATACCTTAATTTCTTTTAGTGATTTTTTACCCCCTTTTATTTCCTTCTCAGGATTTTTTCCAACACCTGCTGTATTATCATTGTTGTTACTAAATAAAGGAAGGCCTTGTGGGTGACCCCCACCATTTTATTATCTGCCACTTCATTATATTGAGTGTCTTTAATATCAATTCTTAAGGTGTTTTTAACACCAATATTACTGTTAAGGGTGACCCCCTTATACAAATGCACTATAATTAAAGTGATACAACACTTTAATATCAATTCTTAAGGTGTTTTAACACCAATATTACTGTTAAGGGTGACCCCCTTATACAAATGCACTATAATTAAAGTGATACAACACTTTAATATGAATTCTTAAGGTGTTTTAACACCAATATTACTGTTAAGGGTGACCCTCTTATACAAATACACTATAATTAAAGTGATACAACACTTTATTACTACTCAGTGGTGAACCCCACTGTCTATGGTTATAATTAAGTGGTTAACCCCACTGTTTACTATCATAGTGGTACAACCCACTTGTGTATATTTTAGTGGACAACCCCACTAAATATTGAGTGCTGCCTACGTATTAAACTACACAAATATTTTGGGTGTCCCCCACCTATACTCTGAAATAATTTTGGGTGAACCCCATTCAACTCCATTCTTTCAAATTAATATACTTAACTGTTTGGCAACCGCTCTAAGACATACAATGTCTGACAATAATGAGCCTGCTATATCCCAGGTACTCAGAGCCTGGTTGGTTTCAACCATTGCAGATTCCATCCCCAAGGCATTAGCAGCCTTTCATGAGAAGACTTCGGCCGAAGTCACCCCTACTGCACGTCAACTCTCTGATTCCGAGGACTCTCAACCCTCGGATCAGGAGGTTACACGCAAACGCCCCTAGAAAGGGGATAGTAGGTCTGCGGGCAAGGGCAAGGCTCCTGCCAAGTCCCAAAAATTGATTGCCACTCGCCCCGTTCAAGCTAACTTTAAACCCTTAGAGGGTTCTACTTCCCACACGTTAGACGGGGTTGACTATTATTTCCTTGGATATTCTGATGGGGACCCCTCGGCGAATGCGCTAGGGGATACCCCATCGGAATTTGTCAAGGAAACCTTTCTCACACATAAAGAACTAGATGCTAAACTACCTAATCATAAGGACCCGATTCAGACATCCTTCTGGATGCTTCGGGCATCCCTTTATTTGACCCCAGGGTCATCAGACACCCACGGTCGGCAGAATGGGCTCCACCAGAGCACATTTCCAACTTTTGTAAAATGTGGTTACGCAAACCACTGGACAAAGAAATTAGGGCAAAACTCAGAGCCGAGTGCCCTCGACCGACCATTCCAAACAAGGTAGCTCTCACGCCAGAATTGACCCAAACACAGTTTGAGAGTGGGCCCAGAGAGCCTTATGCTTACTAGGCAACGCTAATGTGGCCATGTCCACCGAGAGACGCTAGGCGGCACTGTACAAACTGGATGCAAAATTAGCCGATCTGAGCTCCCGAGAACTGGGACCAGAGGCAAATGGATTACTGTTTGGGGACTCGTTCATGAAATACCTTTCCAAACATGTAGCGGTGTTCACCACCCTAAATAAGGCCCAATCCTCCTTGCGCAGGGTTTTTCGTTCTCAGTCAGGCCGTTTTTCTGGGAGAGCTGGACGTTATAGAGGCCGAACGAACAGCAGAATCGCCTTCACAGGCTACAGGCCTCGCCCCTCTGAAAACTATTGGCAACCGGGACAACTCCAACCCTACCACAGGCAACTATTCACTAATAGAGGGTCTATCCGGGGACGTGGATGTGCCTCCCTACACGGAAGAGCTGCTCCAGGTAATAAATCTCCCTTCTTTCAATGTACCTATAGCAGGTCGATTAACCAGTTTTTTCCAACAGTGGGAATTACTTTCTCAGGATCTATGGATCCTACACACAGTCCAAGGGTTCAAATAGATTTCCTTTCAACCCCTTCCAGGACACCCCACCTACACCACTACAGATGTCTGCAGCAGACAACCTGACACTACAAACTGAACTGCGCAAGCTAGTAAAAAAAGGGCCAATAGAGAAATCCCCTTTCCCGCATACTTTTCTAAGCAACATTTTTTTGGCCACAAAAAAACTGGAGACCTACACCCAATTATCAACTTAAAAAACCTGAATCACTTTGTCAGGTATCGCCACTTCAAGATAGAGGGCATGCATCTACTCAGGGACCTCCTTTGCGTGGGAGATTGGTTCTCCAGATTTGATCTCAAAGACGCTTACCTCACAGTTCCTATTGCTCGCAACCATCGAGCTTTCCTTCAATCCCTCTGGCAAGAGGAAATCTGGCAATTCACATGCCTCCCGTTCGGACTATGCTCCGCACCATGATGTTTCACGAAACCAGTGATGGCGCTACTCCGATCACAGGGGATTCGATCCATCATATTTTTGGACGACATCCTGATAAGGGCACAAGACATTCGCAAATTGTTATCAACCCATCAGATTCACTTACGCGATCTGGCCCATACTATAGGCCTACTGTCCGCCTCTATCTAAGCCATTTACCCAGGACCTTTACACTACCGAGCCATGCAATGGCTCAAGACATACTACCTACACCGTTCCACCTCCTACGATCAGTACATCCAACTGACAGACGAAGTTCATATAGAACTTCACTGGTGGCTTCACAATATGGAAGCCTGGAATGGCAAAGCTATCTTCGGATCACAGCCAGATTTAATTCTGGAATCCGATGCCAGTCTCCTGGGATGGGGCGCCACATGCGCCCAAGGGTCCACAGGGGGACTTTGGTCCCCATCCGAACAAGCACTGCACATCAATTGTTTGGAATTAATTACAGGATCTTTCGCGATTCGCAGTTTCGCGAAAGACCGTTTCAACTGTTCACTACTACTGTGCATGGACAACGTCTCTGCAGTGCGCTATGTGAATCGGTTAGGAGGCTCCCGATCCAAGCTACTATCTGATCTGACCAAAGATCTTTACCAATTCTGTCTAGAACGGAACTTATCTATCAGAGCGGAATATCTTCCGGGCACGGACATCCTAGTCGCGGATTGGTTCTCTCGCCATTGGAGGGATGTAAGCGACTGGCAATTAGACCCCCGCGTGTTCCACCAAATTCATTGCCTTCGCGGGCCCCTTACACTGGACCTGTTTGCATCCCGTCTGAACCACCAGACGGAAGCCTTTATCAGCTGGTTCCCAGACCCCAGTCATGGGCAGTCGACGCCTTTCTACATCCTTGGCCGGAGACAGAAGCCTATGCATTCCCACCTTTCTCCATGATCCATTGCACCCTCTACCGGGTCAAAGCCCTAATAGTGACGACTATGGAGAACCCAGACTTGGTTTCCAACCCTGTTAGAATTATCAGTGAACTATCCAATTCTTCTACCTCGATCACCCGACATCCTCAGGAACCCAACAGGGCACTTTCACCCACTCGCCCTTCAGGACCGGCTCCAGCTTGTAGCTTGGACCGTTTCAGGGGATCTTGGAATGTCTCAGGGCTTTCGGAGACAACTCAGGCTCTCCTATGGGACTCCTGGGCCCCAGGCACTAGTCGAGCTTACATCGCTGCATGGAAGACATGGGTCAGCTGGTGTTTGGAAAGGATCCCTTTTCAGCACCTCTGACGATCATCCTAAATTTTCTGTCTACCCTATTTGATCAAGGCAAATCCTATCGATCAATTAATGTCTATAGATCCACTATCTCTGCGGCCCATAATCCCATTGACAATGCGTCAATAGGGAAACATCCTTCAGTCTGTAGACTTTTACGAGGGATCAGGTTAGCCAGACCCCCTCTTCCTAAATACTCCTGTTTCTGGGATATCACTCAAGTCTTTTCCCTTTTAGAATCCTGGACCGCTAATGAAAATTTGTCGCTACGTCAACTTTTGCCCAAACTGGCCTTACTCCTATGCCTGGTATCCTTCCGTAGGGTCTCGGATATTCGAGCATTTGATTCCCACGCAGTAGTCTTCTCGCCTGAAGGCGTTAAGTTTCACATCACCAGATGAACAAAACGAATTCTTCCTCCGTATTCTACCCTTACTTTCCTAATAGACAGTCACTCTGCGTGGCACTCTGCGTAAGGCATTATTTAGATGCCACCACCACTCTACGCCCCCCTACGGGACCCCTCCTCGTGTCTTATGTAAACCACACAAACCGGTATCCGCACCATCCGTCGCACGGTGGATCAGATGGATACTAGCGCAAGCAGGCATTGACTCAAATTTTGGCGCACATTCAGTCAGAGGAGGAGCCGCATCCTCAGCCTTTCGCGCGGGGAGCTCCCTCTCAGACATTTTGTCATCTGCAGATTGGTCCAGAGAGTCCACATTCCGTACATTTTATTTCAAACCTATGACACATGCTGCATCTTCTATCATATAGGAGCGTTAAAACAGCAAATATGAAGCCTCCTGTCTTGCCATAAAATTAGGGATTATTCTAGCTTTAGTGACTGAATAATCTAAATTTTATTAACGACAGGAGGCGAATATTTTCCCCCCCTTCTTTATTTTCACTTTCTAACACTAGCCCAGGTAAGTTACTATGCATTCCAGTCTACTGGTTACACACACTTTATACACCATCTGCCATAGGTTCACGCCATAACACTTCTAATCTAGTGTTTGAAATATTCAATATTATATTCAAAGAGTAACTACAATTTGTTCTTAACATACATGCCATAAATTGCATTCACCTAGTATGAGAACCTATACTCTCACGTCTTTTCTCTATTCCCTTAGTGTGAAAAATACCTACCTTTGTATATACGGCTCCTTCAAGCACGCTGAAGATTCCACATGTTGACTACTTCAGGACTCCAACTTAGTCCGCAGTTCATCGTTACAGTTTACACGGTTGACACAGACATATCATCGACCACAGCAAGAAAGAGGATATGGGAGGAGTTTGATGACATCATATAATACTGTTATACTATCTGATTGGTTGAACTTTTTACATTACTGTTAACTGTTCCTTTGCTGCTGGGAGGTTCAGTAAAGAAAGATAAAGCAAATATGCGCCTCCTGTCGTTAATAAAATTTAGATTATTCAGTCACTAAAGCTAGAATAATCCCTAATTATACTCGTCCCTGCTAATCAAGCTGGTTGCCTGTGCATCGTCCAAGATCCCTTTCAAATCTCTGAGTTAGTCAGAGGTGGGATCCCTATTTAGCTTTGTACATGTTAACTGGTCCCCCACAATTTTCACTGTCATGTTGACATATTGGGTACGATCCATAACAACTATGATCCCCCCTTGCAGAGGGTTTAATGATAATTGTTGTGTTGTTTCTCAATCTGTTCAAAGCTTTACGTTCCTATACATTGAGATTTGAGTTTGGCTAAAAAGCGAGATCGTTGTTTGTTAAGCTATCAATCTCCCTGCATGTCATCTCCATTATTTCAATTATCCACAATTACCAGTATAGCAAAAAAGCTAAACATTTTTTTTTAAAGGATGTCTTCAAAAGGTGCCTAACTCTGGTAAAAAAAAAAAGCTCTACAGATAATTTAACCCAGCACTTAACATCAGCATAATTAAATCTGCAAATAGTCTTAGGCAACATAAATTATTTCATTTCTCAAATTAGTTGCAAACAGTTTCAACTACATGCAGAAAGGCTATATACAGGATATAGGATATATCTAGGATTACCCATAAGGCAGCATAGATGGCTGGGTAGGGCATGGACTCAGACAGGGGCACGGAGCTTTATCTCTGTTTGTTTGTGGTCTCTCTCTGTTCTTGATCCTCCTCAGATCACTTTAAGAGCACTCTCATGGTCCCCCGGCACTTCTGCAGCCAGCACTTTGTGTCACTAACTGAGAGCCAAACCATGAGGAAGCTCTTATAGTGATCTGCACTAAACATAGGTGTAGATCACCATACCACAATGCTCCCCCACTGGACTACCAGGGTATGCTCTTCACTGCACCACCAAATAAGGCTCTCCACAGCTCAAGTGGACCACCAAGAATAACAACACCTTCCTGACACAAGATAAAGAGGGGGGGGACCCTCCCCCCAAAACTCAAACTCCACACAATGCAGCCTTCTCCCCCGCCCCCCCCCCCCCCCCCCCACACACACAACACTAATTTTTCCCCACATATATACAACAGTCAGCCACCACCCTCAACAGTTACAGAAAAGAACCCAGGGTTCTCGAAGAGGGCCCCGATTTGGCATGTTGCTTAGGGCCCTGGGCAATCCGAATCTGGCTCTGGCTATATATTTTTATAGTGGTCACTTCATGTGATAAGCAGAACATGGATGCACAGCTAAAGATCTTCACTTAATTTTAAATCCTGTATCCTCTTTCATTATGTCATCCAATATTACAAGGCTGATTGCATCTTTCTTTTCATTTTCTCTCAGTACAGTGTCTAGTTCAGCAGGTTGCTGATTGAAGTTGACCCCCTGCAGGGCACATGAAGGAACGCTAGTCTATAACCAAAACTATTACCCACCCCTAGTGCTGATACTACACAAAATAAAATAAATGAAAAAAATCTCTATATATTCCAGGTTCGCTGAAAAGTCCATCAAGTGTAAATTCAAACCAAATTGTTCAATAGTACAAAATGTATTAGTCGGTATATAGTCTGCTCATCGTACTTCACCTTGTGTTACCCTCATGCAGTCCAATCAACTGTGTAATATAAACTAAAGAGAGGTATCAAAGGGAGTATATTTAAGGATCAAGTGAGTAACTTCGGAAACCTATTGTGCTTTGAAAGAGAACTTGCAGTTACTTAACTAAAGATCAATGTTGCTTCTATTTCTGAACAAGAAGTTAATTTTAGGATAAACTTTAGAAATTTTAGAAAGCAATTTGTGCTTTAGAGGGAAATTATCACCACTTACCTGGCACTCCGCTCCTTCGCAGCGATTTCCTTGCAGAGGTGGGTGTTACAACTTCAGTCTGCCTGCGCTCCTCCTCTGTTTTTTGCTAATTTACCCTGCTTGGGGACACTTCCGTTCCTATACTCCCTAGCCAGCACTAGCAGTGCCGGCTTGGGAGTTACCATAGCAACCACTGCACATAAACTGTGGTTGCTATGGGTGGAGAGCAGACCTCCTGTGAGAGGTCTTATCTGCTCTCCTTGTATTTCAATTCCTCAGCATTGAGTGTCTGCTGAGGAACTGAGAGACAGAGAATAGTTTTTTTCTCCTAATATATACATTTGCTAGAAAACTGATTATACAATCTATGTAGATATAATTTGAAGCCAAAGTTGTTTAACTCATGACAGGTTCCCTTTAAATTATAACCTGCTTTCTTTCTTGAATGGAAATTGTCTACTTATTCTGAAAAAGTCCTCTCTTAAAGGTCTGCCTCACTGAGCCGCCCTTGATATTGGACAGGTAGCCTGGCTTGCATACACCCCAGACTGACCTGACAATCTTTAATGGCAGATCTGCCCCTTTCTTGGCAGGTTTGCCCTCTTTGGGTAGCACCAGTGATGACGGAGTTTGCAGGTATGCATTTATTTTTCATCTAGAGTGTTTTAACCTATAATTTGCAATTCCCGATGATATTTTATAGTACAATTTCCAGTTAGCAAATAAACTCAAATATAGTTTTCAGATACAAGGGTTCACTAAAGAGAGCACAATTAAAATTATTATTTTAGCCAATTTATTTTTATAGCGCCAACAGATTCTGCAGCGCTGCACAATTATAGAAAGGGAACCTTTGAAGGTGAAGAAGCCCCTACTCAAACATGCTTCAAGCGAGTTTTCCAGTTCTAAGGCATTACCACTGCTCTAGCCAGCTAATTTAAGTGGAATTACCTGTACAGAGAATGTGGTTTAACAGATAATGTAGATATATTTAGAAAAGGTATGGATGCTTTCTGCAAAGAACGATATTCCGTGCTATAATAGCAAATATGCAGCTATTTATAGCTTACTGATTTTAGAAATAATTTTGTCACTTTATTTTGCAGAAGGGATTTTTTTTTCTTTCTTTTTTTTTTGCAGCCCATTAAATTAGGTGTTTCACCTTCTTTACATTGTGGAGGTGTCTGGAAGGTTAAACATGGTATTTCTTACCAACCTATATAATTATATAACTATGGTTATTTTTCCTCTGCCTGTCTCCCAGCTGATAGAAATCTGACAGTAGCATCTGCCTTCAAAAGATTCACAGAAGAGATTTCACTTACTGCTAAAATACTAGGACTGCGTTGAAGTTTGTTGTATGGACTATATTTAGGCTTCATTGGCTTTCCTGCTACCCTGTCCTTGTGTCTTCTGCTGGAGATGTGCTGAAAGAAAAATAAATGAGTATTAGTTTTCACACAGAACCAGACATTTAACATAGTCCAAGTGATAGGAGAATGATGTGCTATTTTTATCCCTGCATGCACATTGACGTCAGTATTGGTGACCCATTATTTGTGTCTTATCTTTTCTTTGTATTTTACTATTATTTATAAAGCACCAACACATTCCTTTAGCACTGTACAATTCGTGGACTAACAAACAAGTATCTGCAACAAGATGAGTTGGACACACAGGAACAGAGGGTGTTGAGCAGTGGCGTCACTAGGGTTGGTGTCACCCGGTGCAGTAACTCACAGTGTCACCCCAACCCCCTCCATGTCCCTTAGTGTTCCTCTCCCCTGTCCCTTAGTGTTCCTTTCCCCTCCCTCCCCTGTCCCTTAGTATTCCTCTCCCCTCCCTTCACTGTCCCTTAGTGTTCCTCTCCCTCCCCATCCCTTAGTGTTCCACTTCCCCCCCTTAAATGTCTCTTTTAAGTGCCCCCCATTCCCAATATTGTTCCTCCCCCCTCTTAGTGTTCTTCTCCCTTCTCTTTAAGTGCCCCCCCAAACCTGTGTTCCTTTTCCCTTCCCTCCCCTGTACCTTAGTGCCCCCCCTTAATGTTCCTCTCTCTCCCCCCCAGTTTCTCCCCCTGTCCCATAGGGTTCTCTCTCCCCTGTCCCATAGTGTTCTTTCTCTCCCCCTCCTCTGTCCTATAGTGTTCTTTCTCCCTCCTCTTCCCATAGTGTTCTTTCTCCTTCACCTGTCCCATAGTGTTCTTTCTCCTTCACCTCCCATGTCCCATAGTGTTCTTTCTCCTCCCCCTCACCTGCCCCATAGAGTTCTTTCTCCCTCCTCTGTCCTATAGTGTTCTTTCTCCCTCCTCTGTCCCATAGTGTTCTTTCTCCCTCTTCTGTCCCATAGTGTTCTTTCTCCTTCACCTGTTCCATATAGTTCTTTCTCCTTCACCTCCCATGTCCCATAGTGTTCTTTCTCCCCCCCTCTCCTGCCCCATAGAGTTCTTTCTCTCCTCCCTTCCCCTGTTCCATAGTGTTCTTTCTGCCCCCTCCCCTGTTCCATAGTGTTCTTTCTAACCCCCTCCCCTGTCCCACAATGTTCTTTCTACCCCCTCCCCTGTCCCACAGTGTTCTTTCTCAACCCCTCCCCTGTCACATAGTGTTCTTTCTCCCCCCCCCTTCCCTGTCCCATAGTGTTTCTTCCCCCCGTCCTCGGTGTGTCTCCTAATTTTCTGGTAGAGTGGCCGGGTTGAGCAGACCGCGGTACAGGAGCTTCAGTTTCCTGTACCCGGCCAGACTGACAGGAAGTGTTCTCTCAGTGAGCACTTCCTTTCAGTCTGGCCGGATACAGGAAACTGAAGCTCCTGTACCGCGGTCTGCTCAACCCGGCCATGCTACACTGAGTGGCAGGCAGGAGGGAGCGCTGTGCGCCCACCTCCTGCCGGTCACTCCAGTCTTGCGCCTCCCCCCCCAGGCCAGTGCACCTTAAGGCAGCTGCTCGTACCGCCTTATGGATGTGCGGGCCTGCGTGGTGTCACCCCCACACCCTGCCGGGAAGCACCGTGGTGCGGTCTGCACCTCCCGACCCCCCTTGTGATGCCACTGGTGTTGAAGACCCTGCTCAAATGGGTTTACATTCTAGAGGGAGTGGGGTAAAGAGACACAATACATATTTCATCAGGAAAAGTAGGCTGCTTGAACACAAATACAGTGTATGTGTGTGTGTGTGTGTGTAAGTGTGTGAGTGAGTATGAGTGTGTGTTTGTCAGTGTGTTTGTGAGTGTGTGTGTATATATATATGTCAGTGTGCTTCTGTGTCTACCCACACATCTGTGTATGGGCGTCTGTTTGTCAGGGTGTGTTTTTATGTCAGTGTGTGTATCCGTGTCATGGTGTGGGCATGTATCAATGTTTGTCTGTGTCAGGGTGCATGCGTGCATATGTCAGTGTGTATCTATGTGTCTGTATGTGTCTGTGTGTATCTATATGTGTGTATGTGTCGGTGTCTATATGAATTTGTGAGTATGTGTCGGTGTATTTATTTGCATCTATGTGTTAATGTGCATGAATATCTATGTAAGTATGTATGTATTTATGTATGTATATGGTAGTGAATGTGCATACATCCAAGCAGTCAAACACCAGCACAACATACAAGCACACTCCTGCAATCTAACTCTAATATTACATACACACACCCCCCGCATTCAAACTAAAAAAAATATGCAAACACACCCCGTAATTCAAACACAAATACTTCACACAAATGTACATCCGCATTTTAAAGTGAACATTACATTCAGACACACCCCTGCAATCAAACGCAAACATCACATACAAACACACCCCTGTATTAAAACACAATAAATGTATTCAGCATCCCTTCAAACACCAACACTGTACATTACACTGTAGCGCCAGTAAATGCCGCAGCGCTGTACAGATATACAACCTAGAAATTTTGACTTGGGGTGCCTTGGAAAAATACTGAAATATTAAGGAACCACTGGGCTAGAGGATTTCATTTTCTGAACTATTTATTTGAAACCAAACAATTTCCAAAATAGCACACATTTTGTTTATTTTTGTTTCTTTTAAATATATTACCTGCTTTAATTGGATTTCTGAGTTCACATGCACATCACAGATTTCACAATGAAATGTTTTGTTCTGTAAACCTGATCCTTTCAAGCCATTTTGTAGTTTTAGTCTGGACCCTGACCTAGGGTACGATTTGATTGGACCCGCACCATTTCGGGCTTCAAGCATCGTCTTGTGTTTAGAACCTTCATGGAGACAAAAGAATATTAACCCACTGATAAATTAACATATTTATTATACTTTCTTTTACAGTACACAACAAATAATCCACTAGAGGCACTCTTTAACCTGCAGTATAAACATTGCAGCTTCCTTGAAACGGCAATGTTTTAGATTGCAGGGATAAGGGGACAGGAACACTGCACCCAGACCACTTCAATGAGATGAAGTGGTCTGGGTGCCTATAATGTCCCTTTAAAGATTAATATTACAGTGTCTTTTTACATATGCAAAACATTGTTTTACAGTGGCCGAAGTTGAAAAAATAAATTTGTTAGCTGCATAGACATTCAGTTTCACTAAGTATGTGAATTTTAAAGGAAATCTGAAGGGCTAATAGAACTCTCCTGTTGTCAGGGCCGGACTGGCCCACCGGGACACCGGGAAATTTCCCGGTGGGCCGTCGGCACCTGGGGCCGGGCAGACATCTGGGTCTGCTGGCGGCCGCAGAAGGATCTGTTCTGTGCTGCCTTTGCTCCCAGCGCGCTACTGAATGAGACCGGGGCCGGAATATGACGTCATATTCCGGCCCCGGTCGCATTCAGTAGCGCTCGAGGGCGGGGGAGCAGAGACAGCACAGCTTCCCATGCGGCCGCCAGAACAGCTCCTTCCGCGGCCGCCTCCCCAGCTCCTTCTGCGGCCGCAGAACAGCTCCTTCCGTGGCCGCCTTCCCAGCACCTTCTGCGGCCGACAGCACTCCCAGCTCTCTGCCCTGCATGACCCCCTAGCCAATCACCCACAGGTAATCACCCACATGTGTAATGCTGTCAGTGTATGCATGTGTGTTTGTGTGTGTGTCTGTCTGTCATGGTGTGTGTGTGTTTGTTTGTGCCTGTCATGGTGTGTGTGTGTCTGTCTGTCATGGTGTGTGTGTCTGTCTGTCATGGTGTGTGTGTCTGTCTGTCATGGTGTGTGTGTCTGTCTGTCATGGTGTGCGTTTGTTTGTCTGTCATGGTGTGCATTTGTTTGTCTGTCATGGTGTGCGTGTGTGTGTCTGTCATGGTGTGCGTGTGTCTGTCTGTCATGGTGTGTGCGTTTGTCTGTCATGGTGTGTGCGTTTGTCTGTCATGGTGTGTGCGTTTGTCTGTCATGGTGTGTGTGTCTGTCATGGTGTGTGTGTCTGTCATGGTGTGCGTGTCTGTCATGGTGTGCGTGTCTGTCATGGTGTGCGAGTGTCTGTCATGGTGTGCGAGTGTCTGTCATGGTGTGCGAGTGTCTATCTATCATGGTGTGTGTGTCTATCTGTCAATTACTCAATCATCTGGGGTGGCAAGACATAGCTTTACATATTACATGCGACAATATATGTCGCATTGACTTATGGGGCTGGCATAGATTTTTTTTCCAGGGCTGCTTTGCATCCCCAGTCCGGCCCTGCCTGTTGTGCGGGTCTGTTTTACAGAATTTTGCCATAAGCTTTCTTTTGCTTTCTTGCAGTTTTACTTATAGCCACAGGGGGCATCTGGAAAAATGTGTAGCCAGATTCAAAGGTTGTATTTTTTTTCTACGCCCTCTGTTTGTCTACTGGATTTCTGTACAGTCCCTTTAAACTAGTGTGAGGGGATTGAAGCTAGATATGTCAGAGAGATCAGAGTGACTTCTGATGATTTCATTAAGCCAGTCATACCATTGTGTAATTTGGATTTTAACCCCTTAAAGCGGCTCAGTCACCCTTCAAAAAAATGAGCGATTGATAAAGATGAAATCTTTTATGAAGTGCTCATGAAGTGTGTGTTGAAGTTCCAGCCAACCCAAAAGAAATCATAATACAATAAAGGGACTACTTTGTCTTATATATTTTTCCTGCGCTTGACAAAAAGATGGAACTACTGTCGTCAAGCTTTATCAAGCTCGGAAAAAGGCTCATTCTGTAGAGGATCATGCAATCTCGTACGACCCTCCATAGACATCAGTGTTATATTCTCGTGCATGCGCCAGAGCACAGCACTGACATTGGAAAAAGGAATGTCAGGAGCTGAATATAACCTCACAGAAGAAGATGACAGTGGCTGAGAAGGACAGATTCATGTAAGTAAAAACTATTTTCCCCTGCATGACGCAGCCAAACAAATGCAGTGGAGCAGTCACCATGTGGGGTCTTTGCAAAATACTGAAGTAAAAACAGAGAATATGAGAACTCTGAGGATGGGCAAAAGCTCAGAGAAACTCAATAGCTTGCCCTGCAGTAAATTCCTGATCAGGTCTCAAAAACGATTTTGCTCACTTGTGCCACAACATAGTGAAATTATGCATTTGCATATAAGACTGATCCCATTCATAAGGGCAATCCAGATCCGAAATGACAGCTAGCTCCCTCTGCACAAGGTACACAGCAACCCCAGATTATCATTTCTGCCTTCTTGGCTCTAAACACTGAGGTGTAGCTGATATTCCTCTAGGCACTGTGAGCACGGGGTCAAAGAGCGTTCTATGACCGCTATCTAGTGGCCATATGCAGCATGACAGGGAGATCTCCCTCTCATGTTGCTGCTGTCTGGCTTTCTGTCTCTGCCGATTACAAAGTGATTATTGCTGGTCAGCTGGAAAGCCCATCAGCAATCACAATTGTCTGATTGGCATGCAGGGAGGCCGTGTCTGTGTCTTTTCAGATCCCCCTAATTCTGGCTGCAGACAAAGAATCTCTGTGGGTAAGCGTGATCACTCTGCTGCGGTGATTTAAATGGATTTATAGAACTGTATGCAGCGCTCACTTTGAAAGCTGCACACATGTCATCTGTAAGTCTGGTGCAACTAAATATGGCTTCAGCTGACCGAGCAGAGCCCCAGGTATCGATTGATACCTGTGTTTCCCTGGTGTGAGCAGGTTTTTAATCTTGTTCACACCAAAATTTTAGGACCTTAAATGCTTTCTTAACAGTGTTAAAGTCTACTGTGTGGGGGATGGCATGGAATGTCCTAACTTCGTCAGTAAGTGGTTATTAACTATTCTACACTGTGTGCTTATTAAGAAGGACTAGTGAATTAAAACATGTACTTTAAAGTTATAATACCAGCTATACATTAAGGTATAATTTAGAAAATCAAAAGTCTCAGTTGGATATTTTTTTTCTTTAAAACTCTATGTCAATCTGTTGAAATGTCAGGATCAAGTGACATAAATTAACATATGCAATGTTAAGCACCTGTTTGTTTTTAGAGAAACTGAAACATTAACTTTTTCGGCAAGTAAAAAACAGATTCATTTATTAAATTGAGCATTTTCAGAAATCAGCAGCAATAATATTGATTTTATCACCCACCCATAGATAGTTAGATAGGCAGGTAGGGTCATGGATGGTTAGATAGATAGGCAGCTATGGATGTAGGATAGATAGATAAACAGACAGACAGGGTTATAGATAAACAGGTAGGATCATAGATAGATAGGCTCGAAGGGTGATGGATAGACAGACAGACAGACAGACAGATAGATACATAGATAGATAGATAGATAGATAGATACTTTTATAAAATAAAAATATTTGCTAAATGTCTAAACTGAATTTAGTTGAGATGTTATTTTCGATAACGGCATAAATGTATAATGGCATAATGATATTTATCTGACATTTCCCTTGTCTAGAGAGGCTCAAAAAAATACTGACTTAAGGCAAATAATAAAAATTTAAATCAGGTGGAATCAGGCTACATGATGGGATACAGAAATGCATATTGCATTGCTTCAAATCCACAATATAGTAAAAATAAATTCACACCTAATATGTTCTTTTTTATTGTAGGCTTTTTCAGAGAAATATTTGCTCAATTATATAAAGGAACACTCTAGACACCATAACTACTACAGCAAAGAGAGAGAAAGAATATTGGGTATATCAATCGATTAATATTGATTGATTAAATTTGTAAATAAAAATTAATTTATTTACATATTTCACTGTATACTGATCTATACCATTGCATGGCTTTTGCCTCTTTTATTTAGATAATAATATTCATAACCTCTTGACCACCTTTCTTTCACTCTATCAAACATCATAGGTACCGGCTGTTTAATATTGTGACATTCCATGCCGAGGAGCTTTGTAAGAGCAATGTTAAAAGGCATTGAACAAGTAAATAATATTTCTTACATTACACTGATTGCAGACAACATACAGTGTATTAAAAATATACTCTATTCCCGTGTGTCCACTTTCTTCACATCAGCAATGTTTACATCCATCAGCCAGATCAGTTAGCCATAAGTGTCTAAAGGTTTTGGGCAATACTGGTCACTTAAACCTTCCCTATGGAATTCTTCACAAATGTGACACAGTAAACTTTATTACAAATGATGAACATTTCTCAGTGTAGTTGGAGGATTGTTTCAGTCCAAACTGCCATTTGTCAGAATTTGGGCCGTTTGGGTGATCGGTTGAATATCCAAACTCAGAGCCAATGTGTACCCAAATCAAGAACCAAACCTGTTGTGCAATGACCTAACATGTGGCACCAAAAAAAAGAGATGATTGATGGGACAAAAAATTAATCATTGATGGCTAGGAGACAGTCAGTAAATGTTGATTTTATTCACAGATCAAATGAGAAGTCAGCAAGTGGTTTGTCTTATTCGTTTCGGTTTCCCATACCGAAATTCTACCGAGTCCAACCAACAGATGGCTGAAATGTGGGCGTCCCAAAATCTTTTCTATTTTTTTGGAAAAATTCATGGAGTTTTCATGCCGTGCACAAGTCTAGTTCTAGTTGGACTGATAAACTCATTGGACAGGACAAAATTGGGATGATTAAAAAGTATATAGAACACTAAACTGGTCATTTTCATTTTGCCTTTGCTCCCACGTTTGACTTTGCCTTTCTGCGTAACCCATATAACCTGCCTCTCTGCATTAAATTTCACTGCTTCGTTATTTAATGAGACCTTTTGAACTAGGATCACACACCTTTGTTCTTTGAAACCAGCCGATTACCTGTGTTGTGTGCTTCTAACTGTGACAGGGAGTTGACCGCTACTTTGCATAGTGAGCAGTACAGCAGCTTCTTGGCTTTTTCTTCTTCTGATTCAGAAATTATGTTTGTAGTGCCATTAGTGTTCTTGAGGAGTGTCGCTGGTATAACCGCTGTTAATGCAACTTCAGACTTGGCAATGAATGTTCTAATCTCGGCCATGCCATGATTAACTGAACTGCTGGATTTTAACTTCTCCTCTTCACCACCTACAAACAAAATTAAAAATAACAAAACATAAAATAACTGTAAGCTAATTTCTGCTAAAAATGCTCCAGAAAACACTGCAAGTATTTATTAGAGGAGTGGCTGACATTTGTAGACAATTACTGGTGGAAATTGATTTCCTGTAAAAGAAGATCAATATTCATGTTTAATGATCCATCAGGCGAAATTGGACGCACCATTATAATTTGCACTGATTATTGTCTTTTGTACGTTCATATATAGCACATGACTAATCCATAGGGAAAAACAACACTCGCTTAAGTTATTTAAAGAAATTGTCTAACACAGGCTAGAATCTGTGAATACATGAAAGGAAAGAAATATAAATAAATACGTACATTAAAAATCTGTATCTGTTAAAACGAACACTACTAGTAAAAAAAGATTTTTGTTTTGGGTTTTTTCCCCCTGAGCTTCAGAAATTCAGTCAAAATTTACAAAATATTTGGAAACATGCATAAATCATTAGATCTATAATACACAAACTGCTCAAATAGTTTATTCATTTTTTACTATTAAGCCTTATACTTTAATCTAAACCTAGAATGGAAAATTGCGGCAGAATCAACTTCTAAGCTGAATTACAGATTTTTTTGTCCAAATTGGCTAATTCGGGCAACATTTTAGTTAGTTTATAACATCTCAACATTAAGTGAATGACAGGGATGCATGTACATATTTTTGCATTGTTATATGTTCCCTAACCAGTGTCAGCAATGTAGCTAAATAACATTTAAAAATCACTTACTAATAAACAGATCCCCACCTCCACTACAGCTCAGTGAGGGTCAAAAGCTTTCTTCACTGAGCTAAAACTGGCGGTGCGGGGCTGGCTGAGAGATCAGCTGTAGCTCGCAGCCAATGCTTAATCCACTGTAGATGCTAGGCCAAGAGAGCTAACAGAAACTCCTGAGCTGGATCATCCGGGCCTTACTGAGCTACAGAGGAGGTGGGGACAGGTGCCCAGCAGTCCCCAGGTAAGAAGTCAAACCATCATAGTCAGTACACTGAGTTACATTCTATACATAATGCAATTGTGAATGAGCATTGCTACAAAACCGTGTCAGTGGTAGCACATATTTAGGTTCCCACATTACTTGTAACCAATTACGCTCACAAATTATGTCAGCAGAGATGTCCCATAGGATCTCCATTATAACCAGTGGGCCACATCCAACGAGGACATCAGTGCCAACATAATTTCAGAAATCAACAGATAAGCATTATTTCAGTAGACATGCTCAGTTATGCATTGTGATTGGTGGATTGAAAGTCAGCCAATCACACAAATGAGCCAAACAAAGTATGTAAGGGGAATATAAATACCAACCAGGGAGCTCCCTATTTTCGATGTCCAATACATTGGGCTGGAAGGTCACTCTTTTATGTGTTTATTTATGTGTTGACGAGAATGTCAAAATAACGTAATAATGAAGTAGATAATATACTCATCAGATAATTATAAGACAAAGGAGAAGTAAGAGTAACATCTGGTATCAACCAGTAACTCTACAACGGAAAAAAAAGGTCCATCAGAGGTCCTGCAGGTAGGGATATACACTATTCTGAGATTAACCTACTTAGTAAGTCCCTATTCAGAGGTCATCGTAGCAGCATCTACTCATCCACTAAAATGGACTGGTTCCTCCTCCCTCTCCCACTGCCACAGCTGTTTCTTTTTCAATAACTTCCTTCACTAATCCCTCGCTACCTCTAGCAATCTTTGTTGGTTCCAGCCATGGCTTCCTGTCATACATAGTGGTTAGTTCATTGTTCCCTGTATATCCTTTTTTATCTTTAATAATATCCTTATTCTATACCCCTTGCTCTCCTATTAGTTACTTCTTGTATTCCATTATCTTCTAGAGCAGCATAACAGTAAGAGATTATAGCTCTTTGACTGGATTTGCTTTACATTTCACGCACGTCATCAAATTGTTAATAATTATGGTTAAAGGATCACTACAGTGTCAGGAAAACAAAGCGGTTTTCCTGACACTATAGTGCCCTGAGGGTGCCCCCACCTTCATGGACCACCCCCCGGGGCGCTGAAGGGGTTAAAACGCCTTCAACCACTTACCGTAATCCAGTGCCGGGCTCCCTCGGCGCTGGTGACCTCTCCTCCCCCGCCGACGTCAGCAAAGCCGAATGCGCTTGCGCGGCAAGTGCTGCACGCTCATTCAAAGTGTTCATAGGAAAGCATTTCTCAATGCTTTCCTATTGACGCTCTGCGCGACGGAGGCGAAATGTGCCTCCAGCGTCGCAGATGCACCTCTAGTGGCTGTCTGGAAGACAGCCACTAGAGGCTGGATTAACCCCAAATGTAAACATAGCAGTTTCTCTGAAACTGCCATGTTTGCATCTGAAGGGTTAACACCTGAGGGACCTGGCACCCAGACCACTTCATTGAGCTGAAGTGGTCTGGGTGACTATAGTGTCCCTTTAATCTTGATGTGCTCATTCGAAAATGTATATTTCTTTTTCTTTCTTGCTATGTTGAAAAACATTAGATGTTCATTTCACAACAGGCCTTGCGTTTCTTAGTAAAAAATATATAAAGCGAGATAAAAAAATAAGAGTATAAAAATGTAAAATTAACCCCTTAACGACGCTAGACGGTTCAGGACCGTCATCGGCATTTTTGCGTTGCCGACCGACGACGGTCCTTAACCGTCCTAAATTTAAGAGGTACTTACCCGATCGCCGTCGTTCCCCCGGCGGCGATCGGCGTTGCTCCCGTTGTGGGGAGACTGCCTGCAGCCCAGACAGTCTCCCCATGGCGGATTAGGACCCCTGTGGCCATGTGATCGCCCAACAGGGCGACCACATGGTCACAATAGGTGTCCTAGTCTCTGCCTGCAGGGGGACTGTCTGTGCTGACAGGCAGTCTCCCTGCCAGTGTAAAATAAAAAAAAAATTAAAGTTATAGTGAATAAAAAAAAAATATTATTATATATGTGTATATATATATATGATATATAGACATATATTATACCTATATAATATATGTCTATATATCATATATATAATGTCATGCTAAGTTTATTTTTATATTAATATGTACATATATTAATATAAAAATACACGTATTATTAAATTACACACATATATATATAATATATATAATAACTATATATATTGTATATATATATATTATTATAAAATACAAATAATAAGTAAATTAAATTAAATTAAAAAAATAAAAATAATAATAAAAATTAAAAAAAAAATTATATATCTATGCGAAATTTTATTCTAACTGTATTTTGATATTAATATATATATATTTATATCAAAATACACTTAGAATGAAATTGTATATATATCTATGTATATATAAATAAATAAAAAGAATACGAACTATTCATATGTCCATATACAAAATTACATAAATAATTATATAAATATACACGTAGACTTCAAATATATAAATATGCATATATATTTAAATTCTACGTGCGTATTTATATAATATTTTTACATAATTAAGTAATTTTATTAATTGCAATTTGAGGGACCTGCCTGCCAACCCACGCCGAAATTGCAGAGAATTTAATTTGCTAGCACTGTATTTTACCCTGTAACGTTCTACGACACCCTAAAACCTGTACATGGGGGGGTACTGTTTTACTCGGGAGACTTTGCTGAACACAAATATTAGTGATTCAAAACAGTAAAACATATCACAGCGATGATATTGTCAGTGAAAGTGACTTTTTTTGCATTTTTCACACACAAACAGCACTTTTACTGATGATATAATTGTTGTGATACATTTTCCAGTTTTGAAACACTAATGTTTGTGTTCAGCAAAGTCTCCTGAGTATAAAAGTACCCCCCATGTACAGGTTTTATAGCGTTTTTGAAAGTTACAGGGTCAAATATATGGGTCAAATATTTTTACATTGAAAATGGCCAGGTTGGTTACGTTGCCTTTGAGAGCGTATGGTAGCCCAGGAATGAGAATTACCCCCATGATGGCATACCATTTGCAAAAGAAGACAACCCAAGGTATTGCAAATGGGGTATGTCCAGTCTTTTTTAGTAACCACTTAGTCACAAACACTGGCCAAAATTAGCGTTCAATTTAGTTTTTTACTTTTTTCACACACAAACAAATATGAACGCTAACTTTGGCCAGTGTTTGCGACTAAGTGGCTACTAAAAAAGTCTGGACATACCCCATATTGAATACCCTGGGTTGTCTGCTTTAAAAAAAATATGTACATGTGGGGTGTTATTCAGCGATTTATGACAGATAATAGTGTTACAATGTCACTATTGATACATTTTAAAAATGTATGTTTTGAAACCGCAATATCCTACTTGTACTTATAGCCCTATAACATGCAAAAAAATAGCAAAAAGCATGTAAACACTGGGTATTTTTAACCCCTTAAGGACACATGACATGTCTGACATGTCATGATTCCCTTTTATTCCAGAAGTTTGGTCCTTAAGGGGTTAAACTCAGGACAAAATTTTGAATCTATTTAGCAGTTTTTTTCATTCGCTTTTGTAGATGAGTAAAAGATTTTTCACATAAAAGTCAAAAAACATTTAATTTTTCATCATATTTTTTCATTTTTTTAAAATTAAATTACATGAGATTATATAAATAATGGTATGTAAAGAAAGCCCCCTTTGTCCTGAAAAAAACAATATATAATTTGTATGGGAACAGTAAATGAGAGAGCGGAAAATTACAGCTAAACACAAACACCACAAAAGTGTAAAAAGATGCCTGGTCGCAAATGTACAACATCGCAAAAACAGTCCGGTCCTTAAGGGGTTAATCGCCAACTTTTGGAATATGGCAGAACAACAATCTCTCTTTGAACAAGTCTTGCAGAACCGAGTTTACTCCCTAATACAAAGTAACTACAAGTACAATAAAAATATTAATTTCTATTAAATATTAAATATTAAATTAATATTTTTATTGTACTTGTAGTTACTTTGTATTAGGGAGTAAACTCGGTTCTGCAAGACTTGTTCAAAGAGAGATTGTTGTTCTGCCATATTCCAAAAGTTGGCGATTAATTTTACATTTTTATACTCTTATTTTTTTATCTCGCTTTATATATTTTTTACTAAGAAACGCAAGGCCTGTTGTGAAATGAACATCTAATGTTTTTCAACATAGCAAGAAAGAAAAAGAAATATACATTTTCGAATGAGCACATCAAGATTAAAGGGACACTATAGTCACCCAGACCACTTCAGCTCAAATTTTGAGTGGCATGTATGAGTACGGCCTCATGACAAAATGTCTATGGATCTGTAAAAATAGCAAATAATTTGCAAGAATAAGGGTTAAAAAAACACTGTATTATCAAAGTGTACACAAGCAGGTGTGAGTTTAGGCTATTAGCCGCTTGAGCGGTGTTATATCTACCAGAAAGAAACAGAGCTTCATCTGAGCTTAGAAGGAAAACTTGTCAATTTTAAATACGTTTCTGCTATTTACGCATGGATTGCGGGTAAGTCAATCATTTCCTTTTGCAATCAGGATTCTTTGCTCATGATGATTTGTTTTTAAGTGCTAATTCGGTAGCTGGCACAGATACCATCGATACTAGTCAATATTTAAGAGGTTTATATAATTCGAGAATCAGATCCTATATAACATTTTACAGTGGGAATGTAGGGAATTAAAAAACTACTTACACATTTTCCTATGTGTGAACTGTGTCTTTTGTAACCCATATAATTTCATTAAAGTGGAAGATATGCTAAAATTGTATCATTTGAATGCACTTGGACAAGGCAGCTAAAATATATGGATTTACTAGTATTTCAAAATTATTTCCCCAAGTCTCTAAAATTCTACTTTAGATCCTGCAGCTATGCTTATCCTCCCCTCTCTGCCCATCACTAACATCCTTGTTCTTACTGGGAAACGTCCAATCAAATGCCTCTAATAGAGAATCATTGTGGACACAGTAACCACATTTCGGAGTTAAAAAAAAACAAACATATGCGAAAATAGATTAAAAAAAAAAAGATATCTTATTAAATAGGAAAACAGAGAACAAAAAGTTCAGTGTCTCTGGGTGTACACCTGTGCCAACAACCCCGGATAACCCGAGGAAGTAATGCCGAGTGTCTACTCAGAGACTGGTGTACCAATTAGAGACTCCAGATGTCTCAAGAAGGGGCATAACCCCATATATACAAAATCAAACAACAAAAAGGACAGATGTGGTCAGATTCAAGAAATCAAATGAAACTAACCGCATCTCTGGAAATAACTATAGCGGCAGTGTCTAGGATTATAATGCTGGCTGTCGGTAACAGGTGTAGCTGTGAACCGCTAAGGGTGTCACTATAGACCCATGAGCAGAAAAAATGCTACTAAATACCAAAATGAAGTATATACAAAAAGTGACTGCTAAATGCAAAAAATAAATAAAGTATATACAGTGGTACTAGGATTCCACGCCTGTCAATAGAAGGATATGTATAGGTAGGGATATAATGAGCCAAATGGCAACAGCAACTCACCCCTAATTATCAGCTTTAATATAGTGCACTATAAGGAGATGAGAAAAATCCCCAAGTCCCAACCATAAATACCTCCTATAGAGATAGTAGTAGATACAAGGTAAACAGAGGCTCCAAATGAGGCTAGTACAGGGGTGAAGGGAGATTGAGGAGGGTATGCAGTGTTAATAGCAGTCAAATTCGGACTGCTAGTTTTAAATTTAAACAACCTCTCTCCCTGTAAATCCTGTACAAAAAGGATTATAGGTCCCCAAATCACAACCATAAATACCTCTTACAAAAAAATACTAATGATAGGTAACAGGTGTAGCTGTGAACCGCTAAGGGTGTCACTATAGACCCATGAGCAGAAAAAATGCTACTAAATACCAAAATGAAGTATATACAAAAAGTTACTGCTAAATGCAAAAAATAAATAAAGTATATACAGTGGTACTAAGATTCCACGCCTGTCAATAGAAGGATATGTATAGGTAGGGATATAATGAGCCAAATGGCAACAGCAACTCACCCCTAATTATCAGCTTTAATATAGTGCACTATAAGGAGATGAGAAAAATCCCCAAGTCCCAACCATAAATACCTCCTATAGAGATAGTAGTAGATACAGGGTAAACAGAGGCTCCAAATGAGGCTAGTACAGGGGTGAAGGGAGATTGAGGAGGGTATGCAGTGTTAATAGCAGTCAAATTCGGACTGCTAGTTTTAAATTTAAACAACCTCTCTCCCTGTAAATCCTGTACAAAAAGGATTATAGGTCCCCAAATCACAACCATAAATACCTCTTACAAAAAAATACTAATGATAGATACAGAGTAGACAGAGGCTCCAATTGGAGCTAGTACAGAGGTAAAGGGAGATTGAGGACGGTAGACAGTCATAATAACAGTCAAATTCGGACTGCTGGTTTAATTTATAAAGCCTCTCTCCCTGTCAATCCAGCTAGACAGGCATAGAAAAGAAAGAGTAAATCAAATATACATTAAGTGATTAACATGGTGCTAAAACCACCAGTGCCCAGTGCTCATATCCGTGATATGAGGAAAAAACAAATTGCCCAAAGTACCACTGTCCTAGTACCAGTGTATATACTTTATTTATTTTTTGCATTTAGCAGTCACTTTTTGTATATACTTCATTTTGGTATTTAGTAGCATTTTTTCTGCTCATGGGTCTATAGTGACACCCTTAGCGGTTCACAGCTACACCTGTTACCGACAGCCAGCATTATAATCCTAGACACTGCCGCTATAGTTATTTCCAGAGATGCGGTTAGTTTCATTTGATTTCTTGAATCTGACCACATCTGTCCTATCTTATTAAATAATTAAATACTGGATTGATGTTGATTATTGGTTCAATATAATGTGTAACTATATTTCTTTTTTATATTATCGTTTATTTAGGACCGTGGCTATTTATTACCATATCCCATTTATAGTGTATATTGTGCCTTTCGTGTCACTCATGAAAGGTTGTGGAAAATTGCCAAAAATCCTATGGGATATGATTTTAACGAAAGCTTATGATACTGATCACATGGTCTAAATGACAAGCCAGTGTAAACAGTGAGATTCCAATTTCTTTCTTCCCCATCTGTTTCCACTCCGATTGAAAGACAGATAAGTGGAGTTGGAACCAGTTGGTTCACGCAGATGTGGCTTTCAAATACATTTTATTTACTAATCACAATTTTGTAACCAGTCAGCTGATCCAGTGTGAACCTTTCAGGCTCATACCTTACCTCCCAACCTCTGTCCTTGGGAAGTCAAGACTTCCTGACTTCCCGAGGGCAGAAGTTGGGAGATACAGTCGTGCTGTGCTGCTCGGGGACAGTTGCGGGACACCAGGGAACTAAACCGAGATGGGCAAACAGCTACACAAAATAGGGGTTGTCCTGCCAAAAGCAGGACAATAGGGAGGCATGTCATACTCTTGATGTTCCTGAATATAAGACATTGAAAAGGCCCACTTGGTAGTATTGAGCAGACAAACACTGTCTGACACACAAAACATGGCAGAAGGAATCCGCGACAATCCAAGTTTGAGGTTCCCACTCTATGCGCTATACCTACTACAGAACACTGTGCACGGTATTGGGTCAATTTAATCATTCAACCCTTAACTGGGGCCGTCTGGTGCTTGAGGTTCTTTCATTCTTCACAATACAGCTAAAATAGAAGTTCTCATCAAGCTTAAGCTATGTCAAGTTTGTAAAACTTTTCAGGGCACTCATTATCTGAGAGTGTAGATGATGCTCTCAGCTAATAAATGACCTGAAAGGTTGCAGACAAGTGACATATCTGAAGCGGAGCAACAAAGGTATAGTAGGGTCTTATACACAGTTATAGTAGGGTGTTCTTAATTAAGGGTTAATAAGTATGTAGGAATTTAGATAAATACCCATTTCTGTCTTATAAGTGATTTTTTTTTTACCCGAGCTGAAGGAAGCAAGAATTTTTTTTTATTGTTTGACCCACCTAAGAGGTTTGCCTTGATTTGGCAGGTGGGCTTAAATCTAATGGCCATTGGAGTGGAACTAAAAACCTCCAGTTATTTAAATATGCACAGGGATTTGAAACAGTGCGCAAGTAACTCTTTTCTTTGGTTTTTATTGTATGTTTTGTGGTTGATGTGCACTATATTGCTGCCGCCCAGAAGTAGTGGGACTTGTTTCTGTATATTTATAGTAGGGTGTAGCTTTAATAAATGGAGTAAGGCTTAACCACTAGCCACTCTTGGTCCTGGGTGATGAGATGGAGATTTTTTACCAGTGTAGGGTTTACCTCTGACTGTCTAATGGACAGAGGAGACGTGCAATAGTTCCTACTAATATACAATGAGATGAGGCTTAATGTATGGAACTGTGTTCTCAGAGATTTCCTGCACTAAGAAGATGGTGTTTTTACACTCAAGGGCACCTTATAAAGAAGGAAGGAGCACTTGATCCTTCTATGTAGTCCCTTGATTTGTGGCATTTGAAGTGGTAAATATAATGGAGTGGGTGAGCTTGCTGGCTGCAAAATTATCTTATTATATGATCAGAAATATTGGTTGGTGGGTGTATGCGTAGGGTTCTGGCCCTGGAGCAGTGAGAATCATAGAAAAAAGCAACATTTATTGTGTGAGCCACTTAAACAAGGCAGTAAATAAAATAATAATGATTTATGGCATGTTAGCACAATACAACAGGTCTGTCATTGGTCCTCGCAGTTCTTTTTCGAAGTGCTTTACCTGGCATATACAGTATGTCATAAATATATAAACAATTATAAGAGAGATATGTATAATCTTTTCTTGAGTGATGCCACCAACCTGCTTATATACAGTCATGGTTTATTTCCTGCACTTCCATTGGTTTGTTTATACACCTGCTAGACACATATATGAGTAAGACCGTGATATGGTATAACTTGGACAAATGGTTTAATTAGAAAAGCAGAGGAAAAACGCCCGACATTAAACACAAACGTGTTAGAATTAAGTAGCAATAATCTGTCTGGTTCCCAAGGACAGACATTTGTAGCAAACGTTTGGGCGTTATATCCTAGTTAAACATAGAAACATAGAATGTGACGGCAGATAAGTACCATTCGGCCCATCTAGTCTGCCCAATTTTCTAAATACTTTTATTAGTCCCTGGCCTTATCTTATATCTAGGATAGCCTTATGCCTATCCCACGCATGCTTAAACTCCTTTACTGTGTTAACCTCTACCACTTCAGCTGGAAGGCTATTCCATGCATCCACTACCCTCTCAGCAAAGTAATACTTCCTGATATTATTTTTAAACCTTTGCCCCTCTAATTTAAGACTATGTCCTCTTGTTGTGGTAGTTTTTCTTCTTTTAAATATAGTCTCCTCCTTTACTGTGTTTATTCCCTTTATGTATTTACAGTCATACTCTCAAAATGTATTTATCATCATGTAGGTTACATAGAAACATAGAATGTGATGGCAGATAAGAACCATTCGGCCCAACTAGGTTTTTAGACAGACACTTAGGTTCTGTTTTCAATGCTAAGATTTATATTCTGCTATTTACTGAATATCTTTGAATGATAAATGTGCACATTCCCTGCATTTACTGTACTTCAACAGAGAATACCAAATCACCTTCAAAATATATATGTATATCTGTATATATCTAGAAATAATACCCAACATTAAAATGTTTATCTTTCAAATTCAATATTCCGTTTTTTATTACGGCAAGCACATGCACTACATTAAATAATCAGCCCGACTCCTAGGCAAAGCAGCATGAAGATAACTCACATTGTTTTTCATTGTTGTTTTATCAGTGTTATAATGGAATGAAACTTGTGGGTTTTTTTTTATTGATATAGTTACAAAAGAGCCCAGACAAAATAAATGCAGCTACATTAATAACAAAGCAAGGATAATGAACAATGAAAACTAAATGAGACAGTAACCAAAAAGGTAAACAAAATAAGATAATTTGGATGTTTTAGTGTCTCTAGCTCCAAACTATTTTGTTTTGTTGGTAATGTAAAAATCTAGGCTTTTATTTTAGCTGCACAGATTTACTGTATATAACCTATTTGTACGATAATTGACGGAGCATACAATTATGCCACCACAAGAACAAACTAGCAAAAAAAACAAAAAAGTTAAATATGTGTCTGCAAAACTTATTGACAACTAGAAGCTATATAAGAACTCATTTTTTTATTTTCTCTTTCCATTTCACACTTTAAATTCAGATGCAAAAAAAATGATGTCCAGTTACATTATCTAATGAGCTGAATAAATGTGTAATCTGCAGGTGTGTGCTATTGTAAGAATGCAACAGAAAATCATAAATAATAAGACTTAATGGAATTTCAGTATTCCAGATGTAGTTATTTAACCCCCATCGTTCTCTGCAATGAGATGTATCTCATAATGCTGACAGATTTGACGTAATGACTAAAAACAATAGAATCTCTGTCAATCAAAATGATTTCTTACAATGAGCCATAGATTTTTTGTAAAAAGTCAGTATCTTGTGGGCCGTGGCTAACCACCGAGCAAGATAAAAGCCTGAATCTTAGCTCAGGCATTTGGGCTCCTTAATTTCTAACGAGTACAGAGACAAATCCTCCAACTTACCTCCTGTCGCCTGGCAAACACAAAAGGGCAGCCACGAAAGCAGACAAACCTAATTTCTTCGGCCATAAAACAAACTCTACAACGCCCTAATGCCTGAAGGAGAGGGATCCTCCGTGGACAGCAACACAGCTTTGGACCAGGAAGACAGTGGCTCCGAAAGGGAAATCTCACAAAGAAACACCTACAAGAAGCTTTGGATGCCCTGTCTACTAAATTGATCAATTCCTGGGGAACAGAGCTGGGGAATAGAACTGCGCACACAGAATCCAAAATGGTGGAATTTGCTGCTTCACGTAATGACCTAGCAGACCATGTGCAAAACCTAGAACAGCAGATAGCCAATATGGAAAATAAAATGATGGACTCAGAGAACAGGGTGAGGCGGAACAATCTACGATTGAGAGGAGTCCTTGAAAAGGTGAAGCAAGAAAATCTGCAAATATTTGTCCGAGGCCTCATGAACACACTGATACCTAAAATCCCAGCCGACATGCTACTGCTGGATTGGGTCTAGCAAGTCCCGCGGCTGAAACACATCCCAGAGTCTGTGTCTAGAGACGTGTTCCTACAAGCGGTGTTGAAAAACAGCCGAACCAAGACGCTCACAACTGAAGGTGTTCGCAGACCTTTCTGCTGCCACTCCGCGAAAAAAAGAAAATAATTTGGCCAAATCACATCCACACTGAGAGAAAATAATTGCAGGTACCGGTGGGGATATCACACAAAATTATTGATCGTGAGACAAGAAGACATCATTCCAATTACCTCTCTTGAAGACGGATTATCCACCCTCCGTTCCTGGGGTATATAACCCAAGCCTCCACGCAACCATCTGCTTCTATGAAGAGACTGACTAAGGACTGGACCCCCGCTCAGAAGCCTACTTAGCAGGGCAGATGCCCATAGAGAACCACACAGTGCGTTCCCTACACTTCATTGTGTTACTGTTGATACGCATGTTTGTAGACTTTTGCAACCAAAGCCTTTTTCATGCTCAGAATTTAAGCAACATACTAGATATCCCACTAAGTCTTCAACCCCCCATGGTGCAATATACCAGCACCTCATCCCCACATAGGGGATTAATGTACATAATTTAGTTTAAATTGTGGTCTTATGTTTTCCCTCCTTACTCCCCACCTCAAAAATCACTATCACCCTTGGGAAGGACATCCCAAACCGACTGGATTCAAAAGGCAGACCATACAACACAGAATCTCATATCAAATGGTACCGTGTATCCTCACACATATATTGAAAACAGGTATAAAGACAGGACAGTCCTAACTATAAAACCCAGATGACTTTCCATAGACATAAACAACGCATCCTACTACTAGATGCCAAAGCAACACAGGCAGATATCTAATGCTTACAAGAAACCAATTTTGTTAAGTAAAAGTTACCAACCTTTGGCACAAATGACTATCCAGTCCAATATGACGCAACTCACTCGGCCAAAGCTAGAGGAGTATCTATCCTCACACATAAATCGTTCACATTTGAATTACTTAAACTAATAACTGTCCCCCAGGGAAGGTTTTTGATTATGCTGTGTATGATAGATGACATAATGTATACAATTGTTAATGTGTACAGCCCCAATGCTCACCAACGTAACTTTTTTCACAAAGTGTTAACTAAACTTGAACCTATCAGAACACATTTCACAATAATTTGTGGTGATCTAAACCATGTTCTAGACCAGCGGTTCCCAACCCAGTACCCTCTACCAGTCCAGGATTTAGGGATTACCCTGTTGTGTCTAAAGTGTTTTTTTTCCAAAAACACCTTAGACACAATTGAGTAATCCTTAAATCCTGGACTGTTAGGGGGTACTTGAGGACTGGGTTGGGAACCAATGTTCTAGACCATACCGTTGACACTACTGTATCCCCACTAGCAACACGTTATAAAGTTCTTAAATCTCAATGCACATCCTTCATGAAGCTATTACTGGCATTTTGGTACTATGAAGATTCTGAGCTAACTTTATCCTTGAGGAAATGACAGCATTATAATGGATGTATAAATAAGAGTAAAGGTTGCAGGTTATTCTAAACACTGTAACAACTTTTAATCTTATTGCAATGATTATAGTGTAGGGAGTACCCTGCTTTATGTTTCCCTGTCCACTGTGATTTATAACAACAGCAATTTTCAAAAGCTGCAGCATCCATATGACTGACCCCTGGATCAGTGATGACAAAGAAGGAATTTTTATTTCTCCTTTGCTGTCCAAGATCTGTCTAACTTATATGTGTGTGGCATTAATTCTCTGCATGGACATTAATCTTCTCCCATCTCTGACAGTACAGAGAGCTCAAAATAAACAGCACATAAAGGGAGTTTAATGAATTTATTAACTGGACCTTTCCTTTCAGGCATGAAAATGTCTAAAAATCATAGATTGAAAGGATTAGAAGCTCGAGTGAAATTATAGTTATTGTACAAAAGGTGTCTAAAATTATTCAGTTTAGGGTTAGCACTGGGTTAAGTTTAGTATTGGAGTACATACATGGAGTCTTTAGTGTTTAAGAGTAGTTAAACTAAGGATTAATGCAAAGTTTTTTTTCCAGGTTTAGGCTTTGAGTGCTTAAATGTGGCACCAATGAAAGGGTTTGTATAAGTTTTGGGAGGGGTTACATTTATGTTAATATCAGGGCTGGTGGAAGACTATTTTGCACCCTAGGCAAGACCAACTAGTTGCGCCCCCGACCCCCAAAAAAACAAAATTGCCAATTTTGTGTGTCTTTCTCCCCCAACTCCTTTGTGGGTCTCTCCCCTCTGCCCTCCTCCCACCTCAGCCCTCTTTGTGTCTCTTTACTCATCCCATGATCTTAGTGTATCTCTTTGTACCACCCAGCTCCTCTGTGTGCCTCTTTGTCCCCATCCCCTTTGTGTGTCTCTTCCCTCCAGCACCTTTGTGAGTCTCATTCCCCCAACTCCTTTGTGTGTCTCTTTGCCTTCACCAGCCCGTCTGTTTGTCTTTGTCCCCCACAGCCCTGCTGTGCACCATTTCCCCCGCTTCAGTCCTCTGTTTGACTCTCTCCCCCCTCAGTCCTTTGTGTGCCTCTCCTCCATCAGCCCTCTGTGTCAGCTGACCTCCCTCCTCCAAGAAGCATGGCCGAACCATGGACCGAGGTAGAGGAGTTTCTGCTCCCTCTATTTGGTTTGAAAGGAAGCAGTTCAGCGCTCCCTGGGTGCACTTACTGTCAGACTAAGTAAAGAAAACAGAAGCTCCGCGGATCAGTCATGCTACAAGAAGTGACCGGTAGGAGGGGAGTACTGTGCTGTTGCTTCCCTCCTGCTAGTCACCCTGACATTGCACCCCCTGGGCTGGTGCTCCCTAGGCAGCTCCCTACTCTGCCTAGCAGTGGCGCTGGCCCTGGGTAATATAAAAAGGGTGTTTAGACCATGTGGAATTTGAAGGATTATTTGCACAGTACTCATTCTCCTTTGTCTTCTGTAGCCCAGTCAGTCGCCAACGATTGTTAGGTAGAACTGCAATAGCTGTTACACAGTGTGCATCACTAATTGCTGTCCGGACTTTTCTTGTAAGGCATTCCCTGTGTAGGAGGCAGTGAGCAGATGGGAAATGATCTCTTCCACTTCCTGTCCAGTCTCACACACAGATACTGGAGGAGGTGGGGCAGCACTGACGTTTGCACCTTATATAACTGTTTCTGCAGATCTGTTATTAAGCATAAGAGGCTGACAGGATTACTGAGGACATTGGCCAAGGCTCTTAGTACTTATCTCTCCCATCAGCCATGTTCAGCTCTAAAAACGCACATTAGAAGTGCTAAATACTGGAGCCCGCTACAAGACAGGCACCTGTAGGCAGGTGCCTACTCTGCATAAAGGGATATCCGGCCCTGCTACTGGGGGTTCAACTACTTATCCCATTAAAATCTGTTAAACATGTGTTTATGGGATACAAAACCTCAAACTAGAATGGGATCCTCGTGGTGGTTTTAAAGGGTTTGCCAACTGTAACATTTACTTGTACAAACATTGCATTTTGTACATTGAAGTATTTTACTTTTATTTATCTTTATTTGCAAAATATTTAGATGTTTTAACCATGCCATTACATTAAAAATTGACCAGTTATTGATATTCAAAGGAGACCCTTCTCAGTTACTGAACAAATTACGCAACAAGGTAGTCAAATAATATTCTGATATTGCAGAATGACCATTCGATATTCAGAATAGTATATCTCAAATTAAGAGAATAAGAATTTTAAAACAGAACATGCTTTGAAAAAAAACACCTCAAACCTGTCAAATGTTGATACCTAATTTTATTATATTAATAATAGAAAATAGCACTTTAAATTAGACAGTTATATTTAAGTTCTACAGTTATATTGAAGTTCTATTTAAAACCTTCTTAAAACAACTTTGTCAACGCTTACTAAATCTAGCTTAGACTACATGTTAAATAAGAAAATATTCAGAATAAAATGACCATTTTTTCAAATGCAATTTTGTTCTAGTTATATTCAAATTTATGGCAGATGTAACATTTAGAATTGTCTATTTTTAAGGGTGATTACATTGAATAAAGTGTGCAATCTGCACATATATTCTGCAATCTGCATGAACTGAATATTTGATTTTTCTAGATGCTACATATTGGAGAAAAAGACCAAACCTTTTTAAATCCAGAGTGACAGTGGTGAGCATTAAGCTCTGTATGCGTCAATCAAATTCAGAGAAAATAATTTGGTAGATTCTAGGGTAATTTGGGTAATTACTAAATGTACTTCCTCTGTAATCCAACAAACTGGCTACAAATCTATGTAGATGAGTGTGGAGCTCATGTGAATAAGCCTTGGTTGAAAAGTGCCTGGGATAACTTACAGATATATCAATTAATTTCCAAACAATTCTATTTCATTCTATTAGTAATTTGGCTACTACTGCAGAAACAGTAAACATACATCTAATGAAAACACAAATAACCAAATAAATATCTACCCTCATATAACCATTTATAATGTGATTAATCCCATCAATACCCAACTCAAGTATAAATGTTTTTATTTTCATTTTTTTAATTTTTTTGCAGTATGACATCTAGTCCACAAAGCCTCACTCATCCTCACTTATACTGTAGTTATGATTGACAGGCTGTAGATAAGCTAATTTCTCTGCGGTCACTGATGTAATGCCTATAAATTTGACAATTCAAGCTCCCTCCCTGCTTTCAAACAGTACAGGAAGTTTTAATGGTTCATATTATTCCTACAGTTAGAGAAGGGGGAGCAGTGAATAGCCTCTACCATTACACTGTCAGCACAACATTAGCATTCCAGAGATAAATAAAGATTGCTATCACAGGCTGAAATACCTTTTTTTTTATATATAATTTAACTGTATTAACTGTATATGGGTAATATGCTCAAATGCATACATTCGCAGTACATTCCATTGCAATTTTTTAGCGTCCTTGCAAATATCTCTAGGAAATGTATTTTACATGTTTTATTTATCATTTCTTCACATATTCTGTCTAGAATTTTTGCTTTTAAACTAACATTTCAGACTCTGTGTTTAATATTGCAAAATGAAGGACACTGCATAGTGTCTACAGCTTTTAATTTCCCAAATATATTATATTAGGATAAACTAATTATTGAAAAATAAAATTGTCTAAATTTACATACTATTAATATTTAAGTGTGTCTGCAAAACAATCTATACACAGAATTGCTGTGTTTTTAATTGTTTATTTGCTAACTTTCCCTTGCTTTAAATACAGGTTATGTAATATTGCATTTCTTTTTATTCTTTCTTTTTTATTTTTTATATATATTTTATTTTTGAGTGTTCCTTTAAAGTAAGACTTTTACTATTCTGGGAAAGTAACCAAAGTGCTAGCTTACCTCCACTGAAAGACAATGTGTCTTGCTGTGTATTAAGTAACACTTTAAGAAAATGTTTTGTAATCTTTTCAAGCTTAATGTACCTGTACACTTTTCTTCTAAGGTCTTATAATATTTCTTCTGATAAGGTTATGGTTCATATAAACAGCTCGTTCCTGAGAACAGCAGAATATTTCAATAACCCTCATTATCTCATTGTTAGTACTAATTAAAAAAAAGAAATCCAAGTGATTCCAGATGCATCACAAACATTCTGCCCGTCCTTCTATCAATCATGCATGAAGAACTAACCACAATAAACGTGTCAAATTAATATTGTTCTGCTGGCGATGCAGCTATAGGTTTTCACAAAACCAATCTCCTTTATTTGTATCAATAACCTGATGACTAACTGAATGTGCTTCGGTACTAGACAAGTCACTCTTATTACATTACCTGAAACATCACTGAAAAAAAATATATTTTAAAAAATGTTCACTACATGAGTGAAACTCTAAAAATAAATTCCTGACTGGCGTCGCATTACACAACCGAAGCATAATTTGCCGGCTCCTATTCAAAGCAAACTGTTTCCAATTATGCTTAATAGATTTAGATTGCCCAAAATTCTATTCATAAAAACACAAAAGTGTTGTATTGAATGCCATCAAATTGATATCCTAAGGTCTTACATAATGGCTGTACCATTTCATGCTTTCTTAAACTGATAGGGTTATTCACTAGTGAGAACTCAAGGTGAATGCAAAGTGAATTTAAAATTTAAAGGGATACAGTAGTGCCAGGAATACAAAGCTGTATACCTGGCACTATTGCTCCCCCTGCCTCCTTTCTCCCGCACCCCTGCCGGGTGAATAAAGGGTTAATAACCTTTTATTTACTCACCTTATGCCAGGGCCAATGTCCCTCGGCGCTGGGTCGATGCTCCACCCCTTCTGAGGTCCTGCAAGGAGCGGGTGTTAATGATCCTGCGCGGTAAATGCCGTGCGCGCAGGATCATTAGCGCCCGCCCCTCGCAGGACCTCAGAAGGGGTGGAGCACACCGGGTCAGGACATGAGTGAGCATGTCAGCTCCCTTATAATTAGGGTTTCATTTTACGCTTCGTTTAGGAGGTATCTTTCATGAACTAAGCGCAGAGATCATTTAACCCGTTAGGCGGAGGAAGTGGCGGAGAACTGTAGCTTGAATATCGAATTAATTAAGTAAAAGGATGATTTTTTTGCCCACTTTCACTTTGTTGCTGGGTCATATATTCCATATTGCAATTTGTTCATTAATATTTTATATGAATGCTGAATTGCATAAAAATCTGACGAATTCGCATTCGTCCGATGCAAGTCCACTTGATTGTCATTTTATTGTACATAGCACATTATGTAGTACAATTATGTCTCACTAATAGTCTAAATCATGGGTAGTCAACCTTTTAATACCTACCACCCACTTTTGTATCTTTGCAGATGGTAAAATTTCCTTCCCATCCACCAGTGCCGCAGTAGCTAAATAACTAAGCGCAAGTGTGTTTTTTTTATTTTATAGAAAGTCAAAAAGAAGAAAAAAAAAAGAAATATGTATTTAAATGTATCTTTTCCCCCCCATTTTTTTCTATTTTATTTTATTTTTTTCTATGTGTGTGAGGTGCTGTTTGTGAGTGAGTGAAGGGTGCTGTGTGTGTGTGTGAAAGGTGCAGTGTGTGTATGAAGGGTGCTGTATGTGTGTGAAGGGTGCAGTGTGTGTGTGTGTGTGTGTGTGTGTGTCAGGAATCTGGGAATCAGTATACACAGACAGAATCACAAACCAGAATATTGTATTACCGATCATTAGAATGGTTGGGTTATACAATAAAGAATAGTCAGAGTACGAGCCGAGGTCAGGGAAAATAGAGATAAGAAATAACGGTAAGCAAGCCGAGGTCAAAGGATACGAGAGAGGAGAATACATGAGAAACGTAAGCCAGTCAAGATACCAAACCTCTAATCCAAAGAAAATCGCTATTGGGCCAATAAGAAACCACAACAGGGCAAGGAGGAATAGGATATCAGAGAATATATACCCCAAGATTACTTGTGATTGGTTGAACTACGATTGGAGTTAGCCCACTATACGAGAAGGGCTTCTAATCCAATTACGCTTGACCCTGGCGTCATTGGTATGTGCCAAATCCTGCAGGTTTTAAAGAGTCAATTGACAAGCGTGTAGCGCCTGACGGAATGCTGGAAGAGACTGTGGTATCCATTGGGTAAGCAGGCATGAGGTCTGACAGTGTGTGTGAAGGGTGCTGTGTGTGTGTGTGTGAGGGGTGTAGTGTGTGTGAGTGGTGTAGTGTTTGTGTATGAAGGGTGAAGAGGGTCTATGTTGTGTGAAGGTGGGTAAGATGTGAAAATCTATCTTAATGTCTCCCCTCCCTTCTTCTTACCTTTTACCAAGGAGGGGGGACATAATGCTGCAAGCCCTGGTGGTCCAGTGGTGGCTAAATCTCCTGTCCTCCTGCGAGCACAGCACTGTATCAGAGCATTCCCATAGTTACATGCGGAGATGCTCCGACCAGCCTGCTCGCAAGAGGAATACAGAGCCTCCCAGGCCCTCCCCTCCCTCTGCTAAGGAACTAAGTGCTGGCGGGCCGGTGAGGGAGATCTTTCATCTCCTCACCAGCCCGAGAGGGATTACAGCAAGGCTGGCTCTACATGGGCCAGCAGGGGAGAGGAAAGGATCTCCCCTGCTGGAATTGACCCACGGAAATCAAGGCCATCTACAGACCTATCCACCATCTGCAGAACCCGACCATCCGCAGAACCCACCACTGCCCACCTCAAATCCCAAACCTCCCACTAGTGGGCGGTAGGGACCAGGTTGATGACCCCTGGTCTAAACCTTCCCCATATTATTTTTTTATGTTAATTCATATGCCCATAATGGCTAATAGTTTATATATTGCTCATACTTTATAATATTTTCATGGATGTTCCGGTGTGCCCACAATCAACTTTTTTCTGTGAAGATGTGGAATCCAGAACAGATTCCTACTGGGTTGATCACCCCATCCATCCACTATAGATGTCCCTTTAGAGGTGACCACAGGAGAGCTAACTTGAGGAGAGTCTTTCGAAGCAGTTTTAAGAAGTAAGTGTTACAGTTAACATGTTAATCTCCCATGTTAAAATTAGTGCAAGACCCATTGATATTGGGGTATTGTGATGTAGTGGTGGGCTTAACACAATATGTCCATATGGTAGAACTGGATGCCCATGTTTGTTTGCTAAGGTAGATGTTTTTAAAAAGCCTTGTAAAATTAAAAACTGTATTTGGTTTTATGTGCACTGTTCCTTAATCTGTATTTAATATTTATTTGGAGACAGGTTTATTGTATCTAGGAATCTCCCATTTTGTGAGAATGAGTTTAACGTTCTGCCTTATACACATGCACAATTTATTTTTCCTGATACAAAACAAAGTAAATACATAACATGTCAAGATATGAATTCTTATCTCCGCGAGAGGAAGTTTTAAAGGACTCTTTTGTGAAACACAATAAGCTTACACGTTGACATAACTGTCGTGTGAAAGCATGCTGGTCACATGGTCCAGCTATTATTTTCTTTTATTTCAAGATAAAGCCCCATGTGCCAACATAATAGAACAGCTCCTTCTTTGTCGATGGATTTCATATAGAAGATTTTGCTCTCTGTTTCCAAGGAAATAGCAAAGTTTTCTTTTAAAGTCTAGTGTCAACTTTCCATGTTAAATGGGACACCTAGTAGGCAATGAATTATTACCCTATTCTTCGTAAGTGATGCCTAGATCGTGCCTTTTATTGAATAGCTTTACTTGGAAAAGGGCACATTACATACATTTCTTTCAGCAAATACATTAGCTCAATCAGATACAATAAGTATGCAGGACATTTTTCATAACTATATAGCTTCTATTCAAATGCCTTGTGTGAATAGGACAGTAGTAAGAATTTTGGAATCCTTACAGAATACTCCTCTCAATGTCTCATTAGTAGAAGATTGATGATGATTTTTTTTTAACAAGAGACTGAGGTTTGGGACGTTGTTTTAGGGTAAATGGAAAATAGAGCATGCAGCATTATGGACAACCACTTTAGTGCCCAAGATATAATAAGGTTTAGGGTGATTTACTTAAAGGAATATAGAAAAAATTGAATAAGGTTTCCCAAGAGGACTCAAAGTGCTTTAGCTAAATCGGAAGCTGATTAATGTATGTTACCATTACACAAAGTATCTGTACTTTGTGCATTCTGATTCTTTCTAAAGAGAGACAGACTAGAGAGAGTATTCTGACTGCACTGTGTCTAGAAATATCTCCATTCCCTCATGTATACTGATAATTTGTCACATTTGAGGGATATGGAACCTTAATAAGCGTCATCACGATGTTCAAGGCTAACACTAATATGCGTCCCTCTCAGGATATATTCTACTGTATATGAAGTACAAAGCTTCCTGCAGCAATTTCAAATGCTATTAAAGAAACACTATATTGGAATTAGTAAGGTATTACTAGGAAGCTGGTGAGCATGTGGGTGGTATGAGATCGCAGAGGAAGCACCTCTAGTTGCTGTCGGGGTATTTAAACCCTGCACGGTAAACATTGCCCTTCCTGTGTCAATCAGATCTTTGTGAAAACTCCGCTTACAAATATCTGTTCTACAGCCATCTTCATTCAGCCTTCAACAAGCTGTTTAACAATATTGTCAAAAAAGACTAAAATTAACAGATTCCTCAATATAAAACACAGAATCCACTCTGAACAATACTGTCAAAATTTACTAAAATTATGAGATTCCTCCATGAAAAAATAACACAACAGAATCCACAAACGCTCACTAAACACTAACAAAATGGCTTATTTCAAGTCTTGCCTCAGGGGTGAATACTTACACAGGCAACTAATTATTATTCTTTTAATAACGTGCATGTCACACTGAAAACATTCACACCTTCCAAATATAAATCAAACAGTAAAGTTCGCAGCTGAATCTATTTTATTTTGTAACACAACAAATTTGATAAAAAAATAAAAAGTGTGATGAATAGTTATGCAATGTTATCTGTAACCTCTATTAACCTCTAAAAACATAGCATAGATAAAACATGATTGAAGGCTAGCATTCCATCTGCTGCTTCTGTACTGCACAACATGTTGTCCGGACTCTCGTTTTACATTTTTCTAATCAGACTACATGCCGATTTACGGCGAATATCCATTATAAGCTACAAATTACACCTATTACTTCCACGGTAATATAAATAGTGTATTTATATAGCACAGCAGCTTGACATCTCATCCGCTGTGTTCTTAAGTATTACTTTAGATTTCTTGATTTTACTTCATTTTATCATATTACTTTTGATAAAGTTTCAATGCGATATCTCTATATTCAACCCTGGCAATGCGCAGAGTAAGTCACAGTACTATAACCTAACCACAACAAGGCTCTCTACAGGAATGCAAAATAGTCGAAAGGAGGATTGCTTGGTGACAATCTGGTCCACGTACATGGATCAGGTGGAAAGAACCAGCCAGTGCTTGTATTAGATGTTGTCCTGGAGTTTATGGGTTCCAGTGGAGATGGTGAGATAGCAGTACATCTGTTAATGATTTCTCTCTCTGACAGGTTAGCTGAAACACAAAGAACAAGGTATAAAAGTTAAAATTGCCAAAGGTACATCTCTAGGCACTTTAAATGCTTTAATAAATTCTAAACACCATCAATGTTTGTATCAGTGCATTTAGAGGGTCTCTCCCTTAATGGGACATTCTCATGGAACCTGTCTAACCATTTAGATTTAAACTGGAGTCCTTCATTAGCCTTCATTTTGCACCTATCTTTATCAGAGTCATTCACTAAAGTGAGAATTCAAAGTGAATTTAAAATCTAATAGTTGAACAGGGAAAATTATTTAATTCAGCTGTGCTTCAAGTTCAGCTTATTTGGCCTTACATTTAAAATCCATTTTGAATTCACATTGAAGTCTCACTTTGGTGAATAACCCTGTATATAAAATTTGATTATTAATGATGTGATTTTTCTATTATTTTATTATTCTCCTGCTTTTCTCTGCCTTTACAGTCATTTTGAGTGATCATGACGCGGAATTAGACCACTATATCTTGTCAGGCTGTTCCACTGCACTGAGCGATAATGTCACGTATCTTTAACCTGCAAGCAGTCCAAAGCTACGCAGCCTTTACAATAGTCCTAACTGCTCCTTTTTGCAGATACTGTGGTACTTCTAGTTGCTCAGCTTTACTGAGGAAACATTAAATTAACTGTGAAATAAATCTGTCTGTCTGTGGAGTGCTCTGTGTGAACCCCCTTAGTGATCTTCAGTTGGATAATGTCAGATTCAGACCCAAGAGCACCCAAAACGGCTCTGCAGGCCGGGGGATAGGAGGGAAGATGACAGTGGAGAAATTTAAAAAACAGCAATGACGAAAAGCACAAAATAATGTAAGTTCCCCAAACTCCTAAAATATCAAAATAAAATAAAAATGTGACGGTATTCCTTTAATTACTTAAAGAAGTAAAATTGAAGCAATACTATGTTACTTGAATTTGACAAATCTTGATAATCTTATAAAATGTTTTGAAAATAAAAAAGGTGAGTTAAACATGATGCGGATGCAGATGATGCTGTTTTCTTACCTTCTTCATACACAGAACATACATTAAACCTGTCCTCACATAAATGTACACATTTTACTGTAGTTTGTTTTAAATTTTCACTCAATATAGCTGATGGTGTCTGCACTTCTACCACCTTAACTGCATTCTCTGAAATCTTCTCCTTCAGTTTTGTTATCTTTGGAATATGGCAAGGCTTTTGACCACTGTGCCAACCGCTCACCAGGTTTCATTTTCTTTCCTCCGTTGGGGTTTTCTTTTTGATACGTCAAAGAAACAAATGTAGAACATTGTTACAGTTCTGTTTTTCTTGTTCCCATTTGGCTTTTTCTGGCGTAGATCGTTGATTGTCCAGCCAGCTGGGTGGGTTGCTTCTTGCCATGAGGAGGACCTTTTCCATTCCATTTTTTCCTTCAGATCATATCACCAAGGCTCTTCAACAGATGACTCTTGACGTTTGTTTATTCATGACATTTGGGGCTTCATTAAACTTCTGTGAAGTTCGATCTCCAGTTATTGGGGTACATTATACTTATAAAAGTCGATGAAAAAATTGTTATAGCAAAAATAACTTTGAGGTGCCAGTTGTGGTGTCAATCTCAGTGGAGCCAAAATATATTTTAATGTTAAGAATGAAAACTTTTAGTGGTTCTGAGACCTCAGGATACAGTAATCAAGTAGAATTGATTAGTTTTTTTTGTCTTCCAAGTTTATAGTCTGTGTAAGTATAAATTTACTGTCCTGTTGTCACTCCTGAAATCGTTTACACTTTTACATCGTTCCCTAAAATTGCTTGCTACATAAGCCTGTTTTTATACTGTTTTTTATGGATTTCAATAAAATGATTTTGCACTATTCCCATTGTTGTACATGTATCTGGTTTATCCAGTGAAAGGCAATCAAAATGTATTTAAAATTTAAAATCTATGCACAAAAACAAAGGGACACTTCAGATCTAAATTAAGTTGTTATGGTGCCAGGAGGCCCCTGGAGGCTCTCTCTCACCTCAAGGGGTTAAACCCAAAAGATGCCTCCAACGCTTGTCTCAGTTCCTCCCCAGGCGGCATCCGGCTTCTGAATTTTCACTTACAGCAAGTGCGGAGTGCCACCGGGCGGGGACGCCAGTGATTGGTTGAGAATGGTCAGCTGATTATCTCAGCCAATCAGTAACTCCCCATTCACTAAACTGGTTTGCAAAGAAACTAACCTTTTGCATATAACTACTGATGGCAAATATGTAGCTACTAAATGGCAGAGAATTGAGCAGTGACACTGCCGGTGCAAGACCTGTACATCAAAACTGCTTCATTAAGTTAAAGTTATTTTGGTCCATTTAATTGTTCTTACTTTTTTTTTTTTGTTTGTTTCTTACAGTCTGTGTATCTTTATATTTTCACTATTTACATACATGGCTTGTGTTCTCTACATCTTCCCAAACTTCCCATCTAAAACATGAATTTACATATTTAGGTATACCAACAAAGGAAAATAGATTTTTTTTGCAACCAGAAATACCTTAATTTTTGGTGCTGCTCATTCACTAAACTGTACCAATCAACAGTGAGAGGTATGAATTCAAGATGGAAGTGGGCAGGCCTAAAGAGGCATGGTAGTGACACTATTTGCATAACTGATGATACTCAGAATAGGTTATTCTGCCTGCATATAGGGAAGGCCATTTAAAGAAGCCTTTGTGAATGCACACTATACTGACTGATAGCCTCCTGGCTACCCTCAATGCTGCTAAAGCGCTCTCCACATGGTACTAGTGCCTCCAACAAAATCTGTACTGTGCTGGCTGGGAATAGTTATCTGGTAATGTGAGACCAGGGAACAAACCCGGAATGATGTGAAAGTCCTCCCAGATACGGGACTGCTGGGAGGCATGCTAAACTGTAAGTTGTAATGAATTGCAATAAATATCCAGCTTAACTATTTAATGGTAATACATTTTATTGACCGTATATTCAGTATATTGGTTAATATTAAATAATATGCTTGGTTACATGATCAGTAATATATTCAGTATCTCACAAAAGTGAGTACACCCCTCACATTTTTGTAAATATTTTATTATATCTTTTCATGTGACAACACTGAAGAAATTACACTCTGCTACAATGTAAAATAGTAAGTGTACAGCCTGTATAACAGTGTAAATTTGTTTTCCCCTCAAAATAACTCAACACACAGCCATTAATGTCTAAACCGTTGGCAACTCAAGAGATACTGTATAGCAATTACTGCCTCAATGCGGCGTGGCATGGAAGCTTTTAGCCTGTGGCACTGCTGAGGTTTTATGTAAGACCAGGGTGCTTCAATAGTGGCCTTCAGCTCTTCTGCATTGTTTGGTCTCATGTCTCTCATCTTTCTCTTGGCAATGCCCCACAGATTTTCTATGGGGTTCAGGTCAGATGAGTTTGCTGGCCAATCAAGCACAGTAATCCCATGGTCATTGAACCAGGCTTTGGTGCTTTTGGCAGTGTGGGCAGGTGCCAAATCCTGCAGGAAAATTAAGTCAGCATCCCCATAAAGCTCGTCTGCGAAAGGAAGCATGAAGTGCTCCAAAATCTCCTGGTAGACGGCTGCATTGATACTGGACTTAATGAAGCACAGTGGACCAACACCAGCAGATGACAAGGCTCCCCAAATCAACACAGACTGTGGAAACTTCACACTGGACTTCAAGCATCTTGCCGTGTGTGCCTCTCCATTCTTCCTCCAGACTCTGGGTCCTTGGTTTCCAAATGAGATGCAAAAGTTGCTCTCATCAGAAAAGAGGACTTAGGACCACTGAGCAACAGACCAGGTCTGTTTTTCTTTAGCCCAGGTAAGACGCTTCTGACGTTGTTTGTTGCTCAGGAGCGGCTTGACAAGAGGAATACGACATCTGAAGCCATGTCCAGGATCCGTCTGTGTGTGGTGGCTCTTGATGCACTGACTCCAGCCTCAGTCCACTCCTTGTGAAAGTCCCCAACACTTTTGAATGGCCTTTTCCTGACAATCCTCTCCAGGCTGCGTTCATCCCTGCTGCTTGTGCACCTTTTTCTTCCACACTTTTCCCTTCCACATAACTTTCTATCAATGTGCTTTGATAGAGCACTTTGAGAACATCCAACTTCCTTCGCAATTACCTTTTGAGGTTTTCCCTCCTTATGGAGGGTGTCAATGATGGTTTTCTGCACAACTGTCAGGTCAGCAGTCTTCCCCATGATTGTTATTCCTACTGAACCAGACTGAGAGACCATTTAAAGGGTTTAGAAACCCTTTGCAGGTTTTATGGCCTTCTTTGCAGATTAGAGTGGGACACTGTGAGCCTAGAATATTGCACCTTTTCACAATATTCTAATTTACTGAGATTGTGGATTTGGGGTTTTCATGAGCTGTAAGCCATAATGATCGCACTTATGACAAATCACGGCTTGAACCATCTTGCTTTGCATGTAATGCGTCTATCTCATATATTAGTTTCCCCTTTTACGTTGCATTACTGAAATAAATGAAGTTTTGCACGATATTCTAATTTTTCGAGTATCACCTGTACACAACAAGGCTGCAAATAATAATAATAATACAACACCATTATCACAGTTAAAATTCACTTGTGGCAAAAAATATTAGAAAACTGTGCAAAATCCATTATCTTCAAGATGCTGCACTTACAATAAGCAGTAAAAACAGCAAATAACAATTTTTAACAGTTTCAACAAACTGTCGCCTTGCTTGCTGGCTTATCGTATAGTATTGACTCATTTTACTGGACATGGCTACAAGACATCATTGGATGATTAAATAACATGCTAGATTGTTCTCCAGCTGTGCAATCACATCGGACATAACATTAAACAGCTTCTTTCCAATTCAAAGAATTGGAACTTTTTTCAATATTGAATATCTCTTTAAACGTTATTCAATACACCCTGTATAGGAACACAATATCAACACTAAGGGGTTTACTCATTAAAGACCCTACACATGTCAAACAGAAGATTTGGAAACATTTTCTAGCCTAGCTAGAGTTCCAGATGGAATATTTCTGCTCGAAGTCTGTGATTTAGTTTTAAGTTTGCCATATTTTGAAGCTTTGTGAATAAACCTCGAAGAGTTTTTTCTTTTGAATATAAGAAATCTATCTTGACATTGTCAGTGGATTTACAATAACTAAGATGGTTATATAATATTGGGACCTGTTAGCTGCTAGTTAGTAACTAGCTTCAATTAGTAGCAGCTGGTTACTTCCTGTCCCTAGTGGTGACATTTTGCATTTGCTACACAGCTTGTACTCACTAACAGTATCCAGAGACACTTTATCAAGTAGTAACGTGTGGAAACAACTACTAGCCTTACTTCTGCGCATTCCAAGCTATCAGCTATTTATTAAACTCCGATCTGCGGTGAACTGAAATCGAAATTGCAAAATTCAGGTTATAATAGCAAACTATCTCTATAGCAGGATAGGATTTTTTGTTTTGTTTCTTCAAATCTAATTTTGCCTAAACTTTTCCATATAGATTCCAATTGGCTGCAATCCAGAATAAATGGAATACTCCTGATGTATATATATTCACAATTGTCCTTGTCACATTGAAAGAAATTATGAAGGTTATATAGAGTTGTTACCCTTGTATCACACTATTCTTCATGCATCAAATTGTATGAAGCTAATTGCACCCAGTTTGAAAATGAACACTGGTTCATTTTAAGAACAGAGAAGCGTGTAAATAACCAAAGTGTTATTGACCTGATTTGTGGTTGGCCGTTGAGCTCTTAATTGCCTTTGCATTGTCCTTTGAAACACCCGTTTTGTGCTTATTCTTCGTTGTCTCTAGTCCTTTGAGCTTCTTGGCATGTTTACTGCCTTTGTAGTGGGCCTCGGCTTGGCTCTACAAAGGAGAACAAATCAGGCTTATTGTGGTACTTTCAACAGAACACAACACAACACATGGAATGATTGGAGGTATGTAGAACAACACAGACAATAAGAGATAACAGAACATTTACAGTCCTCAAACATGAAAAAAGACATCTCTCTAAGAGTAGAATTACAAATTTAACCAGTTAATATACATTGTTAGATTTAATGTGTATATATTTAAACACACAAATACACCTGTTTCATCTACACACCCACATAAGTATTTGTGTACTATAATTATAGCGTACTTACTATTGTAGCACCATTTTATTCTAAACTGTTCATGTTACAGCTGGTTAAACATTCTGTATAGAACTCAAACTGACTTACATACAGAAAACTAATAATAAATGGAGCCATCATCTTAAATAAAACTCACCGTTTTTAATACATTTTGCCATCAGACAATCGGATTAAGCAATTGCCTTTGTTGTTTATTCTAAAGCTATTAAATGTTTTGTGGGAAACCTAATGTTACATTTTCAGAACAAGGTCATTCATTTGTTGCATAAGGAAGACATTCACCGGATTATTCACTGAAGTGTGAATTTTTGGGTATTTAAAGGTCATTGAAGGTGAATTAAAAATTTTAGGTGAAAATGGCCAAAATTAAAATACAACATGTTAATCAGTGGCAATGCCGCTGGAACTGGACACAGCAGAGATCACGGCCATACAAGCCAACCACCCCCTCAACTTCTCGAGAACCGAAAAAAAAAATACAACATGTTACATAGTTATCTAGGCTGAAAAGAGACGTTTGTCCACCAAGTTCAGCCTTCTTCGTGTTTGTTTTTGCTGTTGATCCAAAAGAAGGCAAAAAAAAACCCAGTTTGAAGCACTTCCAATTTTGCAACAAACTAAGGAAAAAATTCCCTCTTGACCCCAGAATGGCAGCCAAATTAATCCTTGGATCAAGAAGCATTTACCCTACATTGAAAAATTATATCCTTGAATATTCTGTTTTTGCAAGTATGCATCTAGTTTCTGTTTGAATATCTCCACTGACTCTGATAAAACCACTTCTTTAGGCAGAGAATTTTCATATCCTTATTGTTCTTAGTAAAAAAAACTTTCCTTTGCATTAGACAACATCTTCTTTCTTCCAGTCTAAACGCATGACCTCGTGTCCTATGTAAAGTCCTGTTTGTGAATAGATTTACACACAATGGTTTGTGTTGGCCCCGAATATATTTGTATAATCTTATCATATCCCCTCTGAGGCAACGGTTTTCTAAACTAAAGAGGTTTAAATTTGTTAACCTTTCTTCATAGCTGATATGTTCCATTCCTTTTATTGATTTTGTAGCCATTCGCTGCACTTTTTATAGTGCAATAATATCCTTTAGAACAGGTGCCCAAAATTGCACAGCCTATTCAAGGTGTGGTCTTACCAGTGATTTATAAAGAGGCTTAATTATATTCTCATTCCGAGAATGAATGTCCTTTTTCATACATGACAATACCCTACTGGCCTTGGCCACTGCTGATTGACATTGCACATTGTTGCATAGTTTGTTGTCTATAACAATTCCCACGTCCTTCTCGTGTGTGGTTATCTCTAATTCGCTTCCATTAAGGGTATAAGTTGCTTGTGCATTCTTTACGCCGAAGTGCATAACTTTGCATTTTTTTACATTAAATTTCATCTGCCATTTGAGTTGCTATGCTAATTTGCATATTTTTTCCAAATCAACCACTATAGCCTCACATTTCAAATTATCTTTTGAATTTTGAATAACCCTGTTAGTGAGTTGCTTTCACGTCTCTCTAGTGTTAGTGTGTACCGAGGAAAGTCCTTTCTTTGGACTAAAGTACCCTATACTTTATTTTATCTCTAGTGTTTTTATTAATCTTAGTGCCTTGCTTTCCTGGGATTCCCAGATTGTTAGTAAATTAAAACTGCACAGCAACGCATCTTAAACTATTGTGTTTTAAATGATTACTATATTAGTTTAAAAATTTGCTTGGGTAAATAAAATGCTTTCAGGCTTACTAGCTAAAGTAAGAATTAAAAGCAAATGTAAAATTTAAGGCCAAAATGGCCAAACAAATTTTTTTTTTATAAGTTAGCTATGGTTCCAGTTTTAATACTTAGGACCACCGTCGGTGCAGCCACATCAGGCCCCGCAAGCTGTGGGGGCTCATTGAGTGGCCCACGTACTTTGGGGCCACCCAATGGGTATTGCTGAAAAGGGGGCCTGGTCAGGCTCTGTGGCACTTTCACAGTGTGACCTGGCCCCTTTTACATCGGCCGGCTGGGAGGAAGTGAGAGATGGTCACTTCCTCCCAGCTACAAAAACAGCCGCGCAGAGGAGATGAAGCTCAGGAGTAGGAGAAACAGGAGGAGCAGGAGAAGGCAGCATTACTTAAGGAGGGGGAGGAGCAAGGAGAGACCCAGCTCTAGACCCACACTCCCAACAGCCAGAAGCAGCCACAATTATGACATATTACAGAGTTACATAGCTGAAAGGAGACTTGCACCCATCAACTTCAGCCTTCCTAACTTATGTTTTTGCTGTTGATCCAAAAGAAGGCAAAAAAACCCAGTCTGAAGCGCTTCCAATTTTGCAACAAACTAGGAACAAATTCCTTCTTGACCCCAAAATAGCAGTCAGATACCTCCTTGGATCAAGCAGCTATTATCCCACTAATTAGAAAGGATATCCCTGTATGTTATGTTGCTGCAAGTATTTATCCAATTGCTGTTTAAACACCTGTATGGACTCTGATAAAACCACCTCTTCCAGGAGAGATTTCCATATATGTGTGTGTATCTTAGTGTATGTGTGTATCTTTTGTTTGTGTGTGTGTATCTGTGTGTCGGGGAGTTTGTATGTGTCAGTGTTTGTTTCAGTGTGTCAGTGTGTTTGTATATGTCAGTGTGTGTATCTGTAGGTCAGGGTATTTGTATGTGTTGGTGTGTGTATCTGTGTGCCGGGGTATGTGTATGTGTATACCTGTATATTAAGGTATGTTTATGTGTCAGTGTGTATGTATCAGGGTGTTTATATGTGTCAGTGTGTGTCTGCGTGTGTGTATGTTTCAGTGTGTGTATCTATGTATATGTCAGTGTGTATCTGAATGTGTGTGTGTGTCTGTAAATGTGTATGTATATCTGTGTACGTAAGTATGTATGTATGTATTTGGCAGTGTACATGTGTATACACATATACCCCAGCAAACACCCACAAAACATGCAAACACACCACTGCAAAGGTAAACATTACATACAAACACACACTGTATTAAAATGCCAAACATTATATATAAACACCTCTTTATTCACATACCAGCACTGCACACAATGTACACCTCCATAAAAAGCTAACACTACACACAAACACACCTCTACATTCAAACACAAACACTACACACAATCACACCACTGCATTTGGATGACAACAGTACATACAAATATGCCTCTACATGCAAACACATACTCTACACAAAATAATAACAAAGTATTTAACCAGGAAAGTTTCCAAGTACATCCTGGGGATGTTACCTTAGCCCAACATCCAGGGGTTGTTACTATCACCCAATTTAATGGTACTAATTTTATCTACCTTGGAAGGATGAATGGCTGAGTCAACCCTGCCAGGATTTGAACCTGCAAGGGTTAGAAAAGATTCCGCTGATGTATTAGCCCACTGAGCTATTTCACCGGCCTAACAAAAACATGCTTACATTCAAACACACACAGGGGGCTTGTTGTCACCTTTCGGGGACCCTTGGTGTTGAACGTGGCTGGGTGGAGGAAGAGACCTTCAATGACATCAGTGAGGACAAGGAACGGGACATGGCTAGCTTGGTATCCAACCTTGTGCAAATGGGGAGTTTGCGGTTGTGCAAATGGACTATTTGCGGTGCGTTAAATGGGGAGTTTGGTCTGTCAATGTGAAGCAGGCGTAACCCTTACACTACCTGATCGATACAACATCATACCTGATGTTTTAAAGCATGTTATTCCAAACAATTTAGGAATGTTAGGTGATTTATGCCCTTTATGGATTAAAACCAGACTCTGCATCAACTATGTAATTTTCCATGGGAGTTTTGCCATGGATCCCCCTCCGGCATGCCACAGTCCAGGTGTTAGTCCCCTTGAAACAACTTTTCCATCACTATTGTGGCCAGAAAGAGTCCCTGTGGGTTTTAAAATTCGCCTGCCTATTGAAGTCTATGGCGGTTCGCCTGTTCGCGAACCTTTGCGTTCGCCATTCGCGAACGGAAAATTTCATGTTCGCGACATCACTAATACTCACCATTGGCGAGTAGAAATGTAGCCCTGGCAAGTAAATATTCACCTAGGACTTGTAGTGGTGAGTAACCTTTAAGGGTTGGCTAGTAGTTAAAGAGTTAAAAAGGTAATCAGCAATTAATATGATCTTTTAAGATTTGCCAATGTGTGAGCATATATGTTGTTCTAAAAAATTTTTAAATTCTATTTTAAATTGTGAAGGATTCTTCCATTTCAAAGCTTTCCTTTTTTTTATCAAAGCATTCGAGAATCATGTGACCTATGCCAAGCCATTAAGAACAAATGCAGGCATCATCACGGGATCTACCTACTTTAAAAGCAGGGCTCTCTTCACAAGCTATTCTATTATCTCGATTCGAGTGGAACATGAAGAGTTTACCCACTATTAACCCATCCTGTCTGTAAGAATAGATCCCAGTCTGACCATTCTGTGCTGTAGGATTACAGGAAGGACACCCTGTGTAAGCCATGGTTTATACTAAGATTAGCAAAACCCGCTAATGTGATCTCATTCTTTCCCTGGCTTCACAAATCAACAGGTGTCCACAGTTTCAGCCAAGGATGTCAGTCTATCATGTGTCTTGGGACATGCTGCACTAATATGTGTTTTACATTTAATATTGTACTAGTGAAAAAATATAGCCCTATACTTATTAATAAAGGATTACACATATATTATTTTAACCCCACTGGCCATGTGTGGAACTGCATGTAAAAAAAAAACAGACACATTTCCCATATTTAACATAGCTTGATGTACAGTATGCAACGCTATGCCACTGCCAGTCCACCATTGCAGGCCTCCCAACGTTTGGGGAACTGTTCCTGTGCAATACAGAATGAGAGCTAGTGAAATGCAATAGGCACTAGGACCGATCAGAGAGCGCTTTAACAAGTGAATAAGGGCTTTCCCATGCTATGTAATTGATTGGCTTTTGATAATAAGTAGCTCCACCTGCAGGCCACTGGTGGGGGAAGGTGGGCATTAGGATAACTCCACTCATTTTTCCAAGTAGCCTTCACCTGCCAGCCACAGGTGGGGACAAAAGGGGGGATCGATCCACCCCCCATTATTTAATTATGGGGAAGTCACCCACCCAAAGCCACATGGTGGAGGCTCATACGGCACTCATTTCCCCCTGCTGTATGTTATTGTTTTTCTTTATCTATTAGCCCCACCATGGAGGCATTTTTTCTTTTTCTAAGATCAACTTTCTTCCTTGCTTGCTCTTTTTCCTCTCTTCCTAAATGGTTAAATATTTTTGACATTTTCTAGCATGAGCTAGCATTCTCTGAATGGCTGATACTAGCTGTCTCGCATTTGCCATATGCAGCTGCCAATCTTCTTTAAAAAAACAGAATAGCAAACTAAAGGCATAATAAATGGGAATCAATAAGTGAAGGGAATTGAAATTACTACAGTGATCTATACTGGCAATGTAAATAATTCTATTTAGGATATTCTATATAAAATGAAATTGAATGTCAAGGAACAAATCAAGTTATATCACTGCTTTTTTTTTTAAATCTTTATTTATAACATATCACTGCTTTTAAATCAATCCATTGTCCTGATTGGCTGCAGCCAGTGTCCTGCTCTATGACATAATGGACTATGTCATTCAGCATCACCAGCACAAAACTTCTTTGTTTTGTCACTGTGACAGAAACTATAGCTGGAGGTTGAACCTTTCAGGAGTTACATGCGATAAACGTCAAGAGAGCTCTGGACCTAGTGTGCAGAAAATCACTGCATGTGTCCTAAGGGACAAGTGATCTTTTAGGTACCAGAGGCTGTAACGTGTTATTGAAAAGAAAAGGGGCTTCCACACTCAACAAGTTTTGTGTCAAAGAGAAGAAATTCAAACACAATGGAATCATACTTGTCTGCGTCAGGGACCAGCATGAGGATGACAAACAGATCTGTTTCTGCCAATATGAATGCTTTGCATCCTACTTCCAGCACAAGGAATCCTAGCATTAAAAGCCCAAAGACTACTTTAGTCACTGAGAGACAGAAAGTGCTGACAACCACACCAAAAATCTTTTCTGGGAAGAGATCTTTCCTACCCAGCTTGACTCCAGGTCAAGGGCTGCTGGCCTCCAAACCAAAAACCGAGTCTGATAAGAAATCTTTCCTAACAAGCGTGACTCAAGGTCAAAGGCTGCTTGCCTCAACACCAAAAACTGAGTCTGGAAAGAGATCTTTACTAACTAGCTTGACTCAAGGTCAAGGGTCTCTGGCTCCCGCACCAAAACCTGAGTCTGGGAAGAGATCTTTCCTAACTAGCTCGACTCAAGGTCATGGGCTGCTGACCTCCACACAAAAATCAGATTCTGGGAAGAGATCTTTCCTACCTAGCTCAATTCAAGGTCAACAGCCGCTGGCCTCCACACCAAAAAACGATTCTGGGAAGAGATCTTTCCTAACAAGCTCAACTCAAGGTCGAGGGCCTCTGGCCTCAACACCGAAAAACGATTCTGGGAAGAGAACTTCCCTAACCAGCTCGACTCGAGGTCAAGAGCCTGTGGCCTCCAAACCAAAAACCGAGTCTGGAAAGATAACTTTCCTAACTAGCTCAACTCAAAGTCAACAGGCGCTGGCCTCCACATCCCCTAAAACGGATTCTGGGAAGAGAACTTTCCTAACTAGTTCAACTCAAAGTCAAGAGCTGCTGGCCTCCACACCTGTAATGAAGGAATCCATTGCTATAAAGGAGCATTGTTGGCTAAAAAAAATAAAGCCTTTAAATGTGCAGCAAGAGAAGAAAAAGTTTTTCAACTCAGATTTTAGGTGCAACCCTCACTTTGCCTACGTTAAACTTGCTCCGCCATCTGCCTTAGCCCAGAGCAGCCAAGCTTCTGACAAATTTCTTGAAGTAGCAATTGATATCATAAAGCAGACACTTCAGAAATATGGAAGTTATGAAAAGTTTGAACAAGTTACAGGGGGCAGCCTTCTGCCAAAGTGGCAGATCTATAAGGAGATACGTAAGTACATGGAGAAAGAAGGGTGCACAGGAGAGATTGCTGTAAATCTCACTGAGGATATACTTACACACGCCTCTATTGGAAATGTAAAAGGGCATCCAAAAATGGCAATCAATGTGTCTATGGCACGAGAACACTGGCTAAAAGGGACATTGAGACATGAGATAGGAACTCATTATTTTCGAAAAATCAATAACAATGAACAGCATTGGAGAAATAGTACCAGTCGTGAAAAATATGGGTTAAAACCAGAAAAGCAAACAGAAGAAGGATTGGCAACCATCCATGCCCTTTTATTTGATCCAAATCCTTCTTTGTGCCGAGTTGCCCTCCTCTACTATGCTATCCACCGAGCAAGCTCTATGTCCTTCTCTGAACTATTTAAGGATTTGAAAAAGTATGTTAAAGATCCAGACACAAGGTGGTATTACTGTTTGCGGGCAAAAAGGGGCCTGACTGACACGTCCAAGCCAGGTTGTTACAATAAAGATCAGGTATACCTTGAAGGCGTTCTCCATCTTCTAAGGCACAGGCATGCCATAGATTTCCAGCTTCTAATGGCAATGGGAAAGGTTTCTTATGAAGATATTGGCCATCTTAAAAGCATTGCAAGACTAATGAATCCAAGGATCCCAGAGTTTCTACAAGACAGGAAGCAGTATATGGAATGTCTGGAGAACATAATGAAATTCAATCATCTAACAGATGCCAAACTACAAATGCTTATCAGTTGAGATGTGAGTGTTAGACCATCAGACACAACATGAAGCATGAGGCAAGTATCACTCGAAAGATGAATACATGTTGTTTGTGTGTTTTTTTCAAATGGTATAATTCTGGTGCTTTACATCCAGGAGATGTTTCCATGCTTAGCAATATCTGTGTAAAATGCAATATTGTTCTCTTCTGTGAAGTGAAGTAGTTTTTGTTGTTGTTGTTGCTGCAAGAGGTACAGATTACTCACAAAAGTGCATGGAAAACGAATGCACGCAAATTGAGTTTTGAAATGCCTATAATTCCGGGATAAATGTCTATAGATCAGAACAATGGCAGGAGAAGAGCTGAGGGAGAACAGGGAGAGCAAAAAAGTATTCACAGGCTGTGAGTGACAGATACAGTCTGCAGCGCATCTTCACACCAACCTGCAACCAGGGGACCTATGCAAAACCAGGCTGTATGCCACAAGTCACGGAACCCTTCCCTACCGGTCCATTTTCATGGCTGCTTGGTGAGTGATTCCCTACCGCCACCTCTATTTGCAGTTGCATCTTTTCTTTAAAACGATTGCTTACTGTCTCTACTCTCGCTTTCTGTTTCTGTACCCTCCTGATGTTCTGGATTGTATTTGGCTGTCTTGGTCTTTTATTCTTTTGTTTCCATTTCTGACAGTCTGCTATAAGCGTAGCCCATGCCAGAGCAGGATGTGGCTGAAATCCTAAAAGTTTAGCCATATCCCGATCTGTCATCACCTTAATGCATGCGACTCATGCGAGAGCGAGATACAGTTAAATACCGATTGTTCATCCACAAAATCCACTCTGCAATCATCAAATTGCATGCCTGAGTGGAATCTGGTTGCAGTCTTTAGACTAGTATAATCAATCAATAAATAAATAAATTGGTGCAAAAGTCTAAATGTATGGACATTTTTTATACTGATTAAAAAAAAAAAAACGAAACTAATCTCTTTTTTTTCTTCTTCCTTTTCAATCAATTCCAGAAAACCAACAAAGGAGAGGTACAATGAGTCCCCCTGGACTGATCAAGAAAGGATTCCGATGTTTGCACAACACCCAGTAAATATTTGAACTTGACCATTTGGACCTTTACTTTACTGCAACAGATCATAGTTTAAATTTAATTTAACGTTTCCTTACAGCAGTCTTTTACATAAAATATTGTACTTGCTTAACTAAATAAATCATTTGGAATTCAATATACTTGAGTCTGTGTCTGGCTCTGGTTTCATATGAAAATATATGTATGTATTTATACTAGTATATTAAGAGAAAATCAACTTTTTTTTAACTTAAAGGAATATTAATTATATAATTAAATAAAACGGGCAAAGAAATACAAAAATAGACAAAGATAATATCTAATTATATTATATTATATATATATATATATTTTTTTTCTATATAATATAAAATTAGTAAACCAGTAATATATTTTTAGTAAGGAATTGTTCATTAAGTTTGTTTATGAACAAAATAAATCATTGACGTGCAACATTTTAGTTTAAAAAGAGTTTCATACAAAGATATCTGAGGTTGCTGCTGGAGCTGTAACTCCATCTCCAGCAGCCAGGAACAAGACTTCCAAGCTAGCCCACATTAATTCTGTGCATTTTGGGCATCTGTTGTCAGCACACATAGCATCTTGAAGGCAGTTTACAAATGACAGCAAGCAGGGCCAGTGTGTGTGAGTGGGTGCTGTGTTTGCGTGAGTGTGCTATGTGTGTGAGTGAGTGCTGTGTTTGCATGAGGGTGCTATGTGCGTGTGAGGAAGCTGTGTGTGAGGGTGCAGTGTGTGCGTGTGATGAAGCTGTGTGTGTCAGGGGTGCAGTGTGTGTGTGTGAGTGAGGGTGCTGTGAGTGTCAGGGGTGCAGTGTGTGAGGGTGCTGTGAGTGTCAGGGGTGCAGTGTGTGTGAGTGAGGGTGCAGTGTGTGTGTGTGCTGGGAGTGTCAGGGGTGCAGTGTGTGTGTGTGCTGGGAGTGTCAGGGGTGCAGTGTCTCTGTGTGTGTGCTTTGAGTGTCAGGGGTGCAGTGTGTGTGTTGTGAGTGTCAGGGGTGCAGTGTGTGTGAGTGAGGGTGCTGTGAGTGTCAGGGGTGCAGTGTGTGTATGTGGGTGCTGTCAGTGTCAGGGTTGCAGTGTGTGTATGTGTGAGGGTGCTGTGAGTGTCAGGGGTGCAGTATGTGTGTTGTGAGTGTCAGGGGTGCAGTGTGTGTGAGTTAGGGTGCTTTGAGTGTCAGGGGTGCAGTGTGTGTGTGGGTGCTGTCAGTGTCAGGGTTGCAGTGTGTGTATGTGTGAGGGTGCTGTGAGTGTCAGGGGTGCAGTGTGTGTGTGGGTGCTGTGAGTGTCAGGGGTGCAGTGTGTGTATGTGTGAGTGAGGGTGCTGTGAGTGTCAGGGGTGCAGTGTGTGTGTGTGTGTGTGAGTAAGGGTGCTGTGAGTGTCAGGGGTGCAGTGTGTGTGTGTGTGTGTGAGTAAGGGTGCTGTGAGTGTCAGGGGTGCAGTGTGTGTGTGAGAGAGTGCTGTGAGTGTCAGGGGTGCAGTGTGTGTGTGAGGGTGCTGTGAGTGTCAGGGGTGCAGTTTGTGTGTGTGTGAGGGTGCTGTGAGTGTCAGGGGTGCAGTGTGTGTGAGTGAGGGTGCAGTGTGTGTGTATGTGTTGTGAGTGTCAGGGGTGCAGTGTGTGTGGGTGCTGTCAGTGTCAGGGTTGCAGTGTGCGTATGTGTGAGGGTGCTGTGAGTGTCAGGGGTGCAGTGTCTGTGTGTGTGTTGTGAGTCTCAGGGGTGCAGTGTGTGTGTTGTGAGTGTCAGGGGTGCAGTGTGTGTGAGTGAGGGTGCTGTGAGTGTCAGGGGTGCAGTGTGTGTGAGTGATGGTGCTGTGAGTGTCAGGGGTGCAGTGAGTGTGAGTGAGGGTGCTGTGAATGTCAGGGGTGCAGTGTGTGTGTGTGTGTGAGGGCTGTGAGTGTTAGGGGTGTCTGTGAGGCTGAAGTGACTAGGGTGATTATTTCCCCCCTCCCTGCTTACCTTTAGCCTGGGAGGGGGGAACCTTGCTGCTGGCATCCATCCCTGGTGGTCCTCGTGGTGAGTGAACTCTAGCCTGTGGGGCTAGAGTTCACTCCCGCGAGACCCGGAGCGTTGCCATGGCAACGCTCCGAATCTCGTGAGAGGAACCCGGTGGAGCTGTAAGTAGGCTCCGCCGGGTCCTCTCCTGGCTTCCTCACTCTTTCCCCAGCCGGCAGCCGCAGTATACTGTATGTGGGCCGGTGAGGGAGATCTCTGATCTCTGATGATGTGGACTACAGCAGGGCCGGTGCTCGGGTAGCGCTGGCCCTGCAAAGACCGGCAGGGGAGATCCTGTGATCTCCCTGCCGGCCTCGGGCATTTGCCCGGTGTGCCCGATGGCCAGTCCGGGCCTGGCAGCAAGCTTCCCTCCCCCTCCATGCAATAGTCCTTCCCTCATCCTGTCATATGATATTTCTCGCCCACTGCAGTGCGGAAGGGGGAGGGGTGATGTCACTGGAGGAGAAGACTGGATGAGGATCAATTTGTCCCGTTGTCATGGGATTTCAGGTAGGTTTTTATTTTTTATTTACCGAGTAGGGGGGCAAATAAGATTTACTCTTTAATTGAAATTTTATTAAAACACAGTTTTTGGTTGGCGAAAACCTTTGAAATATGAAGAATTAATAATTTCAATAATGCTGAGCTAGCTGATGGCTCTGTAGTGCTTCTAAAAATTTCTACTTAACCCAATAGCACAGTTTTCGCGCTATGTTTAACCCCACGTGTGCCTGCTCGCTCCCGGTTGCAGCTTATAAATCTCTGGCTTCCCCTCTCTATACCTCACTCTGATCTGACACACTATCACTGCCTCTGACATTGAGCCAATGAGCGAGTCCTCAAATGATGGTGCCCCACACAACCTTCAGGAGGATGCTCAAAAAGCTCAGTGCCAGACAAAAACTGGGTATCCCAAAACTGACGGCCCCAGAAATACCACATTCACGGCAACCCCTGGCATCACTGTAGTGGTGGATGCTTGTGAGCCAATAAAATATTTCAAGCTGTTTATGTTGGAAGACATATTTCAGTTAATGGTTGAGCAAACCAATTGATTTGCCAACCAGTATCTGACTGCAAATCTGGGGTCACATTATAAAAGGAGAAATATGTGGGACTCCACCGATGTCGCAGAAATGCACATATTTTGGGCCCAACCCTAGTTATGGGTATCATAAACAAGCTGAGTATCAGATCCTACTAGTAGATGAACCCCATCCTGGCTACCCCTATTTTCCCAGGGGTTAAGAAGAGGGATCTCTATGAGCAGCTGCTGCATTTCCTCCATTTTAACGATAATGCACTGTCCCCCCCAATAAACACCACATTGTTTGATAGGCTCTACAAAATTTGTCCCTTTATCCAACTCCTGTCAGACAAATTTTCCCAAAAATGTATTTGTTTTGAAACCCTAGCTTGTGGCACAGTGTGGAAAAATCGCAGACGTTTTCCTTAAACCATGACATTTCCCTTAAACCATGACAAGAGGCAGAAGCAGTAGAGGCTGCTTTTTTAGCGCTCCGCCAGGATGAGTTGCTTACCCTTCGGTTACCCCACAGTGTCAGTGTATCTGAGAGGTAGAGCTGAGCAGCTGGAAAAGCCAAAGTGCTTTTTAAACTACATCAAGTATATGGGGGAGGTAGACTTGGCTGACCAATGCATACAGCCCTTTCTGAACTGAAAAAGAAGAATCTGATACAAGAAAATTGCAATCTACATAAACCAGATTCCAAGTTTCAACTCCTATGCACTTTACAAAAAGGAAGCCATTGGTAGACCCTACCTATTTCTAAATTTTATGGAGAAAATTTTGTCTGACATTTTTTTGCCTCGGCCTCCAATCTTCCATCTGAAAATGTCCAAAGACTTTTTGGCAAACATTTTTCTTTCTGAATCCCCCCAATGCTGTAGAAGGTCACCCCAGAGAAAGTGCCGTGTTTTTTCATGAAGAGAGGAGTCCAAAAGGACTCCTGTTATTACTGCCCTTCCTGCTAATCTCTACCATCCCTCTGCATAACAAACTGTTACAAAATCTACCACACAGAGCCGAATGATTAAATCACTCTGTATGGGACATTGGCGGTTTGTTTGTTTTTTCTGGATTTCTGACCTCGGCTAGCCATGACTACGCTTTGTTAGCTGCCTGTACTAACCTATTGGCTTGTTTTACCGACTACTCTGACTTCTGAATTCCCCTGACCTTGGCCTGTCCCTGTTTACGTTAAGCTCAGCCACTATAAAGTGGCTACACAAAACAACTCAAAATACTACGTTTGTAGTACTTATTAAAATTGAATGCCTTCTTGGAGGTCATTTTCTTTCCTGGCCTGCCATACTGTTTAAAAAGCGACATACCCAGAAAATTAGTCGATTTTGCAAGTTGAAAGGGGCATATAATACATTTGGCCCTGTGACTGAACAAAAATTGTTAAGTTGGGGTATTGTTTTATTCGTGAGGCAATATTAAATCAAATCAGTGAAGTGAAGTAGTTTTTGTTTTTGTTGTTGCTGCAATAGGTACAGATTACTCACAAAAGTGCATGGAAAACGAATGCACGCAAATTGAGTTTTGCAATGCCTATAATTCCGGGATAAATGTCTATAGATCAGAGCAATGGCAGGAGAAGAGCTGAGGGAGAACAGGGAGAGCAAAAAAGTATTCACAGGCTTTGAGTGACAGATACAGTCTGCAGTGCATCTTCACACCAACCTGCAACCAGGGGACCTATGCAAAACCTGCAAAACCTGCAAAACCTGTCTGTATGCCACAAGTCACGGAATCCTTCCCCATCGATCCATTTTCATGGCTGCTTGGTGAGTGTATTCCCTACCGCCACCTCTATTTACAGTTTAATTTTTTCTTTAAAAAGATTGCTTGCTGGGGGGCGTGGTTTGCAGCCGAGCGAGCTGGACGTGTCCGGGTAGAGCTCCGCTGCGACCGCGGTGCCAACAGCATACAAAGGCAGAGATAAACTCTCAAACAGACGATTCAGGCGGGGGAGACGTGATGGATCGGAGAGCCACGAAAAAACAAGCGAAAAAGGCGGTGGAAACGGGCGTTATTGTGCCGGATATGTTTGCGGCCTCTCGCGCCGTGCGACTGAGCACACAAGATGGCGGACGAGAAGGCCAGACTACGCCCCGTTCACCCGCGAGCCCAGCAAGCGGTGTGGCATCGGATTCCGATACCAGCCAGATCCTGGCGAAACTTGCAGAGGTTCGTAGCTATCTGGCCTCAGAAATGGTACGTACTACTTCTGAGGTGAAAGCTGAAATACAGGCTCTGGGGGTGAGGACGACGGCACTTGAGCAGCGGGTCGAATCCACGGTTGTGGCCCACAATGCTGCAGCCGCCCAGATCAACCACCTCACCTCCCAACTACTTACAGCAGAAACAGCTATAGATGATCTCGGGAATAGAACGTGGCGCAACAATATACGCCTTCAGGGATTACCTGAGCAGGAAAGGGAAGGGTCCCTGACCGAGGTCGTCCTGGGGATTTTCAGGCCGCTACTCCCTGACATCCCGGAGCACTTGTGGCACATTGAACGGGTGCATAGGGCCCTCAGAGCTAGGAGGGCGGAAGACCGGCGTCCCAGGGATGTAATAATTCCTGTCGTTCCAAACGAAGGAGGCCCTGATGAGGTATGGCAGAGACCGTCAGATCCTCTATAATGGGGTAAGCCTTTCTCTCTATCAGGATCTTACCCCACTGACCTTGCAGAGGCGAAGGGAATGGCGTCCGATCACTGAACTCTTGCAGCGCCATTCCATCAAGTACGCTTGGGGGCACCCATTCCGGCTGATGGCCTTCAGGGATGGCCGCACGAAGCTTCTGTTCCCTGATGGCGACCCGAGGAAGTTCCTGGCCGAGCTGGGGATCCAAACCCCTGATGATTTTTCGGTGTCGAGGGTGTCGGCGGAGGCTCTTGCCGCTCTCCCCCGAGAGTGGTAAGCGGCGGATGAATGAGGAGGGAGGCTATTCCGTTGCTGTATCCGATCGGCAGGATGTCATTCTGGATGGTAAGACCTCACGGGTGGGATTAGGTTGCTTGGGTGGGCGACGCCTGGGCCCCGCTTAATGCGCCTTTTGGGTCTTTATTATTAGTTTTTCTGGTTGTGGTAGGCCCAGGATGTCGGGATTCTACGCGAGGCGCATTTGGGTCAGCGGGCTACTTAATTTACGGGTGGGCCTGCTCGTTATGGGGAGGGTTAGGGCTTCTTACCATCCCCAGACCTTGCCCTGGTTCCCACACTCCTGTCTTATTGCTGCCCCTTCCCCAGGGGACTCTTTTCGGATTGGCCCACTATTTTTCTTCGTACGATTTTGGGATTCATGTCTGGTCCCTCGGGGCCGGGGGCAATGTACGTTTAAACCCTGTCTTTCTGGGGAATGGGATCAGAGTGGGGCGGCGGGCGGCGGAATGCGGTTTTCAATGTGTTCATGTTATTTTATTACATGCTCCCCCTTCCCCTAAGGACTCTTTTCAGGTTGGCCCGCTATTTTTCATAGCATGATTTTTTGGGTTTCATCCCTGGTCCCTCGGGGCCGGGGGCAATGTACATTTAGTCACTGTCTTTCTGGGGAGTGGGATCGGAGTGGGGCGGCGGGCGGCGGGATGCGGTTTTCAATGTGTTCATGTTATTTTATTATTTGCTGCCCCTCCCCCAAAGGACTCTTTTCAGGTTGGCCCACTATTTCTCATCGCATGACTTTTGGGTCTCATGCCTGGTCCCTCGGGGCCGGAGGCAATGTACACTTAGACACCCCCCCCCCCTCTCGCTCCTGTCTCGATGCCGCCCCTTCCCCATAGGATTTTTCTCGGGCCGGCCCACCATTTTTTGGTTTCATAGCTGGCCCTTCTGGGCCGGGGGCAATGTACATTTTTGTCACTGTTTTCTTCTAGGGGGTGGGTTCGGGATGAGGCGGCGGGATATGGTTCACACTATGTTTACGATTATTTTTATGCCACATACACTCTCAAGTCGGGTTATGACGCTGTGTATTGTACGTTCTTGGGCGGGGGGTTGTATGGGGGAGGGGGGGGCGGGTTATGCTGTGTATGGGTGTAAGTTTAAGACACCTGTTAGATTCTAGAGTTTTGTTTTTTGATTATGGATGTCGCTTCGGTGAGGCCCAGCGGTCTCCCCCCTTTATTTCGGTACTTTTATATAATATTTTCGAATTTTGTCTCCAATTGGGGTTTGTCTGGCACCCTGGGGTGCTATTCGTTGTTGGTCTATGTTGAAGCGGTTCTGGGGCCGTCTCGGTTCTCTGGAAACGCCTCGACATATATCCCATTTTGTCCTGGCAACAGGTAAGACCAGGCTACTGTTATTTATGTTTTTTTCTCTTTCTCTTACTACTTTCTTCCACTGTCCTACCACCCCTCGTCATCCTTTTTACCTTCCCTTACCCCTCTTCCCTGTTCGGACCCTGTTGGGGGGAGGTGTCATTGTGTCCGCTACGCATTATCTGGGTCGATCCATAGAGGATCCGACTTGTATGAAGGCCGATCTCTTAATTCACTACAATGCCGTTGAAACTTTTATCTCTGAATGTTAAAGGCCTTAATGCCCCGAGTAAACGGCGCCTTATGTTTAGGGAACTTAAACGCCTGAACCCTGATATAGCCTTCCTGCAGGAAACACATATACCAGCGCCAGCGAAATTTATGTTGAGGGACCATACATTCCGCATTGTACATGAGGCGAGAGCTTTAAACAAAAGGAATGGCGTAGCCATCCTCATACATCACAGATGCCCCTTTCGGATAGGGAATGTGATAGCTGATCCGGCGGGACGCTATTTATTGCTTTCTGGGAGTTTGTACTCCCACACGATCCACTTCCTCAATATATATGCCCCCAATGTCCCCTCTGCCGAATTTTGGGACGCCATGGCCCAAATGGTCAATAACTTACCGCATGGAATGATAGTTGTGGGCGGCGATCTTAATGCCACTCCGTGCCCGGCTGTTGACCGGAGCCGTAGCAGCGGGTTGCCAAGATCGCACGGTAGGGGGAGCCAGGACAAACTACTCCGCACATTTATCCAGCGTACCGGCCTCTTAGATATTTGGAGAGCTCACCATCCCGATGACCGGGATTTTACGTTTTATTCTGCACCCCACGACTCTTACTCTAGGATTGACCTATTTCTAGTTAACTCGCACGCGGCATCCAAGACCTCTGATTCCACGATCGGTTCTATAACCTGGTTGGAACACGCGGAGATCTCGTTAACGATGGACAAATTATGCACCGCGTCTTGGGAGCTCAAATCACGGCCGACGAAATAGATGCGCCAATCTCGTCCTTGAAGGGCAATAAAGCCCCAGGCCCAGATGGCTTTGAGGGCGGTTATTATAAGATGTTTCGGGAAGAGCTGGTACCGCATCTTGAGACGTTGTTTAACGATCTAATGAAGGGGGGCATACCAGACAGGGACATGTCGCTGGCCGACGTGGTCCTGTTGCCAAAGCCAGGCAGAGACGATTCGCTCCCTGAGAATTTTCGACTGATCTCACTGATAAACCACGACTCTAAGATCCTAGCTAAGATTTTAGCGACTCGCCTGAACCCCTTTTTAACTCGTTTGGTCCATCCGGACCAAGTGGGTTTTATCCCTGGTAGACAATTGTACGAAAACACTCGACGTAACATCGACCTTCTCTGGCGGCAGACGACTAGGAAGATCCTAACATTGGTCCTGTCACTTCACGCAGAGAAGGCTTTCGATAGAGTTAAATGGCCATACTTATTCGAGGTCCTGCGACACTTTGGCCTCCCTAACACGTTTATCACTGCAATTAGGGCTCTATATACGAACGTCCAGGCACGGGTACGTATAGCAGGATCAAAGGCTCTACTGTTTACCTTGGGCAACGGAACCAGACAGGGCTGCCCTTTGTCGCCCTTACTCTTTGCCTTATCACTGGAACCCCTATTGCAACAAGTGAGATGTACAGATGAGATTCATGGAATTTTGATTGCGGACCAGCGATATGTTGTATCCGCATTCGCTGATGACGTTCTGCTGACTCTGACGGAACCGACAGAGTCAATGGATGCGCTGACAACAGTCTTAGAGACATATAGTGAATTGGGCGGATACAAAGTGAATTTGCCCAAGTCGTGCGCTCTGCCTATAATATGAGTGATCCTGATATCGCTCGCGTGGGAGATAATCACAATATTCGTATTGATAGACATCACATCAAATACCTGGGGATCCATTTGACGGCAGATCCTGCCCAGCTCTTCCAGCAGAATTACACCCCCATGCTACGCACCCTTATCTCGGATATGGAAAACTTGCAGGATAAGCCAATCTCTTGGATTGGTAGAATCCACTCAGTGAAGATGAATGTCCTTCCCAGAATTTTGTTCCTGTTACAATCTCTCCCAGTTCGACTCACCAGGTCTGACTTGGGTCCGCTTCAGCAAGCCGCAGGGAAATTCATCTGGCAAAACAGGAAGCAAAGAGTTTCCCGTAATATCCTATATAGATCAAAGTCTAGGGGGGGCCTGGGGTTGCCAAATTTTTATTTTTACTATTTGGCGGCCCAGCTTACGCAAATAGCGTTTTGGCACACCCCTCCAGATGAAAGGAGGTGGGTTGACTTAGAGTCGTCCCTCATGGGACCTGATATACCCCAATTCCTTATGTGGGTTCCTCGTGAACATAGACCGACAACACGAGTTGAATGCCCGGCCATAGCGAACGCGATGAAAATATGGGACATTGCGTCGGTCAAATATGGGTTGTCCTCCCGGACATCCCCATTGACCCCCTATCTTAGAAACAAAGCTTTTCCCCCTGGACTAAATGCTAGGGAATTCAAAGGAATAGAGGGTACGGGCGTCCAGCGCCTATGCCAACTCTATGAAGGTGGCTCACTACTTCAGTTTGAGGATTTAAAGGCCAGGGCAAATCTACGCCCTTCTGACCAGGGGCGTACCTAGAGCATTTGGCACCCGGGGCGGACCCTGAGTGTGGCACCCCCCCCCATAATAAAAATGTAAGAAAACACCCACATATTTTTTCAATATTTTCAATACCAGTGCTTTTGTAGAAAAGGGCTGGTGAGAACCTTCTAGAAAACTCCTGCCCTGCCCCTTTCTACAAAGCCCCTGGTCTCGCCCTTCATATAAAAACCCTGCACCCCGATCACATAAATTTCATACACTCCCTACACATAAAAACCCTGCACCCCGATCACATAAATTTCATTCACTCCCTACACATAAAAATCCTGCACACCCCCTTAATAAAAAACCCTGCACACCCCTTTAATAAAAAACAAAAACGTGCACAACCCCTCTTAATAACAAAAACCTGCACACCCCCCTTATAAAAACCCTGCACACCCCCTTAACAAAAAACAAAAATCTGCAGTGCACATCCTCCCTTAATAAATAGAATACTGCAACCCCCTTAATCAAAAAAACCCTGCACCCCCATTATTTAAACCTCCCCCTTTAATTCTTTAATCCACACCCCCCTTAATTAATACACCCCCCTTAATAAATCCTCACCCCCCCTTAATTAATACACCCCCCTTAATTAATCCTCACTCCCCCTTAATTAATACACTGCCTTAATTAATCAACACACCCTTAATTAATACACCCCCCTTAATTAATCCACACACCCCTTAATTAATACACCCCCTTAATTAATTCTCACTCCCCCTTAATACACCCCACTTAATTACTCCACCCCCCTTAATTAATCCACACCCCCTTAATTAATACACCCCCCTTAATTAATCCACACACCCCTTAATTATTACACCCCCTTAATTAAACCACTCACCCCTTAATTAATCCTCACTCCCCCTTAATACACCACCCTTAATTAATACTCACTCTCCCCTTAATTAATAAACCCCCCTTAATTAATCCACTCACCCCTTAATTAATCCACTCACCCCTTAATTAATCCTCACTCCCCCTTAATACACCACCCTTAATTAATAAACCCTCCTTAATTAATCCACACCCCCCTTCATTAATACACCCCCCTTAATCCACACACCCCTTAATTCTCACTCCCCCCTTAATTAATACTCACTCCCCCCTTAATTAATACTCCCCCCTTAATTAATCAATACACCCCCTTAATTAATACACCCCCCTTAATCAATACACCCCCCTTAATTAATACACCCCCCTTAATTAATACACCCCCCTTAATTAATACACCCCCCTTAATTAATCCTCACTCCCCCTTAATTAATCCACCCCCTTAATTAATCAACACACCCCTTAATTAATTTAATCCACACACCCCTTAATTATTACACCCCCTTAATTAATCCACTCACCCCTTAATTAATCCTCACTCCCCTTAATACACCACCCTTAATTAATACTCACTCTCCCCTTAATTAATCCACACCCCCTTAATTAATACACCCCCTTAATTAACCCACACCCCCTTAATACACCCCCCTTAATTAATACTCACTCCCCCCTTAATTAATACTCCCCCTTAATTAATCAATACACCCCCCTTAATTAATACACCCCCTTAATTAATACACCCCCCTTAATACTCACTCCCCCCTTAATTAATACACCCCCTTAATTAATACACCCCCTTAATTAATACACCCCCTTAATTAATACTCACTCAAACCTTAATTAATACTCCCCCTTACTTAATCAATACCCCCCCTTAATTAATACACCCCCTTAATTAATACTCACTCAAACCTTAATTAATACACCCCCCTTAATTAATACACCCCCTTAATTAATACTCACTCCCCCCTTATTTAATACACCCCCCTTAATTAATACACCCCCCCTTAATTAATACACCCCCCCTTAATTAATACACACCCCCTTAATTAATACACACCCCCCTTAATTAAACCTCCCTCCCCTTTAATTCTTTAATCCATTATCCACCCCCCCCCCTTTAATGAATTTAGCCCCATCACATAAAATTACTACTTACATTTTATTGATGCCTTGACGACTGGGTGCCTCACCGCCCGGATCCTTCCGCGGAAGATCCGTGAAGGCGGGCTGACGGCGCTGCGCACGACGTCCTCACGTTGCGCGACGCCGCGGCCCGCAACACTCCTCCCCTTCTCATCCTTGTAGTAAGTCCTGCCGGGCCGCAAAGGTGCTGCGGCTGTGCGCAGCGTAATGATGGGGTCGGGGGGTGACACATGACACCGGACATCATGGCACCCCCCTAGTCAGTGGCACCCGGGGCGGGCCGCCCCCCCCGCCCCCCCCTTAGTACGCCACTGCTTCTGACTTCTTTCGCTTTTTACAACTTAGAGACTTTGCACAGACCCCGACCAATAGGTCTTGTGCACTGCAACCGCTTACTTTTTTCGAAGCCATATGCCTCAGGGAACAGTTCCCGAGGGGCCTTATAACAGCTTTATATGCGCATTTAAGCACTTCCACGTCAGAATGGGGGGACCTTACATACATAGCTCAATGGCAGGCGGATCTTGGCGACGAATTGGAGGGGGTGGATTGGCAGGAGATTTGGGAAGCTGCAGCGATAGCTTCGTCTATCTGTGTTTCAATGCAGGAGCAAGCATATAAAACCATGTTTAGGTGGTACACCACCCCGGTGAAGTTGTGTAGGATGAACAGGGCATCCACGGATGTATGCTGGAGAGGCTGCGGTCATAAAGGGACCTACTTACACATGTGGTGGGAATGCCCTAGGATCAAATCGTTCTGGAAGGGGGTGGCGGACTTACTGAAGGATATCTTCGGTAGGGAAATTGAACTGGACCCATGGGTTTTCCTTCTGGCTAGACCTCTAGAGGGCAGGACCAGAACGGAACTGAAACTGTTAAATAATGTAAACCTGGCAGCGAGGCGGGCATTGGCTCAGGTCTGGCTTCAACCTTCCTCCCCCCCTTTTCACAGGGTGCTACAAAAGATTAAGGATACGTTCCTTATGGATAAACTTACAGCGAAGGTCAGAGGCACGACGGCAAAATTTGATAAAGTTTGGGCGCCGTGGATAGATAGTGGCGCGGGAGAATAGGCGATAAGGGAGTTGGATCCGGGCCTCCGTGCTCCCTTCTTCCGTCACCTTTTAGTGAACAGGATGCCTACCTGACTTGCTCCCCTTACAGAGGATGTAATAGGGCTCCCATTGGGAGCCTCTAGGATACTGCTGGTTTTAGGAGATAGGTCGGGCTGTATACAAGGAATAGCGTGACGTGGCTGTGAATGAGGGCACCGCCTCATGGGCTGGTGCTGAGGACGGATGACTACTCCTTCCCTTCCTACCCTTCATACCTCCCTTCCCTCCCTCCTTGACCTTCTTTTCTATACTTTCCTTATCCCCGCTTTTTTCTGTCTGTATTGTTCTTTGTTCTCTCTTTCCTCTACTTCTTTATCATCTGAATGGCTTTAACTTCGCATTTTTCTCTATCTTGGCCTGGGCCTTGTCCTATCTGGTGGGGATCGCGACTATCTAGTGATATACTTAGGTACATGCAACTATATCAATCAGCATCCCCCCTGGCGGGGCTGTAAAGGGCCCTATGTAATCTGTAAAATATGGGATTATATATGCATACTTAACAACAAGATGCCTCCTGTACTGCAGCCATTCATGTTTTTTTCGAATTTTATGTTAATGGAAACCGTGCACACATATGGACGCTTCGAGGCCAGTGCGCCGAAGACATTAACAAAACTACGAATAACATACGCTTTCCGTTGAACAATTTGCTCATTACTCACGCTGGATCATGCTAACGTCTTTACAAATGCGATGTGTATCTATATGTATTGTGCAAATGGTGTCTCACCTTGTTATAAATAAAGAATTAAAAAAAAAAAAAAAAAAAAGATTGCTTACTGTCTCTTTCTGTTTCTGTACCCTGCTTTTCTGGAATGTATTTGACTGTCTTGGTCTCTTATTCTTTTTTTTCCCCATTTCTGACAGTCTGCTATAAGCTTATCTGATGCCAGAGCAGGATGTGGCTGAAATCCTGAACGTTCAGCCATATCCAGATCCATCATCATCTAAATGCATGGAAGAGCGAGATACAGCTAAAATACCAATTGTTCAGCCACAAAATCCACTCTACCATCATTAGTGCAGGGTTATATAAAATAAAATATAAATCAATAGGTTTAAAATAATCTTGATGTACGGGAATGTTTTATACCATTTTTGTAAAATAACTAATTTCTCTCTTTTATTTTTTCTTTAAAACAAAAATCAAATCTAGAAAACACAGGAGAGGTGTAATGATTACAATACGACCAAATCTAGACTGATCTAGAAAGGATTCCGATGTTTGCACGACACCCAGTAAATATTTGATCTTGGCCATTTGGATCGTTCCTTTACTGCAACAGATCATAATTCAAATTTAGTTTAGCTTTTCCTTACAGCAGTCTTTGACATAAAATATTGTATTTGCTTAACTAAATAAATCATTTTGAATTCAATATATTTGAGTCTGTGTCTGGCTCTGGTTTCATGTGAAATTATATGTAAGTGCTTATACTAGTATATTAAAAGAAATACATTTTAACTTAAAAGAATATTAATTAGAATTAAATAAAACAGGCAAATAAATACAAAATAGGCATGTTTAGTAAGTGACATGCAGCATTTTAGTTTGAAAAGAGTTTCATACAAAGATATCTGAGGTTGCTGCAGGAGCCGTAACTCCACCTCCAGCAGTGACATTAGACAGCCAGGAACAAGACTTCCAAGCTAGCCCATGTTAATTCTGTGCATATTGGGCATCTTGTCAACACACATAGCATCCTGGAGGCAGTCAACTAATGGCGGCAAGGCCACTCCCCCCACTCCATACAATAATCCTCCCCTCATCCTGTCCACTGGTATGTCCATCCTGCTGCAGAGAGGGGGAGTGATGCCACTGGAAGAGAAGACCGGAGGAGGATCAATTTGGAGAAGAACTGGCCTTGTCATTGGATGTCAGATAAGTATTTTTTGTTACTGGGTGTGGAGGACCATGCAAATAGGAGGTACTGTAACCAAAAAAAGTTTTTTAAAGTTTATTAAAATGCAGCTTTTGGTTGGAGAAAACCTTTGAAATATGAAGAATGAATCTATTCAAAAATGCTGAGCTGGCTGGTGGCACTGTAGTGCTTCTAAAAATCCCTACTTAATGAGAAAAATTTTTAGAAACCAGACTGGCCTGAAACAAATAATTTCTAAAAAGCAGAGTGGCCCAGTAGAAGTGTTGGAGCTAGAGAGGAGGTGTGTTATGTCATCACCAATGACAAACATGGTCCCCAAACTGAGCATGTTATTTTGAGGCCACTCCAGGGCAGCCCATGCACATATCCCTGCTAAAGAGCTCTCTCGTGTTTTGAGCACCACAATAGAATTTAATGATAGTCTTGCACAGAGTTTCTGTTGACCTGTCTCTGGTACCAGGGAAAGCACCAGTGATAAGCTTCTCACTGAGTAGTGCTGTGCTATTTTGATTACGACTTTCCGATGCTTCTCAATGAGCTGTAGTACAGAGCATTGAAAAAGGGGAAATGGCACTCACTCTAGCTCTTTGCTTCTTTTAGCTGCGAGGAACGGAAGAGGAAGAAAACCTGTCTGACAGCCAGAGAGGTATTTCCGTCACCAATTATAAAAGTGCTTATTTCTATTAAAATCGGCAGTTTTATAAACTATCACAAATATGACAGTCTTCTGGCAAATAAAGCACTTCAGCAAGCTCATCTCTTTTTTTTTTTGTGCTATCTTGTTTTGATAAGGTTAGTTGAACTAAATACATAGACTTTTTTGCTATCTTTTTGTAGTTCTAACTGCTAAGGCAGTTGGTGTGGTTTTTGGGATATTTTGTTTCGTTTAAAGCCCTAATGGTTAAACTTGGATTTTACAAAAGTAGATGCTCCTGTTTCTATATACAGCCACAATTTTATAGTTAGCCTTATGTCCCCTGTAATACTGAGAGAGAAATAACTGCTCCGATTATAAGATTTGTGACAGTGCTATCTTAATGCATTATATGCTGAGTTAATTATACAGCAGTGTGGGGGTATTGCTCTGGTTGCAGGATTTTAAGGCAGTGGAATGAAGTGCTAATACGGCAGGTGTATAATGTCTAAATACAGGTTTATATAATACTTAGAATCTATTCACTGATTTGGAGTTACAATGTGATTTATAGAACATGTTATAGTTTAGAGCTGAACTTATGGTATAGGGCTGGTTTTAAGATGGGCCCAAGTCAATATATGTGGGAGTGACAAAAACATGTACTCTTCAGTTGAAGCCACCTAGTCACCTAGCAAATACACTGGGTTTTACAGAGCTCTGGGCATATTCCTGAGGCAGTGAGAGAAAAAAACATGTGCGATAATTATTGAATTCGGCACCCTCGACCCACCATGTATCACTATACGTACTGATTGTTAATGGAGGGACCATGAACAAAAATGACAATAATCAGTAGTGTAAGGCAAAATATATTTTTTTTAGCTGAACCACTTCATCCAAAAAAACAACAACAATTTTTTTTGGGGTATGACTATATTTTGGTCATATGGCGATTTAGCTAGTCTGAATTTTTACAGAAAAGAGATCAGGAAAACTAATCAGATGAACTAAAAAGGCATGAAAATGGGCCAATCAATGTATTGCTAAATATTTGCATAATATAAATCTTCTAAATCTTCTTTCCTTTAACCGAAAAAAAGGGAAAATAAAATCCTTACTAATGTGATGCAACTATTGAAAAAAAACTAACAAACTCAGTTTCCATCTCTCCCTTCTGGTTTATTCTCTTTATACTCATTTTATTTAACTTAGTTCATACCCTCTTAATCTCTTTATGGCAGGATTATATAATGTCCCAATGTACAAATCTAGGTCAGCACAGAGAAATAGCAACATATTACCGATGGTGGCCAGGCTTCATGTACAAAACAAGGTGGCCAGCTCCACATACAAGAAAAAGGTAGAATAGTCAAAGATTGGCCAAAGTCAAGGGATAACAGAATAACGACAGGGCGGATAAACAAGCCAGGTCAAAGAAGGTCAGGATTAGAGAAATCAGATTAGTCAGGAAACAACCTGAAGTCGGAAACCAGAAATAACACAGTAATTATGCACTCTCAGGTTACTAGACACCATGATAGGGCACAGATCTCAAGTGGACTGAGAGATGCCAAAACGTAAATGGACAGCATCACTATTTTTATTTATTTATTTATTATTGCCATTTATATAGCGCCAACAGATTCCGTAGCGCTTTACAATATTATGAGAGGGGGATTTAAAATAATGTCATGCTTGCATCATTTTTGGGATAAGAGATGCTTGAGGTGGAGCGGTCTGTATTAATCTTGACGCCGGCTGATGCATTATTTTCACGATCCTAGAATGGAGAGGAACATCTTACATTAAAGATGCTGTCAGAATGATGCACAGAGTTGTATCATGTTGTAGAATGATAATGTGAGGAAGGTGCCCTGACAACCTACTTCATTCAGCTTTCCTGTCTTTATCCCCGTCACTTTTTTTTACTCCATTCATCTTTCAATTCTTTAGACCATGTCATATTGCCCTATCTGTCCTCTCGTGACTTCATTTCCCATGTACTGTAACCAGGGCCGGCGCTACCATTAAGGCGAATACGGCATTCACGTGGGGCGCCGGCCTCTGGGGGGTGCCCACTAGGTGGTTTCCCGGGGGGCTGCCCTGCTGCTGTCTGGGGATGCTGTGCTGGGTGAGCGGCCCCTTAGCCACCCCCCAGCACAGCAATTCAGCTGCTGGGCTCCCTCTGCAGCCGATTACCTGCTCAGGGAGTGGGGTTTACTGTAACCCCATCCCCCAAGCAGAGCACTGTGCTTCCTGCAGGCAGGGGGAAGCCGGGATGTAAACTGGTATCCCGGCTGCCCCCTGTCTGTGAACACAGGAAGCACTCAGAGGGGAACAGGAAGCAGCATGTGCTCACAGTGCACGGCTCTCCTGCTCCCCCAGGAGAAAGAAGACCAACATCCTGAATTCTGCTGCCTGGAACTCTTCACAGCACCCAGGTATGGCATGGGGGATTGTTTATAGTATGAATGTTTGTAAATTGATGTGTGTGTTACATTACTGTGTTTGTGTGTTTAAATAAAGTGTGACTATATGTAGAGTAGTGTGATTTTGTGTTTGACTGACAGTGTGTGTGTGTGTTAATGAGAGTGTGCAAGTGACACTGTGTTAGTATGTGCAAATGACACTTTGTGTGTGTGTGTGTGTGTGTGTGTGTGTGTGAAAGTGTGCAAGAGACTCTGTGTGTTAGGGAGAGTGTGCAAGTGACACTGTGTGTGTGAGAGTGTGCAAGTGACACTGTGTGTGTGAGAGTGTGCAAGTGACACTGTGTTGTGTTAGTAAGAGTGTGTAACTGGCAATGTGTGTTGGTGAGAGTGTGTAGGTGACACTGTATGTCAGTGAGAGTGTGTGTGTGTGTTAGTGAGAGTGTGTAAGTGACATTGTGTATGTCAGTGAGAGAGTGTGTGTGTGTGTGTGTTAGTGAGAGTGTGTAAGTGACACTGTGTATGTCAGTGAGAGTGTGTGTGTGTGTGTTAGTGAGAGTGTGTAAGTGACACTGTGTATGTCAGTGAGAGTGTGTAAGTGACACTGTGTATGTCAGTGAGAGAGTGTGTGTGTGTGTGTGTGTGTGTTAGTGAGAGTGTGTAAGTGACACTGTGTATGTCAGTGAGAGTGTGCAAGTGACAATGTGTAGGTCAGTGAGAATGTGTATGTGTTAGAGTGTGTAGGTTAGTTAGAATGTGTAAGTGTGTATGCCAGTGAAAGAGTGTGTGCATTAGTGAGATTGTGTAACACTGCAAATTATTGCAATTTTTAAGAAACTGAAATAATTACTGTCCTGGGTTAACGTTATCTCCTCTAGTGGCTATGCATTGAGACGTCCAGCGTCACGCAAAACCTAGTGTCATGGAAATACCACTGCGAGCGCGGCCATTAAGGAGCGAAGGCGGACCCAAGCCAGCACGAAAGACATTGGTGCTGGACCCAGGTAAGTGACAGAAGGAGTATTAACACCTTCTGCACCGTGAGGGGGGTGCGTTTGACAGAGGGGGAAGCTATAGTGCCAGGATAACAAGTTTGTTTTCCTGGCACTCTAGTTTCCCTTTAATGCCTACTCAGTGTGTCTCTTTCCCTAAATGTCTCTTCACTGTAATTCAGAGTTTAGTGAATAAACATCTAAAGGGAATGTAGTTGCATTCATGAGGGGGCGGCAAAATGGATTGTTGCCTAGGGCGGCAAGAATCCTTGCACCGGCCCTGACTGTAACTCATATTAAAGGTAGCAAAGTGGGAGAAAACAGAAAAACAAATATATATATATATAAAACATTCTGTAAAAAGCGAAAACTAATAAAATAAATCAATCAACACTAATAAAACTACAAATAATAACTATAAATCCAAAGATATTTAGAGAAGATCTGACAAGAGAAGAGTATCTTCTAGTGCTCTAAAGCAGTTAAACCAGGGGTTCTCAACCCAGTCCTCAAGGACCCCCTACAAGTCCATAGGGGTTACCTGGATGTGTCTAAGGTGTGTTTTTTTGTTTGTTTTTTCACTTTAGACACACCCAGGTAAACCCTAAATCCTGGACTGGTAGGTGGTCCTTGAAGACTGGGTTGAGAACCCCTGAGTTAAACGAATATGGACTGCACAGCAGGTAGATTAATGTCGTTATTCACCAAAGTGAAAATTCAAGGTGAATTTGAAGTGAATTTCAAATTTAAGGTACAAATTGTCAAACTGTAAAAATTCTCTAAATCAGATTTGTTTTCAGTTTGGCTACTCTGGCCTTAAATTTAAAATTCACCTTGAATTCTCATTTCAGTAAAATCTTGTTATGTGGTTTGCACACGTCTGAATTAACTGTATAGTCTCTTACATACTGAGTTTCCCAACTGATGACGTAACTGAATGAGCATTGTTCAAAGAAAACAGTGAATGCCGACAAATTACATTATGGAATAAGACCACACGTTACGGAACTTGTGCTATCCTTCCATGAAGTTTGTAAATGAATATTTGTGCTGCATGAGTCATGAGTCACCCTTTTTACATGTTAGGTTAAAACTGGACATGAATAATACTCAGATCAATGGGAGTCACGTTTAAAGACAGCTGTTTTATGTGTAGCATTTTGATGAATCATTCCAAGAGTGCATCACATTTTTATGCTTTTGTAGCTTACTTGTGAGCTGCACCTCAATGCTCCTTTCTCTGGTAAAAGTACACTATGTGATGAGATTAGAGCAGGTGTCTGAACCTGAGACATGAATGTGTCAATCAATGTCTTTTTACTGCAATTAGGCTGTGAGCAGTCTTCAATCCCTACTTATAGTATTGTGCATGATTTCCCTAAGGGGTTTATTTATAGAAATAAATTACTTTTACATGAGTACTTCGGTTTTGCAGAATTTGAAAACAAAAAAGTGTGTCTGCGTTTACAGTAAAACTTGTCCTTTAATGCATGGAAAATAAATACAAAACGTCATATTTTATCCCGCCAATCTTTTTATTCCGAAAAAATGTATCATGTCTATAACTGTTTTTAGTATTTACCTGGGTGAACTAATACAAAAAATGAGTTACACGAATACACAGTTAAAGGGACACTAAAGTCACTCAGACCACTTTTTCTCAATGAAGTGGTCAAAGCAGAGGCCCTGTCCTTTTAACACCGCAATGTAAAACATATACGTTTTTCAGGAATTGCAATGTTCCATTGCAGGCTTAAGTCCACCTCCAGTGGTTGTCTTCCCCACTAGGGAGGCTTACAATGCCCTGAATGAGTAAAATTCGTCACGTGATGTGAAATGTCATAGGAAAGCACTAAATACAATGCTTTCCTATGGGGAGGCTCCAATGTGCTCACCGTGCATGTGCATCACATCCCCAATGCTCCCATGCATTTTATTGGAAATGCGTCAGAGGAGAATAAGCCATCACGGAAGGTGGAGACTTGAACAGCGCCGAAGGAGTCTCAGTACTCAAAGAAGGTGAGTAAACTATTTTTTTCTTAATTTTGATGGGAAAAGGGCAGGGGGAGCTGTTTATGACAAGGGACAAGGGCAGTGCAAAATTAGTCATGCAGATTTGTATTCCTAATGCTATAGCTTTCCTTCAAATAATATACAAAACATGATGAATAGTGGGTAAATGCTGGGAGATAATAGGATGAAGCACGGTCAAACACACATTTCTGCACATTCAGCAATCATTGTGATTTTCTGTCCTGCCCAGTTTTTGACTTTGAAGGCTGCTCCTCAGTACTCCTTTCTCTGGTAAAAGTACAGTATGTGATGAGATTAAAGCAGGTGTCTAAACCCGAGACAGGAATGTGTCAATCAATGTCTTTTTAAGGCAATTTGCTGTTCTGCCCATTTTTCTTTTTTTATTGTAGGTACTGTCATTCAATAATTTGCTGATAGAAATGTCTGCCTCCAGTAAATCGCAATGTTCCATAGACATTGCTATTAAATGTTTGAAAGCTATGCTTACTTTGCATTTTCTATTTGGTTTTTCCAATAAGATATTAGTGCAGGCCCATAATGCAAATGGATCAAATCCAAAATTCACAGTACTTGCTCATTCAGCATATTCTAACAACATGCACTAAGATTCTTGCTTCCCAATCTAGCAGTGTTGGTGCAACAGAAAGAAAACCTAATGGTATTTATATATTTACTTAGAACCAAACATGTTGACCTGTCCCATTTTAATTGGCAGAACTACAGATTAGATGATTTCCACCTATGTTTCCTGGCTAAGCGAGTATGCTAGTGACTGTGTATTTCTTATTAATTATTGATTTTGCCGGTGGTTGTTTTCTTCTGTTTTATGTAGTCTTGCATTTATTGCACTATTTGAGTATCTCTTCTGTTAGTTAAAGGATCACTATAGTGTCAGGAAAACAAAACGGTTTTCCTGACACTATAGTACCCTGAGGGTGCCCCCCCTCCCGTGGCGCTGAAGGGCTCTCTCGGCGCTGGTGACTTCTCCTCCCCGTCCGACGTCAGCTCCCTCGTCCGACATCACTGGAGCCGAATGCGCACATTCAAAGTGATGTGTGATGTGCGCACATTCAAAGTGTCCATAGGAAAGCATTGGCCTCCAGCGTCGCAGATGCGCCTCTAGTGGCTGTCCGGAACACAGCCACTAGAGGCTGGAATAACCCCAAATGTAAACATAGCAGTTTCTCTGAAACTGTTATGTTTACATGTGAAGGGTTAAAACCTGAGGGACCTGGCACCCAGACCACTTTATTGAGCTGAAGTGGTCTGGGTGACTATAGTGTCCCTTTAACAATCACCCAATTTTACCATATTAACAGTACTGGATCATAAGCTTGATCGTGGCCTGATTTAAGTGATTTAATTTGAGGCTGCTGCATACTACTCCCAGCATATTGGCCATTTGCTGAATTATTTGTATGTCATTTCATATTTGTACACTTTACCATTAAGGTTAAGAGTGTTGCCAATTTAAAGAAGAAACCAGATGGTATATTGTGTTTTCACAATGAATGTATAAGAACAGAATAACACATAAATGTGGCACTCACAGGGGGCGGGGCCTGGCAGCCAAGATGGCCAGACGTGCTCGTGATAGCTCTGGCACAACCAGGCACAAAAGCACACTTTTCATGCCCAAACAGTACTGCAAACTGCTTAACACAACTTGTGTCCTACCTAGCATCGAGCAGAAACACCGAATCTGAGGCCTACCATGAATAGCAGTCCAGGGCCTGGGAGAGGCGGACGATCTCCCAGTACGGGACATGCTCCCTGCAACTATTCTCCTGCAGTCCCGCAACCTGCCCCCCTTGGACCGGCGGGGGTTATCCCAGTCCCCTCCTGGGGAAACATGCTCCTCAGCAATGGCAGGCTCCTCCACAGAATAACCAACCGCATGATGAGCCCAAGATTCAGCACTCTAAGCACCAGGAGAGCCCCGCAATCACAGCGTGGAGGGAGAGCTTTGAAGCTCGATTTGACAGGCTCTGTCAGGAGTTCTGGGAGCACTTTTATAGCAGACCTCACTCCACAACTCCGCAAGTAACCCGAGCTGAGGTACAGGATAACCGAGCCCACTCCAGTGGGGGAGACCCTTCTGGAGGATCTTGCGACCAGATGCCCGCGTGCTCAATAAGCTGCCCCGACCTCTGTTGCTCCCCCGAACCCGAGACCCTGCAAGGGGGAACAGGAGCAACACTGGACAAGCAAAGAGAGCACCCACTGTTGTCCGGGCTACTAAAAGCGGCGAACCATGTTGCAGCGACCTACCAGCAGCGTGCACACAGAAGACCTGTCACTTCTCACAGAGCAGCCCGGAGACAAGTCAAAAGACCATTCATGACAAATTGAAGGACTGTATGCAGTGGCCCATATGTGGAGTGGGATAAATCTATGCCCGCAAGAGCCTACTCATATTCAGACAATCCTGTCTGCAATGCGGAGGACTATGTATTTCTACTCACTATAAGCACCCAGTGGCAACACAAAATCCCAGCTATTAGCAGCATATTTCTTGCAAGAGTTGGCACTCTCGACAAAAGGGTCAGCCCTAACTTTATTAGTTAAACATGATCAATCTACAATGTGACCCTGGGGTTCCTATCCTAGTTAGTATTTACTGTTTATTACTGCGCTATATAAGCTTACGATTTCAACTTGTTTTCTCGTTCTATATAAAAATGTGCAATGCTTTTGATGCCATAATACTATTGTTAACACATGTGTAAAAATCGACTTGCACCAGCTGTTGTGGCAGTGCAACTCTGCCTGTTTAATGTCTGCATGCATAAAATAAAGAATTTAAAATAAAAATAAATGTGGCACTCACAACATGAGTTGGGGGGGGGGGGGGGGGCTTTAGCAGAAGATCTTCATTCAATCAATGATAAGTGATATTCATAGCAGAAACACAAATCCCTAAAGCTTGATGATATGGTAACCACCATACTAAGTAACGTCAATTATTATTAATACGACATTGATGTAAGTACAGGACAGAGTTTGAACAGTTATTGATGGTTTTGGCATGTTTGTTAATATATGATTTCTCGGCATGCAGTATAGCCAGCACATCCTCTACACTTGGCTGCTTTGCCTCCTATTTAACAAGACATGATACCACTGTTTGTGTAGATATAATACAGATTAAGCCGCTGTGGGGTTGTTAGCAGAGTTAGCAGTCCCACCCTCGCACACATACGCTCCATTGAAAGTGAAGAGAGGACGTTTGTTAAAGGGATTTAGGGTTAGGTAATTTTGTTTAGGCTTTATGTTATGGGGGAATTAAGGTTTGAAGAAACCTGGCTTGAATGAGAATTCAAAGTGAATTCAAGAAGAATTTCAAATTTTAGCCCAAAATAGTCAGACTGAACGCATAGCTGATATAGAGAATTTCTCAAATTCAGCTATTTTGACCCACTTTAGGGAATAACCCTGTACTGGGACTCTGGGACATGAATTCCAGTCACTTTTTATTCGGCCTTTAACACATATCCACTTCACTAACATCTGTCAGTAACAACTCAAAATGGCTTCCAACTGCCACCGAGACCCAGACACGGCACGGGACATGTCCCGCTCTTCTTAAAGCTGCAGCACAGAATATGTATTGATGGAGTATGTGCGTGTAATATGCAAATATACAAAAGAAAAAGAAAAACACAGTAATTGCAACTGTTTCACTATTACATCTATGTATTTAGTGGTTACGTAAAGTGAGACTGTCTCTTTTCGTCACCTCTTTTAACATGACTGAAGTGTTTACTAGGTTAATAGTGCAGGATTGGTCTCCACTGCACATCTGTGTTCAGGGTGAGTTTGCTGACCCACAATGCATCAGAGCATTCGTGTACGCTCCTCTGTCTATTGAGAAATATCATTCCAGCACTTATGACTTCAGGCACTCCTTCAACAGTGCTGTAAGCGCTCATGCGCACTCAGATGTCACTGCAGGGGTTCCTTCAATTTACCATCCCGTGCCCTGACAGCGAGGCACGGCATGTAAATTAAAATATTAAAATAGCACAACAACAAATTTGACAGGGTTATTGACTAACGTAAGAATTTAAAGTGCATTTTAAATTGAGGGTCAACATAGCCGGAATTGTGAATTCTTTATGTCGGCTATGCCTTTAGTTCGGCTACTTTAGCCCTAAATTTGAAATTTCCTTTGAATTCACATTAAATTCTCACTTTAGTGAATAAGCCGGTTAACTTTTAGCTAATTTTAAGTTAGCTATCTGTTGGTACATACATCCAACTAGTGACAAATCTGTGTTAAACAAAACTCTTTCAAATTGGGTTTTTGAGTGAATTGTTTGAACTTAAAGGACTTTTTAACCCCTTAAGGACCAAACTTCTGGAATAAAATGGAATCATGACATGTCACACATGTCGTGTGTCCTTAAGGGGTTAAACCCTACTAACTTTGTAACAATTTTGCTAGCTCTGATGATTTGCAGAACTGGAAAGAAATGCATTTTTGTATCCTGCAAATTGCTCATTTATTACAATAGACACATTTTTCACAAAGTAATTTAACTTTATCTAAAATTGCTGTCCCTCACTGTAATGCATTTTACTGCTTCAAGATCTGTGATTTGGGATCGTCATCTAAGAAGCTGATGAAACCTCAAATTGAGAAGATCTGACGTTCATTAGTTTTTATGCAAAAAAAAATCAATGCAACTTCGCAAAAACTTAGACCTGCTTTTTCACTGTATTGACCTTTAAAATGTATGTTTCAAGCTGTGAATGTTCATTTCAGCTCTGTCACTGATTAAACTAACAGAAATCCCATGAGCTGTTGTAAAAATCACAACTGCAAAAAAGATCTATAATTTGTAATAATTAGAAGATATTTTAAGGTATTTTTTTTTACAAGAGTACTGTGAATCGTAAACCAAAAACCAAAAATGTGCAATTATTTTGTCAATTCTTCAAAATTCCCAAATTTAGGAAATAAACACCTGGGTGTCAGTTTTAAATACAAGTGCATTAAAGCACAGTGGAAGCATTTTGTCAAATTCCAATTGAATAAACAAAACAGTGTTAAAGTGCAGCAAGTGGAAATATAAAAAAAAAATGCCTCTGAGATGAATGGAGAAAAATTTTCAACTGCTCAATAATATAAATGCTGTTCATTTTCTCAGCCACACTCCTTCCTGCAATGTCAAAGGATCAGTGACTGAACATATGTCAGAAGAAATTCTCTCCAGTGTACATGCACAGAACAATGACTGCACAAACACACAACACGAGCATTAGTGTACCAGGAAAGGCGGCCAGGGGTTGGCATGGGGAATTGGAAGGCCAAGGTGAAGGCCAGTTATCTCGGACGAGGGAGGAGGGCAGGTACCCTGGAAGGGGGTACTCTAGAGTTGTTATGGTCCGGTTGGCAAGGACGAGTTTGAGTTATGTCATACTCATATTAAGGATAGTTAAAATTGGTTATATATATCTTTATATATATTTATGCTTATTATTTATAAATAAAGCTGTGGCCTGTTTATACCACATTTACGTTTCTTGGTCTTAATTGGTGGAGGATGGGGGGGAGCGGGTTTGTGGGTATAATGGGCGCACCACACAATAACCACTACCTGCACACATGGTTTAAATTACATTTTAGTTGCATAAATTAATCGTATGTGTCCAAAAATGTCTCAGAACATCCCCCCCCCCCTCATGCCCCATCTCCCCCTACACTCTGCGCAAGACTCCTTTTTAATGCATGTTATATGCATGACTCAGTGTCAGGTGTATTCCAGCTTGTGCATCATATTATTTTAATTGAAAGCTCAGGCGTTGTCAGGATCAGTTAGACTATCTGCTCAGCCAAAGAAAGATTGTTAATTTTATTAGTCTTTCTGATTTCCATTCCAAGCTGTTTCTCAGCTATGCAATTAATCATTAGCACAGGCTACTGGATGAAGGGGAAAAAAACTATAATGGAATTGAAAATTTGTGAGAATTGAAATAATTCATTATGTACATCAACAACAGGGCTTGAATAGAAAAAGAGCTAGTGGAATTGTATTTTCATGCCTATGCAGGTTTATACAAGGACTATTTCGTAAAATGTTCCATGCATACCCATCCACACAATGGCACTTGCGGGCATAGCCCTTTGTGGAAAAAGTAATTCACATGGAATTCTGGATTAACGGAAGTTATATTTCAGCTAGCAGCTAATGCAAATGGTACAGCTACGTGTGGAACCGTCGGGTTTAGTTAATTTACAAGGTCTGAAAAAGGTTTAGGGGAGTTATACTTCCGCAGACAGCTAAAAACATGATTAAAGCCATGTGCATCTTGCTTCTCTTAGTCTGAGCACATAGCTTTATTCCTGAAAAATTGCCGGCCCTAGAGCTTTCAGTATTTAGCTGACAGCTGAACTACAAATTCTAGGTATGTCCCATAAACCCCAGATATGCAGGAGTTGGTGGGATATGATCAACACTCCTACTCAAAGCTATAGGAAAAAAAGAATTGACTTGCCACTTCCTGGTTTGGCGAGACCACTCTATTGAATCTTGTATTTGAAATTAACACATGGTCTTCAAAAGTAAGATTTGATTTTCATTTTCTATATATTTCTAATGTATTATCTATATAATACATTTATAAAGGTGTAAATCATTTCTAACCTGGAGTATACCTTTAACAATACAGAAATACAATATTCTTTTTTTTTTTTAGTATTTCACTACCAGTAAACAGTAAGGAGATTGCCTGGCTTATCATCTTTGTACTGTTAAAAGCTGAGCAGAAATATACAATAATATTCCTTTTTTTATCCTAATTACATCCCTGGCGTCTATAAGAACAATTACCACAAATTAGTTCTCCCAAGCTCTTAACAATTCCACTTGGCACTACATGCAATGACATTACAAGTACCTATGGCTGTAAATTGCACTGCACGTGTATATTGTACACAGAATAACATAACTCGGCTGGAAACATAAAGTAATCTAGATCTATATAAATTCATATTGCTCACAATAGTTGCTCAATTGGCTTCTATTTTACTGATCTAAAAATTCTTTAACCATCATTAACTCAGCAATACAAAACATAAGTACACTAGTTGGTCTTCACAATAGAGTGGCTGATGTGACAACTAGTAATGTATCCACATTGGGCAAATGCTAGTAGGATATTTCCGATTGTACCCTGTTGGGCAATAACTGAACCAATACCTGCGGTTCTCTTTGGAATGTACAATGAAAGGGTATACCGCACCAGCCTAGCATATCATATTTGTGAGCATAATGTTATACATGGCTGTGTTTGATGTAAAAACACTGTGAACAACATTTCCAATACCAGATTGATTCTAAAATAACTCTTAATTTCAATAAAACTTGATTCAGAAAAAAAAAATAGCTAAAATGTACTTTGCTTTTAAAGCCTGCGTGGGTTTTTCGTCAAATTAAATCCATATAGCAGGGCATTTTCACTATAAAAAATACAGTACTCTTATGTGTCTGATGTATCCTTATATGTACATCACTATTTCAGTCCAGGCACAACAAGGGCACATGTTGCAAATGAGGAGAAATAGAAAGGCAGAGCTTAGAACAATGGGCAGACTGTGAGCTGAGATATAGGCACCGGACTACAGGATAAAAAAGGTGTAGATTTCTACATTTAATTTAATATTTTGGAAATCTCGCAAACACCTGTATGTTACTTGCAGGGGATAAGTTGAGGATTTATTTCAAATGTTATCAATACTATATGCTTGGCACCCAAGGAGGTTGTCCCAGAATAAAAAGACTCAAACTTGGTAAAGTTAACTCACACAAACAAAAATATACATCCATTTTGTAGCCTTTTTTCATAAAACTCTTGAAATGTAGGCCTTTGTGGAAGCTTGAGCTCCTTTGGAAGAATCTGCATTCCTGTTTTAATTTGACATAAAATATGAGCTGCTCATCATTTAAAGGGACACTACAGTCACCAGAACGTCTACAGCTTAATAGGTGGAGTCCTGGTGAGTATAATCATTCCATGCAGACTTTTTAATGTAAACACCGCCTTTTAAAAAACAAAACAAAAAAAAACAAAACAAAAAAAAAACAATGTTTACATTGCTGCATAGGAACACCTCAAGTGGCAGTCACTCAGACGGCCACTAGAGAATCTTTCTGGGTTAGTGCTACACAATGTGAAGCACTGACGGTCAGTGTTTCAATGCTCAGCATGAAGATGCTGAAAGATCCTCATAGAGATGCATTGGATAGAGATGCATTGGTTAAAAGCATCTGATTGAGGACATGCACACACGCAATTGCTTCCCAATGCTTACCTAAGTGAAAGCATTGGATTGGCTGAGATTGCCAATTGTGATTATCGCAGCCAAGGAGGCAGAGCGGAGGCAGGGCCAGCCACAACGATCCCCCTCAGCGCTGGAATAAAGGAGAGGAAACTCACCTTTTCCTTAGTTGACGGGGTGGGCTGGGGGACCTAAACTGAGTTTTCACAGCTATAGTAACAGGAATGCATGTTTTTTTTTTTCTGTCACTACAGTGTTCCTTTAAGTAATATTAATAGATAACCAAAATCAGAAAAAAACTTGACAAGAAAAAAATATTTTCATGTTAAGGGCTTCACTGAACAGTGTGTCTTGTAAAAAAATATGCAGACTCCTAGGCTGTCTGGTATTCTCCAGATTCTAAGATTCTTCAACCAATAAGGTGTAAGTTTAAGGAGTCCTTCACTATAAAACAAATCCTCGGTGTCTGCTTTTTGAAAAGCAGATTTGGGATTGTAATCATGCCCCATTCAGAAAGGATTCAACAAAGAAGTTGTAAATGCTCATAAGGGGGTTGAAAATCGTTGCTAATGAAATTGGAATCATTGTTCCACAGACAGACAAATATTGCACAAATAAAAACGTGTTTACTTTAAGGAATAGTGGCATAGGGCAGTCTCCAATTCCAGTCAATTAGCAGAAGCACTCTTCCTCAAGAGACAAGACACCCTGTGAATTGAGAATGTGACCATTCGGTCTACAGCCACAATCTAACAAACCCGTGTACAGAACATACGACTGTAAGCATTATCATTAGACCTACAGCATGATGTGTCCAGCAAACCAAAATGGAACATGCTTCATCCTGGACATATGGGTACTTACCCACTACAGGGACACTATAGTCACCAGAACAGCTACAGCTTAATGTAATTGTTCTGGTGAGTATAAGAGCTCCCTTCAGGCATTTTCATGTAAACACTGCCTTTTCACATAAAAGGCAGTGTTTACATTGCCCCTAGGGACACCTCCAAGTGGCCACTCCTTAGATGGCCACTGGAGTGGCTTCCTGGCTCAGGGCTGCACAGTAAGCAGCCCTGCCGTTCAGCGACCCCACGCTCTGCAGGGAGATGCTGAGTTTTCCTCATAGAGATGCATTTATTCAACGCATCTCTATGAGGAGGTCCTGATTGGCCAAAACTTCATTTGGCCCCATTCCCGTGCCGATTTTAGCCAATCCAATTGATTGGCTAAAAATCGACCATTTTGATGATGTCACAAAGGGGGCGGAGCCAGCTGGGCTTAAGGGGGGCAAGCCACCTATATGGTGGGTTTATCCCTATAGCGTCAGGAATGCATGTTTGTGCTCCTGACCCTATAGTGATTCTTTAATTACTCTACTACTCCGCTTAGGTGCTACATATTGGTGCTTCCACTCTAGATTATACAAATGGAGTAAGGTAGATAATATTCATTACTTTGCTACTGACCCTTAGGTGCAATATACACATAATTTAAATATAAGTTTTCAAAATAACAAGCACATTATATTTCATCTATACACTTTGCTGGCCATAGATTGCTCTTATCTACTTTAGACATGTTCGTCTTTCTGGGATTTTTACTGTTATTCCTTTGTAAAGAATGAGATTACTGATAGGGAGCTGGTTATATGTTTAGGGGACAAGATCAGAAGGAGAGGGATTTTTTAAAAGCAATTTTTGTAAATTGCTGCATCTATAGTGATCAGAATGACCCACTGTTTATTTGTGGCAGTTGTTCATATGATTGTTATCATTCTGTATTTCTGTGAGAAAATATTAATAATTACAAACAATCCACAGGGCCTAAACTTAAACTAAACATAATTCCATCACGCTGAGAGTGCTAAGATCACTGCAACTTTCAAAAAGTTTAAATCATGGTTTCATGCAGGAAATTGGCTAGAAGTGACATTTATACAGAAGTAGGTTGACTGAGTTTTTGTACGCTTTGCAAAAGAGTACCGGTATTCATTTTAATAGAAGCTCTGGACATTTTTTGTGATGAATAATTTAAATGTATAATGGTTGGAAGTAAATGGGAGGTAAGATAAGAAATCATATTTTTATTGTAATGTTGACAGATCTTTATTGTGCTGTTTGAGTGAAATGTACACAGTCAGACAATAATAATCCTAAATTGCTTGCTCTGCTAATCAAACATGCAAAAGTATTGATCCACTTGTTTATAAACTAACATAATTATACAAATACAAAAAGAGAAGTCCTGCGCCTACTCCCATTACTACTGGGCCTGCAGCAAGGACTACAGTACACATCAGCCCCAATATATAGTAAAAAACAAAAAAAGAAAAAAAAGTTACCTGCGCTCTCTCCTTAATCCCTATGTATATTTAGACAAATGGAGGTCATTTAGTTGCTCCAATGGCCATTGGGGGGAATGCCCGCCCGCCCGCCAACGCCAATGCAGACCCCCCCCCAAGCGGGTCCCAACACCGACCCCCCAGCCTGCTTCCCTGAGCCTCTGGCAAAGACATCTCCAATGAGACTGTTACAACTTTTAAACTGGCACTTCGAATGCAGTCGAGTGGCCGCCATTCGGCAAACGGACGCGTGGCAGCGGCCATTTGAACTTATTCGAATGCGGTCAGCGGTGTGTGCAGCCAAATCTATGGAACTGTTTTCGGCTACCCAATTGCATGAACACCGCTGACCTGTACCTTCTTCGACACTGCGGCTGGAGACTAAGTCCCGTTCGAAGATTCGAACGCTCGTTCGAATGGGACTTAGTAATTTTTCTCGGTGTAAGATAGACCGACTGCACAGCCCAAATCCATGGAACTGTTTTGGGCATGAAAATGTGCTTGCGGTCGGTATTTTTATAAAGGACTTATACCTATCTCCCGAACGGCTGAACGGATTCGAATGATTTTTGGGTATGTTTGTATTTTGGAATGTGCTGATTAATAATATGTATGTTTTATTAATATTGGATGTATGGTTTTAGAGTTATGAAAGTTGGGTAAAAAGTATGTTTAAACTGTACGTATAATTGGGTTACCTCTCAGGCTAAGGGGAGGAGATGTGTGGGATGTAACCATTGTGTGATTGGGTAATGTATAATTGTATGTGGGCGTCTCCCTTGCAGGGGAGAATTGCATAAAAGCAGAGTGTGTGCCATTAAACCAGAGATCTTCTTGACCCTCAACACATAGTCTTGTCTCGTGATTGGAGGGAGCAGCTATATTCACATTGGGGATTGCTATGCTCTGCATACTCCCTTGAGCTTTAATCACTTAGCTCTTGTTCCCGATACGCTCTCCTGGAGGACAGAAGCTGATTCCAGGTTGGAAGGAAAACGGCGTGGCTCCAGTTAAGCTACGGCGGTTGTGGAGTCTGCGGTGGTTGTGGTGTCCAGTGCGGTGCTTGTGGTCCTCGGTGCAAGCTAGGAAGCGTCCATTAATGGAAGGTGTCCGTTACAGTGGTGGTAGCGGTGGGATGGCTTCCCTAGTGTGAGGAGCAGCATCCTGGGAACACCAAGCAAGCCTCGAGTATTGGCATAGTCACGTACGGTTTGACGCTATACTGAAGGGGCAGTTGGAGCTCTATGGGCCTAACCCAATGGAGGAACGTGTACAGAGAATGAGGAGAGAACTGGCCGAGGGTCTGCAGAAGGAAGCAGAATATTGGGCAGAGATGGCGAAGTATTCTGTCCCTGCGCCCCAACAACAGCGTATCCTTCTTCCCCAGCGGCATTGTGAAGTCCAGGGGGCCGAAGGTGCCGTCCTTCCCCCCCAGCAGCAGTGTGTCCTACAGGGAGCAGAGACAGTTGGTCTCTCTCTCCAGCAGCAGGACAATGTTACGGGAGTGGAGACAGGCGGTCTCCCTCTCCAGCGGCAGTGCGAGTTACAGGGAGCCGAAGGTGTCGTCCTTCCTCCCCAGCTGCAGTGCGAGTTCCAGGGAGCTAAAGGTGTCGTCCTTCCTCCCCAGCGGCAGTGTGAATCCCAGGGGGCCAAAGGTGTCGTCCTTCCCCCCCAGCAGCAGTGTGTCCTACAGGGAGCAGAGAAAGTTGGTCTCTCTCTCTCTCCAGCAGCAGGACACTGTTATGGGAGTGGAGACAGGCGGTCTCCCTCTCCAGCGGCAGCCTGTGTTTCAGGGAGAGGAGCACAGTACCCTATCTCCCCAGCGGCAGCTTACCCTACCAAGGGGAGACACCAATCTCCCAGGCGGCGCAGATGGGACCGTGATCTCTGTGCCTGACCTACAGAGATGCTGGGCAGCCTGTCCAGATCCCCAACTACCCTCACAGGGACAACAGGAGGAGGGGGTAAGTACGATTTCCCCTCCCCAGCTAACTCCTAACTTGGCCCCAGGGATAACAGAGGAAAAGTTAACCCCCACTGACTCCCATGTTCTCCTGGCTACTGAGCCAGACTATGTTCCCAGCACCCCAGCAGAAGAGCTGGCAGGCCTCTGCCCTACCTTTGTCCCTTGTTCAGAGCCTGATGTCCTGCAGGCTATTCCAGCAGAAGAGCTGGCATCAGGGCAGAGCGCCGCTGGCCTCTGCCCTACCGACCCCCTTGTTATAGGACTGGCCTGCAACCCCCTCATCCAAGCAGAAGAGCTGGCATCAGGGCAGAGCGCCGCTGGCCTCTGCCCTTCACGTCCCCACAGCATGTTGCCCCATCACCCCAGATGGATACCCAGGTGCAGTAACTGTTTGTTGTGGGTGGGCTGCTCTGGCACTTGTTTATTGTGGGTTGGTGGATCGACTAACGTAGGCACTGACCGACAGAAGGTCAGGTGCCTGGTTAGTCTTCCCCCCAAAGGGGAGATATGTGACAAACTGCCATTTGCCACTGGGCATTGGAGAGGACTGATCGCTAGCCTCCTGCCCTGCGACTATGGCCCTGGGATGTATTGCCCTCTAAGAACTGCATTTGGGCATAATGGATTTGTTTAATGTTGTTCCTGGCCCTTTAAATACTTTGGAGCAGTGTTACAACTTTTAAACTGGCACATCGAATGCAGTTCTTAGAGGGCAATACATCCCAGGGCCATAGTCGCAGGGCAGGAGGCTAGCGATCAGTCCTATCCAATGCCAAGTGGCAAATGGCAGTTTGTCACAGAGACAGAGAGGGGAGAGAGCGCTGGTAACTTTTTTCTGTTTTTTACTATATATTGGGGCTGATGTGTATTGTAGTCCTTGCTGCAGGCCCAGTAGTAATGGGAGTGAGCGCAGGACTTCTCTTTTTGTATTTACTTTGTTTCACACAGCTTGGTTACAATGCTGCCGCCCATCCCATGTGTTCCCTATTAAGGGTTAATAAGTATATAGGGGTGTATATAAAAAATGCCCCTCTCTGTCTCATTGGAGATGTCTTTGCCAGAGGCTCAGGGAAGCAGGCTGGAGGATCGGTGTTGGGACCCGCTTGGGGGGGTCTGCCTTAGCGTTGGCGGGCATTCCCTCCAATGGCCATTGGAGCAACTAAATGACCTCAATTTGTCTAAATATACATAGGAATTAAGGAGAGAGCGCCGGTAACTTTTTTTTCTTTTTCTTTTTTTAATATAATTATACGTTACTCATTTACCGCCCTCAGTGCTAAAAGTTTTTTGTTACTTTTCTACATTTTCTTTTTCTTTTTGAAGCTTTACAAAACCCCAAATATTAATTGGCACGCTATAAATTTTGTAGGGAGACACTCCAAACACCACATTCTAACAATCTGTGCTCGTTGCAATAAGCCCACTTCCTTACTCACACTACTGGTAGCTGATAGCTCCATTCATGTTTATCCTAAATGTAACTGTACGTGCACACAGTAGCTGCTCTAGAACTTTCAAAGTACTTGATCTTCTCAGAGGAATAGGGAAGATGGAAAACAGTGAACCTGAGACTGCATCATCTGTATGGAGCTCCAAAGCAGTTAGAGGCTAGTGATGATTGGAAACAATGTTTAGTTCACTCTGTAGTCTCATATTTACAGCCCATATATACACCCCTATAGATTTCCATACAAATACTTCCTTACATTCACACACACATTGACATTCTGCATACATACACACTTATATTCACACACAGTGACATTCTGCACAAATATGGACACTGCACCCAGACTACCTCAATGAGATGAAGTGGTCTTGGTACCTATAGTGTCCCTTTAAATAATAGATATTGGCTGTAGATGTGCACCTGTTCCACAATTAAAGAAAAGATTGCCATGCTGGGCTGAAAGTACCAAGTTAGCAATTAAAGGGCCAGTGTGGTTTGAAAAGAGGCAGAGTTGGCCAGAAGAGGGCAGGGCTGCTCCATTTGAAGACAGAAGTTACACTTCACACACATACACCCTTACATACACACACATGGTTATACTCCTCAAAAATACAACCTTATATTCACACATATTAACACTCTGCACAACAGAGGCGGCTCTAGACTTTTGGAGGCCTTAGGCGAAAATCAAATATGAGGCCCCCCCCATGCGTGATAAAAAATAATTAAAAAAAAAATAAGCAGGAAATATTAAAATTAACTGTATACATTGCATATTTTAAGGCAAACATTAAAATATGCATCTCCTCTCCTTCCCCCTTTATTTGCATCTCCTCTCCTTCCCCCTTTATTTGCATCTCCTCTCCTTCCCCCTTTTTTTCCCATCACCTCTCCTTCCCCCTTTTTTTCCCATCACCTCTCCTTCCACCCTTTTTTTATCACCTCTCCTTCCACCCTTTTTTTTATCACCTCTCCTTCCTCCTTTTTTCCCATCACCTCTCCTTCCCCCCTTTTTTCCCATCACCTCTCCTTCACCCCCTTTTTTTTTAATCACCTCTCCTTCCCTCTTTTTTCCCATCACCTCTCCTTCCCCCTTTTTTTTCATCACCTCTCCTCCCCCTTCTTTCCCCATCACCTCTCCTCCCCCTTCTTTCCCCATCACCTCTCCTTCCCCTTCTTTCCCCATCACCTCTCCTTACCCCTTTTTTTCCCCATCACCTCTCCTTCCACCCTTTTTTTTAATCACCTCTCCTTCCCCCTTTTTTTTTCATCACCTCTCCTTCCACCCTTTTTTTTATCACCTCTCCTTCCCCCTTTTTTTCCCCATCACCTCTCCTTCCACCCTTTTTTTTCCATCTCCTCTCCTTACCTTTTTCTCTCTTCTCCTCTGCTCTCTTTCCTTCACCACCAGCAGCGTCTTTCTTTTTCTTCTCTTCTTCTTGGTACCGCAGGCGGGGGTATGCAGGGAGGGGTTACGTCGTCGCGTCGTGACGTCATCAACATTGGCATCGCGGATTGGCCGATTAGGTTAGTGTGCAGGAGGAGGGAAGGGGGACTCACTACCTCACGGAACCCATGTGAGAGGGTTCCATCTTTCATTAGAGCCGAGCGGCGACGCGGCAATGCGGATGCGGCCGCCGGCTGGCATGAAAATATTACAAATAAGCATTTATTTTTATAGCACTACTGAAGTGTCTCTCTAATTACACGGTTTAGGCGGCCGCGAGGCCCCTTTAGCGCGAGGCCTTAGGCGGCCGCCTAAACCGCCTAATTAGAGAGCCGCCTCTGCTGCACAAATACACCCTTACATTCACACACATTGACACTGCACAAATACACATCAACACTGTGCACAAATACACTGTTACAATCACACACATAGTTACACTACACACAGATCGATCCGTAAAAACAGAGAAACTGATTTCTATTTTCTTTTTATCTGTCGCACTGCAGTTAAAGGGATTCTATAGTGTAAGTAATTAGAGATGTCCCGAATAGTTCGCTGGCGAATAGTTCCTGGTGAACATAGCTTATGCGATGTTCGGTACGCCCCCTATTCGTCATCATTGAGTAAACTTTGACCCTGTACCTCACAGTCAGCAGACACATTCCAGCCAATCAGCAGCAGACCCTCCCTCCCAGACCCTGCCACCTCCTGGACAGCATCCATTTTAGATTCATTCGGAAGCTGCATTCTTAGTGAGAGGAGGGACAGTGTAGCTGCTGCTGATTTAATAGGGAAATCGATAGCTAGGCTAGTGTATTCAGTATCCACTACAGTCCTGAAGGACTCATCTGATCCTTACAGCACCCCAAAAAGCCCTTTTTAGGGCTAGAACATCAGTCTGCTTTTTTTTTTCCTGTGTAATCTAATTGCAGTTGCCTGCCTGCCAGTGTGTGTGTCAGGCTCACAGCGTATACTGTGCCCACTTGCCCAGTGCCACCACTCATATCTGGTGTCACAATAGCTTGCATTTAAAAAAACAAAAACTTTTTTGACTGTAGTATAATAGCAGTCAGTTTCCTTCACACGTGTGCGTTTCAGGGCCTGCCAGGGCACAGTGTCACACCAGTGCAACTCATATCTGGTGTAACAGTAGTGTACATTTAAAAAAAAATTTTTTGACTGTACTAGATTGAATAGCAGTTAGTTGTCTGCAAGCGTGTGTGTCAGGCCTACAGTGTCTAATCTGCCAACTTTTGCCAGTGCACAGTGCCACTCATATCTGTTGTCACAGTAGCTTGCACGCATAGTACCACTAATCGAAAAAAAAATGACAGGCAGAGGCAGGCCACCCCGCAGGGGCCGTCGTGGTGCTGTGATTCCCTTTGGCCCTAGAATAATGCCTAGTGTTCAGAGGCCACATACCCTGAACTCGAAAACACATACCCTGAACTCAAAAAGTTCTGAGGACATAGTTGACTGGCTAACACAGGACACCCAATCTTCTACAGCTTCCGCTCGGAACCGTGACACACCATCCTCCTCCAGCTTAGCTTCGGGCACCTCTCAAGTTACCACTCGCCCGCCTGCCGCCACCACCAACACTAGCACCACAGCCGCTTCACTTGATCTGTCAGAGGAGTTATTTACACATCAGTTGGAAGAAATGAGTGATGCGCAACCATTATTGCCAGAGGATGTAGATAATAGGGATATGTCTCAGTCAGGCAGCATTACACACATGGACGTACGGTGTGATGATGATGATGTTGTACCCGCTGCTGCTTCCTTTGCTGAGTTGTCAGATACAAGTGAAGCGGTTGATGATGACGATGCGTCCGTGGATGTCACGTGGGTGCCCGCTAGAAGAGAAGAAGAACAGGGGGAAAGTTCTGATGGGGAGACAGAGAGGAGGAGGAGACGAGTTGGAAGCAGGGTGAGGTCATCGCAAGGAATTAGTGGCACAGTCAGACAGCATGCATCGGCACCCGGGGTCAGCCCGACAGCACGCCAATCAACGCATGCTGTTGCCACCACCAGAATGCAGTCATTGCAGAGCTCAGCAGTGTGGCATTTTTTTTGTGTGTCTGCCTTTGACAACAGCGATGCCATTTGCAACCTGTGCAAAAAGAAACTGAGTCGTGGGAAGTCCAAAACCCACCTAGGTACAACTGCTTTGCGAAGGCACATGATCGCACATCACAGACGCCTATGGGATCAACACATGAGTACAAGCAGCACACAAACTCAAGGCCGCCATCCTCCTCCTGGTCCAGCATATTCAGCCACGTCAACCACTGCTGTCCTCCTTGCCCCCTCTCAACCATCCGCAACTCCGTCTCTCGCCTTGAGCAGTTCCTGCTCATCTGCCCACAGTCAGGTGTCTGTCAAGGACATGTTTGAGCGTAAGAAGCCAATGTCACAAAGTCACCCCCTTGCCCGGCATCTGACAGCTGGCTTGTCTGAACTCTTAGCCCACCAGCTTTTACCATACAAGCTGGTGGAGTCTGAAGCGTTCCAAAAATTTGTAGCTATTGGGACACCGCAGTGGAAGGTACCCGGCCGAAATTTCTTTGCACAAAAGGCAAAGTACTCGATTGTGTACTCAACCTGTACTCGATTGTGCAAAAGGAAGTAATGGCATGTCTGGCACACAGTGTCCATCTGACCACTGATACCTGGTCTGCAAAGCATGGTCAGGGCAGGTATATCACCTACACTGCGCATTGGGTAAACCTGCTGACGGCTGCCAAGCATGGAATGCGTGGCTCTGCAGAGGAGTTGGTGACACCGCCACGACTTGCAGGCAGGCCTGCTGCCACCTCCTCTACTCCTCCTACTCCATCCTCTTCCATAACCTCCTCGGCTGAGTCCTCTTTTGCTGCTGCGTCTTGCTCCACATCAACGGCACCCCCCAGCTCCCCAGGTACTATTCCACATCCCGGATACGGCAGTGTCACGCCATCTTGGGGTTGACTTGCCTGAAAGCAGAGAGTCACACCGGACCAGCACTCCTGTCCGCCCTGAACGCACAGGTGGATCAGTGGCTGACTCCGCACCAACTGGAGATTGGCAAAGTGGTTTGTGACAACGGAAGAAATTTGTTGGCGGCATTGAATTTGGGCAAGTTGACACATGTGCCGTGCATGGCACATGTGTGTAATCTGATCGTACAACGCTTTGTGCATAAGTACCCAGGCTTACAGGACCTCCTAAAGCAGGCCAGGAAGGTGTGTGGCCATTTCAGACATTCCTACACGGCCATGGCGCACTTTTCAGATATCCAGCGGCGAAACAACATGCCAGTGAGGCGCTTGATTTGCGACAGCTCGACACGTTGGAATTCAACACTCTTAATGTTCGACCGCCTACTCCAACAAGAAAAAGCCGTTAACGACTATTTGTATGACCGGGGTGCTAGGACAGCCTCTGCGGAGCTGGGAACTTTTTTGCCACGTTAGTGGATGCTCATGCGCAATGCCTGTAGGCTCATGCGTCCTTTTGAGGAGGTGACAAACCTAGTCAGTCGCACCGAAGGCACCATCAGCGACATCATACCATTTGTTTTCTTCCTGGAGCGTACCCTGCGAAGAGTGCTGGATCAGGCCGTAGATGAGCGTGAAGAGGAAGAGGAAGAGTTGTGGTCACCAACACCACCAGAAACAGCCTTATCAGCATCGCTTGCTGGACCTGCGGCAACGCTGGAAGAGGATTGTGAGGAAGAGGAGTCAGAGGAGGAATGTGGCTTTGAGGAGGAAGACCAACCACAACAGGCATCCCAGGGTGCTCGTTGTCACCTATCTGGTACCAGTTGTGTTGTACGTGGCTGGGGGGAAGAACATACCTTCAGTGAGATCACTGAGGACGAGGAACGGGACATGAGTAGCTCGGCATCCAACCTTGTGCAAATGGGGTCTTTCATGCTCTCATGCCTGAGGGACCCTCGTATAAAAAGGCTGAAGGAGAATGACCTGTACTGGGTGTCCACGCTACTAGACCCCCGGTATAAGCAGAAAGTGCCTGAAATGTTACCGAACTACCGCAAGTCGGAAAGGATGCAACAGATCCAAAATAAATTAAAAAGTATGCTTTACACAGCGTATAAGGGTGATGTCACAGCACAACGGGAATCTAACAGGGGAAGAGGTGAAAGTAATCCTCCTCCTCCCACGACCACGCCGGCAAGGACAGGACGCTTTACAGATGTGTTGTTGATGGAGGACATGCGGAGCTTTTTAAGCACATTAGATTGCACGCGCAGTGCCCCATATTTGAAGTAGGAGGACCGACCAAGCATCTTTTTCCATCTCCCGGTTCCTAAAATCGATGCCATATACACGTCCCCTGATAGGGGACGTAACAGTGATTAAACTGATAAGAATAGTACTACTTAACACACCTTATAATAACGCAGAGAGAGGATTCTGAAGAAGAGGAGTCAGAGGAGGAAGGTGGCTTTGAGGAGGTGGAAGACCAAACACAGCAGGCGTCCCAGGGGGCTTGTTGTCACCTTTCGGGGAGCCTTGGTGTTGTATGTGGCTGGGTGGAGGAAGAGACCTTCAATGACATCAGTGAGGACAAGGAACGGGACATGGCTAGCTTGGTATCCAACCTTGTGCAAATGGGGAGTTTGCGGTTGTGCAAATGGACTGTTTGCGGTTGTTTGTGGTGCATTAAACGGGGAGTTTGGTCTGTCACTGTGAAGCGGGCGTAACCCTTACACTACCTGATCGATACAACATCATACCTGATGTTTTAAAGCACGTTATTCCAAACAATTTAGGAATGTTAGGTGATTTATGCCCTTTATGGATTAAAACCAGACTCTGCATCAACTATGTAATTTTCCATGGGAGTTTTGCCATGGATCCCCCTCCGGCATGCCACAGTCCAGGTGTTAGTCCCATTGAAACAACTTTTTCATCACTATTGTGGTCAGAAAGAGTCCCTGTGGGTCTTAAAATTCACCTCCCTATTGAAGTCTATGGCGGTTCGCCCAGTTCGCCCGTTCGCGAACATTTGCGGAAATTCGCGTTCGCCATTTGCGAACGGAAAATTTTATGTTTGCGACATCTCTATAAGTAATACAAAATGCTGTGAGCGCATTAGGCCCTCCCCATAGGAAAGCACTGCTGCAATGCTTTCCTATGGGAATTTTACTGACGCTGGATGTCCTCATGCAGAGCGTCTGTTAGGTGACCAAACGTTGCCTAGCAAGCAGGAAGTGCAGCCTTAGTCCTGCAATGTAATCATTGCAGTTTCTCTAAAACAGCAATGATTTACATTGCAGGACTAAGGGGGACAAGGACACTGCACCCAGACTACTTCAATGAGATGAAGTGGTCTGGGTGCCTACAGTGTCCCTTTAAATAATCTTCCGGTTCCTCTCCTGAGATTGGCTCTGGGTGTGCACATGTTCCACAATTAAGGGAAAGATTGCCATGCTGGGCTGAAAGTACCAAGTTAGTAATTAAAGGGCCAGTGTGGTTTGAAATTAGGCAGAGTTGGCAAGAAGAGGGCAGGGCTGCCCCATTTGAAGACAGAAGTTATCACTAAAGACTAAAGAACACTCACACCACCTTGGCACATTCTCAAGTGTAAAATTATTATTTTGAATGTTCTAATTTTAACCTTTTTCGAAGCCACGGGAAGAGCATATGAAGCCACAATGCTATGTGTTTAGTGCCATTGCAAGGGTTAAGTCACAATGTGTCTTTAAAATAAAAGAAAATACAAATTGTCACATATACCAACAGTGTGTAAATAAGCCAACACCCTTTCTGCATTCCCTTTCTCAATACAAATAAAAAAAAAGTGATGAAATTAGTGTTAGTGCATCAAATAGGAAAGATAGAAACTGATATTTGATCTAAAGGAGAAAACCAAAAATTGATTTTTGAATTACAAATTGATGTGCCTGTGGTGGAGAATAATGCAATCATATTATATTCTTATTATAAGACTAAATACACTTCTATGGTTTTCCCTTCTTATTTCCCCTGTGAAAAATATCAATATACCTCCTCCCCATTCGCTTTACTATGAATACATTTTTGTTATGGAAACTGTATAGGTATAAATAGCATCTGGTACACTTTAGGGAGTAAATACAGTGCTTAGTTTCTAATTTTCAAATATCCGTTATTATATTATTATTGCAAATAAATAAGAATGTATTATGGCATTGATTAATGCATTCCATCATGTAAAAATGTAGGCCTCTTAAAGCAGTTGTTTCACATTGGTTACAGTATTTTAACACTAATCCAGCAAATAAAAGGTAGTTATTGTAACGGTGCCCGATCTGAATCGCCACATGGTCGCACCCAATTGGTGCGATAACATCACTGTAAGGGAACATGGCTTAGCTTATTCTCGGCGGCTCGCGCCCGAAATAAGCTTCTGCAGCAGAGCCTGTCCGGTCCGGCATCAATAAGGATATAATCTTGCCGCGCATGCGCATTCCACTCCACTCGGGAGCCAACGTCAGAGTAGGAGGAGAGGTCACCAGCGCTGAGGGAGACTGGCACTGGATTAAAGTAAGTAACTTAAGGGGTTTTAAACCCTACAGCGCCAAGGGAAGGGGGTCCTGAGGGTGGGGGGGACCTAAGGGTTGTATAGTGTCAGGAAAACGAGTTTGTTTTCCTGACACTATAGTGTCACAGCCATCCTAAACACTTCCTGTAAAGAGTCATCTAATGTTTATACTTCCTTTATTGCAAATTATGTTTAGTTCAGAATTTCCTATCTCCTGCTCTGTTAATAACTTGCTAGACCATGCAGGAGCCTACTGTGTGTGATTAAAGTTCAATTTACAGAGCAGAAGATAAAAACTTTTAAAGTAAGTTACATCTGATTGAAAATGAAACCATTTTGTTTTCATGCAGGCTGTGTCAGTCATAGCCAACGAATGTGTGGCTAGGGCTGCATAAACAGAAGCAAAAGTGATTACATTCCTAAATGGCAGGGAATTGAGCAGTGCAACTTCAGAGGCATAATCTACACACAAAAACTGCTTCATTAAGCTAAAGTTATTTTAGTGACTATAGTGTCCCTGTAAGTCCACAGTACAAGCCTAAAGCAGCAGTAGTGAAATCCCCAGGAAAGGGTTGCAGAATACATAGGCTACTTACAGTGGAATACACACAATCCATGGGGCCCCGGTGCAAAACTGATCCATGGGGCGCCCCCTCCCACCGCCACCCCATACATACAGACACACACCCACAAACATATATACATACATACAGACGCACACAAATACATACATACAGATGCATATACATACAGACACATACATAGAAACACACACAGACAGACAAACAGACACACATACAGACACTAACACACACATGCAAAATATTTTAGTCACCCTCCTATTACCTACCTTTTAGGTGCAGGAGGGTGACTTCCCTGGGGTCCAGTGGCTCAGGTTGATGGGAGTCAGAGTTCCCACTCTGACTCCCTCTCCTTCCTGGCTCCAGGTGGTTGCTAGGAGGAGTGACCGGGGCAGTCACTTCCTCCCAGCATCTGACATCAGAGGGGGCCAGGTCGCGCCATTACCGGGCCCACTCTGATCATGATATTAATTTCCATCGGGTGGCCCCTTCACGTGTGGCCCCGGCAATTATACTGTGCGGCCGGGGCCACAACACATGGAGGCGGGCACCCCTGGAGTGATGGGCCCGGTCACAGCTGCAACCCCTGCAACCCCGGTATGTACGCCACTGGCTACTTATGGTAGGACTGTGGGAGTTACAACATGCATCAAAAATAAATTTATCAAGAAGAATAAACAGTAGGTGGTGCTGTAGCAATCTATCAATGACTTCGATTTAACACTGTTGTATAAGCTTTCCAAATTATTTAATATTTTTGGATAAACTTAAAATTATGTTTTAGACACATTAAAATATAAAAACAAATATATACTAAAAAATATATGAATATAAATTATATCAAAAATAAAATATAACATTTTAAAAATATTTTTCATAATATTAAATGATTTGAAAAGTGTATGGAACAATATTAAATCAAGTCCAATGTTCTATGCGCTCTGTATGGCAATGAGTGTAGTTTTTATCTTTTTTTCCCCCCACTGTTTCTGTATGATTTTATAAATGGTTTGTATTGGGCTGTTAAGTTTGTTTTAATGCCCATCTTTCAAGTTAATTAATCAAATGGCATATACACTGATCAGCTACAACATTAAAACCACTGACAGGTGAAGTGAATAGCATTGATTATATTGTTACAATGGCACCTGACAATGGGGTGATATGTTAGGCAGCAAGTGAACAGTCAGTTCTTGAATTTCATGTGTTGGATGCAAGAAAAGTGGGCAAACCAAAAGATCTGAGTGACTTTGAAAAGGGCAAATAGTGACGACTAAGCAACTGGATCAGAGCATCTCTAAAATAGCACGTATTGTGGGCGCTCAAGCCTCGTTGATGCATATGAGGAGTGAAGGCTAGCCCGTCAGGTCTGATCACACAAAATAGCTACTGTAGCTCAAAGTGCTGAAAAACGTAATGCTAGCTAAGATAGAAAGGTGTTAGAACACACAGTGCATCGCAGTTGACTGCACATGAGGCTGCATAGCTACAGACCGGTCAGAGTGGCCATGATTACCCCTGTCACACCATCAAAAGCACCTTCAATGGAGATGTGAGCGTCAAAACTGGACCATGGAGCAATGGAAGAAGGCTGACTGGTCTGAGGAATCATGTTTGGCTTTTAGATCAGGTGGATTACCAGGTGCATGTGATTCATTTACCCAGGGAAGATATGGCAGCAGGATGTGGGAAATAGACAGGCCGGTGGAGGTAGTATTATGCTCTGGGTAAAGTTCTGAAGGGAAACCTTGTGTGTCGGCAGCTAATCTCTTACTGCCAGATACCAAAGGACACGTTCAGAGGTCTTGTAGAGTCTATGCCAAAATGCATCAGACCAGTTTGGCAGCATGGGGGGCACCTATATGATATTAATCAGGTAGTTTTAATGTTGTAGCTGATCAGTATATATAAATTATATAAATTGTTTTTTTCTTCTATTTAAATTAATACAATTTCACTCTGTCACAATTTCCTTTTGAAATGGCACAGGCAGAGCACATTATACAATTTTTTTTTCCATTATTTAATTCCTCTTATATAAAGATCGATCCCCAAAATTACATCAAACTGAAGTCCATTTGGAACACCCTCCAAAATAACCTCCCATACTAGGGGCTCAATTCAATATTTTTGGCAATTTTTTTTAAAATTACTTAATATTGAGAAAAATATTTTAATATTGTAATAACTTGATATTTTTTTTATATATTGTTTTATATTTGGAAAACAATATTTTAAAAGTTGTTTAAAAAAAATATCAAATGCTTTGAAAAAATTATACAAAAATATTAAATTCAGGCTAAAATTCGTAGAGTCATCTAAAAACTATAATCAGTGTAATCACTGGTATGTAGTATAACGTTAGTATAGCTAAATATACATTGCAAAGATTTCCAGTTAAGATCCATTTAGGGCTTCCCTAATGGTAATTGTATCATTAATTTTAATAACTCTTATAAGATCTTGTTAATATACTAGGAGTTTATGATAGCAATCATGCTTCTTGCTCCAGTCACCTAAAATACTTTAGCTAAATAAAGCAGTTTTAGTGTATAGATCATTCCCCTGCAATTTCACTGCTCAATTCACTGTCATTAAGGAGTTAAATCCCTTTGTTTCTGTTTATGCAGCCCTAGCCACACCACCCTGGCTATGATTGACAGAGCCTGCATGAAAAAAACTGGTTTCACTTTCAAACAGATGTAATTTACCTTAAATAATTGTATCTCAATCTCTAAATTGAACTTTAATCACATACAGGAGGCTCTTGCAGGGTCTAGCAAGCTATTAACATAGCAGGGGATAAGAACATCTGAATTAAACAGAACTTGCAATAAAGAAAGCCTAAATAGGGCTCTCTTTACAGGAAGTGTTAATGGAAGGCTGTGCAAGTCACATGCAGGGAGGTGTGACTAGGGTTTATAAATAAAGGGATTTAACTCCTAAATGGCAGAGGATTGAGCAGTGAGGCTGCAGGGGCATGTTCTATACACCAAAACTGCTTCATTAAGCTAAAGTTGTTCAGGTGACTATAGTGTCCCTTTAATGCTGGTTGGTTGCAATAATTTAGAATGTTATTTTTGGCCCTTATATGGTCACAATTTGTTCCACAGTTGCAGATAGTTACTGCAGTAGATCAGAGATATCTCTATTTAAAGACTTAAAGCTGGAAACTGGACTTTACAGTTAAGTCATACACTCCACTCCACGGACTGATTATTGAGAACTTTTTCAATATATGCGAGACGTTTCCATCTTATTGAAGTTCTGAAAAATACAGAAGAGGACATAGCCACTGAGCTGCAGGCCTCTAGACCAGGGGTAGGCAACCTTTTAGCAGCACTGTGCCGATATAGGACTGTAATGTCCCGTAGCGTGCCAGTCCTTTTTTTTTTTTTTTTTTTTTTTAATTAAGGTGTGTATGCTGCCATATTCTGCTTGTGTTATTTTTACTGTAATTGCTTTGTATCGTTGTATTTGTGCGTATATGAGCTATTATATTGTATATGTTCATTAGTAGTTTATGGTATCGTGTATGATACATATGAATGTGGGCTGTGTATGGGGGCTGCTTGTGGAATTGTGTGTGGATGCATATGTCACATTGTGTGTTTAGTAGTGTGTGGGGGCTGTTTGGGGTATTGCATGTGAGAGGCTGCATGTGGGGTTGTGTGCATGTATGTGGATTGTTAGCAGGTTGCGTTTGTGCGGATTGTGTGTATGTTTGTGTGTGGGCTGTTTGTATTATTTGTATGAGGGGAGGGTTATTGTGCATTTCTGTGTATATCTAGCAGTGTGGGTGGCCTCCCTGGGTTCCAGTGTGGTCCAGGCTGGCCAGGTACAGGTCAAGGACAGGAGCTGCAACAGCAGCTACGGGCTGCTTTACTACATGTGGATTCCCATTCACAAGTGCTGGGAGGAAGTGATCTCCATGTGCTGCAATGCTTAAATTGAGGATTGTCCTTCACAACCTCTTCGTATTAGCAGATATCTGAAGTTTTACTGGGACTCCTGATAGGCCAGACCCTGTTTGGCTCTAGCAGCCTTGAGTGCCGTGCAAAGACACCTTGAGTGCCGTGCATGGCACTAGTGCCGTAGGTTGCCTACCCCTGCTCTAGACCAAAACTTATTTTTAAAGAAAGAAAATATGCTAACAAAACAAGTGACTAGGGAGGACTTTAATATTCCTCGGGTGCCATATTGAAGATATGTGAAATCTGACCAGGATGGCAAGTAAAGTCACACTGAACTTGTGTCAGTGAAATCAACACAACAAAAGAAAAATGGAATGTAATCTCTTTACTGTTGAAGACCCTCCAGCAGGCATTTAAACAGATTATTAAAAGGAAGTAGAAACGTCAGTACAGAAAATGTGAGCATCTAAAGTTAATTAGACTACAGTTATGAACTACGCCTTGTAATTCTATATTTTTTTGTGTGTGTGTATTCTCCTTAGACATTGGGGAAAAAAAATATTATTTATGATTCAAAATCGCCAAATCGCAAATGAATTGTAAAGGTCAGATTGAGTCCTATTCATACTTTAGTAAATGTGGACTAATGGATCAGTATATTTTCTATCAACTACTTATAAAACCTACCAAAAAAAAACACAGAAGGAAATGAGTCATCATATAATACAGTAGTCATAGGCAATAAATTGTCCCATCACATCAAGATGAAGCCATGTATGATTGGATGGACCAAGGGAGGAAACAGAAGCTAGATGAGTCACTATCAGGATAACTAAGTAATGTCAAACAATCAAAACACAGCAGACACAGGAGAACAGGAGAATACTTCGTAATATTCTGTAATAACTGGTTGGGACAAAACATATTTAGAAAGGGTTAAAGGTGCATGCAGCAATGTATAATTTAAAGAATCAAGGTGGCAAACAGTAGACCTTCATGATTAAACGTCAAGATAACTAGCCCATGTCAATCAAACAGTAGCAAACAGACAAAGGGAGATTATTTTGTTGAATTCTGTTCCAGCTAGTCGTAAAAAAACAACCCAACACGTGTAGAAGTCATTATTGGACTACTCACCATTGTTATAATAGTAATTCAACAAGTAGGATGTATATGTGAAAATGCTGTGTCTTTTAATTGGCACAGAATCCCACATTATACATATCCAGCATCCATTATCAAAAATATTGAAATATTTCTATTTTATATAACATATATATACATATACAAGTAATGGATGTTGAAATATATATATAATACATGTATCTCCAACTGATTTGCAATCACCTGTTAATAAACAAATGCCTCTATATATTTTATCCAAGGAGAGATGATCCCATTGCCAATATGGAGTCAAGGAATTTTTTTGTCAAAATTAGCCAGTGCTTCAAAATGAGTTTGTGTTTTTTTCCCTTGGTTTCGATCAACATCATAAAAAGATGTTCTAAAGGTTGAACTCGACAGCCTTGAATGTTTTTTCAACCTAGAGTACTATATAGCTATGTAACTACGCCTTGTGCAAGTCTTCCATATAAGACAAATATGAACAGGAGATGCATGTATATTACAATATCAGGCACAGTTCAACGCATGCTTTATTCCATAAGGTGAATTATTTAAAGCCTGATGTGTGCCATCATGCTAAGTCAGTAAACTGTTGATGACAGGTCAGTATAATTTAAATTCTTAGTGTCAATGATTCAGACCAGTGGTTCGGAAATAGCTATACAGAATAACATTTGGCATTTCATTCATATTCTCTAATGCTAGACAAATAGTTGCTTGCACACTATCCCAAATCCTAAAACACATTTAAATGCCAAGGGGTTTTTAATACCATTGCAAAGGCCAAGTGTAAGCTCACCTGCCAGGACCGAGGCATATCTTCTACTAAAAGTCAAACTCTCTAATAAGACACAAGAGGCTATTTTTATAAACTCTTCAGATTGAATTAACCTTAATAGAGCACACATAGGGAGGGCGGCAGCACTGGATCATGACTATGCCCTTTTATATGAACCTTCTTAGGGTTTAATGAGTTTTTAAGAAATTGTAGGAATACCCTTTTTGTCTTAAATATTTTGCCATTTAGCTAAAAGCAGCAAGATGGATTGTTAGCAAAGTCTGCCTTGATGTTGGCAGGTGAGCTTGCACTCTAATTGCCAATGCAGTGGTGATAATCTCTGTTCTTTCAATATACATATGTGTTTGACGTAAATTTGTTTTCTTAGGTTTTGTTTATATATTTGGGCTGATAAATACTAAGCCGTTGCTGCTGCCCAAGAGAAATTAAAGCTTGAACACAGAGCTAATTTCATTTTTTTTTTTTATATTCACTAATACTGTAGAATAAAACTCTGGTAAAGGAAATAGGGTTAAACGATTTCATCAGTTGCCAAAAAAAAAAAAAAAGGTAAAAATCTGTTAATATTATGTAAATCCTATCAGATTTACATAAATGTTCCCTTGCAGACATGATAATATTTTTCAACCCGAAGCATTTAATAAGTGATACATTTGTGTTTTGCTGCAATATTCGAAACCTTATGTTCAAAAACATTGAGTGGAAACATAGATTACTGTCAATAAAAAGTCACATTGCCTTGAAATTATCCAATCTTTACCAATAATAAAATAGCTAATGGTAAGTCAGAGGACCAGAAATGTTTCTCATTTTGTCAGCCCTGTCTCAATGAAGGGAATTACCTTTACCAGCCTCTAGAGATTTATGCTTTTAATTACCTCCTATCTGCCTCACTACTCACAAACGCAAACAATCAATAAAAATACTCTTATTTACACGGCAATGGAAAACATTTGACAAATAGAAGCTGGATTTATCATAGTACCTATCAACGGAAAGTGATTGATAAGCTGCACTCTTTATGCTATTTAACCCCCAGAAAAATAGAGTTTTTATGTTACACAGTCACACTTACAGATCAATATCCTTTGCCTAACATCTTGATTATTTCAATTACGAAATTACCGACATGTGCAATTTCACCATACAAAGAAAGAATAATGTATCATATCATTAAAATAATAAAATGCAAAAGAAAAGTTAAAGACCCTAAAATAGGCTACTATGTACACACAGGCATAATGCAGAGATTGGAGAATTTTAATGTGATAGCAAGGGCATAAAATAAAAATGTTATGGCCTCACATGGGATCTAAATTTAATACAGCGCAAATTAGTAAAATGACCACATTTCCAAATTGCAATATACAGTTCAGAAATTGGGGATTGTGAATTCACTCAGAATGCGAGCACATCCTTCATACTAATATGAGACTCTTCTGGCAGAGAGATGCATTGACATATATGTGTTTTAGACATGTCATTAGTAAAATATGAAGAACATTTTTTATCTCTGTGGAAATCATACCATTAATCTAAAGGCGGAATTTGATAGAAAAGAATTTGGTAGAAGAGAACATATATATATGACTTTTGACTGAAATATGACTGATGGAATAACTTTGTTGCCCTTATTTTTTTAAGGCACAATATGTTATCTTTAATAGGTTTGCAACTGATACACAAAGTCCTGCGCTCAAACTACCACTACTCTTGGGCGGCACTAACAACCGTAGTACACAGCATCCCCAATACGTACAGTAAAAACCAAAGATGAAAAAGTTGCACACTTCCTGCATCCCTATGCATATTTAAATAAATGGAGGTTATTTAGTAACTCCAATGGCCATTAGATGCTAGCCTACCTGCCACATCAAGGCAAAGCTCTTAGGTGGGTCCTACACTAGCAATTCCTCGAGCTTCAGGCAAAGAAAAGTTTGCAACTAAACTTATTTAATATATATTTTAAAAAGTCCTTTAAATGGTAGTAATTTAAAGCAGCCCCTTGCTCCATACACCCACATCCCTTTGCATACTCTACGCTCAGGAAGCTTCTCAATATGACTGAGTTCTCTAGAAGATTGATCTTTCTGCCTGCAAGCAATGAAGAGGGGGGAAGGGGATAGTTAAAAAAGGGTTTTACTATTGTGTTTGACTATTCTAATTGGACATCCAGCCGTGCTCCTTCACCTTGATACAGGTACTGCTGTAGTGCCATAAATTTTTTTTATGTCATAAGGCATGTACCAATGCAAGTAAATGTAACATTTAAACATCCCATTTTCAATACATTTTAAAAATAATATGGCACGACATGTTTAGTTTACTTAGTATTCTAAAAGACAACTCTTCAAAAGAACAAGCAAACAAACGCTGGCCTTAATTTAATAAGCTTTCCAAATGATTCAATACTGTGAGAAAAACTTCCCAAATGATTTATCTACAAAAATATCCATAGACTTTATTGAATCATTTGCAAAGCTTTTCAAATCGAGGCCATTGTTTGAGAGCAACTGTGTATATGCTGCCATTACCAGTCTCCACTAGTTAAAGGAACACTATAGTGTTAGGCATACAAAACTGTATTCCTAACATTATAATGACCCTTTGCTCCCATAGCACCCGTAGTCCCCTCTCCCTGCCTCAGCGGAGAAAGTCCTTTTTCTTTTTTGTAGCCCACTTTCTCTTGCCTAGTTCCAGCGCTGCTATCACTTGGTGCTGGATTGGACTCCTCCACTGACGTCACAGTGATTCGGAAAGCGAATGTGCATGTCCTGGGAGCGGTGCGCGCGCTAGTCCTTTCCCATAGCGTGAGGACGTCCAGCGTCGTTTCATGGAGTAAAGCTTGATGAAACACCAGGAAGCCCCTCTAGTGGCTCTCTGGTAGACAGCCACAAGAAGAGGGGTTAACCATGCAATATAATTATAGCAGTTTCTCAGAAACTGCAATAAATAACATTGCAGGGTTGAGGACAGGGGCACTACACCTAGGCCACTTCAATGAGTGAACTGGTCTGGGTGAGTACTAATATTGACTGTGTTGGAATTTCACTAAAGGTCCAAACCAGTCAAAAGATACACTGAAACAAAGTAAGGACTACTTTGTCTCAGTATTTTTCCTCTGCCTGACACTTCTAGACACTGGATGGAGCTACTGTCCTCTAGAAGTGTCAATCCTTCAGCCATCACCAGTGATGGCTGCAGGACATTGGCACTATCTATGGAGGATCCTGTGGTATTGTAAGAATCTCCATATACCTCAATGCTCTACTCTGATGCAGAAGAGAACTGGCCAGAAGAATATAGAGTACAGGTACAGGAAATAACAAGTACAGATACGTTAACTCACCTGCCCCTTCCCCTCAACCACCAGACCCCCGGGGTGATGTCAGCGTTAGGGGTCTTTGCACATTGTCAGTGAAAGTGCTGCTTTAAATTTAAAGACAGAATATTTGCTTTGACAGTGTCTGGAAATAAAAGTATCATGTCTTGTGGGAATCCATAAAAATCTATTGAAATAGAAACACGTCTTTTTACCTATGAACCTACAACATCAAAAGAGCGTGGTCAGTACAAAAGAGTTTTACAATTCTAGAAAAAAAATCAAGTATGCATCTCTTATATCCCATGCCTGTTTTCAGTCTCTTTAACACAATCTCTTTCCCTCTCCAGTTTCTCCCTCTCTCTGCCATTCTTTCATTTCTTTCTACCCAACTTTCTCTCTGTGTCATACTATTCCTATTTTACAGTAGATTTGACTGTCTGTCCAATGGTCAGAGCTTGTGGTGTGCATAACTTTATTGCCCCTCTAGTCCTACGCCTCACATGAATTTGAACAGTATTCAGATAAACAGATGGCAGCTCCGAAGCACCAGATCAGGAAGGAGAGGAGATCTGCACAGCTACAGGTGCAGGTCACATGCTCCCTTACCTCACCACCATAGCTGGATTCAGGGCCGGACTGGGATAAAAATTCGGCCCGGGCATTTTTTTATCACAGCGGCCTACTAAGAAGGGGACGGGGCAGAGAGGGTGTGTTTTGTCATCACTAACGACAAACACACTCTCTCTCAAAGTGCAGGCCATGGCAGACCATGCGCAGAGCTCTGCTAAAGAGCTCTAGCATGAGAAAAAAGCCTTGTATTTGTTCTGCACAGCGCAAGCAAATGTAATAACATGCTTGCACTGTGTTTCCTTGCAACTTGTCTCTGGTGTCTCTATAAATGGATACCAGGAGACAAAAATGCCAGGAAAGAGTATTGTGCATGTGTTTGGAGCCTGCTTGTGGGATTGTGTGTGTATAGAGTGAGCTGATTGTGGTGTGGTATTGTGTAATAAGGTCGGTTTTAGTCGTGTTGTGTTTGTGGTGTAATGTAATGCATATGTGGCTAGGGGCTGTAGAGAATGTGTGTATAGGGGATGTAGCAAGTGTGTGTGTGTGTGTGTATAGGTGATGTAGTGTTTGTAGAAAATGTGTGTTTAGGGGTGTAGTATGTGTTTGCTTACATGGAATCTAGTGTGTGTATAGGGCAGTGATGGCGAACCTATGGCACGCGTGCCACAGGTGGCACGCCGGGCCCTCTCTGTGGGCACGCGGCCATAGCTTTGCCATCACTGCAGAGTAGGCGCCTGCCTGCCCAAAACGGCAGGCGCCTACTCTGCTTCCGTGTCGGCAGGACCTGGAAGCAGGGGGGAGGGATCGAGGAAGAAGCTCTCCCGTCCTCCCGCGAGCTGTGTGGAGCGTTGCCGCGCGTTACCATGGCAACGCTCCACACAGCATCGCGCGGGAGGACAGGAGAGCTGCAGGACCTGTCCTCCTGTCCTGCATACCACCACCAGGGATGGCTGTGTCCCCCCCCTCCCCTTCACCAAAGGTAACAAGAAGGGAAGGGGAGGGGGATACTGATTTAATAACTTACCCCCAGCACCCCTACTCCCACTACCCCCAGCACCCCTACTCCTTCTACTCCCACTACCCCCAGCACCCCTACTCCTTCTACTCCCACTACCCCAGCAACCCTACTCCTTCTACTCCCACTACCCCCAGCACCCCTACTCCCAGCACCCCTACTCCTTCTACTCCCCCTACTCCCACTACCCCCAGCACCCCTACTCCTTCTACTCCCACTACCCCCAGCACCCCTACTCCTTCTACTCCCACTACTCCCAGCACCCCTACTCCCAGCACCCCTACTCCTTCTACTCCCCCTACTCCCAGCACCCCTACTCCCACTACCCCCAGCACCCCTACTCCCACTACCCCCAGCACCCCTACTCCTTCTACTCCCACTACCCCCAGCACCCCTACCCCCAGCACCCCTACTCCCACTACTCACAGCACCCCTACTCCCACTACCCCCAGCACCCCTACTCCTTCTACTCCCCCTACTCCCAGCACCCCTACTCCCACTACCCCCAGCACCCCTACTCCTTCTACTCCCACTACCCCCAGCATCCCTACTCCCAGCACCCCTACTCCCACTACCCACAGCACCCCTACTCCCACTACCCCAGCACCCCTACTCCTTCTACTCCCCCTACTCCCAGCACCCCTACTCCCACTACCCACAGCACCCCTACTCCCAGCACCCCTACTCCCACTACCCACAGCACCCCTACTCCCACTACCCCCAGCACCCCTACTCCTTCTACTCCCCCTACTCCCAGCACCCCTACTCCCACTACCCACAGCACCCCTACTCCCACTACCCACAGCACCCCTACTCCCACTACCCACAGCACCCCTACTCCCAGCACCCCTCCTCCCCCTACCCCAGCACCCCTACTCCCACTACCCCCACCCCCAGCACCCCTACCCCCACTACCCACAGCACCCCTACTCCCACTACCCCAGCACCCCTACTCCTTCTACTCCCCCTACTCCCAGCACCCCTACTCCCACTACCCACAGCACCCCTACTCCCAGCACCCCTACTCCCACTACCCACAGCACCCCTACTCCCACTACCCCCAGCACCCCTACTCCTTCTACTCCCCCTACTCCCAGCACCCCTACTCCCACTACCCACAGCACCCCTACCCCCACTACCCACAGCACCCCTACTCCCACTACCCCAGCACCCCTACTCCTTCTACTCCCCCTACTCCCAGCACCCCTACTCCCACTACCCACAGCACCCCTACTCCCAGCACCCCTACTCCCACTACCCACAGCACCCCTACTCCCACTACCCCCAGCACCCCTACTCCTTCTACTCCCCCTACTCCCAGCACCCCTACTCCCACTACCCACAGCACCCCTACTCCCACTACCCACAGCACCCCTACTACCAGCACCCCTACTCCCAGCACCCCTACTCCCCCTACCCCCAGCACCCCTACTCCCACTACCCCCCCACTACCCACAGCACCCCTACCCCCACTACCCACAGCACCCTTACCCCCAGCACCCCTACCCCCTTACCCACAGCACCCCTACCCCCTTTACCCACAGCACCCCTAACCCAGCACCCCTACTCCCACTACTCCCAGCACCCCTACTCCCACTACCCCCAGCACCCCAGCACCCCTACCCACAGCACCCCTACCCCCAGCACCCCTACCCCGCACCCACAGCACCCCTATCCCCCTACACACAGCACCCCTATCCACAGCACCCCTACCCCCCTACACACAGCACCCCTACCCCCCCACACACAGCACCCCTACCCCCCCACACACAGCACCCCTACCCCCCCACACACAGCACCCCTACCCCCCCCACACACAGCTCCCCTACCCCCCCACACACAGCTCCCCTACCCCCCCACACACAGCACCCCTACCCCCCCACACACAGCACCCCTACCCCCCACACTCACAGCACCCTTTCCCCCCACACTCACAGCACCCTTTCCCCCCCACACTCACAGCACCCTTTCCCCCCCACACTCACAGCACCCTTTCCCCCCCACACTCACAGCACCCGTTCCCCCCCACACTCACAGCACCCTTTCCCCCCCACACTCACAGCACCCTTTCCCCCCACACTCACAGCACCCTTTCCCCCCACACTCACAGCACCCTTTCCCCCAAACACACACAGCACCCTTTCCCCCAAACACACACAGCACCCTTTCCCCCAAACACACACAGCACCCTTTCCCCCAAACACACACAGCACCCTTTCCCCCAAACACACACAGCACCCTTTCCCCCAAACACACACAGCACCCTTTCCCCCCAAACACACACAGCACCCTACCCCCCCCCCACACACAGCACCCTACCCCCCCCCACACACAGCACCCTACCCCCCCACACAAAGCACCCCACACACTGCACCCCAACCCCCCACACACAGCACCCCACCCCCCCACACAACATTACACACAGACACATACACTGCACCCCTCAATGCAGTATATGTGTGTGTGTTCAGCAGTCTTTATGTATTCAGCAGTGTGTGTGTGTGTGTATTCAGCAGACTGCGTGCGTGTATTCAGCAGACTGCGTACTCAGCAGTGTGCGTGTATTTAGCGGACTGTGTGTGTATTTAGCAGTCTGTCTGTGTCTCGGTGTGTGTATGTATTAAGCAGTTGGTGTGTGAATGTGTTCAGCAGTCTGTGTGTATGTATTGCATTTGTTGGAGATACTAATATAAGCTTAATTTATATCATTATTTACATTTTTTATAATTTAACTCTCTGTTGTGTTCTTTTAAAACAAAAGTTGTTAACTGTACGAGTAGTTTTTTTCTAAACGTAAACCTCAGTATTCAGGTTTAATTGCCATGTTGGCACTTTGAGGGAAAAAAAGTTGGCATGTATTGCGGTTTGGGCACTCGGGCTCAAAAAGGTTCGCCATCACTGGTATAGGGGATCCAGAGTGTGTATGTCAGGAATGTAGAGTGTGTGTGTGTGTGTGTGTGTATGTATATATATATATATATATATATATATATATATACATACACACATACATATATTATATATATACATATGTTTGGAAGTATTGTGTATGTGTGTGGTGCAGTGTGTTGGGGAGGTTCTGTGTGTATGTGAGGGGTGCAGTATGTGTGTATGATGGATGCTGTGTGTGAGGGTGCGGTGTGAGGGTGCTGTGTGTGAGGGTGCGGTGTATGATGTGTTTTGTGATAGTGCTGAGTGTGATGTGTGTGTGAGTGCTGAGTGTGATGTGTGTGAGAGTGCTGAGTGTGATAGTGCTGTGGATGATGTGTGTGAGTGCTGAGGGTGATAGTGCTGTGAATGATGTGTGTGAGAGTGCTGTGTATGATGTGTTTTGTGATAGTGCCGAGTGTGATGTATGTGATAGTGCTGAGTGTGATGTGTGTGAGAGTGCCGAATGTGATAGTGCTGTGGATGATGTGTGAGAGTGCTGTGTGTGATGTGTGTGAGAGTGCTGTGTATAATGTGTTTTGTGATAGTGCCGAGTGTGATGTGTGTGAGAGTACTGTGTGTGATAGTGCTGTGGATGATGTGTGTGAGAGTGCTGAGGGTGATGTGTGTGTGAGAGTGCTGTGGATGATGTGTGTGAGAGTGCCGAATGTGATAGTGCTGTGGATGATGTGTGAGAGTGCTGTGTGTGATGTGTGTGAGAGCGCTGTGTATAATGTGTTTTGTGATAGTGCCGACTGCCGAGTGTGATGTGTGTGAGAGTACTGTGTGTGATAGTGCTGTGGATGATGTGTGTGAGAGTGCTGAGGGTGATGTGTGTGTGAGAGTGCTGTGGATGATGTGTGAGAGTGCTGTGTGTGATGTGTGTGAGAGTGCTGTGTATAATGTGTTTTGTGATAGTGCCGAGTGTGATGTGTGTGAGAGTACTGTGTGTGATAGTGCTGTGGATGATGTGTGTGAGAGTGCTGAGGGTGATGTGTGTGTGAGAGTGCTGTGGATGATGTGTGTGAGAGTGCCGAATGTGATAGTGCTGTGGATGATGTGTGAGAGTGCTGTGTGTGAGAGTGCTGTGTATAATGTGTTTTGTGATAGTGCCGAGTGTGATGTGTGTGAGAGTACTGTGTGTGATAGTGCTGTGGATGATGTGTGTGAGAGTGCTGAGGGTGATGTGTGTGTGAGAGTGCTGTGGATGATGTGTGTGAGAGTGCTGAGGGTGATGTGTGATAGTGCTGTGGATGATGTGTGTGAGTGCTGAGCGTGATGTGTGTGAGAGTGCTGTAAATGTTAGGGATTGTGTGTTGGGGGTAAATAAACAAATAAAAACATCTAAGCAGGCATTATATCCCCCCTCCCGTCTTACCTTTAGCCTGGGAGGGGGGGACCGGCACGGTGGTATTTGGGAGGTTGGGGGAGAGGCACTCGCACGCCATCCCTGGTGATCCAGTGGTGAGTGAACTCTAGCCTGCGGGCTAGAGTTCACTCTCGCGAGATCGGGGGCGTTGCCATGGCAACGCTCCGTATCTCGTGAGAGGAACCCGGCGGAGCTGCAAGATAGAGCTCCGCCGGGTCCTCTCCCTCCGCAGCCGCAGGTCTATTTAAATGGGCCGGTGAGGGAGATCTTTGATCTCCCCACCAGCTCATCGTGGCAAACAGCGGGCCGGCGCTCGGATAGTGCCGGCCCTGCATAGACCAGCAGGGGAGATCCTAGGACCTCCCCTGCCAGCCTCGGCCCATGGCCACCGCGGCCCACCGGGCATTTGCCCGGTGTGCCCGATGGCCAGTCCGGGCCTGGCTGGATTTGTTAGATGTTAAGTGGCTAATGGCACAGAATTATGAGATCTGATAAAGTAAGCTAAATGTATTTAACTTGACATTGTAGGCATAAATAAAAACATATTCAAATTTGACAACTACATATGTATATACAGTATGTATTTGTATATTTCTACTTGTAATGTATTCTGTTTGCATATGTGAATATAGTGAGTGTATGTAGCTGTATATATGCATGTAGGGTTAAAAATAATTGTAACAGAGACTCCCATGCCATGGCCTTTTGGAAAGGCTTGAAGGCCAGCCTCTTACCCACAGACTATGGACCTGGTCCCAGGACTCCCTAAAACAAATGTGTGACAGCAGCAATCAATGTACAGACTATTCATTTTTACTGGATAACTCTGAGCACAATCCCTCTAGCCCTGGGATAAATCAAGAGAGCTAGGCCTGAGAGACGCAAGTGCCTTTATAAAGGCAATAGCAATCACTATAAGCAGAGCTGCAGAGGAATAGACAGAGGAGACGATAGTTGCCTGGAAGAAGGATCTGGTCGGAGGGGAAGAGTTACAGGAGAGACCCCAGTAAACCTTCGGCAACTGGGGCTGAAGCAGTTCAGGTTCCCTCCCCAACAGGAAGCGGATTGGGCGGAGGTACTCGGTCGGAGTATAGGAGCTCAGTCACAATAATGTTAGAAGTGGTTAGGGTAAAGAGGGGTAAGATTATATAAGGGTTATATTACATAGCGTGTTAAGTGTTAAGAGGATGAAAAGCTTCAGAGGGGTTATAGTTGTGGTATGAAAGAGGTTATTGAGTTCAGGATTAGAGTGGGGTTAAATGTAGTATTGGGGTACATGGTGTGCTTAATTCTTAAGAGGAGTTAAACCTAGGATTAAGGTAAAGGTTTTTGCAGGTTTAGGCTTACATTTGAGACTACGGAAAAAGTTTGTTTAGGTTTTGGAAGGGGCCAGTGCCCCTTCAACAAATGTGGTTCTTTGTTGAGCTCATTTTCATACACCTACCCAGAATCCCTTGCAGTAGTGAGAGCACTGCTAAAGTGAGATTTCTGTAGGAAAAGCACATCTTATGGCTTGACTGGTGTGTGTATGTGTGTTTAGCAATGTAAGATAGATAGAGATAGATATCCAAATATCTAAATACACTTGGGATGAAATTATACAAATTAAAGAAATTATAAAAAAGAAAATTCTTGAAAACATTTTAAAAAAGAAAATTCTTGAAAACATTTTTAAAAAGTGTGCTAAATACTCTAGGTAAGCCAAAGATGCAGATTAAAGTGTATATAACTGCCCACCGTATGTAGTGTGATTGTGAATTACTATACATCTACAGTCTTTATAAGTAATCCTCTCTCTCAGAATTTGACCATTAAGTAATTAGTAACATTGGAGTGTTTTTCACAAAGTTATGTTTTTTTTTATAAAGTGAATTTGCAGTTGTCTGTCTGCTGGAACCTCTCTCTTAATTGGTTTTAACACATATTCATCCTTTGTTCAAAAGGATGAAGATTTTATGTAAAGCTTAGTGAATGTTATTGCAGGTCATCAACTGAACAGAAATTATTGCATTCTCTACAGTGCTAATAAATATTTAATTCAAATTCCAACTTATAATGACTGCAAACTTCAGAGGTGATTCATTCAACCTGTCACAAAGAAGCAGACATTTCTTTTAGATTGCACTGCTTCCTTTACCTCGGGAAATGTATAAATTGTTCTGCTTCTTGTTCTGCAGTTTTTCAAGTTGGTTAATCTATAATATGCTTGAAAAAAAAGTAATTGTTACATTATTTATTTCTCTGAAATAAATATATTAAAAGGAGCACTCCAAGCATTACAACCACGAGACCATGAGAGCCCACTGTAGTGGTTATGGTTAAAGGACCACCCTAATCACTACAGCATAATCTGTCAACTTGTTTTAGTATAGCTTGACACTTACCTGAGTCTTGCTGGTTGCCTGTGCTTTTTTTTTCTTCTTTTTTTTTTTTTGCTGGATTACTTTGTTTTTTGGGGGGGGAGTGGAGGGGGGGGGGGGGCTTAGCTGATGCTCTCAGCTAGTGAATAAATGCCTACATTAGCATTTAGGTTCTCCAGCTATGAGAAGATGGAGGCACCTTGGATATGCAATGGAATACAGGTAAGTGCAAATGTGGCACCATAACCAAAACAGTGGGATGTTTGGTTGTAGTGTTTTGAGTGTCCCTTATTCCTTTTATAAACAATTTTAAAATGTCCTTTGAGCTGGGCTCTTGAAGAAAAGTAAGATTTTACATATGTCATGTCCAAATAAAATAACCCCAGCGAAACCAAAACCCTAATTAAGTCCACTGACAATTTTTTTTTATCAGTCTATAATTTTAATGGTAGGTGTATTTTAGCAGTGAGAGACAGAATAACAAAAAAATAAAACCAGAAAAATGTGTTACAAAAAGTTATAAAATGATTTGCATGTCAATGAATGAAATAAGTATTTGATCCCCTATTAATCAGCCTGATTTCTGGCTCCCATGTTCTTTTATACAGGTAACGAGCTGAGATAAGAAGCTTAAAGGGAGTGCTCCTAATCTCAGCTTGTTACCTGTATAAAAGACACCTGTCCACAGAAGCAATCAATCAATCAGATTCTAAACTCTCCACCATGGCCAAGACCAAAGAGCTGTCCAATGATGTCAGGGACAGCCTACACAAGGCTGGAATGGGCTACAAGACCATCGCCAAGCAGCTTGGTGAGAAGGTGACAACAGTTGATGCGATTATTCGTAAATGGAAGAAACACAATATAACTATCAGTCTCCCTCGGTCTAGTGCTCTATGCAAAATCTCACCTCGTGGAATTTCCATGATCATGAGAGTGGTGAGGAGTCAGCCCAGAAGTACATGGGAGGACCTTGTTAATGATCTCAAGGCAGCTGGGACTATAGTCACCAAGAAAACAATTGGTAACACACTACGCTGTGAAGGACTGAAATCCTGCAGTGCCTGCAAGGTCCCCCTGCTCAATAAAGCACATGCACAGGCACGTCTGAAGTTTGCCAATGAACATCTGAATGATTCAGTGGAGAACTGGGTGAAAGTGTTGTGGTCAGATAAGACCAAAATCGAGCCCTTTGTCATCAACTTAACATGCCGTGTTTGGAAGAGGAGGAATGCTGCCTATGACCCCAAGAACACCATCCCCACCATCAAACATAGAGGTGGAAACATTATGCTTTGGGGGTGTTTTTCTGCTAAGGGGACAGGTCAACTGCACCGCATCAAAGGGACGATGTACGGTCAAATCTTGAGTGAGAACCTCCTTCCCTTAGCCAGGGCATTGAAAATGGGTCATTGATGGGTATTCCAACATGACAATGACCCGACACACAGCCAAGGCAACAAAGGAGTGGCTCATTAAGAAGAAGCACCTTAAGGTCCTGGAGTTGCCTAGCCAGTCTCCAGACCTTAATTCCATAGAAAATCTGTGGAGGGAGCTGAAGGTTCGAGTTGCCAAACGTCAGCTTTGAAACTTTAATGACTTGGAGAGGATCTGCAAAGAGGAGTGGGACAAAATCCCTAATGAGATGTGTGCAAACCTGGTGGCCAACTATAAGAAATGTCTGACCTCTGTGATTGCCAACAAGGGTTTTGCCACCAGTACTAAGTCGAAGGGGTCAAATACTTACTTCACTCATTGACATGCAAATCAATTTACAACTTTTTTTGACATGCATTTTTCTGGATTTGTTTTTTTGTGATTCTGTCTCTCACTCTTAAAATACACCTACCATTAAAATTATAGACTGATCATTTCTTTGCCAGTGGGCAAATGTTCAAAATCAGCAGGGATCAAATACTTTTTCCTCTCACTGTACATATCATCCGAGAGTGCTCTGACCAGAATTTTAAAGCCTTTATAAGGTAACATTTTATCACACTATTTTACACTTTATTGTGAGTTCGCATTGTGCAATTTATTAATTGCACCAAAGACATTTTTTTTTCTTTCTTGAAACATTATTAACAAAAACAAACATCATCATTAGAACTGAATATTCATAGATCAATCCCTTTTAAAGACATACAACCATCCATAACACAACTAATATCTTTTGTTATTCTCAATCAAAGCTAGGGGTACTTTAAATATAGGAAAGTTAATTGTCCCAGAATTTGTAAATGGTCCGACATACATGGCCCCTGATCAGTAAAGTGTTTTGGATTCCTCGCATATTCTCCTTCCCCTTGATTATGACATTTTTTAGGAAAATTATAAGGATTTGAGTGAAAAGTGTAAGTCCCCCTAATCATAAAATAAGACCTAGCCCAGTTGCCTAGCAGCAGCATTGTGTCAAACCCCATAGCCTATGAGTAAAATCCAGAAAAATCCCATTTTAAGTAATAATTTAAGTTATTGCGCTATCGTACACATATCAGTTTGACAGATTTTTAACTGTGACATCACTGGCTGTCAAAAAACAACAACTAATTGTTCATTAAATTTAGGAAGTGCTATGTAGAGTACAGTATTGGAAACAAAACCACTGCTAGATATATCTCTAGGTTGCTGTTATTGTCACAATCTTAATTTCACACAACTGTGTCTCATCAACTAACTTAATGATATCTGCCAACATAACCTCCCTTGGCAGTAACAACCATACTATTAGTACCATTAAACAGATACTATACTAATTCTAATATTGGCTTAGTTAACACATCTCTTACCTATCCCATCCTCTTGAAACTACCATTACTTAACATGTGCCTTACTTCCCAGCTATGAACACATTATACATACCCTTGCCATCCAGATAACTCTACCAACATGCCAGGTAAGCTGCTTTTATATTATTTAGTGTTAGAGAACCACGGACCACATATAACCCCTGTATAGATCTCAAGATTGGGGTTGACATGATGTTGTGTGTTAGTAATTGGATCTAACAGTAATGGGGAGTCAGGTGCCCCATGCCCAAGGTGGCAAACTTATCTGGGCACGTCATCATCCCACACAAATATAACCCTCCCACACAAACATAGAGAGAGATGAAGCTATGATCTACATGCTAGTTATTACTTTAACTGTCAACACATATCCATATAACCGACCACTATATTTCCTTGTCCTTGACAGCCTACGATTAGCATTAGTGGGCAAGGGTACAAAAACAAAAACAAAACAAAAAACTGTTTTTAAAAAGCCCCAGAAAGCTTGGTAGAAACATAAACAGGTCCACTGGATTTCAAACATTCCAGTTCCAATTTGCCATATGATAATTCCAATGTTCCACCTCTCTGAAACACTACAGTGAAAAAAAAACCACAGCAGTCTGTTCAATGTAATTGGAGTTATTTAAACAATGCACATCATCAGCCAGCTCAGTGAGCACATGTTACTGAGTCACATAACCGCCATTGTATGTCATGCATCCAAGAACTTTAGGAAACCTTTACTTTAGGACCTTAAAATTATGGAGGTATACCTCTTTCCTTTAATGATTGTTTGAGTAGAGTTTGTAGCCGTATTAGTCCAGTGATGCAGATGTAAAATAACAGATGAAATTCGTATCTTGTAACACCTTTTTTTATTGGACAAGATTTCGGGAGAACGCATAGAATTCAAAGTTGAATTGTGAGTTAAATTCAAGTCGTTTTTACCCCTGTATCACAACTCAACATTGAATTCTATGTGCTCAGAAATGCTTTAGACTTGAGAAAGGGAGGTTCTCCCGAAAGCTTGTCATTACAAAATTCTGATAGCCCAATAAAAAAGGTATTACAAGATATTACAAGTTATTTATAATAGTAAAAAAAAATACATTTTCGTCCAATGTCAGTGTCTTGGAATATATTCTTGTTACTTGAAAATGCCTAAATAGTTTAATATGCTTACTACACAAAATATATAATTCCTTTAATTTTGTTGTTGCCTTTTTCATGTCTATATAAATTTATCCTTTTAGGATTCAATGTTGACAACTAGTGATGTCCCGAACAGTTCGCCGGGAACCGTTCGCCGGGAACCGTTCGCCAGCGAACATAGCGTGTTCGCGGTCGCGAACACGCGCGATGTTCGGTCCGTCCCCTATTCGTCATGGAGGTGGGAGGGTCTGGGAGGGAGGGTCTGCTGCTGATTGGCTGGAATGTGTCTGCTGACTGTGAGGTACAGGGTCAAAGTTTACTCAATGATGACGAACACGCTATGTTCGCTGGCGAACGGTTCCCGGCGAACTGTTCGGGACATCACTATTGACAACTCTTCTGTATTTTCCATATTATCTGATTATTCGCAGTGAATCTCACTGACCTTGCATTATTATTTGTTATGACCATAGGCTAAAAGCAATTTAGCCACTGCACGTTCCACCTTTCATAACGATGTTCTGCAACTGTCCAATTAAACTAAAGAGGAGACTAAATCACTTGCTAAATATTATCATCAAGGCATCTGTGTAAAGCACTGCCAATGTGAAATATTTTCCATTCAGCACAGATTCCGTATGCCATTAAAAATAATCCTTATTAGACGTGAGGTTACTTGGCACCATTGAAAAGATAAAGTTGGCATGTGTACTGCAGCAATCCTATAAACGGGCATTACACTAAACAGCTGATAAACCAGACTTAAAGTGTCATGAAAGCTTTCCAAAACACAATGAGCCTCATTAGAATTCCAAAATATAAACCAAGCAACATCTCAAGTGCATCTCTATTATTCTTTTATGATGCTGTACCACTTTGTATTTGCAAAAATAAACTATAAGATATTAAACACACAATTATTTACCCATGCCATTTTAAATTCTTTCTTTTGACTGTATGTGGGTGTAAATTAACCCCTAAAAGACCAGTGACAGTCTACACCGTGATTGCTTGCCTATCATTAGCAGCTTTATAGGGACTTGCAAATTCTAAATATATTCAATATTCCATGATAGCAGATTGCTATTATAATCTAGGTCAGGTATAGGCAACCTTCGGCACTGCAATTGTTTTGGACTACACCTCCCATGATGCTTTGCCAGCATTATGGGGGATGAAGTCCACATCTGGAGTGCCGAAGGTTGCATATCCCTGATCTAGGTTATTATTGTCCCTTTATGAGGTATATACATAATTTGACTATATATATATATATACATACAAACAACGAGTCTGGCACTCTGCCCAAAAAAACTGTGATAAGTATACCCTTATTTAACCACAGTGCTGGATATATTCAATAGAAACAATTCTAGAAAAAAACCTGATTGCGTCAAAACATTAATTTATGCGAGGTTAAATACACAGAGTGATCTCATTTTTTTCACTTGAATATATGTGTATATATATATATATATATATATATATATATATATATATATATATATATATATATATATTTATTTATTTTTTCATTTTCCATTAAAAGATAGAAGATATCGCACTGTGATATGCACATTCTACCTATGCCCAGACTAAACCCTTGCAGCAGCTCGGGAGGTTATAGCAATAGATGCGCTGTCTAATGAAGTGATGCATGTATTACAGAGAAAACTGTTAATGAACCAGATGCAGAGAAACATGTAAACATAAAAACAATAAGCATACTTACATCAGAATTAAAGCGCAGCTGGCAGACATTGCAAGAAATAACCTGCTTCTTCTTTGGGGGAAAAGAAACTCCAAACGTATGGTTTATGACTGCTTTTTGGACAGGATCCATCTAGAATACAAAAAATTATCAAATTATATGTTGCAATTGCAACATGCGCTCGCCACCAAATATGTGAAAATAAATATGTTTAACAGAGCTTGTGATTCAATCTCTCAATCTTTTCCTTTGATATTAAACAGCAGATTGCGGTTTAAGATCAAAGAAAGACTACAGTCTCTCTGTCATCTAAAATGTATGTTTGTTTGTTTTTTAATAATTACTCCAAGCACTATAACCAATTCAGTGATTTGAAGTATTTCATTTTGAGACACTCCACATACAATGTTAAAGCCATTTTATAGAAGAAGTGTACATCAACCTCCAGAAGCAACATTAGTTAGAACAAAATAAGAGTTCCAGGCTTACTAATGTTAATTCTGTGCATGTATATGGAGTCTGTTGTCAGAAAACTAACGAAGGCCAATGTAAACCGAATGGCAACATTTAAGCATATGCTGTGACTAGAAAGAAGTTGGGGAGTATTTATATTTTTCTAAATCAGCCATTGTTATATACAATTTGCCTTTTCATTTTCATATTGCTACAATTTTGACTTAAAGGGACACCATAGGCATCCAGACCACTTAATGTCAATGAAGTGGTCTGGGTGCCATGTCTCCCCTTCTTTAAGCCTGCAGAACGGCAATGTTTTCATTGCAGGGTTTCAGTGCCTCAAGTTGCTGTCACTCAGACAGGCAGTAGAGGCACTTCCGACGATGTAGCATAGTAGAACTTCAGCTATTACAAACATATGGTCGCACAGGTGCTGTTTGTTTGGTGCAGTTTGGCATTTTTGCTGTGCATACACACAAGCCTCTAAATGCTTTCTTAAGGGAAAGCCTTGGATTGGCCAAGATCATTAAACCCAATAATCACAGCCAAGTAGGCGGGACAGCAGCGCAGAGACTGGTACAGCAAGATAGAAAAAGTAGGTAAAATGGCCTTTTCACTCCCTAAAGGTGGGGGCCGGGGACTTAAACGGCCAAGAGGGCACTATAGCATTAGCAATACACATTTGTATTCCTAATGCTATAGTGAATAAACCTCAATTTTTTTTTCATGCTGATGTTCTTCCCAATATGGTCTCAATGCATGTACTTTCTTTCATATAGATCAGGGGTTTCCAATTAATTTTTCCAGTGGAACCCTTTGACATAGTGTATCAACATCGTGGAATCCCTCCCCCCCACCCTGGGTAAAAACAAATTGTGCCGTTTTTTTGTATGTGCCAGTGTGTGTATCTGTGTTTGTATGTGTATGTGTGTGTCAATGTGTATCTGTGTGTGTGTGTGTGTTTGTGTGTTTGTGTGTGTGTGTGTATGTATGTATCTAATTAACAAGAAAATGGTAGGCACACCCGGCTGCCAGCCGTGTGCAATAAATCTAAGCAATCAATGTAAATGCAAAGATAAGGGTGCTCACTCAGAAAGCCATATTTCCAAAGGCTAATGATACAATATAATATAGTACTGAATGAGGAGCACAACCAGCCAAAATACAAACCACTTTATTGTACAGGTACAAAAGTAACAGGTATCACCAAATATCCAATCTATAAATCAAAGTGTAAATATAATCATACTTATACAGTCAATATAAAAGCTCTGACCCAAACAGAAAAATAGAAATAAGCAATCTTGGATATGCAGACTAAATGGTAATAATCCCAATACAAAAGAGAATGGATACCAATATACAAATGTTAACCAAGTAATACATACCAGAATCAATAGAACCTATCAAAGTGAATGAGAGGAGGCTGAAAGAGTCACAGACACACACACACTGGCAGGGCCGGACTGGGAAGAAAATTCAGCCCGTGCATTTGTTAATTACAGCAGCCCACTAAAAAGGGGGCAGGGCAAAGAGAGTGTGTTTCGTCATCACCAATGACAAGCACGACCCATCACAAAGGGAACATGTTGGTTCAATGCTCTTCCATTGCAGACCATTGAAAACACATACACACACACTCACTGACGAGCACACATACACTCTCACTGACAAACACACACTCACTAACAAACACACATACACTCTCAGTGACAAATGCACATACACACACACACACTCACTCACTGACAAACACCCATACAAACTTCTTAACAGACACACACAATTTATTTATTTTTCAAAATTTCACTCCACCTAGCCTTCCTACCTATGGGAGCGTGGCATGGATTCTCTATTTCCCTGGGGTCCAGTGGGGATCCTGGGCTGAGGGCTTGCATGCAGTTCTTAGGGGTTCATTGGGGCTGCTGGGCTGAGCAGCTGGCGTGCAGTCCCTGGGGTCCAGTGGGGCTGCTGGGCTGAGCTGCTGGCATGCGGGCGATGAGGGAACTCAGCTGCCTTGTGCACCTCTTAGTGATGCCGGAGCTGGAGTGACGTCATATTCTGGCTTTGGCATCATTGCTGTGCGCGCGATAATTGAGGCGGGTGGCGAGGGAGTACTCTCCCCTGCTCAGCTCCCTCGCCGCCCACCTCAATTATCGCAGCTGCCATTTTGTTTCCCGAAATTTTGCCAGAACCATATTTGTGTTCCCGCGGAACCCACCAATTGGGAAACACTGATATTGATATGTTTGCCATTTAAAAAAAATAATACAATTATTGCCATGTGCCTTACGATGCTCTACCTTTTGCTACTTTATCCAGTGTCCTCTCTGATTGTATGCAGTTTGTATTCTTATATATTTATAATTGTCATATTTCTGTTCTGTGTGCAGGTCTATTTTCAAAGAGTCTATATATACATAGTATTGACTTGAAATAATGTTTTTTTTTTCCAATGTCTTTTTATTTTGCATAAATCGTTTTGCTAATTTTGAGATATTTGTAGCTTGCTCGTGACTTTAATCATTTGATACTGGACTGTATGGATCACCTTTTACCTTATTTGCTAAATAATAATAAATGAAAAACTTTTGAACTAGTAGAGCTATGAATAAGGCAGCAATAAATCCTAAACTATATGTCTTTATGGGTAGAAAAATGTAATTTAGTCTTTAAATTAGTCTTTCAAGCGAAAATATATTTAAGAATCAATTGACGTCATCCTTAACAAAACCACCAAAAAATCCTTCTTATTTTTTTGGTTTCCTTCTTAAAAAAAAAAAAAAAAAACTGTGTTCATTGTCAGGATTAGCATTTGAGCAATCCCAAAGGAATGGGTTTAATTACCTGATTAGCTAGATGATCATATATCAGCTGGTTAGAGAAGTGGTAACTTCACTGCCTTAGAATTGTGAAACAAAGGCTTGAATCCCAATCAGATTACCTGGTCAAGACAGCTAATGATATGAATTCACTTATCTCAAATCTCGACAAATTGTAAATTTAGTTTAGCAGGGCCTTTCTCAATTCTAAATATATGCTTTCTATAATTGTAAAGTGCACACTATGTTGGGGCTATACAAATACCACCACCTAGTGAATATATAACATTGTAATCTAAATGCACATTAAAGGATTTGGTTGCGGGGGCGTGGCTTAACGCTCGGCGAGAACGGACGCATGTGAGACCGGCTCTGTTCAAGATCTGGCCTAAACAGCGATAACTAAGCGACTGTGACCAGCAATAAGCACTTAACTCACCCTCAAACATGGCTCAAGGTAAGGGGAAGTGGATCCCCGAAAAAAACGATAAAAACGCTTTTTTTTCCGTCCAAATCAGCCGCCAAAAACTCCGAGCACAGGAGATCAAAAACAAGATGGCGACGATACACTGCCACTGCAAGACTCCCCTGGGAGCAGAGACCTGCCAGTCACACAGGATATTTTACAAGCATGCCTGGGAGAAATGTCAGACAAATTACTGCACAGCCTTAACAAATCAATCTCAGACCTTAGAAGGGATGTGCAGGAGCTGGGGGATAGAACAGCCCGTATGGAAAACCGCATGGGCGAATATGCGGATGCACACAATGATATGGCGGATCATGTCCACCAACTGGAACAGGCACTGGAGTCCTGCCAAAATAAAGTTATGGACCTGGAGGATAGGTCAAGGAGGCAGAATATACGGATCAGAGGGATTCCTGAGACGGTAAAACAACCTGAAATAATGGCATACCTCACAACTTATTTTAAAGTGCTAGCCCCAGACCTCCCAGCAGATATCTTGCTTATGGACAGAGCACACAGGGTCGCAAAGCCAAGCTTCCTTCCAGCAGAAGCACCCAGAGATGTATTGACCCACCTCCATTACTACCATGCCAAAGAAGCGCTGATGAAGGCATCCAGACACCGTAAAGACCTCCCAACCCAATATTCCTCCATCAAGCTTTATACCGACCTATCTGCCCAAACTCTAAAGAAAAGGAAGGAATATAAAGAAATAACGGACACTCTCAGGCACCATGAGGTACCTTATTGATGGGGTCACCCAGTTCGTCTATTAATACATAGGAACAGAGTTATGAATGTCATCACCTCTCTGGCAGACGGGCGCAAACTCCTACAGAAGTGGGGCATACAACCACAAACCCAGGCGCGCAGTGGCGGCGATCCACAACCGAGCAAGATTACCACCGAATGGAAAAGAGCCCGCAACTAACACCGGAGCCCTGCGGCCTGATCGGAGGGGTAAAGTACTTTGGGTTATAACAAGCAGCTGAAATGGCGTGAGATGCCATATGATACCCGCAGCACCCACTGAAACCGGGACGCATGGAAATGTAAGACCGGGACTGATTCAATGATGTGAGCACGGCCTACTGGTCTCCAGGAGGTGAATATGCTATGGATAAACCCTTACTACCCTTGCAACCCCAGCAGTATCCCCAAACACACAGAACAATCTCATCTTTGTCTAGCTCATAGCACCCACATTAGGAACAAGCACGGCCCCAAATAGACGACCATTGGGACAATTTGAGGCACAGGCCATCTTATGACTACCCCAGGGACGTGAACATAATGAGAGCCGGATGGGGGACATTCTGCCTCACTCCATGTGGGTGTGCGGAACAGGAGAATGCAGACTTCACCCGAAGATGGTCGCACCGCCGCCCACGTGGAGCCGCTGGATCCGGGGATGTCTGTGGGGAGGTATCACCGGGGAAAAGATGCAAGTATAATGTACTGTATTGTGTGTTGGGAACTGTAATGACCCATGGGGATTTTGCCACTAACTCAGTGTCTAAGCACCTCTGATAGGCCCACACGCAACAACCCTGCCCCACTGTAAGATCCCCGGGGAGGTATATCCGGTTGGGGACAGGGACAGGATCAACCAATATTGGTTGCATAATACGACAGCCACAAGTCACCAAGCGGGCCCTATGCGCCTTAGATAAGCAGGCTATCGCACCACACCGTGTTAGCGCATTGCTTTAACCTAGCCTAGGCCACACTGAGGGACCTCCCCCCCCCCCCAAGAGAACCAAACCGCTTCCCAACTTAAGGCACAAGAATTAGTAGGTATACTGCCAGAATAGGAATAGGGGACACCTGGGCTTCCTAAGGGCCACGCTGAGACCAGATGGGAGGTGCGGTGTATACAAACTTATCTATTTTACCTATATGTATGGAAAAAAAGAAAAAAAAAAAAAAGAAAAAAGAAAATGTATATAACCATATTCTCTATGCTTGCCCTGCAATCTCTCTGCGATATCATTGTTTGTACAGTACCCCAAGCTGCGGGTTGTGAGCTCCCGATGTTATACTGCCAAGCGATAAGTCAGTTGTAACTGCAGGGACCACAGTAGGCCAGAGCGACTGCTAATTACTACCCCACCGCAGGGCCGACAGGTTAAGGGTGAAACAAGCCAGGACCTCAAATGGTCACGATATATTGCTATTGATGTTGGCCAACTTCACCACTGTTACCACATTAGAATACCCACGTTCTCAATGGTACCGATATCCGGAACCAAGGCCCATGAATGGGCTATAGTTTTACCACCCTTATTGTTCATACGCTCACAGTATGAATCCACCCCAACCCTGTACCGCACCCCCCACCCACTGTTCTTTCTAGGGATAGATCCGCCCAATATATGCACCCGAAATACCCACCTGAATACAATACCGACTCAAAGATTCACCGCACACCAAATGTGGATAATCCATAGTATCGATAAGCATAACACTCTTGCTAAAGCCGATGCCCCGCAGTGTGCAGTCAGTGTTACCGCAACAATGACCATTAGTGCAACCCACCTTATAAGTAGATCACGCGAAACGAACCTAGCAACCCAAGATACTGTCCCAAAGTATGAAAATACAAAGTTATAATGTACGAGGGCTGAATACCCCATACAAGCGGCATTGCCTTTTTAGGGACATCAAAAGGGAACAACCTGACGTTATATGCCTTCAGGAAACACATTTTAAGCTACCACCAACCCTAAAACCGTCCTTATTTCCAAACCAGTACCACGCCACGTCAGGGAAAAAGGCTAAAGGAACTTCAATTTTTATTAGTAACACAGTATCGTTCCAACATCACTGCTCACTAATAGATAAAGAGGGTAGATACGTGATAATAGTTTGCATATTGGCAAATATATATGCCCCTAACACAAACCAAAAGGACTTTCTAGGCAGAATACTATCTAAATTGCAACCAATACAAGAAGGAATACTGATTCTCTGCGGAGACTTTAACCATATTATAGACCCCACTAGAGACACGACATCACAGGCTGCAAGAGCACCTCAGACCAGACAACACAAAACGTGTGCATCGTATCTTAAGTTATTAGACAACAACAAACTGTATGATGTATGGAGAGTCCTCCATCCTCAAGAAAAGGACTATACGTATCACTCAGTCACACACAATACATACACCAGGATAGATAGATTTCACATGGAAAGCTTACATTTAGACCAGGTCCTGGATTGCTCTATTGGCCAAATCACATGGTCGGACCATGCCCCACTTACACTAACCCTTAAAGACAATTACGACTACAAACATAAGAGCCCGTGGAGACTCAATGAATCTCTACTGACAGATATAAACTTCACCGGCCAAATAGAGGAAGCCATAAATGAATTTTTCACACTCAATGACACAGGAGACACATCCGCGTGTACATTATGGCAAGCTCATAAAGCGGTGATTAGAGGTCTCTTACTGAGGCGTGCTACGCACTTAAAACAAGCTACCCAAGCGCAATGGATAGCATGGAACAAACAACTAATCGACCTTACGAACAAAAATAAACTGCAACCAACAGAAGCTACTCAAAAAACTATAACAGAAGTAGCAGAAAAAATCAAGCTACATACATTACAACGCGTAGGTTTAAATTTACGCAAACTCAAAGCTATATACTACACGCAGGGAAACAAAGCAAGCAAATCACTTGCGGCTCGCTTGAAACGAGCTGAAACCAATGCTAAAATATCTCACCTCTATACCCATGACAACATAAAAGTAATTTCCCCTATAGACATCAGCAACACCTTTGCAACATACTATAACAAACTCTACAATTTAGCACAGTCTGACCAGACACACAACCCTTCTGATCAAGACATACAGTCCTTCTTACACGACATCTCCTTACCCACACTTACTCAAGACCAGGCCGCAGTACTGCAACAACCAGTCGCCCCCGATGAAGTGGTGGACGCCATTAAATCTTTACCCAAACACAAGGCACCTGGCCCGGACGGCTTCACAAATATGTACTATAAGACATTCGCAAGCGCCCTAGCACCACACTTGGCCAACCTCTTTAATGTAGCTACCCAAACCAAATCACTACCGGAAGACCTATTACTAGCTCACATCATAACACTACCAAAACCGAGGAAACCTCCAACCCACTGCCCGAATTTCAGACCAATCTCCCTCCTCAATACAGATGCAAAACTGTACGCTAAAGTTTATGCCCGACGTCTGAGTTCGATACTCCCAACCATAATTCACGACGACCAGGTGGGATTTGTAGGGGGGAGACAGGGTACTGACAACACCAGAAAAGTTTTAGACCTAATACATAGCATAAGGAGGAAAGGGGTGGGCAGCCTCCTAGTCTCCCTAGATGCAGAGAAAGCCTTTGATAGGTTAAATTGGCGCTTTCTCAAAGCTGTTCTGGAGAAATTTGGCTTTCCTCCCCACTTTACAGACACAGTAGCAGCTCTGTATAGCTGCCCCACGGCTAAAGTCCTTAACGCAGGATTCTGCTCTGACAAATTCGCCATCTCCAATGGCTCCCGCCAGGGGTGCCCACTATCTCCATTGCTCTATGTTTTGGCGCTAGAACCACTGGCTGCCAAGATCAGGGCGGAATCGGCAATACATGGGGTAACATTACAGCAGAAAGAATATAAATTAAGTCTCTTTGCAGACGACATATTTCTTACTCTCACACAACCTCACATATCTCTGCCCAATCTCATGCATCACATTACGGAATATGGGCGAGCTTCATATTATAAACTAAACGTCACCAAAACACAGGCACTAAGCATCAACCTTCCTGAGCCACAGAGGACAACTCTTAAAAGCTCGTTTCCCTTGGATTGGAGAGATGATTACCTCACATTCCTGGGAGTCAAAATGACAAAAAATCCCATGTCCTTATATAAAATGAACTACCAACCATTAATTGAAACCTTCAAGACCCTGCTAACTTCATGGGAGGGAAAATATCTGTCCTGGGTGGGGCGCATGGCGGCCATAAAAATGTCGCTACTACCCAAACTCCAATATCTATACCGCACACTACAGATACCACTACCGACTGAATATACCAAAACGCTAACCAAATTACTAACGAACTTCTCATGGCAAAACAAAAAACCGAGGGTAGCGACAATACTACTACAGAGACCAATCACCCAGGGAGGCTTGGGTCTCCCAGACCTAAAAGCATACCACAAAGCGGCAGCACTGATGGTAGTACCACAACTCCGACAACACACCACAGCACCCCAATGGTTAGAAATAGAAAATAGCTGGGCGCACCCATTGACGCTCCACTCTATTCTATGGACCCCCAAATCACATAGGATGGACACAAGCCACCTCCTACCCACGTCCCAACATATCTTACATACCTGGGATTCCGCCAAGGATATGATGGTACGTTATCTACCAATGCCACTGGCAGCCCCACTATCCACACTAAACCATGTGATACCAACTCTAAATACACAACCTTGGCTACAAGAGGGAATCCTCGAGATAGGGCAATTATATAACGACAAAGGTTTAAAGTCATTCCCAGACCTCCAACAAGAATTTAACCTAACACACCGGCTAGTTTTTGCCTACTTGCAAATTAAATCCTATCTAACTACAAATAAGCCCAGTTCAACGGCCGAAACAAGCACCTGGTCAATGACCGAATTCGAACTGGTGTGCGTCAACAAAAAAACACAGAAAAAATTAATCTCCATCAGCTATAAAGCACTGACCCAGTCACGTGACCAGGGTAACAATTCGCACATTCAAGCTTGGCATAAAGAATTAGGCAAATTCATATCACAAGAAGACTGGGCTAAAGCATACTCCTCGCATAAAGGGGTCTCCTCATGTGCACCCATATAGAGCTGCAACGTAAACTTATATATCGATGGTACCTAGTACCAGCTAGAATACACCAAATATGGCCACAGTCCTCCGACTTATGCTGGAGATGCGGCCAACACAAGGGCACCATGGTACACGTCTGGTGGTCATGTCCACTTATCACACCCTTCTGGCAGGAGGTACACTCTATCATAACAGATATTATACATACACAGATCTCATTGACGCTGGAATTGTGCATACTATTCATACCACCGGAATCACTCACTAAAGATATGTGGGCAGCCACATACCATGTCCTTATCTCGGCAGCCATGTGCATTGCTCGGAGGTGGAAGCAGACATCAGCCCCACCACGAGAAGCCCTTATGAACCAAATTAAACTAAACTGGGCCTATGAGATGGTTTACGCTCGCCAATTTGGAGAAAAGAAACACATGAATTTAGCACACACTAGATGGACCAACTTTTTAACGAAACCCATGCAACCAGGTGTGACCAACATTAGACCAGACTAAGCAGTGCGGACTAGTCCCCCTCACCAAGTTCCCCCCATCCCCCCCACCTTCCATGTCTACACCCGTTTTCCTTCTCTACAGTAAGGGAGTATGATGCTTGAAATTAGAGGTAGCTACCAAATCAGCCTATGGATATCTAGTGACAAGAGTAATCACGACTTAGCAATTTGTGATGCGCTCCCGGTTAACCCACCAGCTCCTGGAATTCGGGGGGAAGGTGGGTAGACTAGGAATTGTTCATTGATTTATTGACTGTATGCAACAATATGTTATACCAGGCTGCAGCATAATGTCACACTGCGTATTACTCGGAAGTTACAGTCTAATGTCTGATGCATTGTACGCTACTAAATAACATTGTTCACATGGTACCCTTCCCTCCTTCTTTTCTGTATCCCTATTGCTGTTTACAAGAAAATAAAAATTGTCAAATTCAAAAAAAAAAAAAGTATTTGGTTGCAAAATGCACCAGGAACTGACAACTCATTCACCCTCTCACACCAGGTCAAGCATCTTTTATCTTAAATGCCATCTCCATCCTCCCCACTTAATGTGCATCGTGCCCATCTGCCAACTCCATGGTCATCCATACTACTATCAGACCCCCTACTGGATGGCGTACTATTTTCTCCAGGCCACCAACTATCCACAATAAACAGATCACTGTGGGATCTCTCTTCTCCAGGGCTATGGAAACTGCTTAGACGATACAAAGAGTTTACAGAAGGTGTTTCGCAGAATTTATGTTGGCTTATATTATACTACAGTTTGGAAGATTTCACTGAGCTAATAGAAGATTGGTCACCTTTAACCCCTTAAGGACACATGACATGTGTGACATGTCATGATTCCCTTTTATTCCAGAAGCTTGGTCCTTAAAGGGTTAAGGGAAAACAAAAACCCACTATGTTAAATTCTCTACATTTCTTGCACGTCTATCGCAGATTTCCACTCCTCTTTTCTCATAGAATGATGTAATTATAAGGGCAGTAGATGGTGAAATCCCAGACCAGATTCAAGGATATATGCATTACATATTTTTCTCTACATGATAACTTATTCAACAGTAATCTCATAGTAATCCCTGTTTTTAAGGTAGGGTGACCGTGTGCGAAAACCCGAAATACCAATAAACTCATCCTTAAGCACTTTCTCTTTTTAGAAATGTTGACACATGGAAACACAGACACTGTAGATTAATTAAGCAATAGCTGTAATATCAGTAACACTCATTAATAAGATTTATAATGGTAGCAACAATAATAACACTTCACATGATGTGGTCACTATAAATGTTTTCTCAGAAATAAACCTAATTAGTATAGAGAAAACATAATTTAAAAAAGCATATGAAATGGATTTAATACTCATTTCATCAATATCATAAACACGAAAATTTGATAGGATCCCACTGACAGCAGAACCAGAAACTGTGATGTTCCATACAGATATCTACAGGAGGTATATTGGCCAAAATGAGCTAAGTCATAGGGTTAAAAAATGCCAGCTTTGTACATTTACAAATCCCAAAAAAACAAGTCCTGCATTTAAACTCCCATCACTCTTAGGTGGCAGCAACGACCATAGTACACATCAGCCCAATACATACAGTAAAAACCAAAGAAAAAACGTTCTGCGCTCTTCCCAAATCCCTATGCATATTTAAACAAATGGAGGTTATTTAGTTTCTCCAGCGACCATGAGAGAGTTTAGCCCACCTGCCACATCAAGGCAGACCTCGCAGGTGGATCCTACACCAACCTTTCACCTTGCTTCCTTGAGCTTCTGGCAAAGATATCTCTAAGGAGTCAGAAAGGGGTATTTTTTTTATATACACCCCTACATGCTTAACCCCTAATAAGGAACTCATGGGATGGGCGGCAGCATTGTAACATAGCTGTGTGATACAAAAGTGAATACAAATAGGTTTAGCATTCTGTGTGCCATTATTAGAGATAGGGCTAACAGGATGATACAATACATTTTTCGCAATATTATATAATATTTAGAAAAACACTTAATTGTTTGTTCCTCCACAAAAATATCTTTCTGGTTGCTACTTCCCTAAATGTGTATATAGAATGAGAAGACGTGATAAATATTGATGTAATTTACAAATTAAAGATGAATCTATAATTTGGCACAGATACATGTTTTAATCAATAAAAGTGATAAAATAGCCACGGAGAAACACACAAAGCTTAGATGTGAACACCTCAGAAGTTATTTAGAAGTAAAATTTAGGAAACTGATATTTTCTTCCAGTTTTCTTACACTATGCTATGGGAATATTCACATATACACTAGACATATAAACTTACTTGGAAGCATAGTAATAAAAATAAGCAAATACAAGCAAACTAAAAAAAGAAGAAACTACATTTCATACATGATAATTCTAATACGGTTCTAAATGGAAAAAATGCCAGATAAAAGAGAACCTTACAGCAATTTGCAGTTTGTGAGCCACTTGAAACCTCGTCTACTTCAAAGAAGGAAATAAAACAGCATGAAGAAATGAGTGTGTATTGTGCTACGGGAAAATCTGCGACAAGACCTCTGGTGTTCTTCAGATAACAATCCCTTGTATTAGTATTGAGCAATTGGCAGGTGATAGGTTCGTAGGAGATGCTGTACAATGTCACTCTTCCACTGAGCAGATGCAAGACAGCAAGGACAAAATACACAGAACAATGCTCTGTACGTCTCCTGGGGTTAAAGTGTAAGATTCCCTTCTGAACAGATGACGATGTTTTCCAAACAAGCTATGTGAATTGACTTTGGTCATTATCACAATTCAGGAAGCTGCAACATTAACATTTCATAAGAGTTTAAACACGGTAGAAACTCAGGTGGATTACACTATGCTTGAACAGAAGGTGTCTGGCAAATGTAACCCTATCGCTGAAACAATATTAAATACAGCAATCTTCTAAACCTTGTAATAATGTATTAATTAGTCCTTTAAGAACCAGACTTCTCAGCTAACTTATGCAGAACCCATCTAGCATTCAAACAGTCACACCTAAGAATAGATTTGTTGCATGGCTATGCAATGTTACACTTTGAAGTACATGTGGCCTTAATCAACACCTGAAATTAGTTAATGTTTGTTATTAGTGTTATATTGATAGCTCTGTTTTCAACGTATTTAACCCCTTAAGGACACATGACATGTGTGACATGCCATGATTCCCTTTTATTCCAGAAGTTTGGTCCTTAAGGGGTTAATGGGCACTTTAAGCACCAACTAAACTTTAGCTTAATGAAACAGTTTTGATATATAGATCAGTCTAACTGCTCAATTAACAACAGATTTGGGGGTTAAATTGCTTTGTCTATGTTGCCCTAGTTACACCTACTTGCTTGTGATATACACAGCCTTCCTTAACACTTCCTGTAAAGAGATATCTAATATTTAAACTTCCTTTATTCTGCACTAGAGCACCACAAGCATGGAACTACCTCCCAGACACAATTAAATCTTATTCCACTCTAAAATCCCTGCCAACATATCTCAGTACAGAATGCACCTGTAATCATGGTTGATTATATTTTAAATTATATGTATATTTTAATATTACTTTGTATTTTTATTATTATACTGTGTATTTTAATATTACTTTGTATTTTAAATATTACACTGTACTCTATTCCATCACTGCAATGTTTGTCAGCACAGGAAATACTTGAAAATAAGAGAAATCTCAATGTATCCTTCCTAACTGGACGTGCTCTCTGAGTGCTCCTCGTGAAAAACACAATTTAGTTCAGTTACCCATGATTTTTGTTTGCAACACAGACTTGACTGACTCTACCTGGCATCCTGCACCGATTGATGGCCTCTGGGTTGCTTGCAGCTGTCATTGGCGGGTGTCCAGTCAGATACTTCTGCTGCGTGTGAGCTAGGTCTAATTGGTGCTGTGGAGGGGAGACCCAACCGATCTCCCAGCCCAATCCATATAGACCCGCGGCAACATTTTTGCTGCCTTCTGGCAGAGAGTCTCCCGTTACACACTAGCTCTACAAGCCCCCCATGTAGCTCTCAGTTTGCCCAGATGACATGATTGCCGACCAGCAGCTTCTACACCACGAGCAGTGCGCCTAAGGCGGCCAAGGCCACATTGGCATATCTTGAGAGGGATTGCCAAGCAAGCAGGCACCGAGGTAGAGTATATATGAAGCATGTACAAACCTACTACAGAGAGATGAGCAGTTGTTTGGGAGCCGATCACAATCTCTGTGCCGCTTTCTTAAATCTAAAGTGCTAGGCCGGAAGATGTGCATGAGTATGGGGGACTGTGTACATGCGAGGGGCATAGGCTGACCTACAAGCTGGAAGACTGACGATTAGTGATGTCCCGAACGGTTCGCTGGCGAATAGTTCCTGGCAAACATAGCGTGTTCGCGTTCGCCACGGATGGCGAACATATGCAATGTTCGGTCCGCCCCCTATTGGTCATCATTGAGTAAACTTTGACCCTGTACCTCACAGTCAGCAGACACATTCCAGCCAATCAGCAGCAGACCCTCCCTCCCAGACCCCCCCACCTCCTAGACAGCATACAATTTAGATTAATTCTGAAGTTGCATTCATTTTTTTTGTTGTTGTATTATTTTTCCTTCATAGCCAGTAACCTGTGTTTATTATACATTATACCCCATAGCCAGTAACCTGTGTTTATTATACATTATCCCCCCATAGCCAGTAACCTGTGTTTATTACACATTATTCCCCCATAGCCAGTAACCTGTGTTTATTATACATTATCCTCCCATAGCCAGTAACTTGTGTTTATTACACATTATCCTCCCATAGCCAGTAACCTGTGTTTATTATACATTATCCCTCCCATAGCCAGTAACCTGTGTTTATTAAACATTATCCCCCATAGTAATTTATCGTTGGACCCAGGGCCGGCGCGTCCATAAGGCGGCACAGGCGGCCGCCTTAGGGCGCACGGGCTCTGGGGGTGCAATATTTCAGTGGCCGGCAGGAGGGAAGCTCTCCCTCCTGCCGGCCACCATCTGGACCCCGGCGTGGCAGTGCTGTGATAAGGCGCGGCGAGGGAGCTCTAATCTCACCGCTCTGCTCCCTTGTGCGTTCCTGTTTCCAGCGGGACTGAAAGGAAGTGCGCACTCAGTGTGCACACTTCCTTTCAGTCCCGCCGGAAACCGGAACCTGAAATTGAAGTTCCTGTACCGGGGTGCGCACTGTGAAGCCGGCCCACGCTTCAAGACAGGTAAGTAATTATGGGACAAGGGGAGGGAAAGTGCACTATGGGACAAGGGGAGGGGGGGACACTATGGGGGGGGGAGAACACTACGGGAGGGGGTGGAGAATACTATGGGAGGGGGGGAGAATACTATGGAAAGGGGGGGGAGAACACTATGGGAGGGGGTGGAGAATACTATGGGAGGGGGGAGAATACTATGGAAAGGGGGGGAACACTATGGGATGAGGGGGGGGAACACTATGGGAGGGGGGGAAATTTCCTGAAATTTCCTTCTTAAAATGAGGTGCGTGTTATACGCCGGTGCGTGTTATACGCCGATAAATACGGTACTTCTCAGTTATCTCCAGGGCAGAGGAGAGGAAGCCAGGATGCATTGTGGGAAAGTATTGTGACTGTATGTCCTAAATTGATACCTGTCTGTCTTTTGTTACAGTCTTCCATTTGGTCCCCTAGGGGAGTGTCCACCAAGTGGGAGACCTGCATAAATACTGGGCGGGTAGCCCATAATAAACCAGACCACTGCTTGACCCTCAACACGGAGCCTTGTCTCGTCTTTGGGGGGATTCACTGTATGCTGATAGAGACTGATTGCCAGGAGTGTAAGCCGCTTGGGAGCTTTTCCTGTTCGTCTGCTAGCAGCTATTTGTGAGGTTCCGGTTCGGGAGTTTGGAGTGCTACCTTATTCCCTTGTATGCAGTTCAGGAGTTTGGTGCATTCACTTGTATTCAATTCGGAAGTTTGGTGTTTTACTGAAGCTGCCTTTATATCTGAAAGGGGAATATCGCCTAAACGGATTTTAACCCCTTGTCTGCTGAAACGGTCTGTTACAGTGATCATGATTTTTAGCGATATCCAATATTTTTAAGGTGGTCCCAGTGCCACCACTCATATCTGGTGTCACAATAGCTTGCATTTAAAAAAACAAAACCTTTTTTGACTGTAATATAATAGCAGTCAGTTTCCTTCACACGTGTGCGTTTCAGGGCCTGCCAGGGCACAGTGTCACACCAGTGCAACTCATATCTGGTGTAACAGTAGTGTACATTTAAAAAAAAAATACAAGGGGCTTGTTGTCACCTTTCAGGGACCCTTGGTGTTGTACGTGGCTGGGTGGAGGAAGAGACCTTCAATGACATCAGTGAGGACAAGGAACGGGACATGGCTAGCTTGGTATCCAACCTTGTGCAAATGGGGAGTTTGCGGTTGTGCAAATGGACTGTTTGCGGTGCGTTAAACGGGGAGTTTAGTCTGTGAGGCGGGTGTAACCCTTACACTACCTGATCGATACAACATCATAGCTGATGTTTTAAAGGACGTTATTCCAAACAATTTAGGAATGTTAGGTCATTTATGCCCTTTATGGATTAAAACCAGACTCTGCATCAACTATGTAATTTTCCATGGGACTTTTGCCATGGATCCCTCTCCGGCATGCCACAGTCCAGGTGTTAGTCCCCTTGAAACAACTTTTCCATCACTATTGTGGCCAGAAAGAGTCCCTGTGGGTTTTAAAATTTGCCTGCCTATTGAAGTCTATGGCGGTTCGCCGGGTTCGCCCGTTTGCGAACATTTGCGGAAGTTCGCGTTCGCCGTTCGCGAACGGACAATTTCATGTTCGCGACATCACTACTGGCGATATCCATCTTCTGACAAAAATACTTCACCAGCTCTTACTCTCATGCATAATATTGCTTTTTCCTCTCCTTAACTCTTTTCTTAGACATACTATATTTTTGTCTTTGGTGTGGTAGTCTCAGCCTGCACAGTTTCCTGATTATCCCAGGAGCAACCTGGGGCGGTTTACTCTGCTATTTCTTCTACATTCAGTGCTTGAGTTTAACTGGTTATATTTCACTTGTGTTGCACTGGTTAGCACTGGGTTCCTTCTCATGTTTTATTTTAATTTCTATACATAATTAGTTTTTCAAATCTTGTAATCATGACCCACTCCTATGCTGCTACATGTTTCATTGCATATTTGCTGTATGCTCAAGCCTACTTGTCACTTACGTTTAATTCTGTGATTTTATGTTGTGCCTCAATAAAAAATATGATTGACAAAAACAAATATTAAATTTACGGAGCAGGGGCTAAAAACGTCTAAAGCAAGTTAAAATCTGATTGAAAATAAAACATTTATTTTCCCTAAAACATGATTTACATCCTAAACTGTAAAGAATTGAGCAGCAAGACTGCAGGGGCATGGTCTATACATCCAAACTGTTTCAGTAAAGTAAAGTTGATTTAATGCTGGTAGTGTCCCTTAGCTTTTATTAATCACTACAAAGTAATAGCTGGCTTTGTCGAAGGTACAGAAAGGCATTTTCTGCATGCATGTTTGCCGCCTATTTCACATGATTACTCACATACATGTGAGTTTGTGTTTCATGGCAGACTGCAATCGTGAACTAGAAATTGGTGGTGAATTGTCATGCATTGTGCTGATGAGGTGTGTCTTCACTGATTAACAATGAGGACTAAGGCTGCCAGTACAATTTGTAACTGTTCACCATAAATATATACTATATGGGGGCGAAGCTTGGACTGCAAGCTGGAAAGACGTGTATCGCATGAGCTCCTGCTGCCATCGCTGTTTGCCCGGTGATATCCCGGGCTAACAAATCAGAGATCTCAATCCAAGGTGACTCCCGTGCTGGAGGCACCGCGATCTACCTTTGGACACCACTGAAGCCCTGAGTCACCGGAAACTGCGGCGGCAGGCTGCAGCCTACTGGAGACGGAACGGAGGAGAGACGGCTGCTTTCCTCCCTCTGAATCAAGCAACTCTAGACGCAACTCTCCTTCCCCCTTCCCTCTTTGACCGGTGGGGGATATCCCGGTCCCCTCTGGAGAGCAATCAGCTATCCCAGCGTTACTTCTTTTTTTTAACTGAGCAGATCTTGCATTGCATCTTAACATCCCAAGATGGCGAGCACCATTTGCACAAACGCACATGGCACAACTACAACCAAGAGGGCATTTAGCGACGTTAATGCCTACTCCCTGTGGTGGCTAGATCAAATCTTTCAAAACTTCTGGCTGAAGATACAAGCATGTAACAAAGACACCACTACCCACAGGTCTGTACTGCAGAAGGGAAACCGGAGAACAGGGCAGCCAAGTACGGTGAAGCCTCCTCAGAGCACAAGAACGAAAATGAAGCCCCTATGACTGCTCACCAAGCCGAGAGCCATCTGAGGCAAGACTTCCAGGCATCGTCCACGCGGGCGGAGAATCATCTATAAACAGAGAAGATTGCTACTCACCTCCTTCATGTGACGGGGATAGAGTTGGTCCCTCGACGAACCTAAGTCCACAGTGTAAAGATGCTGGTCCTCATGCAGGCCTGGGGCCGAGGAGGCACCATGCTCTGAAGTAATACCTGCTCAAGCAACGCAGCAGCTCTGCCAGCTACAGGAGTCAGCTAAACTTGCTTCTGGGACTGCCACCTGAGCCTACTCTCTCATTGATAACAAGAGAAGCAATTTATGTGTTCTAAATGCCATGCACCAAGTCTTGTGTATTATGTTTTGAATTATGATTTGCATTACCTTTCTTTTATTTCTAATGAAGTGATAAAGCACAATAATGATACTGCTCCCAGAGGTACAATATCAGTGACTTCAATCAGCAAGATGTCTAACACTTGTACATATACAGAATACTCACTAGGTCTAGAGCTTACCCTTAACTCTATATGCCCTACCTAACTGAAGCAAGTAACCGTGCCTATTGAGCCTGTTAGCGCCCAATAATGCTATATAGTTCATATAACTACCGTATTTTTCGCTCCATAAGACGCACTTTTTTCCCCTCATAAGTGAGGGGAAATGTCTGTGCGTCTTATGGAGCGAATATGAAGCTTTACTTACCTGTCTTGTAGCGTTGGCCGGCAGCACAGGGCGCACCGCGGTACTGGAACTTCAATTCCAGGTTCCGGTTTCCGGCGGGACTGAAAGGAAGTGCGCACTCACCTCAGTGTGCACACTTCCTTTCAGTCCCGCCGGAAACCGGAACCTGAAATTGAAGTTCCAGCACCGCGGTGCACCCTGTGCTGCCGGCCCACGCTTCAAGACAGGTAAGTAATTATAGGGGAAGGGGGACAGTATGGGAGGGGGGGAGAAGACTATGGGGAGGGGGGGAGAAGACTGTGGAGGGGAGAAGACTATGGGGAGGGGGGGGAGAAGACTATGGGGAGGGGGGGGAGAAGACTATGGGGGAGGGGGGAGAGAAGACTATGGGGAGGGGGGAGAGAAGACTATGGGGAAGGGGGGAGAGAAGACTATGGGGAAGGGGGGAGAGAAGACTATGGGGGAGGGGGGGAGAGAAGACTATGGGGGAGGGGGGGGGAGAAGACTATGGGGAGGGGGGGAGAGAAGACTATGGGGGAGGGGGGGAGAGAAGACTATGGGAGGGGGGGAGAGAAGACTATGGGAGGGGGGGGACACTATGAGACAGGGGAGAAAAAAATATTCTGAACAAACTGTCCCATAGTAAGAAACACTATGGGGCAGTTTGTTCAGAATATTTTTTTTCTGGGTTTCTTCCTCTAAAAACTAGGTGCGTCTTATGGTGAGGTGCGTCTTATGGAGCGAAAAATACGGTAATTGCTAAAGCACTTTAGTCTAGCGTCTGACCTAAACTGATACGGTAGCACAATGTGAAACTGTTACTCTACTTGTTATTCTTCCACTCTACCTGTTATTTCGCCTGTCCTATAATTATGAGAAATGCGCATGTTTCTTTAAATGCCTTCCAGCATGTGACCTCTGACACTTTAATAGCTTGTTACCCACTGCTGGGGTGTGCAAAGACTGTTTGTACTCTTATGCACAGCAAAAAATAAATACATTTAAAAAATAGGGCATGCCCTATCAAAAAAATGAAAAAAATAAATACAATATCTTCAAAATGGAGATTCAGACGCAATTTGCAGTGCTTACTGAATTTCAAAACATAATTAGACACTAAAAGTTTATTTTGATGAAGATTAGTGGCAGTCTATGTCTTTATAACAATCCTGTACTCTGAACCATTAATCCGTAATGTGCCACCACTGTAAGGACCGGATGGCTCTAAAGAAATGCTGATGCTAAATAAACTAGTGATTGCTTGCTAGTAATAAACTTGCATAGAAGCTATATCTATGATAAAGACAGAATGTAACTGGTCTTTATGGGGTTAATAATGCCTGGCATGAACATTTTATTATATGGATTATATTCTTGGTTTATCAAACATTTCAGTTTGATGATAGGTAGCTGTTGAGATAACTTATATCTCAACAGCAGATTGCTTGATCTTCCTGTGTGTATATGTATGGATTCAGACGAGGGGCTGGGTTCCTAGGAGTCCATAGATATGCCTTAGAGTTGAGGGGGTCTTCATTTAATAGGTCAAATTCTCCCCACTTTATGGGTTTGGCACAGAGTGTGACATTTATTTTTTATTCAGCTAGGCAAGGAGTGAAACAGCAATAGGCACATACTACTTCATTGAAATGTGGCGCTTAGATTTTAAGTTTAATTTGACAAGTTGCTGAGCTGCAGATAACTACCTGCACTTTAAAATACTCGAATGTCTATGCTCCCTTTCTGCCCTCCATAAATTATATCCACACACATCAATTTTGTTATTCTGATCACCAAAGATATCATATAGTGCTAGGGAAACTTGTGGGATGTGGAACTGCCAATCATCGATTAATAAAGCACTTTGAGAAAATGGATAGTGATTGACAGCTTTACTTTGTACATGTACAGAACAAACTGGCAGATAATTTTTGATAAAGTGCACATACCAATGCATTATTGATGCTTACATTACTACAACGCAACCTTGCTAGGTGTATATCGCTAGAAAGAGCAACCTTCTGCCTTCAGGATACATCTACAATTCAGCATCAGTGACTTACTGCTATGGTAAGAAAGAACAATCGCTGTAGGTACTTGACTGATACAATATATACTCAGAATAACTTGCGTGATTTAACCCCCTAGTGACCAGACGGTTTTTCAATTTTCTTAAGGATTCACTATGTTTCACTATTTTTCACTGATTTCTTCTTGAATCTCTAGTCCTTTTCATTCTATATATCTTTGATAGTGATCATATTATTTTTTAAATTGTATTTGTTTCCTCCGCGATCTCCTGGTGGTGGTTTAATATTGTTTCTCCGTTATCTAGCAACTACGTTTGCAATGGAAGACATGGAGTTTTATTATCGCTTAGCAACCACGTACTCACGTCACGATCTACCACTTCCGGGTACAATCAGTCGGTGGGCTGTCGTAACACTTAGCTGGTTAGCGTTTTGGGGTAAATTAATCTTATAAATTCACATGTGATCTTGAAAAAGACCCGAATTGGGTTGTAACGTTGATTCCTTGCACAGCATTTATGGATATGTAATTTGAAATTGGAACACTAAAATTTGCTCTATGAAGTCCTGTGAGTTCAGCCTATTCTTTCATTTACTATTTTATATATATATATATATATATATATATATATATATATACACACCCTGTTCCAAATTATTATGCAAATAACAGTCAGCATAATTCTCATGTTATCAACTATTAAGAGTACAATTCAAATTTTATTGAACAAACCTCCTAATGATAACAATATTTTTTAATTTTGTTTTTGATGCAGGGTTTTTGATTTACAGGCACAATTTTATAATATAAGTAGACAGAATCAGTTAAAGCAGTACAGCATCGATTTAAAGTGTACATTCAAGCTGCAAACAGGCTAGGTCTGTTCGTCAGACCATCTGGTGATAACACGAATTGTACAAGCTTATATTGCTAGTAAGTTACACAGGCTAGTGCGGTTAAGCATGGTTACAGTAGTAATTTAGGTAAGGCTTAGAGGCGACCCTTCATAGGGAGCCAGATGTTTACGACCGAGCGTATAAAAGAAACGTATGTCTTAATGTTTAAACTATGCAGGTAAGTAGCCTCAGTGTGTGAATGCTAAGCTGATATAGGTGGGTAAGCTTCCCAAGCAAGCTTAGAAATGAGATGTAGTAGTTATCTGGTATACAGGTTCAAACATGCTTAAACTTAAACTTAGACACAAAAATAGAAAAAAAAAGAAAAGAAAAAGAATTACATAAGAGGCTGACTAGGCATTAAATCTGAGTGACATTCTGTCTTTTGTGTCTCACTATGAGCTTAACGGATATAATATCATTAATCTTAAGGTCTATTCATGCAGATGCGATATAATTAACAGTGTGATTCTACAGTGATAAAATTAAACATCTATTGCATCCATTGAACTTGTGAGTTTTTGGACAGTTTCTGCTTGAATTTGTTTGCAAGATGTCAGAATAGCCTCCCAGAGCTGCTGTTTGGATGTAAACTGCCTCCCACCATCATAGATCTTTTGCTTGAGGATGCTCCAAAGGTTCTCAATATGATTGAGGTCAGGGGAGGATGGAGGCCACACCATTACATTCTCTCCTTTTATCCCCATAGCAGCCATTGATGCAAAGGTATTCTTTGCAGCATGAGATGGTGCATTGTCATGCATGAGGATGATTTTTATTACGGAAAGCATAGTTTTTCCTTCTGTACCACTGAAGAAAGTGGTCAGTCAGAAACTCCACATACTTTGCAGAGGTCATCTTTACACCTTCGGGGACCCTAAAGGGGCCGACCAGCTCTCTTCCCATGATCCCAACCCAAAACATGACTCCACCACCGCCTTGCTGACATCGCAGCCTTGTTGGAACAGGGTGGCCGTCCACCAACCATCCACTACTCCATCCATCTGGACCATCCAGGGTTGCACGGCACTCATCAATGAACAGGACTGTTTGAAAATTAGTCTTCATGTATTTTTCTGCCCAATGCAGCCGTTTCTGCTTGTGAGCATTGGTTAGTGGTGGCCAAATAGAAGGTTTATGCACAGTTGCAAGACTCTGGAGGACTTTACACCTTGATGTCCGTGGGACTCCAGAGGCACCAGCAGCTTCAAATATCTGTTTGCTGCTATGTAATGGTATTTTAGCAGCTGCTCTCTTGATCCGATGCATGGATCTGGCAGAAATCTTCCTCAATGTGCCTTTATCTGCACAAACCCATCTGTGCTTTGAATCAGCCACAACTCTCTTAATAGTGCGATGATCACGCTTACGTTTTCGTGAAATATCCAATGTTTTCATACCTCGTCCAAGGCATTGAACTATTTCACTCTTTTCGGCAGCAGAGAGATCCTTTTTGTTCCCCATATTGCTTGAAAATGGTGCTCTGCTTAATAATGTGGAACACCCTCCTTTAGTAGTTTTTCCTTAAATTGGGCTCACCTAGCAATCTAATTATCACAGGTGTCAGAGATTGTTTTCAGTGATTAAAAGAGCCCCGAGACACAATACCATCCATGAGTTAAACTGAAAAACAAAATATTGAATCTTTGTGACACTTAAATAGAATTTGCATAATAATTTGTAACATGGTGTATATATATATACACACACACACACACACAGACACATATAATACATGTATATATAATAAGTGTGTGTGTGTATACACACACCAAGCCAACCAATAAGAATGCTCTGATAGGTAAATTTGAGCCTTGCAAGTTACCAATCTGGCAACGCTCAAAATTTACCTATCAGAGCACTCTTACTGGTTGGCTTGGAATCCAACCAATCAGAGTGCTCCTAGTCATTTTACAGAGCGTGGGAAAATTCCAAATAACTTTCCCACGCTGTGTAAAATGACTCAGAGATTGGTCTTTCAGCCTTTTTGTAGATAGCTCATTGACACCGTGGGAATTAGGGAGCTATCTACTAGGCGGCTGCAAGATGCAGCCTCAGCAAATATCGGAATTTCATTCATTAGAATGAAATTTCGAACCGACCTAAAAGTACTGATTGTCGTCCTAACATGAATTAATAAACTGTTCTCATTCTGTTAGGGTGAAATTCGGTAGTTTCGCCAGTGTCCTGTCTAAATGACAAGACGTTCGGGAAAAGTGAAAGGAGGCATTGTGAGATCAAGAAGGAAAAGTGCGAATTGTGGACAAATTTCTCTGACCACAGGAAATGGAGAATAGTTTGCTCCTCCGCTGCTCATAGTGTCAGGTGTAGGAAATATACACAAGACAAAATAGTCCCTACTTTGTCTTATGTTTTAAAGAAAACTAGAACAGACTGAAAGAAATGAAGAACAGATCCTGAGAGAGGAAGAGAAGAGGAAGCGATTAGGGAAAGGTAAGTTTGGCATGACAGTGCCGCTTTTAATCCAACTAAGTAACCCAAATTCCACAATCCTCATTCTTTGGCTGCACAATGGGTGTACACTGTATTTCTATACTACAGTAAAAAGAAATTCCATCACCCTTGGCATTCTGTGAGTTATGGAGAGAAGAATGCTAGAATTTCAACTTTAACATTTCTTTGTATGTGTTTCTCACAAGATAAACAGATTACCAAAAAAGCTTAACATGGTGGTATTTTCTGCTTTATAATTTAAGGTTACAGTTATGCTTTAGTTAAATAATTAATTATTTACACAGTTAGAGCTGAAGCCTATGGCTCATATAGCAGATGCCTTTTTTGTTAAGAGAACGCTGTGATCTTTAGCCTTTAGGTTGCTAGGGTCCAGTCCTCAAATAGAGACTAAGAACCTACTAGGTATGAATGCTTTAAAACCTGTGTCTACAGGAGAACCATTAGTGACCTCAACATATCCCTCCTTGATTTACTATATATTACTGGATGCAGGAAGTTTCACTAAATGTAAATTAATTTTTGTTGCTAGACAGAATTTCTTCATTGATAAAAATAAAAGTAATCAAGATACTGATTGATTATCTTAATCATATTAATGCATGCTTTTATAATCTAAATTCTGTACAGCATAATTCTTGACATTTTAAAAAGTCAGAATGGAATAATTTTGTTCAGTGGGGAGGGGGGAGGTTTGTTTGTGGTGAGAGGTATTAAAATAATTTTTAGATGACTTTGCAAACTCTTGAAAGCAATTTATGTAATGGAGTAAAAAGTAGAATATAATATAGCACTAATCCATGTAACCATGTAACATGTAAGTGGAAAACTGCGCTGATTAATGCCTTAATGGTGATAAACATTGAGTCATGAGGGTAAAAATAAAAACAATGCAAGGGAACTCACCTGTCCAACCCGCAATGGAACCAGGCAATGCAAACTGCCTCAGAGGCGCAGAATGTCCAGAAAAAGCCTTGAAAAGGTATGGGCTGCGCTGGCCAAGGTGGCTCCCACCCCATAGTACTCTCTCCGGTGTCTGACGAAGCCTCAGAGTCTGAGCTCCTCGCAGGTCTCTCATATGATGTGCCCATATCAGAAAGGAAACTTTAAGCTATGCTCAGTTACCAGATGTCAGGATCGGGACAGGGATCCAACACGCAGAGTACAAAGAGTGGAAAGGTACGTATACCGGGCCTTAGAATGGCCGGACTAACGTACCGAGAGTAATAGAGAATAGTCAGAGACAAGCCGAGGTCGAGGGAACGGGAAGACAGATAAGCGAGAGACAAGCCGGGTCAAGGGAGAACAGAGAAGCAGGGTAGTACAACAAGCCGAGTCAAAACCAAATAGAGTAAACTAGAATACCAGAGCACTGAGTGACTAGACAAGCTAGAACCACGACAGGGCAATGAGCTGAAGAGAGAAGTAAGCTTAAATACCCTGGCTCTGGATGGTAATCACGCCTCTGACAAGTACCGATTGGATATCGGACACTTGAGTGACAGGTCGCTCGTGATAGCGTCATGACGTCACGTATTGAGCGTCCTGCTAGAAAAGGACGTGGATTCCTCGCGGCCGGTGTTTAAGTGACTGGATGAACCGCGAGGAACGAAGGAAACAGCTCGCCTGGACGGGCAAACCACCAAATCTCTACCTCCCTTAGAGGTAGAGACCTCAGGTACCCTGACAGTACCCCCCCTCTCAGATACGCCCACCGGGCGGAAGGAACCGGGGCGAGATGGGAAACGGAGGTGAAATGCTCTGCGAAGGCGAGACGCATGAACGTCCTCCTGAGGTACCCAACTCCTCTCCTCAGGACCATATCCCCTCCAGTTGACCAGATATTGCAATTTTCCCCTTGAAATTCTGGAATCAATGATGGAGCTGACCTCGTACTCCTCCCGACCCTCCACCTGAACAGGACGAGGAGAGGAAACCTTAGAGGAGAATTTGTTGCAAATAAGAGGTTTCAACAAGGAGACATGAAAAGAGTTAGGAATGCGTAAGGCAGGTGGCAGAGCAAGGCGATACGCAACCGGGTTGATACGAGTGAGAATCCTGTAAGGACCTATGTAGCGAGGAGCAAACTTCATAGATGGGACTTTTAGGCGAATATTCTTAGTACTCAACCATACCCTATCCCCAGGAACAAAAACAGGAGCCGCTCTTCTATGCTTGTCAGCGTGTTTCTTGAACAACGAAGAACTATGTAATAGAATTTGCCGAGTCTGATCCCATAATCTCTTCAGGTTGGCGACATGATCATCAACCGACGGTATCCCCTGAGAAGAGGAAACCGAAGGAAAAATCGAAGGATGAAAGCCATAGTTCATGAAGAAAGGGCTAGAGCGAGTTGAATCACAAACAAGGTTATTGTGTGCGAACTCCGCCCAAGGAATCAGACCGACCCAATCGTCCTGGTGTTCGGAAACAAAGCAACGTAGATACTGTTCGATCTTTTGATTAGTACGTTCAGCAGCTCCGTTAGACTGAGGGTGATAGGCAGAGGAGAAGTTCAATTTGATACCCATTTGAGAACAAAAGGATCTCCAGAAACGTGAGACAAATTGAGAACCTCTATCAGAAACAATCTCCGAAGGAATCCCATGTAGGCGAAAAACCTCTCTCGCAAAAATCTCCGCCAATTCAGGAGAAGTCGGAAGTTTAGGTAATGGTACGAAATGAGCCATCTTAGTAAATCTATCCACTACCGTGAGAATAACAGTATGTCTCTTGGAAGCAGGTAAATCAACGATAAAGTCTATGGACAAACAGGACCAAGGTTTCTCAGGAACGTCCAAGGGGTGTAACAGGCCACATGGAGAAGCATGAGGTAGTTTAGTCTTGGCACAAGTCTCACAAGCTGCGACGAACTCCTCAATATCTTTTCGAAGTGAAGGCCACCAGAAATCCTTGGATATCAGAGAGTATGTCTTGCGAATACCAGGATGACCAGCTATCTTACTTTCGTGAAAACATTGTAAGAGCTCCAGTTGAAGTTCAGGAGGAACAAAGTTTCTTCCCTCAGGAGTGTTTCCGGGAGCTAGATGTTGTGACTTCAAGATCTGGTCAAGTAGCGGAGAATGAATTTTAAGACTGGTATTAGCAATAATATTGCATTTGGGTACAATGGAGGACACAAGTGGTTCAACTGAAGCAGAAGGCTCAAATTGGCGAGATAGCGCATCGGCTTTAGAATTCTTTGAGCCAGGTCTGTAAGTCAGAACGTAATTGAAATGGGTAAGAAACAATGACCAACGAGCCTGCCTGGAGGACAGACGCTTGGCCTCTCCGATATAAGACAAATTTTTGTGGTCTGTTAGAATGGTAACAGGATGTAAAGTACCTTCCAATAAATGTCTCCACTCTTTCAAAGCTTTGATAACCGCTAGTAATTCTCTGTCACCAATGTCATATCTGCTCTCAGTACCGGACAATTTCCTAGAGAAAAATCCACATGGATGTAATGGTTTATCAACACCCAACCTTTGAGATAGGACAGCACCTAAACCAGTCTCTGATGCGTCTACCTCAAGCAGAAAAGGCAGGGAAGTGTCGGGGTGAACTAAAATTGGAGCGGAAGCGAAAAGCTCCTTGAGAGTTTTGAACGCAAGAAGAGCTTCAGTAGTCCAATTCTTAGTATCAGCCCCCTGTTTGGTCATATTAGTGATAGGTGCGATAATTGAAGAATAGCCCTTAATAAAGCGCCTATAATAATTGGAAAAACCAATAAATCTCTGTACGGCTTTAAGACCTTTGGGTAAAGGCCACTCTAGAATGGACTGGAGTTTATCCGGATCCATCTTAAATCCCTCCCCAGAGATCACATAGCCGAGAAAGGTTACCTGGGTTTGATCAAAGCTACATTTCTCCAACTTGCAGTACAAACCATGCTGAAGAAGCTTGTGCAAAACCCTCCTGACTTGCTTGTGATGAGTCTCAATCTCACTAGAATGTATAAGTATATCATCTAGGTATACAATGACGCACTCTTGCTGAAATTCCCTAAGAACCTCATTAATCAGATCTTGGAATACCGCTGGTGCATTGCATAACCCAAAAGGCATAACCGTATATTCATAGTGACCATAGCGAGTATTGAATGCCGTCATCCACTCATGTCCCTGCTGGATTCTCACCAAGTTATATGCCCCTCTGAGGTCTAACTTGGTGAAAATTGTAGAGCCCTTTAAACGATCGAAGAGTTCGGTGATCAAGGGAATCGGGTAGGCATTTTTAATGGTTATCTTATTCAAGCCTCGATAATCAATACAAGGTCTCAAAGAACCATCTTTCTTTTTAACAAAAAAAAATCCAGCCCCGGCAGGGGAGGAGGACCTCCTGATGAATCCCTTGTCTAAATTCTCGTGAATATACTCCTCTAGAACTGAGTTCTCTTTCGTAGATAATGGGTATACATGACCTCTGGGAGGCATGGTACCAGGGAGTAGGTTAATTTTGCAATCAAAGGACCTGTGTGGGGGTAAGGTATCGGCTTTCTTTTTGTCAAATACTGCCTTTAAATCTAGATACTGAGGCGGAATTTGTGTCTCTGTAGGATTGTCAGAGGTAGTCGATGTGTTAGTTAATCCGAGAGGTAAGACCTTCCGCAAGCATTTTTCTTGACAATTCTTTCCCCACGAAACTATCTCCCCTGACTCCCAATTAATAATAGGGTTGTGTCTCCTCAACCAGGAGTACCCCAGGACTATGGGAATAGACGGAGAAGAAATGAGCATTAAGGATATATCCTCTTTATGTAGGATGCCAACAGTTAAGTTAATCGGTATGGTCTCATGGAAAATAACAGGCTCAAGTAACGGTCTACCATCGATGGCCTCAACAGCCAGTGGTGTCTCTTTTAACTGGGATGGGATAGCATGCTTGGCAACAAAATCCTGATCTATAAAGCTCTCAGCAGCTCCAGAATCGATTAGTGCCATAGTCTTTACTACTCCCTTCTCCCACCTCAAAGAAACGGGTAACAGAAGCCTGAACTCTTTGTAGTTGTGAATAGAGGACAAAGTAGAAACACCCAAGGCCTGTCCTCTAGAGAAACTTAGGTGCGAGCGTTTCCCGAACGATTAGGACAATTTAGGCGTAAATGTCCTCTGACTCCACAATACATACATAAACCCTCCCTTCTTCTGTACTGTCTCTCTCTCTCTGTGAGATGAGTACTGCCTATCTGCATAGGTTCAGAAATACGTAAGTCCTCGAACTCAGAATTTTGAAAGGTAGGCGCTAGTTTAAAGGAGGGTCTACGGGTCCTATCTCGAGTGTTCTGCCTCTCTCTTATGCGTTCATCAATACGAGATATAAAAGAAATTAAATCCTCCAAATTCTCAGGGAGTTCTCTAGTAGCGACCTCGTCAAGAATTACATCTGATAACCCATTCAGAAACACATCTATATAAGCCTGTTCGTTCCACTTAACTTCTGCCGCCAAGGACCTGAACTCTAGTGCATAGTCCACAAGTGTTCGATTGTCCTGTCTAAGGCGCAACAGTAATCTAGCTGCATTGACCTTTCTACCAGGAGGGTCAAAAGTTCTTCTAAACGCAGCTACAAAGGCATTATAATTATAGACTAGTGGATTATCATTCTCCCATAAAGGATTGGCCCATCTCAGAGCTTTCTCAATGAGTAAAGTAATAACAAATCCAACCTTCGCTCTATCTGTAGGATAAGAGCGGGGTTGTAATTCGAAATGGATGCTGATCTGGTTCAGAAAACCACGGCACTTCTCCGGTGACCCGCCATAACGTACTGGTGGGGTAATACGGGAAGAAGCACCTACAGTGGCTACCTCTAGACCTGAGACTGCAGGAGAAATAGAAGGAGTACGTGTCTCCTCAGGTGGGTTACTAGCACGAGACAAAAGTGCCTGTAGTGCTAGAGCCATCTGATCCATCCTATGCTCCATGGCGTCAAACCTGGGATCAGAAGAACCAAGCTGACTGTTTGTACCTGCAGGATCCATTGGCCCTGTCGTAATGTCAGGATCGGGACAGGGATCCAACACGCAGAGTACAAAGAGTGGAAAGGTACGTATACCGGGCCTTAGAATGGCCGGACTAACGTACCGAGAGTAATAGAGAATAGTCAGAGACAAGCCGAGGTCGAGGGAACGGGAAGACAGATAAGCGAGAGACAAGCCGGGTCAAGGGAGAACAGAGAAGCAGGGTAGTACAACAAGCCGAGTCAAAACCAAATAGAGTAAACTAGAATACCAGAGCACTGAGTGACTAGACAAGCTAGAACCACGACAGGGCAATGAGCTGAAGAGAGAAGTAAGCTTAAATACCCTGGCTCTGGATGGTAATCACGCCTCTGACAAGTACCGATTGGATATCGGACACTTGAGTGACAGGTCGCTCGTGATAGCGTCATGACGTCACGTATTGAGCGTCCTGCTAGAAAAGGACGTGGATTCCTCGCGGCCGGTGTTTAAGTGACTGGATGAACCGCGAGGAACGAAGGAAACAGCTCGCCTGGACGGGCAAACCACCAAATCTCTACCTCCCTTAGAGGTAGAGACCTCAGGTACCCTGACACCAGAGTGCCCTCTTGCAGGAGGATTTTAAACTCCCCTGCAGATGGCCTTCAGTCAAATTCCAAGGTCATGGAACATCATCACCGCAAAGGTTCCTTCTCTGCCATTTCCACCAAGGAAAATGCAACCAAATTGGCAGAAAATGGGATCGCCTATGCATCGACGACGATCTAAAAGATGGATTATGATTGGAGATATCCTTACAGCCTACAAGCACAAGTCATCACAGAACACAGACCAATGACGAGACAAGTATTTTCAAGTTATAAAAACAAAAAAACATCAAAAATTTACATCAAAAGAAAGATGACAAAAATCCAAAGTGATTTGCCCTCTACATATGGTGGATAAGGGCTCTACTACTGATAAACAACCTGCACCCATTAAGCCTACCCCAACTACCCTCACTGAAGGTGCTTCCTGCAGACTTTCCCCTTGCAGCCTAAAAGTCCAGCAACATGATAGTTTTGCTGTTTGATATTGCCAGTTGAAACTGCATGTATTTAAACTCTGTCAAATACTGTACGTAAATCATAGAGTAACTGCAATGTTTATGGGCCATCACACCTTTTGTCCTTTGTTGTTTATTTAGAAAAATGTAACAAAAAATTAAAAAAATATGTACATTGCAATGCTTATAACAACTGAGTAACATTTTTGTTACATACATTGACCTATTCAAAGAATCAGGAAAACATTTGTTATTTAATGTTGTTATAATTGTATTATTGTCTTGTAAATGTGTTTGAGTTGTTATAATTAACAAACAAACAAAAAAAAAACAATAAAAAAGGAGTCTAGGTAATTGGTCAACCTTAGTTTAAACTAAGGTTATGCCTATCCCTTGTAATTGATCCATGGCCCTCATTTTAAGGGGTTTACTAACAGGGTACACACGAGCAGTCAGAGAAACAGAAATTGTTGATTTTGAGCGAAACATTCACTGTCTTCGTCTAAGTGTTGTGCTTTTATGAGCAAGAATAACAGAACCAAATGGTATTCATAAAAGCAAAATGGATCCCTGCATTCAACGTTTCCAAATAAATACTTTTCTGGAGAAAAAAGCCATATCACTTATTTTTATAACATTACTAGCCATTTTATGGTATAAATGTTTTCTTTATCTGCTTGTCAGAAACACACAATGGGATTGCAGCACGTGTTACCATTACTGTCCCCATCAGATGTGGGGGAAATGGTCAAACTCACTTTTTCTTTGGAATATAATCACTGATCTCTGTTGCAATCAACAACTGTTCGGTTGCTGTGTTTTCAAGGCTGCTTAGCCATTGTAGTCAGTTTTTAGCTGCCCATAATTCATGTGTACAACTATATGGTGTTTCATAAAGTATTTTGTGAAAATATCTCATATAATCATATATCAATATGTATCCTTGAATCCAAGTGGAAAAATGTATTTAGCAGCATTCTGTTCCAGTGAGAACTTTATTTGAATATTTCTTGTACTTTTTGTTGGTTCTAAAATGCATAATTCATATTTTTTAACTATGTAAAAATACTCTCATAACGGAAGTTCACACATTCTGCATGTAAAAACAAACATGACTTAGCGCGCATCCACAACAGGTAGCCAATTGGAAGGTTTACCCCAAGCACCTTAACCACTTCAGTGATTTGAGCTTGGAGACTGTGTGTGCAGCATTTCGTTTTGAAAGTGCTACTGCCATAGCTGTATCTCCTTCTCCTGGCGGTGTCATAGGGGTATCATCAGCCAGTTCGAACAACATTTCCGAGATGGGTAATGTCAATTCTGTACAAATTCCTATTAATTGCATGTGAGTGGTGTAAAATGTAGCTTGGATTGGATCGTCACTGTTATATCTTCTTACTTTCTTCTTGTCTTCAGTTGATTGATATATACGTCTTTTGTATATATAGTCATGGGCCAAAATGCTCGCCACATTAATATATGTCAATATTAATGAAAAGTAATAATACGCAATCTGACTTCAGGTTTATTCTTAGTTAAGTGGTCAACTGATACTCTTAGTCAATGAAGGGCTAGTGGAATCTGCAAAGGTTAGATGTTAGCCACTGCCACTGATTCTAAACACTTGGATCCAGGTTGCAAAATGGTTTGCTCCATTACCAAAAAAGGAGAAAGCTATAGTCAGGGGAGGGCTGGCAGCCTTAGGCCTGGGGGGCAAAACCAGTCAAGTGGCCCATTGCACCACCAAATCAGTTCACCATCCATGCCCACCTTTTCCTGGTTTTATAACGGATATTGATGTTATGCTAATCAGTAGCTCTTTGCCATACCCACTCCTTCACGGCTCTGACTTTCAATGTTGTCAGAGCACAGGCTGAGAATCTCTGAGCCTGTGCTCTGACTCACTAACTGAGCGCCGGAACCACGAGGGAGAGGATATGATCTGAATGCACCTACTGCTGGTGCGCACCAGTGGACCACCAGCGAATCGTTTAAATTAAATATGCTGGTGTACCCAACTTGTGAGCTGTGTTGGCCGCCGGGTGCCTCTGGTGTCATGGCACCCTGCGTGACCGCACAGCTTGCCCACCCCAACGGCTGGCCCTGCTGACACACACTGACGTTACTACTTAGACATCACTCAATATTAATACAGACATCAGAGTAAACACCAATAAACTGTGGAAACAGAGCTGATCCCCCCAAATTTATAAAGGTTTGCTTAGAGGATTTATTGTAAGATAAAATCATGCCTCCTCCTCTCTCTCCCCCATGCGCTGCTCTGTAGGCTGGGAGGAAGTGAAGAGTAATCACAGTCTCCCAGCACAACGCCACCTGTGGCTGCATGGGGAACAGCTGTTTAATGTAATGCTTGCAGGACAGCCAGCTGCCGCAGAACCTCTTTGTTTCCGTCTCTGCAAAGGGCTCCAGGCACTGCTTGTTGTGAGTGTGAGCCACTGTAAATTAGGGGCAGAGGGCACTTGCACTGCGGTCAAGACAGGTCTGGGCAGGAGGAGAGTGCAGTGCAATCAGTGAATTCCCCTCCTGTGGGTCACCAGTAGACTGGTGCACCTGCCCAGGATCAGGGCCGGTGCAAGGATTTTTGCCGCCCTAGACAAAATATAAATTTGCCGCCCCCCATGTGACATCACAATGCCCCACCCATATGATCTGCGATATGAACTAACGCCAGTGTTGCACACAGTGTGTGTTTACATTAAAAAGCCTGCAGGGACCAGCTATAGACACCACAACCACTTCATTAAGCTATAGTGTCCCTTTAATGTGAGGTAAATTATAGATTAGTGTCACTAATAATATACTAGATTGCCTACTTACAATTAGATGAGGATGATGATGGGTTGCAGTTTGGCTCCACTGGTCTGGTGTAGAACAGGATCTCTGGAGGCTGTTTGCAACTGTGGTCACAAAATTCAATGTTCTGGGAGAATTAGAAGCAGCTCCATTTTTGGGGGGCCTCTTACACAGCTCAAGGTCTGGGCCCCAGGGCCTGACGATGGGTATGCCCATAAGGCCCACTCATAAGTCCACTTATATGTTCCACCCACGAGTTCGCTCAAAAGGAGTGGAGTGTGTAGGGGATGTGTTATGAGTTATTGTAGAGGATCTAATATGTGTGCTTATGGTATGTAGTGTATAGGGATACCAGTTTGTGCAGGTGATGCAGTGTGTTTGTGTGTAGTGGAAGCAGTGTGTATTTGTGTATAAGGGATGCATTATGTGTTTCTGGTTGTGTGTAAGGGATGCATTGTGTGAATCTGTGTTTGTATGCATAAGGGATGCAAGGTGTGTGTCTGTATGTGTGTGCATTGAGTGTAAGAGATGCATTGTGTTTCTGTGTGTATGTAAGAAAAGCAGTGTGTGTGTGTTTGCATTGTCTGTTTCTGTGTATGTGTGCAAAGGATGCATTGTCTTTGTGTGTAAGGGTTGCATTGTGTGTGTGTGTAATGGATGCGTTGTGTGTTTCTCTGTGTGTAAGGGAAGCATGTTGTGTTTCTGTGTATGTATAGGGATGCATTGTGTGTTTCTGTGTATGTATAGGGATGCATTGTGTGTTTATGTGTATGTATAGGGATGCATTGTGTGTGTGTGTGTGTGCGCATAGTGTGAAAGAGCTCCCTGTCTTGCCCCCTGTCCTATAGAGCTGTCCCTTCTGTCCCTTAGAGCTTCTTAACCCTTCTACTTCTTCTTACTCCCCCTTCTTCTTCTTACCCCCTCTTCTTCTTCTTCTTACACCCCCTTCTTCTTACCCCCTTCTTCTTCTTACTCCCCCCTCTTCTTCTTACTCCCCCCCTCTTCTTCTTACTCCCCCCCTCTTCTTCTTACTCCCCCCTCTTCTTCTTACTCCCCCCTCTTCTTCTTACTTCCCCCTCTCCTTCTTACTCCCCCTTCTTCTTCTTACTCCCCACTCTTCTTACTCCCCCTTCTTCTTACCCCCTCCTTTTCTTATCTCCCCTCCTTCTTACTCCCCCTTCTTCTTCTTACCCCCCTATTTTTCTTACTCCCCCCTTCTTCTTCTTACCCCCTTCTTTTTCTTATCTCCCCTCCATCTTATTCTACCTTTCCCTCTTCTTACTCCCCCTCCCCTTTCCCCTATTTTTCTTATCTCCCCTCCTTCTTACTCCCCCTCTTCTTACTCCCCTTCCCCCTCTTCTTCTTACTCCCCCTCTTCTTCTTACTTCCCCTTCTCCTTCTTACCCCCTCTTTTTCTTATCTCCCCTCTTCTTACTCCCCCCCTTCTTTTTCTTATCTCCCTCCTTCTTACTATCCACTCCCCCTCTTCTTATTCCCCCTCTCCCTCTTCTTACTCCACCTCCCCCTCTTCTTCCCCCCTTTTTCTTATCTCCCCCCCTTCTTACTGCCCCCTCTTCTTACTCCCCTCTCCCCCTCTTCTTATTCCCCCTCTCCCTCTTCTTACTCCCCCTCCCTCTCTTCTTCTTACTCCCCCTCCCCTCTTACTCCCCCTCCCCTCTTCTTACTCCCTCCCCTCTTCTTACTCCCCCCTCCCCTCTTACTCCCCCCTCCCCTCTTACTCCCCCTTCTTCTTACTTCCCCTCCCCTCTTCTTACTCCCCCCCTCTTCTTACTTCCCCTCCCTCTTCTTACTCCCCCCTTCTTCTTACTCCCCACCTCCTCTTACTCCCCCCCCTCTTCTTACTACCCCCTCACTCTCCCCCTCCCCTCTAACTCCCCCCTCCCCTCTTACTCTCCCCCTCCCCTCTTCTTATTCCCCACCCCCTGTTACTCCCCCCTCCCCTCTTCTTACTCCCCCCTTCTTCTTACTCCCCCTCCCCTCTTACTCCCCCCTCCCCACCTCACTCTCCACCTCCCCTCTAACTCCCCCCTCCCCTCTTACTCTCCCCCTCCCCTCTTCTTACTCCCCATCCCCTCTTTTTACTCTCCCCCTCCCCTCTTCTTACTCCCCCCTCCCCTCTTCTTACTCCCCCCTCTTCTTATTCCTCCCCTCTTCATATTCCCCCTCCCCTCTTCTTATTCCCCCCTCCCCTCTTCTTATCCCCCCCTTCTTATTCCCCCCTCCCCTCTTCTTATTCCCCCCCTCTTCTTATCCCCCTCTTCTTACTCCCCCCTCCCCTCTTCTTACCCCCCTCCTTCTTCTTAGCCCCCTTCCTTCCCTTCTTCTTAGCCCCCCCTTCTTCTTAGCCCCCCCCTTCTTAGCCCCCCCCTCCTTCTTAGCCCCCTCTTCTACTTAGCCCCCCTTCTTTTTAGCCCCCCCTCCCTTCTTCCCACCCCCCCTCCCTTCTTCTTACCCCCCCCATCCTCCCTTCTTCTTACCCCCTCCCCTGTAGCGTGGCCGAGCTGCTTTCCGGTCCGCGGTGCCCGGCCGGAGTGATGGGAAGGTGCACACTGAGCGTGCACTTCCTGTCAGTCCGGCCGTTTACAGGAAACAGAAACTCCGCGCGGAACAGGAGTTTCTGTTTCCTGTAACCGGCCGGACTGACAGGAAGTGCACACTAACCTTCCTATCACTCCGGCCGGGCACCGCGGAGAGCAGCTCGGCCACGCTACAGGGGAGGGGAGGGAGGGAAAAGCTGCTGCAGCCGTCTGAGCGCTCTCTACAGAGAGCTCGGGCGGCTGCAGCATTTAAAGGGCCGGCCCGCCGCGGCCGGTCCTAAAAGAATTTCGGGCGGCCTGGGGGGCAATTGCCTCCCTGCCCCCCGGCCCAGCCCGCCCCTGGCTATAGTGGTTATGATACTTGGAGTAATTATTTAAGAGGCTTTTTGAACCTGATATAGAAACTAGGATGTTTGTTTATTTTCACAAGAAATGTTTACATCTATTGTCTTGTCTTTTAATATCTTGATTTGAGATGTTTTGGCTGTTGTCTGGGCCAATTAAATGTAGTGCCATATCCATGGTCTATTATATTTTTCCTACAGTTCTTTAATTTACATCCTTACTTTTCGTTAGATCTGTTTTAGCTTTGTTTTTTCAAGAAGATATCTCGCATCCTTAGTAGCTCACTAGCTATGTCCTTGACATGGTTCTTAAGGGTATCAAATTGCCTCTGCTGATGTTCTACCAGATCCACAGAGCACTTAATAAGGATCTGTCCATCAATGTAACCAGCTGAGATCAGTCTGGATAATGTATTTCAAAACACGAGACCACAGCGTGTGTATACAGTCAAGAGTAAGCAGTATCAAAGGTATCAGGCAGATTACTAAACTATATATGTAATAGTAAAACTGGTTCATTGCTTTATTTTTAAGAGGCATTGCTAAGTTACAATAACAAATTGCTAGTATTTTAATAAAGATAAACGTCCGATTATTCATTATTGCCACGTTGTTAGGCCACTCTCATGGTTAATCTAATGCCCGGTGTGACACTGTTCTCAGATCCTGCGTCAATAATGAAAAAAACTGAAAAGACTTAGCCAAATTCCCTACCCTGCGAAACTCATTCTTCATTACTGATGTGATGCAAAAAGAATTTGAACAAATTCCAACCACGAGTCATTACTCCATCTATATAGACTTGAGGAGACTTATAACATATTCCCACCTCAAGAGAATCCTGCATCAATAGGGCCACAAACAAGCATAGCCACACTAAATATGGAGCAAAAAGTAACACAAGTTCAGCACGATTATGGCATTGCAAATCGGTAAAGTTTTGGACTCGCTCTGGTGATGTCAGACGCTGGGGCTATTTAATCTCGCTCCACTAGGAGACATGTGCCCTGTTGTGTTCTCTAGCACCCTGAGAGTAAATTCCTTTCTGCCTTTGATTATTCTGGATTTTTACCTTGGCCTGTTTATTGACTATTCTGCTTCTGTGCTCCTTGACCTTTGTCTTGTAGCCCCAAGAAGAAAGCGCAGCTTAGCAGAGGCGGCCTTGACAGGGCTTGGAGGCGGGCTTAGGTGGAGCAGGGGTTGGTGATTGACAGATCAGGATTCTGGGTAGGCTGATATAAATGTTGGCCGTTGTATAACACCTCATTACTAATTGACTTACCAGGCTGAATTGGTCCCTCCCTCCCTCCCTTTAGTGTTGGGTTTTACTCTACCCGCTTGGTCACAGCGGCGGGCTAGTGTAAGGAAAGTTAAGGGGGTAACAGGCCTGCTTAAGGAAGCATAGAGCAAGAGTAGTGAGTTGGCTGTTTCAATATGGACTGGTTACCTGTTGGTAAGATGTTGGTGGTTTCGAGCTCGTTGGTAGCTCAGAACCCAGGTGGTGTAGGGGTATCAAGGTATACCCCTGCCAGGATCGTGTGGAAAATGTTGGATCTTGTTTTGTTATACTTATGGATTGTTATACAATGTTATGTTATATATGATGGGTCATTGCCTTGTGAATTGATATGTGGAAAATGATAATGATGGATGGCTGAGGATGTGGGGGTGGGCAATTACTTTTTTGTTATTTATATATTATCGTTGTTATTATTATTATTATTATTATTATATATTATGAATAAAAGCTGTGGACATATTGAACCATACCCTAAAGTGTCAGTGTTTCATTGGTGTGGGTTGGGAAAAAGGTAATGGTCAGCTCCTCCAGCCCATATGGCGACAATGCACCTGTCATGTATTTACATCCTGTTGTCTCTCTGTATCCCTTGATCTCGACTCGTATTCTGACCATTTTCGCTTTTGTATCAATGCAAATCTGCCACCTCTAGAGACCATTAATACATCCTGTCTTTCTCATTTTTCTAGATAAGTATGTTGGGACCCATCCTGACAATTATCAACTGAAGTTATAAACTGTACGTAAGTTATTTTGGCAAAAAAAAAAAAAATCAACGTTTATAACATATTTTTAACTATAGCATGGTAGGTAGGCGATTTTTTTTACTGCATTCAAATTACAATTTTATGGAAAAGGCATGAGACAACTGAATAATTTCTACCAGGTATTTGTCTAAGGAACCTAGGTATGCAACAGTTGAATCAATGAGCTAATATATGCTTATATAGAGAGATGTTTTGTCAAAGACAGTGGTGCTCTCTAAAACAGAGCCAGAAATTAGAAGGATCTAGAAAAAAAATACTGCACAAATGGGATACTAATCCTTAGTGAACCAACAGGCAAACTGTGGTACATAAAACTTTGACTTTGAGGGGTCTGCACATGTATAGATCTCTACACAACTGCGGCAAACAGATTCTGACTGCACACCTATTGGTGAACAACTAAAGCGTTCCAAAGCAGTGTAAGCTAACACCGACTTAACACACTGTTTTGACTGTATATATTCCAGTCGTTTTCCTACAATTCTTTGAGAGAGATAATGTTTGATGGACACTATAGCATTAGGAATACAAATATGTGTTTACCTGTAATTTTCTGAGCTGTCCATTCTGTCCCTAGTCTTATCCCTTCTCCTGATCAGTCCTCTCTGCTCTCGCTTTGTTTAGTCTGAGGAGGCGGGACCATGCACAGATCGCTGTTTTCAGTCTGAGGGGGCGGGACCATACACAGATCACTGTGTTCAGTCTGAAGGGGTGTGACCATGCACAGATCACTGTGTTCACTCTGAGGGGGCGGGGCCATGCACAGATCGTTGTGTTCAGTCTGAGGAGGTGTGGCCATGCACAGATCACTGTGTTAACTCTGAGGGGGCGGGGCCGTGCACAGATCACTGTGTTCACTCTGAGGGGGTGGGGCCATGCACAGATCAGCCTCCTCAGACTTAATACAACAATTCCAAAGTCCAGCAGACACCAGGCAGGATGTATGGAGGGGAATTCTAACAGGCAGAGTATTCACCCCATGAGGCATGTGTCTGTAGGCTGGTGCCTAATTTGCCAAATAGGAAATCCAGCCCTGGTGATTTGTGACTGCTGAATGGATGTATTTATGTTTTAATGTATTATTATTATTTTTTTTATTATCAGTGGATATTAATTATTGTTTCATTATTCATTATAATCTGAACATTCTAGTCAAAACTCTGCAATATAGATTTCACATCACGAGTTCTGTGTCTAATAAATAAACCCCTGATTCTAGATTTGGGTTTTGTAATCAAAAAGTAGGTGAATTTCCACCCATACACAAGTTTCAAGGGTGATTAACGTATTGAGAGGAAAAATAGTCACCGCCACTTAAAAGAAACTATCTTGCAGACTTTTACATTTTAATTCATAAAATATGCAAACATACAGAAAGAACAGTTTGATTTGAACAGGGGAAAGTCATACATCATCGATGAAGAAATTATACAAGAAGATTGAATTCTTTAGTTAGAAATAAAAGTGAACCTTGTAAAAGAGCACATACGGTACGTGCCAGTGTTTCAACTATTTGTCATTCTCCCAGCAGAAGTAAATAAATAAAGGTCAGGTTAATGGTTATAGCTTCTAGAGAGCTCAATCAATGCTGTGATTAATTGGTGTCAGATTAAGCTCTGTTCTATATCAGTCAGACCTGGGGTTTAGATAGTTACTGTCAGGGCCGGACTGGGAAAAAAGATTTGGCCTGGTCATTCTCTAATCAGAGAGGCCCACTGTGAGCATGTTAGTTCAATGATATTACAGGGCAGACCATTCATAAATGGGATACCAAAAGGCCAGGCGTGATTACTGTGCATGCATTTGGTGGCTAATTGTGGTATTTGCGTATGTGTAGAGTAAGCTGTTTGTGGTGTGGTGTTTGTGTAAATAAGTTGGTTGAAGCTGTTGTAATAGGGCTCCTGTACCCAGACTGATACCTCCGTTGTATTTCTCTCACAGGTCTTGCAAGGCAAATAGTGTGTATAACTCTTTCTTACCGAAACATCAGTCGAGACTTGATGAAGGGTAAAACAACAACTTTATTAAAATGAGCACAGGATTTATACCCAGACCCCCATCATGTAGTTTCCATTGAACATATAGTAAGCCCACCCAGGCACCTCTGTGTCTAGGGGATAATTGTCTCAGCTTTCGCTTAAACTAATTATCAGAACACCAAAAATATCCACAAAATATCTTTGAACCCCCACATATTATATATCCTTGGATTGGTCTGATCCAATCACCCATTCTGTGAATATAGCTCCCTGATTCATGGGTTATTGTTAAAACGCCATGGGCTTAAAGTTCTGACAGGGGGCAGGGGGGTCCCTTCAGCTCAATTGTGCGCCTTGATAAGTTGTATATCCTCTCCAAAATGCGCTCTCTTAGTCCATTGTGAAGGGAATGAAAACCAAGGAACAAGATGACCGGATAGAGTTGCTGAACATGGCCGAGCCGGAGTTCCCGAAAAAAGAAAAAGAAACACAGAAAAACTAACCATGCAATCCCATGTGCTTACTGCGATGTCACTCCCCCTCACTGCAGAGGAAGGGACGTTCCTGAGGAGGGGCTATGTGGAAGACTTGGGTGGCATAGAATGTTATGCATGAAACCCTTCGCATACAGACATACTCCAAGCACCATAACCACTTCAAATTGCTGATGTGGTCATGGTGTTTGGAGTAATCATTTAAATATGTATACTGCATGAGTGCACTTTAATCACTGCTAGCCAAACGCTAAGAATATTGAATGGGCATTTTTAAAAATGTATTACAATAGTGATTGCTCTAGATCTTACATGGAATGAGACATCAGTCACTAGGTACCATCTATACCAGAGGTGGCCAAAAGAGTCTGGTAAAGCTGAGGATCTTATTTTTTGGCTACCACTAATTTAAAGTAGTCAAAAAGCTAAAATGAGTTACCACACAGTCACTCAGACCACTTCATATTATTTAGCCCTTTAGCCCTGCAATGTAAAACATTACATGCATTACAAGCATTACATTAAATGTTTACATTGGTAGCTGTCTGTCAGACAGACACTAGTGGTGCTTCCTGGATTTTCACGGAGTTTGGCTCCTTGAAAGTACGCTGCACGTCCTCACACTCTGCATGAAGATGCTCAAGACCCTACAGGAAAGCATTAATACTATGCTTTCCTATGAGGAAGGCCTAATGCAAATGCTGCGCATTAGGTCCCAACATCAGATGACGATGACAGAGGATCATGTCCCAGTGCAGAGGGACATTGATGCTGGAATTGGGTAAGTAAATAAAGGGTTATTTAACCCTTTGCAGCTCGGTGAGGGGGAGCCACGTGGGCTGAGGAGGCTGAGGACCACTTTAGTGTTAGGAATATAGCTGTATTTTCCTCATTGTTGACTTTGTGTTCTATCAATTGAATCTCTGCCATTGTGTTCAGAACAGAACAAGTTTAGAATGACTTTACCTCCTCCTTTACCAGTTCATCTTATTAGTCCCTCTAAACGTCTAAAGGTACAGAGATCCAACATCATAACTGAGCCGCATGAAGAGTGACTAATAGCAGGGACTGAGAGTGATAAATGAAGTTGAGCAGTGTCTCCAGATCACTTATTTCCTGCTACATACAAAACATAAAGGAACACTACAGGCACTACAAGCATTTAATCTATTTTAATTGGTTATGGTGCCTGGGGTCCCCTGGCACTGTCCCTCCATTTTAGCACTGTTTATCCATAAATAAGCGTCCTTGGCCAACCACAGACCAGTCCCAATCAGTGTTTAGCTGAGGAAGAGATTACAGTTGTCCTTAGCCATACCACTTCTTACAAGGCAGCTCGATACACAGTATACACAGCAGACACTCCCAGCCATTCACCAATGCCCATTGCTGCTCAGGTTGATGCTTCCTCATTACCTTGAGGCTTCTGGGTAATCTCGTTCAGTATTAACCATTACAAAAAGTTTAACACGGAAAGGAAACTCAGGGGACTGCAGACGCTATAACTTCTTGAAACAGACAAAGTGTTTGAGTGCCTACAGCATAGATGCTACTACTTTGGTACTATGATGGGCAGTTATTCTGGACCATTTTGGCTCATATATATAGGCATTCAGCAATTCCATTCATATAACTGGATTATCTATAGTATGTCAAATTCCCAAAGTGTGGGCAATATGTAACTTCAAAGTCTGGAGTTTTATATTGATGACTATAAAGAAGCTAATACTGAAACGGATAGTATGTTAAATAACAAGAGACTTATTCAAACAAATAATAAGTTTGGAAGTCAAAATAAGTCTGAAACATTTTCTTCTATAATTTCCCTTGCTAAAGTCTTGTCATGAACGACAGTCAGAAGTAGTATTTCTTCAGCCTACGGAGATTTGATAAGGAGAAACATTCAGTGACAGCAGTTCTGTATTTTAGACTTTAAGGAACATAGGTCAGTGGGCCGTACCATAATGAATCAAGAAACCAGGACCTATTCTCTAGAGGATCGATGTAAAGTCCAATCTTTATTATCAAGGGATGTCTCTGAGAAGAAAGCAACTAATTTTCATTATTATACATGAGACCTTCAATGACATTTTGATAAAAGAACCTTGCCGAATAGATGGTTTCTCAAAAAAGATTTGTTCTTGGCGGAATTTTGTAATGTCTTTTGTTTACATCTTGAAAGATGCCCACGGCGAGTGGGCTCTAATGAGCATGCTTTCCGATGGGGAAAAATCTGACGCTGGATGTCCTCATGCAGAGCGTGAGGATGTCCAGCGTCAGACACCGGACCAAAGGTTAGTTTCAATCCAGGAAGCCCTCTAGTGGTTGTCTGGTAGACTGGAGGCAGACTTAGAGCTGCAATGTAAACATGCAGCACTAAGTGCAAAAGGGACATTGCACCCAGACCACTTAATTTAGCTGAAGTGGTCTGAGTGCCTATAGTGATACAGATTTGCAAATCATTCTAGTCGAACATAATTTCCATAATGATGAACAAGACCCCCGACTGAACTTAATGAAGCACAAAAGATAGAAAAAGTTGCAGGAGCAACTACATACTCAATCCAGAGTTACCGGTGTGATAAGACAGGTGTGATATAAAACAAAGTGTGATAAAACAGGTGCTATAATGATTTGTGACTTAGAAAAAGCTACCTAATAAAGCAGACACGAATGCATGTCATATGTTTCTACTTAATAGCAAAATTCACTGTAGCTGTCTCATTCAATAATACTAATTCTGAATGCATATACCGTATATACTCGAGTGAGTGTCTGTATTATGGCAACTTACATTGCCATAATACAGACAAGGGGCTTTTGGGGGCTGGCAGAGAGCTCTTACTTACCTTTCCTGCAGCTCCTGTCAGCTCCCTTTTCTCTCTCCTCCGTTCCGGTCAGCTCCCCACTGCAAGTCTTGCGAGAGACGCGGGGTCAGAGCTCCGCACGGCACTCACACCGCGAGACTTGCAGAGGGAGCTGACCAGACCGGAGGTGAGAGAAGGGAGCTGCCAGGAGCTGCAGGAAAGGTAAGTAAACGCTCTCTGCCAGCCCCCTCCTACAGTGCACACCACTGGACCACCAGGGAGTGAGAGCCCCCCTCCCTGGCCAGCTAACAAGCAGGGAGGGGGGATGAATACAAAATAACATACAAATTTAAATAATAATTAAAAAAATATATATTAAAATAATAATAATATAAAAAAATATTAAAATAATAATAATAATGTTATGGACAAAAAAATAATAAAAATGCCCACCCCCCACCAAGGCTCTGCATCACATACACAAACACACTGTGCATCACACACACACACACTGCATTCATACACACACACACTGCACTAATACACACACACTGCATTCATACACACACACACTGCACTCATACACACACACTGCACTCATACACACACACTGCATTTATACACACACACTGCATTCATACACACACACACTGCATTCACACACACACACTGCACTCACACACACACACACACACTGCACTCACACACTGCATTCATACACACACACTGCATTCATACACACACACTGACTGCACTCATACACACACACTGCATTCATTATATACACACACTGTAAATAAATATTCAATTAATATAATTTTTTGGGGATCTAATTATATTTAGAAATTTACCAGTAGCTGCTGTATTTCCCACCCTAGTCTTATACTCGAGTCAATAAGTTTTCCAAGTTTTTTGGGGTAAAATTAGGGGTCTCGACTTATATTCGGGTCAACTTATACTCGAGTATATACGGTATACATTGTATCAAAACGATGCATAAAGGCAATCTATTAATGTTATTCTTTACATAAATAAATACATTTACAATTGATTACGAAATATGCCTAGTTGGAATTTGGAAGCAGATATGCTGCTGCATTTTACAAGACTGAGAGGTTGACTTGTTTATGAACAAGAGGGTATGTTTTACTATTTTACTCATATCGCAAGCACATACTTTAATCTTGTAAACTCTGCTGTATAATATTATAACGTATTATTAAGTTTTTATATATCATTATTTATATTCAATAATTATTTAAAAAGAGAAAATGTTATTGCTTTGAAAACAATCCCTATTTTTTTATTGTATTCTCAATTATTTATATATATATATATTTTTTTTTGTAAATCTTTCTTTTATTATGGCATATGCATTATGGGGTACAGAAGAGAAAAAAGGAGGCATTGCAGGGTAACACAAGTTTGCGGTAGCAAGGTGGTGGGCAAGACACCTCCATGAAAGACTGCCATATTTTTTGTTTTTTAGAACGTCGTGTAAACAGGTTTATACAAGCTTGGAGAACGAAATACATATTAAAAAGAACATGCTAGTGATCATTGCTTACGGAACATAATCTGCTAGCGTAGTTAGATAGGGCGGATACAATAGCTTAACCTTTTCCCCCATGCTGGACAGCTTTATTGTATGTTCGAGTAAGTTGCTTAATCTAAATAGCTGCGTAAGGCGACATATGAGTCAAGATAGATGCAGGTATAAGATTAGTGACTATGAGGACCTCGTTGGACCTGCGGTAGCATGGCCGTGGGATCTATAGGTAGGCTTTAAGTTATTGAGGTACACATAGAGTATGTTCATTATGGTTAGTTACAATCAGCAGGACATCTTGTGTATGCAATAGCTCCAAACCTTAATTGTTGCATCTAGATCGCTTGGCGTGTGTAAGGTTTGGTGGAAGACAGTAGTTAGCAACATCATGAAAGGTACATGTACCGTGTATGTTGGTGGTAGATCTTCGTGTTGGGGCTTACTCTCAAATACAGTTTAGGGAGACAAGCAGGTATATTGCAATCCCCTAATCTCATCTATGCGTGTGAGTGTGTACGACAGTATGCGTGGCCTAGCCGTTGTATTTGTATGTATGACATATTTAAACATGGGAATTAACATTCAACTTGGAGGTTAAGTTACAAACAGAAGTCCAGCAAAAAGAGGTCGTGTAGCCGAGCAGGTAATGTCCCAATAGTCCATAGCCAAATATGGTAGTAAGACTGTCTGCTAGAGGTTAGTTCAGCCTATACCGCTGCTGGGTGGTGCAGCCGCGCACGTCTGAGGAGTCGGAAAGATGTCTCCAGCAGCTTGCTAGATCCATAGGGGTGCGGCTCGGTGCGGACCGATGGCAGCCGACTGCCTGCCCCAGGCCTCTGTGAAGGCCCTCACCTGTGGTCCACTGACACGGTTACTCGAGGAGGCCGGGTCATCCCTTCTGCGGGCGTCATGTGGGGCTCTGGTGTTCTGCCGCCGCCAGCGGCGGGTGAGCCTCCGACGGTGTGGTCGGTGTTTTGGAGTTTGACTCCATGTGGTCTTCAGCCTGGGAAGGCATCGTGGGCGGCTTTCAGGACCGCGTCTCTGTCATTGGTCGAGCTTTGGGCTTTGAGGCACATCTTTGGGCCTGGTAGAGACTCCGCCGCCGTGGTGAGGTGGTTTGGAGTGCGTGTTTGGCTTCACCCGTCTTCTCTGCCGCTTGTCGGTGTGTGACTCGGGAGCTGTCCGGCAGAACAGGCTTGGTGCATGGTGGGGAGAGTGCGGTGGGCCGGGCGGTGGTTGCACGTTTCGTGGTCTGCTCTCAAGCCTCGCCCAGAAGGCTGTGAATAGCTTGTCGATGCGGACCTCCAGCGGCTCCATTAGGTCCCATGTGGTGGGGGTCCGTGTGGAGTCCGCCATCTTGGCAGCAGCTGCACAGAGTGGCTGTCGTTTTCGGGTTGCCCCGTCGTCGTTTGGCAGCAGGTAAGGGTGAGCTGGGACCGGGATAACCCCCACCGGTCCATAGGGGGGGAACGTGGGATTAGTCTCCATCTGGAAGCCGTCGCTGGCGACGGAGGAGCGGCCGCCTCCTCCAAGCCGGCCATGCTTGTAGGCCTCGGGTCGCTTTGTCGGGTGTTCTGCGATCGGTACCTGATGTGTGGTACCAATGTGTAGCCCTTATCAGCAGCCTTCTGTAGGTGGCCCATTTGTCGGGTTTTGAGATTGATTTTCGGCGTTTTTCCGGACAGATTTGTCGTTTAGAGCGGGAGCAGCTCTGTCCTGCACCCGCTCGGCTCTGCATCCAGGCCACGCCCCCAGTTATTTATATATTTTAAATACAGAAACTCTTATCAACTATATAACATTATGGTTAAAGATATCTGTATGGTCAGCCCTGCTAAATTTGATGCTTTAAGACTTTTATAGTGGTAAATAGGGGTACCAGCTGTTACAGAATCAAACACACCTATTTTTTTTTTTTTTTTATTATTCATTCCCGATTCATCGATTCATTCCTGATTGCAATTTACAGTGTAGGTACTTCAAACCTAAGACTTGGGACTTGGGAGATACATGACTTGTAAAATGTGCTATGTATCAATATTGTGGTCTACATTTTGCTGAAATGGACATTTTGATCTACTAAGACAAATTGAATATATTACATGTGAATATCAGATAGTGCTAATTAGTTTATCTTCCATTCCCCCTTTTTATATTATCTCTAGAATGCTTTCAAACATTTAAACCCCAGATGTTTTCTGTAACAGTTATCCATGGGAGCTATTGACTGGGAAGAGGGGATAAGTAAAATTAAACGTAATGGAACTCAACACTCTGCTGTATACCGTTACTCCTAATCCCACTGCCCACTCAGTGAGGGGAGTGAGAATATTCTCTAAGCCTCCTCCCCAATGGAAAATTCACAAGGTCTGTCTATGACATTGAATTGTAGGACAGCATTTCAGCCAGTATTTAGAGGCATCCTAACCTTCTGCTCCCGTCATATTTCCAACTTTTCTCCAGATGCTGTTACTGTAACTGTGCTTCTTTGTTAACGGCAAAATAAGAGTGAATCCAGCCTCTCTGTAAATGCTTCCGAGATAAGCCAGGCACCAAAATAGATGTCTAGTTCAGCAGCAGCTTCAAGAATTGTTTGTGACAGGGTGTGAATGCAAGCTTGTTTCTTTGTATAAATTTGTCACAAATTTCTAAAAATAAGACTATCCCATGTATTAGCGGCAGTGGTTGTGAAAGGCTTAGTGCAGGCACAGGCAACCTTCGGCACTCCAGATGTTTTGGACTACACCTCCCATGATGCGTTGCCAGCATTATGGGTGTAAAAGCATTATGGGAGATGTAGTCCACAACATCTGGAGTGCCGAAGGTTGCCTACCCCTGGCTTAGTGAATGCTGGCACCAGTACCTAATTTTTTCCGAACCAGTTGTTGCAATGCATCTATCCGTACTTGCAAATTAGGTATACAAATATATACCTTTGTGTCAATTCAACATAATGGGGTAGATTTAGCAAAGAGTTCTGAGTTCTAAAAGCTGGGTGCAACCAATTGTAAAGGGGGAAGAATCACCAATAGAATGTGCCTGCCGGTTCCACTGGTTTCCATGGTGACTGCTCCACTTGAACACTTTAGACCACTTCTTAGAACAGAACAGTTTTATAAATCTCCTCCAATGTACTAAAGAGAGAGTTGCACTTTAAATAAAATGGTGTGAATAGAAATTATTTCTATTTTTATTCCTAACAAACCTCTATAAATACAGTCCATAAAGTATATGATTCATTCAATAATTGTAGTAGCAGGGTAATTTGCAGATGCTAAAAGTCATACACTAACATATGTCAAGATAAGGAGCTTAAGAGCAAAGAGTAATTTGTGACAGGTTGGCTGATCTCAAATTTTCTTGGTAACTAAAATGTTGCCGTAATTGACCATTCGGTTTTATGTAAAAGTACTTTATTCAGACTTCAGGACATTTTGATTTAAATATACAAACCAACGTAAGGTAAAATGAAACCCAAAAAGCTATTTGCTTTTTAAGTCTATTCTGTATTCAGAGACCGTTTCCTAGCTGACATATGGCTTTCTTCATGTTCAAGCATTTATAGCTTTGGAACAATAGAATATATTGTCCTTAATTCTCAATATACAAAACTAGTTTGTGTAAAAAAAATGGTGAGGTGTTTTTGTGGAAAGCAACAAAATCAGCTTTCTGTGTTGATTTTCCTGTCAACTTGGTGCTGCGTCTGATCGAAAGTCGATTTGTAAATTTATTCATAAGGAAAGGGCACTTTTGAACGTCAGGAGACCATCTAACCTGGATGACTGACAGTGCTGGAGGTGGGTTAGAAATTGATAGTGTAAAGCATGGGTCGTCAACCTTGTCCCTACCGCCCACTAGTGGGCGTTTCAGGATTCCAGGTGGGCGGTAGGGATTTTCAATTTTTTTTTTATAAATTGGGCAGGCGGGCGGGCGCGAGCCGGCGGTACCACTGTGACTGGGTACCGCCATCACCACTTGCGGCCCCGGCGGCAAACCGCCGGGGCCGCATATGGAGGGGTCCATCGGGTGGCCCATGCTGTCAGGGCCACCCGATGGATGTGGATTGTGAGGGGGCCCGGTCAGCGCTGGGCGCTTTAACAGCGCGACCGGGCCCCTTGTGATGACATCAAATCTGCTGGGAGGAAGTGATTCCCCGGTCACTCCTCCCAGCATACAGAGAGCCGCGCGGGAGGAAGGAGGAGGAGGGAGTCAGAGTGGGAACTCTGACTCCCATGCACCTGAGCCACCACTGGACCCCAGGGAAAGTCACCCTCCTGCACCTTAAAGGTAGGAAACAGGAGGGTGACTTAAATATAATGTGTGTTTGTTTGTGTATGTGTCTTTGTATGTATGTCTTGTGTGTGTATGTCTGTATACATGTGTCTTGTCTTTGTATGTATGTCTTGTGTGTGTGTGTATGTCTGTATATATGTGTGTCTTGTCTTTGTATGTATGTCTTGTGTGTGTCTTATGTATGTGTCTTGTGTGTATGTCTGTATACATGTGTCTTGTGTTTGTATGTATGTCTTGTGTGTGTGTGTCTGTATGTGTGTCTTATGTATGTGTCTTGTGTGTATGTCTGTATACATGTGTCTTGTGTTTGTATGTATGTCTTGTGTGTGTGTTTGTATGTGTGTCTTATGTATGTGTCTTGTGTGTGTGTATGTCTGTATACATGTGTCTTGTCTTTGTATGTATGTCTTGTTTGTGTCTGTGTGTATGTCTGTATATATGTGTGTCTTGTCTTTGTATGTATGTCGTGTGTGTGTCTTTGTATGCATGTTTTGTGTGTGTGTGTGTGTTTGTATGTATGTTTTGTGTGTGTGTGTGTGTGTCTTTGTATGTATGTCTTGTGTGTGTGTGTGTGTGTCTTTGTATGTATATCTTGTGTGTGTGTGTCTTTGTATGTATGTCTTGTGTGTGTGTGTCTTTGTATGTATGTCTTGTGTGTGTGTGTGTGTCTTTGTATGTATGTCTTGTGTGTGTGTATGTGTCGTGTGTGTGTCTGTCTGTATATATGTGTGTATGTATGTGTGTCTGTTTCTTGTGTCTGTCTGTATGTGTATGTGTCTTTGTATGTATGTCTTTGTGTGTGTGTGTGTGCCTGTCTGTCTGTATGTCTGTATGTGTGTCTGTATGTCTGTATGTATGTGTGCCAGTCTGTTATAGTGGGATACCTAGCTCAGCCTTCCTACTGGGCATTGCTATAAGGAAGGTTAAAAAAGGGGGGGAAAAAAAGGTGGGGAGGGGAATTGAGGAGGGAGAAGAGGGGAGCTGACGCACAGATGAGAAATCATATTATGCGCAAACAGAGAAGTCGTCTGAATATCACCGAAAGAGGAGACCTTTGTTTGTTCCTTACAACCTCAAGGATCTCATTAATCACTAGTAAAGGTAATTTCAATTTACTTTATTGTTTTCTCATTAAACTTTTTATAAAGTTAAAAACATTATAAACATGCATTAATTGCAAATAAAAAGATAAATGTACGTACATTTATTTTTTTTAAAACACCCTCCTTTCGAAAAAAATATTCCGCACTTGCGCGAAAACTGGTGGGCGGTAAGGAAATTTTTTCAACCAAAAAGATGCATTAGTGGGCGGTAGTTAGAAAAAGGTTGACTACCACTGGTGTAAAGTGTGAAAGTGTGAATTCTGTATGATCAATTTGACTGAGGAGGGGCAGTCTCTGAGCCACGGTAAGACCAAAGATTATGTCAAGTCATTACTAAATGTTTTGTCGTTAAACTGGGGGTTGGTTCCAGGGCGCTCTAGGCAACAGAACAGCTCACTTAAAGGATTATGTTGCTTTGAGTGACAATGTAATGTTTTATTTTTTATTATTGACTGTTCTTACAACTGAATGACTGCATTGCAACTTAGTTATTGCGTTTGCATTATTTTTAAAGGGATTATATAGTACAAGGAACACAAAGTTGTATTCCTGACACTATAGTTTCCTTAAGTCCCCCCTCCCTCTCGGCCATTCCCCCGGCATAGAGAGGGTTAAAAAAAAAAAACCTTTAACACGATTTCAGCATCAATCTCCATATGCGCTGGGTTGCATTCCGCCTCCTCCTCCAAGTGCATGGCTCTCCCCATAGGAACACATTGCTTCAGTGCTTTCCTATGGGGATTTAACTAACCAGGGATATCCTCATGCAAAGAGTGAGGACATCCAGCGTCAATTAGGTGACCAAAAGTCACTTAACCACCAGGAAGTGGAAGTGCCTCTAGTGACTGTCTGATTGACAGCCATTAGAGGCAGTCTTAGTCCTGCAGTGTAATCATACTAAGGGGACAAGGACACAGCACCCAGACCACTTCAATAAATATATAAATATAGTTTGGAGAACACTGATTTTTTTTTCCACCATTTGGTTCACAGATCAAGTGAGAAAAGTAACCAATAGAGGAAAAAGCAAGAGGAGCAGTAAAAAAACAATATATATATATATATATATATATATATATATATATATATATATATAAAAATATATAATATATAAATAAAATCCAATATAAACTGCTCCTCCTTTTTTCCCTCTATTGGTGACTTGATCTGTGAATAAAATCAACATTTAGTGGCTGTCCTCCTTCATCCCTTTTTATTGTGCGAAATCAAACATGTTCATTGATTCGGGTGTGATTCATTTGGTTCATAATTTAGGGAAAGAAAGAAACCATTTTTAACATAAATTCATAAATTCCAAATGTCTTGGATGTAGTGGGATAGGTCAAATTTGGTATACCTGACTCTCCATTTATTTATCTTGAGTACAGTTCTCGAGTACAACAGATACCTTTTCCCAAAAATAGCTTCAGAAGGCCAAAGCAAGGAATTTTATCAATGGCATGGACAGACTACATTCCTTCCCCTATCCCAAATTCTTCACTTAACAATGGCCTCAATTTACTATAAATGTTTTCATTGGTTTAATATTTTTGGATATACTTTTAAAAATAATAAAAAAAAATCAAAAATCAAAAGATCAAAAAGTACATCATATATAACAAAATATATCAAAGAATCTAAAATTTTTTACAATATAAAATCATTTGAAAAGCGTATCCAACAATATTAAATCAAGGCCAATATTAGGAGGGGTTTTGTTGTAGCCGATATATCAGGGTTTAAAATTTCAAGTCATACTCTACAAGACAGGCCTTATAAGTCCATACCCTTACAATGTCTAAATTCTCATTCTCTAAAGACTTTTGGTGAATGGACATTTTGAGCCCTGAAAATATTTTTAGTAGTAATTAAAAAGCAGAAAGAGGATAGCACAATATATCTACTTACTGTGTTAAAATTTGGGAAGAGACCAACAGCAGGACTGCTGTCCATTGGAAATGACACAAATGGCTTGATATCCAAAGAAGGTTGCATCACTAAGCTCGGAGTCCGGACTAGAGCTGGAAGTGTGGTGGTGTGACATGTGCTGCCTGGTAAAAAAAAAGAAACATTATATTTAGTATCAAGGCTGTTTTTTTGTTTGCTTTTTTATCCCTTGAAGTAGATCTGTCACATAGGAAATTAGAGAATTTTTAATCAAAAAAATGTTACTTATGCAAATCATGTTTTATGTTGGAAAAATTCCAATATACATTTAATTTCAATCTGACATTGAGGGTAAATTAATGACTTTTAAGAACAGGATCTCTGCATAAATAAGTCACGGTGTATGTATGTGCTTGTCTCTGTTTGTATGTGAGTACATGTATGATTGCATGTCTATGTCTATGTATATATGCAAGTCAATGTGTATGTTTGAGGCCTGACAAAAAGTGTAAGAGGTAAAAGGTGCAGGTTAAGATATTCACAAGAAGCAATGTTGGTTAAAAGCAGCGCCTGTGAAAGGATTTTTGGCTACACAGCCCTGCAGAATCCTGATGCAGAGAGAGGCTGCGCAGGAAAGGAGAGGCTGCAGCGTGACTCACTACATTGAGAGGGTAGAGCCCAGGCAGGCATTCATGCCAGGCAAGGAGACAGAATGTGTACTTCAAACCACCATGCTTTACAGTTGTAGAGTACTACCCCAGGGTAGGTACTGGGGGAGAGTTATTACATGTGTGTATACACAGATCCACACTCAACATATGGCTAAATAAAGACACTTCCACATGTATATATTTCAAAAGAAACAACCATGCACACTGTAGCGAGCCCGTGGTAATCCGGCTGGTTGCCCCCACTAGTAAGGAAGGAAGTGACCCGTTCTAATTGATTGCTGTGAACACTCCAAGGGGCACTGGGGAGATCCCCATTCGGGAACCGAACAGGGTGGGAAGCAATCCGCGAATGCTCCCCCTGGATGACGTTGGTCTAACGAACTGGCCGCCAACCAAGGTCGGCATGCGCCGAGGCTTCCCTTGCAGTTTGTGGTTTTCACACCTCGTTAACTAGATGCGAACATTCTAATGAGGTGTAAACGTTCCAAACAAACATTCTTATTGGGGTATCGAGGTGGTTCCCATTTGGGAGGTGAACAGAACTCGTTCGTATGGGGACTCCCGAACAGGGAGTAGGTAAAACATGAGAATACACACAATATAGGGGAAAACATGGGGACTGTCACACAGCAATTCACTAGCAGGTAGCAGTCCCGCCACACACACCACACACATTTATATAAATACAAAGAAACTAGTCCTGCACTCAAACTCCCATTACTCCTGGGCGGCAGCAATGACTACTGTACACATCAGCCAAAATACATATAGTCAAAACCAAAGAAAAAAAGGTTACCTGCGCTCTTTCCACATCCCTATGTATTTTTAAACAAATTGAGGTTTTTAGTTACCTCTAATGGCCATGAGAGGGTATGCCCACCTGCCATGTCAAGGCAGACCTCTTAGGTGGGTCCTAACTAGAGATGTCACGAACATAAAATTTTCCGTTCGCGAATGGCGAACGCCCGCAAATGTTAGCGAACTGGGCGAACCGCCATAGACTTCAATAGGCAGGCGAATTTTAAAACCCACAGGGACTCTTTCTGGCCACAATAGTGATGGAAAAGTTGTTTCAAGGGGACCAACACCTGGACTGTGACATGCCGGAGGGGGATCCATGGCAAAACTCCAATGGAAAATTACATAGTTGATGCAGAGTCTGGTTTTAATCCATAAATGGCATAAATTACCTAACATTCCTAAATTGTTTGGAATAACGTGCTTTAAAACATCAGGTATGATGTTGTATCGATCAGGTAGTGTAAGGGTTATGCCCGCTTCACAGTGACAGACCAAACTCCCCGTTTAACGCACCGCAAACAACCGCAAACAGTCCATTTGCACAACCGCAAATTCCCCATTTGCACAAGGTTGGATACCAAGCTAGCCATGTCCAGTTCCTTGTCCTCACTGATGTCATTAAAGGTCTCTTCCTCCACCCAGCCACGTACAACACCAAGGGTCCCCGAAAGGTGACAACAAGCCCCCTGTATTTTTTTTTTAATGTACACTACTGTTACACCAGATATGAGTTGCACTGGTGTGACACTGTGCCCTGGCAGGCCCTGAAATGCACACGTGTGAAGGAAACTGACTGCTATTATATTACAGTCCAAAACGTTTTTTGTTTTTTTTAAATGCAAGCTATTGTGACACCAGATATGAGTGTTGGCACTGGGCAAGTGGGCACAGTATACGCTGTGAGCCTGACACACACGCTGGCAGGCAGGCAACTGCAATTAGATTACACAGGGAAAAAAAAAAGCAGACTGATGTTCTAGCCCTAAAAAGGGCTTTTTGGGGTGCTGTCCTTACAGCAGAGATCAGATGAGTCCTTCAGGACTGTAGTGGACACTGAATACACTAGCCTAGCTATCGATTTCCCTATTAAATCAGCAGCAGCTACACTGTCCCTCCTCTCACTAAGAATGCAGCTTCCGGGGGGCGGGGCCTAGCTGTCATGGAGGAAAGACGCACTTTGTGTGAGCTCCCTCAATATCTCACTTTAAGCAGCTATCAACAAGCGAATTTCACCCAAGAAGGGGATGACCCAGCAATGTTGCTTCTACCTGACCGACCCGACATGCTTAATAGCGGTCAGCAACTCGACAGAGTCTTACTTACCTCCGCGTGGCAAGTGTGGCCTGGTGCTCACCAGGCGGGAGAGGTGGCCGATCTCCCGATCCTGGCATGCCCAGGAGCAGCTACTTCCCGGCAGGAGCTCCGTTACCCCCCCCCCTCGGACCGGTGGGGGTTATCCCGGTCCACCCCTGAGAGGCTGTCTGGAGCTAATGGACGCACAGAGCACAGCCGCCCAGGCCGACATACTCATCAGCGACTCTCCCAATATGGCGGCAGCCGCGTGTCCTCCTGGTACCAGCAAAGCATGGCAGGATATTGAGTCTAAGCTGGACAGACTCTTTAATCAATTTTGGAAGCAAATAACAAGCAGGAAGCCCCAACAAGCTCCATCACAGCCCCAACAAGCTCCACCACAGCTAAGCGAAGCAGTCCCCATTAAAATCCACCAACACAAAAGGCGTTGAAGACGGGACCGGAGGCACAAACAGAAATGCAGAGCCTGCCCCACGTCAAGCACTCGCCTCCACCTTAAGCCACCACAATCCCACACCGGACGTGAAGCACCACCGGGACAGATCCGACCACCCGATTATCAAGCTTCCACCACCTCAAGCCACGAACCCGGCACTCAGCCTTGCCTTTGTTGTTCCAGGTATCAGGGACTCCCAGGGTCTGCCCCTGGCGCCCAGAAGGGATCGGATGAGCACAAGCAGTAAACAGCAGCCTGCCAAGCATGTCCCACTATAGCCGATCCTCCACACCATGCCTTTGATCACATGAACTGCTCTCTGCACATTAACTAATCGTAAAGTAGCAAGCATTTAAACATGTCATTATTTCACCTCCTAAAGAGTTTATTGTCGTAGTTCCTTACATGCCTTTACCTTAACCATGCCTTTACCTTCATGTATTATGTTATTCACTAGTATCATCTCATGGGGCGACTCACACTTGATTTATAACTAGTGGTGGAGCTGCTGATATAAATACACAGTTGATAACGTGCAAGCTACACCCTAAACATGACAGCCATCTTTCACAACAATGTACTGCTAACACACTTCCGTCTAAAAAAAAAAAAAAGAATGCAGCCTTCGAATAAATCTAAAACGGATGCTGTCCAGGAGGTGGGAGGGTCTGGGAGGGAGGGTCTGCTGCTGATTGGCTGGAATGTGTCTGCTGACTGTGAGGTATAGGGTCAAAGTTTACTCAATGATGACGAATAGGGGGCGGACCATCCAGGGGCGAACGCGAACAAGCTATGTTCACCAGGAACTATTCGCCAGCGAACCGTTCGGGACATCTCTAGTCCTAACGCTAACCATTCGCCTTACTTCCTTGAGCTTCTGGCAAAAAGATCTCTAATGAGACAGAAAGGGGTATTTTTTTAATATACATCCTTACATACTTATTAACCCTTAATAGGGAACACATGGGATGGGCAGCAGCATTGAAACCTAGCTGTGTGATACAAAAGTGAATATAAATACAAAGAAACTAGTCCTGCGCTCAACCTCCCAATACATATAGTAAAAAACAAAGAAAAAAAAAGGTTACCTGCGCTCTTTCCACATTCTATGTATTTTTAACCCCTTAAGGACACATGACATGTGTGACATGTCATGATTCCCTTTTATTCCAGAAGTTTGGTCCTTAAGGGGTTAAACAAATGGTGGTTTTTAGTTACCTCCAATGGCCATGAGAGGGTATGCTCACCTGCCACGTCAAGGCAGACCTCTTAGGTGGGTCTTAACACTAACCATTCCCTTGCTTCCTTGAGCTTCTGGCAAAAATATCTCTAATGAGACAGAAAGGGGTATTTTTTTATATACATCCCTACATGCTTATTAAACCTTAATAGGGAACACATGGGATGGGCAGCAACATTGCAACTTAGCTGTGTGATACAAAGTGAATACAAATACAAATAAACTAGTCCTGCGCTCAAACTCCCATTACTCCTGGGCGGCAGCAATGACTATAGTGCAGGACTAGTTTCTTTGTATTTGTATTCACTTTTGTATCACACAGCTAGCTTGCAATGCTGCTGCCCATCCCATGTGTTCCCTATTAAGGGTTAATAAGCATGTAGGGATGTATATAAAAAAATACCCCTTTCTGTCTCATTAGAGATATTTTTGCCAGAAGCTCAAGGAAGCAAGGCGAATGGTTAGCGTTAGAACCCACCTAAGAGGTCTGCCTTGACGTAGCAGGTGGGCATACCCTCTCATGGCCATTGGAGGTAACTAAAAACCTCAATTTGTTTAAAAATAAATAGGGATGTGGAAAGAGCACAGGTAACCTTTTTTTCTTTGGTTTTTACTATATGTATTTTGGCTGATGTGTACTATAGTTATTGCTGCCGCCCAGGAGTAATGGGAGTTTGAGCGCAATAAAAATCATGCTCTCCTCTCACCCTCCACAAACTCACACACAGAAACACAGAGTGCATCCCTTACACACACACACACTGAATGTATCCCTTACGAACACACGCACTGCATGTATCCTTTACACACACGAACACACGCACTGCATGTATCCTTTACACACACAAACACACAATACTATTCTTTACACACACTACATGTATACCTTAAACACACATCCACTGCATCCACTACATATACATGCATTGCATGCACCTCTTACGTAAACACTACATTCACTATATACACATACTGCATGCGTTCTCTACACACTGTTTCCATTATAAACATACATACAAACAAACTCCATGCATCCCTTACACATATACACAGTGCCTCAGAGCCGCTAGAGTACCCCTGGACGACAAGGTAATATAGTGTCCCCCTCAGAGGTAAGAAGCAGAGTGGAATAAAAAAAAAAAAAGAAGAAAATACAAAGCTGCTCCACTCTCACAGAACACAGCCCATATCATACTCCACACACACGCACGCACACACGCATGCACACACACACAAAAACAAAATACATGGGGGGCAGGGCCTGCCAGCCAAAATGGCCGGTCGCACATTCTAGGATCTCCTGCAATGACTGGCAAACAAGCGCTGCTACGTAGCGAACCAAAAGCGACAGCGGCAAGCGGTGCCCGGGTACAAGCACAGAACGACATGAGCAATCGAATGATACATGCCCGGCACCGGGCATGTAATATCAAAGCTGAATATTTTTGGAAGTAGTTTTTAGTTTGTTTTTAGTTATAGCTATTTTAGGGGGATATCTGTGTGTGCAGGTGACTATTACTGTGCAGAATTATTAGGCAAATTAACAAAAAACAAATATATACCCATTTCAATTATTTATTTTTACCAGTGAAACCAATATAACATCTCATCATTCACAAATATACATTTCTGACATTCAAAAACATAACAAAAACAAATCAGTGACCAATATAGCCACCTTTCTTTGCAAGGACACTCAAAAGCCTGCCATCCATGGATTCTGTCAGTGTTTTGATCTGTTCACCATCAACATTGCGTGCAGCAGCAACCACAGCCTCCCAGACACTGTTCAGAGAGGTGTACTGTTTTCCCTCCTTGTAAATCTCACATTTGATGATGGACCACAGGTTCTCAATGGGGTTCAGATCAGGTGAACAAGGAGGCCATGTCATTAGATTTTCTTCTTTTATACCCTTTCTTGCCAGCCACGCTGTGGAGTACTTGGACGCGTGTGATGGAGCATTGTCCTGCATGAAAATCATGTTTTTCTTGAAGGATGCAGACTTCTTCCTGTACCACTGCTTGAAGAAGGTGTCTTCCAGAAACTGGCAGTAGGACTGGGAGTTGAGCTTGACTCCATCCTCAACCCGAAAAGGCCCCACAAGCTCATCTTTGATGATACCAGCCCAAACCAGTACTCCACCTCCACCTTGCTGGCCTCTGAGTCGGACTGGAGCTCTCTGCCCTTTACCAATCCATCCATCTGGCCCATCAAGACTCACTCTCATTTCATCAGTCCATAAAACCTTAGAAAAATCAGTCTTGAGATATTTCTTGGCCCAGTCTTGACGTTTCAGCTTGTGTGTCTTGTTCAGTGGTGGTCGTCTTTCAGCCTTTCTTACCTTGGCCATGTATCTGAGTATTGCACACCTTGTGCTTTTGGGCACTCCAGTGATGTTGTAGCTCTGAAATATGGCCAAACTGGTGGCAAGTGGCATCTTGGCAGCTGCACGCTTGACTTTTCTCAGTTCATGGGCAGTTATTTTGCGCCTTGGTTTCTCCACACGCTTCTTGCGACCCTGTTGACTATTTTGAATGAAACGCTTGATTGTTCGATGATCACGCTTCAGAAGCTTTGCAATTTTAAGAGTGCTGCATCCCTCTGCAAGATATCTCCCTATTTTTGACTTTTCTGAGCCTGTCAAGTCCTTCTTTTGACCCATTTTGCCAAAGGAAAGGAAGTTGCCTAATAATTATGCACACCTGATATAGGGTGTTGATGTCATTAGACCACACCCCTTCTCATTACAGAGATGCACATCACCTAATATGCTTAATTGGTAGTAGGCTTTCGAGCCTATACAGCTTGGAGTAAGACAACATGCATAAAGAGGATGATGTGGTCAAAATACTCATTTTCCTAATAATTCTGCACTCCCTGTAAATGTGCAGCTAAATATTGTATGAAATAGAATAAAATTACTGTGTTTTAATAATTAAATTGTAAAGTTTTGTGCCTGTTTGTGTATGCAGTTATTATGGTAACATTCCGGAAGATGATGTGTGTGTGCGTGCGTGCATGCATGTGTGTGAAAGAAAGGAATGCATTAAATACTTGATTATTTTAACACGAAGTTGCTATGTTACAGGAAATACTTAATATCCTTTGTGACTGGAGAATTCCCTGGTGAAACTTGGTAAAATTGTACGTGGCCAACTATTGATTGGGTTATTCTGGGAACAGAAACGTATCTTCAGTCGCCAGCGTCTCACACAATGAAAGCTGCTGTATTTCGAATGCCGCTCACAGTTTTAATTATAAATAGCTATTAAAATAAAATGCAAGCAATCAAATAATGTGAAAGAACCGAAACATTCATTATTATAGGGAAATTCTCAGGTAGAAAAGGAAAAGACATGTAATTGTCAATCTATAATAATTCATAGCCTTTAAAGTATAACTTATGTTTAACAAAAAGCATTTTCATTTTCCTCATCGTCAATTAGATCCATGCATAGCAGATATGAAATGTTCTGCTTAATGAATTGTTTGCCTTTTGATTACTGTATTCCAAAACTACTTTGCAAATAGTTGAAGAAAATTAATAGGAACTAGACATTTATTTCATTTACATATTTTATCATGCTTTCAAATTAAAAAAGGTAAGGAACAAGTGGAAGTTACAAAAGCAAATTTGGCGTTAACTTAAAATACATCACAGAAGTATTTTGGGCACTTTTTGTTAAAGTTGGGAAAAGTAATTTAATGTATACTCTGACTCTTTGTAAACTGTAAAATAGGAATAAAAAGGTTAGTAATATAAAACACAATCAAAGCAAATTGAGAATGCTTTCCTATAAGACTGGCTGAATGCGCGTGCGGCTCTTGCCACGCATGCGCATTCAGCCGATGACATCAGAAGAGGGAGGAGAGTCCCAGCGCCGAGGGAGCCCGGCACTGGAAAAAAGGTAAGGGATTAACCCCTTCGTCCCCCTTCAGCGATACCCTCTGATCCTATCCTATACCCTCTGATCCTAAACGTCTTTAACCCTAAGGCTTCCAAACACTAACTGCGACTAAACTACTTGGGATACACCATAAGCCTGTCTGTAGGTTTATCTGTGTTTGTTATGAATTAAATAAATTGTGCCTGTGTGTTCACGCAGTTGCGGTACAAGCTCTCTCATAAAAAGCTATTACAGCTATAAAGAACAAATGTTGCAGAATGAAAAAAAATATATATAGAAGAAAAAAAACTGGCAAACCATTAAACTCTATGAAATAAATAGTAAAGTCTTCTTAAAGCTGCAGCTTTATTATTATAATAAACACATATTTGCAACTTTAGAAGACTTTGATATCTATTTCATAGCTTAGGGTGATTAGGGTAGTGGTCCTTTAACCCCTTAAGGACCAAACTTCTGGAATAAAAGGGAATCGTGACATGTCACACATGTCATGGGTCCTTAAGGGGTTAAACTCTAACGTATAGACTGCACTGACCTCGAGTGGGTTCTGTTTTACAATTTTATGAAACATTTTACACTAACAAAATTCAAAGTGTGTCTTTTAACACCTTTTTTAAAGTGATAGCTTACACTTTTACATGTCAATTCTAGCTATAGTAAGTCCAACAACACAACTGACCAGAGATGCACTTATGACTTAACACTGGGTATTGTCAGGTATTATATGTCAGGAAGTATCTTTGCTTTCTTCAAAATTAACATCTTCGAATTCGGGTTTCCCTTTCTTAATTATTCACATCAGTCATTACAGTGTTCTATTTAATTACATTGTGTTTTTTTAATTAGAAGATGAGGCTTCCTTTTTCAGCCTCTTGTTCTCCAGACCATGTTAAGGACCTACGTGAACATATCTTATTACAATATATGTGAAGCAGTTCTTTCAAAATCCATAGTATGTTACAAGGGCAGATGGTTCTATATGCCACCAGGTGATTTGCAAGTACAACATTTAATTGAGTCTGGATGAAAGGCTTCAAAAAGTAAAACATTGTATGATGTGAATGAATAGGTCAATAGTGCCATTCTTCCGCAGGGCCTCAGATGTCCTGGTTTACTAAAAGGAAATCTACCGTTAAAAAAACAACACAATAATATCCCCCCCCCCCCCCCCCTTGCTAATATGCTGCTGGTAAAAACTTTTATTTTTTTAATTGAAGAATGAAGCATATGGTAAGTTTCAATATTAAATAGAAACGGCTAGTTTGCAAGAATAGAGAAGATCTGTTTGACTGGTATTTTTTTGTGTATGTGTTCGTTGTTAGAAGACGAAATAGATAATGGTTAATAAAGAAATGTTGACTATTGCTCCATTTTAAATAGTGTAGGATACTGAAGGCTACAGCTTTTCAAACTGTGTGGTGTGACACATTAGTGTGCTGGCATCACAGTCTGAGTGTTTCACGCAGAGTTGTCCGACAGGAATGGGAGTGCATTGCAGAGCGCTCCCCTCCTGCCAGTCACTCCATGTAGCTTGGCCGAGCTGGCGGACCGTGGTAGAGGAGCTTCTGTTTCCCCTACCCGGTCTGACAGGAATTGCTATCTGAGAGCACACAACAGAAGCTCCTCTACCACGGTCCGCCTGCTCGGCCGAGCTACATGGAGTGAGGCGAGGCTGAGCAGGCACAAGGGAAGGGACAAAGATGGGTACAAGAGGAGAGGGGACAAAAAAGGGCACAGGACTGGGGTCAAAAGAAGGGCACAGGGGACAGAAGGTGGGCATGGGAGGGGGTGGAGAGAAAAAGGGCACAGGAGAGGAGGTGGGACAGAAGAAGTGCACAAGAGGGGGGGGACTGAAGAAGGGCAAAGGATGGGATTGGGGACAGAAAAAGAGCCAAGTGGGGGCAAAAGAAGGGCACAGGGCAGGAGGTGGCACAAAGACACACAGAGGGACTAAGGGGAAAGAGACACATGGATGAACTGAGGGGGCACAAAGAGACACACAGAGGGGCTCAGGGGTGACAAAGAGACACACAGAGAGGCTGGGGACAGCGGCAAAGAGACACACTGAGGAGCTGGGGGGAAAAATAGACACACAGAAGAGCTGGAGGGGAAGAGTAATTGTCTGTAGAAAGAAGTGAAAATTAGTTATGAAAAAAACCTTATGATGAATAATGGGAAGCCACATTTATAATCAATTAGGGATTAGACATCCCACCATTAGATCTAACTAGTCTTTTAAAATATACTGCTTTCCATGTATTGAACAAATGAACAAGTTATTTTACAGAGCACACAATAATAAAAAAAAAAATTAAACAGACAGGTTTATTCCCTAAAGTGTGTCTTGTTGGGAACTCAAAGTTAATTTAAAGAGAATGTCACATTTTAGACCGCAAAGCTTAAAATGGAAAAAAAACTACAAGTTGGCAGTTTTAGGTTCTGCTATTATGACCTAAATTATGTTTAAATTCACTTTTAATTCCTTTTAATTCACAATTTAGTGTATAATGTCATTGTTTGCTACAGTTACATAAAGTTAACTTTTTTTTTTTTTTTAAAGTAACCATAATTTCACTTACTATATCACATTTAGCAGCAAGTTATGATGCTATGTTGGTCATATATATATAGTTAGGTACCAAAAAGATTGTGGGGAGGTTAAGCATGATAAAAATTCACATAGTGCAAGTGGAAAAACGACTGCTATGCATCATATTATGCACCTTATATCTCAAGTTGGACTTGGAGAAGACCTTCTTGGCCACAAAAACTTGAGAAATCACCCAAAACTATTCCACCGTTTTCAGCTTGACATGCAAATGAGCATAGACAGGCATCGTGTTTCTCATATATTTGTGTGTGTATGGTTTTATATATATATATATATATATATATACACACACAGGGCTGCCATCAGACATTTTAGGGCCCCTGACACAGCTCAAGATCTGGGCCCCCGGGGCCAGCCCCGAGTCCGCCCACAAGGATGAAGTGTGTGTGTGTGTATAGTGGATGCGGTATGTGTGTCATGGATGCAGTGTGTATAGTGGATGTAGAATGTGTATAGTGGATGCGGTATGTGTGTCATGGATGCAGTGTGTATAGTGGATGTAGAATGTGTATAGTGGATGCGGTATGTGTGTCATGGATGCAGTGTGTATAGTGGATGTAGTATGTGTGTCATGGATGCAGTGTGTATAGTGGATGTAGAATGTGTATAGTGGATGCGGTATGTGTGTCATGGATGCAGTGTGTATAGTGGATGTAGTATGTGTGTCATGGATGCAGTGTGTATAGTGGATGTAGTATGTGTGTCATGGATACAGTGTATATAGTGGATGCAGATTGTACGTTTTGTGTAATGTATGTAATGTTTGTATGCATGCATTAGATGCAGAGTGTGTGTGTAGTGAATGCAGGTGTGTGTATAGTGAATGCAGAGTGTGTGTTTTTGTAGTGGATGTAGTGTGTTTGTAGTGAATGTAGTGTGTTTGTAGTGAGTGAAACGTGTGTATAGTGAATGTAGTGTGTGTGTGTGTAGAGCAAAATGTGTATAGTGAATGTAGTGTGTGTCTGTAGCTCAAAGTGTGTTTAGTGAATGTAGTGTGTGTGTGTGTGTAGTGCAGAGTGTGTTTAGTAAATGTAGTGTTTGTAGTGAGTGCAGAGTGTTTTAGTGAATGTAGTGTATGTGTAGTGCAGAGTGTGTTTAGTGAATGTAGTGTGTGTGTAGTGCAGAGTGTGTTTAGTGAATGTAGTGTGTGTGTAGTGCAGAGTGTGTTGAGTGAATGTAGTGTGTGTGTGTGTGTGTGTGTGTGTGTAATGCAGAGTGTGCTTGTAAGGATTCAGTGTGTGTGTAAAATAGGGGCGAGGGGAGTATTTTTTTTTATTATTTGTGTATATTTCAATTTTATTCCCCCCTCCCTGGTTCTTACCGTGCCAGGGAGGGGGGAGATCGCATTTCCTGTTGATCCAGTGGCATGGTGGAGGGAGCCAGCCGCGGTACATTGAAGAGGGGGCCCAGCAGCACACATTGTCTTCCTTTCCAGCTCCTCTCTGACTAAATCTCACGAGACAGGCCTCTGTGCTGTGCGGAGCGTTGCCATAGTAACCCGTGGCAACGCTCTGGCAGCCGCAGGGTGCATGAAAGTTAGACAGAGAGCAGCTGGAAAGGAGGACAGAGTTTGCTGCTGGGCCCCCTCTTCGTCGTACAGGTAGCAGGGGGCCCTCTGCGCACATATATTTATGTGCTTCTCTATGACAAGCATTCAGCGTCGACATGCAGAGCATGGAGATGTTGAATGTCAGTGCTGCACATTTTGCAACACTGACACAGGAAGCGCCTAGGTGTTCCTAGGCAGCAATGTAAACACTGCATTTTCTCTAAAAAGGCAGTCTTTGCAGCAAAAACCCTGCAGTGGTAGACTATACTCACCAGAACAACTACATTAAGCTGTATAATATAAATTAAGCTGTAGTTGTTCTGGTAACAATAGTGTCCCTTTATGTTTGTGCGTGCAAAGGGGTAGGGACTGCAGAGGGTGCCGAGGGTGCAGGGGGTAGGGGATGCAGTGGGAGCAGGGGGGTAGGGGATGCAGTGGGGGCAGGGGGATAGGGGATGCAGTGGGAGCAGGGGGTAGGGGATGCAGTGGGAGCAGGGGGTAGGGGATGCAGTGGGAGCAGGGGGTAGGGGATGCAGTGGGAGCAGGGGGGAAGGGGATGCAGTGGGAGCATGGGGGTAGAGGATGCAGTGGGAGCAGGGGGGTAGGGGATGCAGTGGGAGCAGGGGGGTAGGGGGTGCAGTGGGAGCAGGGGGGTAGGGGATGCAGTGGGAGAAGGGGGTAGGGGATGCAGTGGGAGCAGGGGGTAGGGGATGCAGTGGGAGCAGGGGGGTAGGGGATGCAGTGGGAGCAAGGGGGGTAGGGGATGCAGTGGGAGCAGGGGGTAGGGGATGCAGTGGGAGCAGGGGGTAGGGGATATGCAGTGGGAGCAGGGGGTAGGGGATGCAGTGGGAGCAAGGGGGGTAGGGGATGCAGTGGGAGCAGGGGGGTAGGGGATGCAGTGGGAGCAGGGGGCATAGGGGATGCAGTGGAAGCAGGGGGATAGGGGGTGCAGTGGGAGCAGGGGGAGTAGGGGGTGCAGTGGGAGCAAGGGGGGTAGGGGATGCAGTGGGAGCAAGGGGGGTAGGGGGGATATGGGATGCAGTGGGAGCAGGGGGTAGGGGATGCAGTGGGAGCAAGGGGGTAGGGGATACAGTGGGAGCAAGGGGGGTAGGGGATGCAGTGGGAGCAAGGGGGGGTAGGGGATGCAGTGGGAGCAAGGGGGGGTAGGGGCTCCCAAAACCCTCCCAAACCTTACCTCTCTGGTGGTCCTCTTCTGAAGGAACCTCACAATGCTGACACGCTGCCTGTAAGTCTGCTCAGGGCAGCTCCGCACAGCTCACTCTGCACTGTGACTGATGATGTCACTTCCTGCAGAACAAGCTGCACGGAGCTGCCCTGAGCAATGTTACAGGCAGCTCAGTGAGGCTGTGTTTGGAGACAGGCACACTGAGGGGCAGCCTAGTGGGGTCTTTGGAAGGCCCCTATAGCTGTCCCTCAGTGTGCCCTGCACGGAGGAGATGATTAGTAGCAGCAGGGGCCCGCGGACGGCTGTGCGGGCCCCTTGCTGAGTGCAGGCTGGCTGGGGAGATTGTTTAACTCCCCAGCTCAGCCATTACTTACTGAAGCAGTATGTGGGGCTCGGGGCCCCCCAGGACCGCCGGGCCCATGACAACTGTTATGGTTGTCATGCCCTGATGGCGGCCCTGTACACACACATATACATAGACATATACATATACACACTGCTCAAAAAAAATAAAGGGAACACAAAAATAACACATCCTAGATCTGAATGAATTAAATATTCTTCTGAAATACTTTGACAGAAACTTTGATAAATACTTTGATAAAATCACACAAAAGTTTCAACCCATGGAGGTCTGGATTTGGAGTCACACTCAAAATTAAAGTGGAAAAACACACTACAGGCTGATCCAATTTTGATGTAATGTCCTTAAAACAAGTCAAAATGAGGCTCAGTAGTGTGTGTGGCCTCCATGGTCTGCTGAGGAAACTCATCCCAGACCTGGACTAAAGCATCTGCCAACTCCTGGACAGTCTGTGGAGCAACGTGACGTTGGTGGATGGAGCAGACATGATGTCCCAGATGTGCTCAATTGGATTCAGGTCTGGGGAACGGGCGGGTCAGTCCATAGCATCAATGCCTTCGTCTTGCAGGAACTGCTGACACACTCCAGCCACATGAGGTCTAGCATTGTCTTGCATTAGGAGGAACCCAGGGCCAACCGCACCAGCATATGGTCTCACAAAGGGTCTGAGGATCTCATCTTGGTACCGAATGGCAGTCAAGCTACCTCTGGCGAGGACATTGAGGGCTGTGCGGCCCCCCAAAGAAATGCCACCCCACACCATTACTGACCCACTGCCAAACCGGTCATGCTGGAGGATGTTGCAGGCAGCAGAACATTCTCCATGGCGTCTCCAGACTTTGTCACGTCTGTCACATTTGCTCAGTGTGAACCTGCTTTTATCTGTGAAGAGCACAGGGCGCTAGTGGCGAATTTGCCAATCTCGGTGTTCTCTGGCAAATGCCAAACGTCCTGCACAGTGTTGGGCTGTAAGCATAACCCCCACCTGTGCCCTCATACCACCCTCATGGAGTCTGTTTCTGACCGTTTAATCAGACACATGCACATTTGTGGCCTGCTGGAGGTCATTTTGCAGGGCTCTGGCAGTGCTCCTCCTGTTCCTTCTTGCACAAAGGCAGAGTTAGCAGTCCTGCTGCTGGGTTGTTGCCCTCCTACGGCCTCCTCCATGTCTCCTGATGTACTGGCCTGTCTCCTGGTAGCGCCTCTATGCTCTGGACACTACACTGACCGACACAGCAAACCTTCTTGCCACAGCTCGCATTGATGTGCCATCCTGGATGAGCTACACTACCTGAGCCACTTATGTGGGTTTTAGACTCCATCTCATGCTACCACTAGAGTGAAAGCACCGCCAGCATTTAAAAGTGACCAAAACATCAGCCAGGAAGCATAGGAACTGAGAAGTGGTCTGTGGTCACCACTTGCAGAACCACTCCTTTATTGGGGGTGTCTTGCTAATTGCCTATAATTTCCACCTGTTGTCTATCCCATTTGCACAACAGCATGTGAAATTGATTGTCACTCAGTGTTGCTTCCTAAGTGGACAGAAGTGTGATTGACTTTGAGTTACATTGTGTTGTGTAAGTGTTCCCTTTATTTTTTTGAGCGGTTTATATATATATATTGTGTCCTCAGGTGCCTTTTCTATATTGATATAAAAAAAATACTATAACATCATTCTGTTTCACTCCAATTTATCCTGTTCATTCTGCCTATAAAATCAGCAACCATATGTATTATGGATGATATAGCTGATTTATAAACCATAAACACTTAAACGTAATAACTCCTGGTGCTTCCCAGCATGAAAAATCAACTTGAAAGCCCACATTGTCTTTATAAACAGAGCAGATGTTTGCCATTACATTAATGGTTTTATTCTCAAAGCCATACTACAGCATCAAACAAATTTACTAATTTGGATTCCGGGTAAAATTATGAACATAAATCTTCAATAAATTATATGCAACTCAGTTTACTTATATTGTGTTTTATTTTTGCAGGAAATAATTTATGAAGTGAAACCCCTCTGTTCCATTTTTGTGTTCAGGAAGGGGCAGGTACCTAGTAGTAAATCATTTGAGATGCACTTCTTTTTCTCAAAACATTTATCATCTGTGCTGTCATAACCTGTTCTATTTATTAATAAGAAAATAAACTGTCAAACCAAAATGGATTTTTGTCCCAAATGAATAGCGTTAGCATTTTTTTTTAAGTTTCTTAAGTTCCATAGTATCATTATTGCAGTTGGTTAAGGACACTGTAGATAGGAAAACAATCAAAGTAAAATTGGGAGTGATTTATCAAAGCATAATAGCGTACAGGTTGATAAACAGAAAACAAGTCAATGTGGAGCAAAAGTATATTGATTTGTTAACTTTTTAAAGCTTGAACTTAATGAACTTGAGACTTTTTCAACTTAGAATGCGTTGTAACTAAATAACAGTAAAGGAGACATGATTTTGTTCCCAATGTCCCAATTTTAAGCTCATTACTATAAACCAGCGGTTCCCAAACTGTGCTCTCCCCTGCCGGCTCTGCAGGACCGGAGGGGAGATCAGAAATCTCTGGCCCGCTAGCAGTGTAATGCTGCAGCTGGCAGGGGAGGGAGGGAGAGAGGACACGGGGGACCTCCTCTCCAAATCTTGCGAGAGTGAACTCTAGCAGCTCCTGAGGCTGCTAGAGTTCACTCCCACCACCTGGACCACCAGGGCTTCCCCACTGGACCACTAGGGATTGCAGAATATGTCCCCCCTCCCAGGCAAAGGTAAGCAGGGAAGGGGGACATAATTTTTATTTTTATTTAAAAAAAAATAAAGTATATATTTATTAATTTGCCCTCCTACCCCCACAGACTCCATACCACACAGTAACTACCCCCATACACACACACTGCCCCCCATAAACACACATTATCCCCATTATACACACACTACCCTCCCATACACACAATTACCCCCTCCATGCACACAATTACCCCCCCATACACACACATACTACCCCCATACACACACATTGTCACCCATACACACACACTGTACCCCTCACACACACTGCACCCCTCACACACACTGCACCCCTCCACACACACTGCACCCCCACACACACTGCACCCCCCACACACACGCTGTACCCCTCACACAACCTGCCCCACACACACTGTACCCTTCACACTAAAAAAATAAAGTATATATTTATTAATTTGCCCTCCTATCCCCACAGACCCCACACCACACAATAACCCCCATACACACACACACTACCCCCATGCAAACAATTACCCCCTATACACACACACCCTACAGACACATTGCCCCACATACACATTATCCCCAATACACACAATTACCCCCCATACACGCACACACTGCCCCCCGTACACACACTATCCCCCATACACACACACTACCCCATACACATAATTACCCCCCCATACACACACACACTGCCCCCATACACACACACTATCCCCATACACACACACTACTCCCACACATATAATTACCTCCCCATACACACAGTTACCCCCATACATACAATTACCCTCGCATACACACACACTGCCCCCATACACACACTACCCCATACAGACACATTGCCCCCCACACAAACTGCCCCCCATACAGACACTGTAACCCACACAAACACTGCATCCCCCACATACTGTACCCCTCACACACACTGCACACCCCCACACACACATTGTACCCCTCACACAACCTGCCTACACATATACACACACACACACACTGTACTCCTCACACAAAAAATAAAGTATATATTTATTAATTTGCCCTTCTACCCACACAGACCTCAAACCACACAATAACTCCCCCATACACACACACTGCCCCCATACACACATATTATCCCCCATATACACACACTGCCCCCATACACACATATTGTCCCCCATACACACAGTTATCCCCATACACACAATTAGCCCCATACACACAATTAGCCCCATACACACACACTGCCCCCATACACACACATTATCCCCCATGCAGATAATTACCCCCCATACACACACCCTTCACACAACCTGCCCCCCCCCCACACATACACACACTTTACCCCTCACACACACACACTGTACCCCTCATGCACAAACTGCCCCACATACACACACACTGGACCCCTCACACTCACACACAAACTACATCCTTCACAAACACAATGCATACCTGTACACACACTGCACCCCTCACACACACACTGCACCCCTGCACACGCACCCCTCTCACACACACACACACACACAAGCACACTGCAACCCTCACACACGCATTATGCACCCCTCACACACTCACACTACAGCCCCTATCCCGGCAGACCCCAGGTAAGTTGTCAAACTGTTCTTAAACAGTTTGACTACTTACCCTGAGAAGGCACTACGGCACTACTGGCACCATAACCACTACAATGTAATGTGGTGGTTATTGTGCCTGGATTTTTTCTTTAAATAACCTACCAGTGCCACTCCCAAGATTAGGGACCCAGTATATGCCACAGCATTGTACATAAATACAACGTAGAAAATTTTTTGACTTGGGGTGCATGGAAAAATATTGAATTATTAAGGGCGCCTTGAACCTAAAAAGTTTAGGAACCACTGCTATAAACTGTTTCATAGCCACTATTACAATGCATACACATTTCCTGGAATTTCTATTAGAAGAGCAGGGAATTGGTCACACTCTCTTCGTATGTGACAGTGTAAGAAGTTGAATTGCATGACTGCACTTTGCTTCGTATTGCGGGAAAATGAGCAGCTATATGTAGCTCTCTAAGATAGGCCAAACAGCACTGAAATGGGAGAAAAAGCATGCTTTTAAGGAGGTTGTGAAACTATACAAGGCTACTTGAACACAACAAAAATCTAATAATATTGATTCCTTTTAATCTTTGCAAGCATACAAATACATACAATAAACATGATATATTATTTTAGGTGTAAATAAAGAGGAAGAAAATGAAAAGCTCTTTGGCTTTAATGGGTGAATCGAAGTGACTGTATGTGCTCTTCGACAAAATCAAAGGTCCTGATTTATCATCAAGTCAGCTGTTATGAAGCATGAATTAATAAACATTAAAGGGACACTATAGGCACCCAGACCACTTCAGCTCATTTATGTTGTCTGGGTGCACTGTCCCTGTCAGTTTAACCCTACAGTGGTAATTATGGCAGTTATTGATAAACTGCAATAATTGCCATGGAGGGTTAACTTCACCCCAAGTGGCTGTCTACCAGACAGTCACTAGAGGCACTTCCGGGTTGTTAGGTGACTATGCTATGCATGAGGAAATCCAGCGTCAGCTAAAACCCCATAGGAAAGCATTAGTTGAATGCTTTCCTATGGCGTTGTCCTAGTGCGATTTCGGCATTTGCCACAAATGTACATTAGGTCCCCAACGTCAGCTGAAAATGGGGGAGGAAGAGTGGAGGTGGAGCCTAACTCAGTGCTGAGGGACATCAAATCAAATTGGTCAAATACCTTGCTTCTAGAAATTTGTAAGGACCCTGGCGGCATTACTAGCAGTACAGTCTACTAAAAATGGCAACAGAGTGTAAAAAGAATGTTTGCCTTTCAGCATAATGTCCACATACAGTAAATGCAGTTAAATCAAATATTTCTAAAATAACGTTTTTTGAAACTGGAGTAGCATCCTTTATTGCTTTCTGTAATGCTTATGCAATTCTAAAAGTAAAACAATAGTGGCCATTCACTACCGCTACCCCTTCACACTGACTGTAGGAATGATATAATCCATTGAAACTTCCTCAACTGTTTATAACCAGGTATGCTTACATTTTCAGCAAATATACATCAGTGACTAGTGGGTTCGGGAAAAGAAATCTAGCCCTCTACTGGGAATCATAACAAGAGTGTAAATCAGGATATGTGAGACTTTATGGACTAAAATACATGAAAATAAATATGTTTATTCTTGATATAGGTAGTGAAGTGGTTAAGTAAAGATATTGAGAGGCTCATCTCTAAACATAAAAATATGTTCATTACCCAAAATCTAACATATGTTTAACTGAAACACACACAGCAGCTGCATACCATTTATATTATTTATCACAGGTCTATCTCCTCTGTCATCTATCAGGCTAAATGATGCATCAGTAGGGTCCTATGCAGTCCCTTTCATCTACTTTTATAGTAATAATACCTTCCATTAGATAAATGTGTCAATAGCTGTGCTAAATTTCATTAATTATTTTCTCTTACAAAAGTCTCAGTATCAAGAAAGATAACTTATCATTAAAAAGGATCAATGTTTACCAGGCTCGTAGTAAACAAGTGCTTTATTTTAGTCAGTCTGCATTCCATAATCAATATCACTTTGAGGAGGTACAACAGAAAGTGAAACCTCCTCCATCTAAGCTCCCTGTCAATTACTGCTACAAACCGGCAGTCAGTGAAAGCATACGGAGAAGAGGGAAAATTAAACAATGTTCCCATTTGCAATGTGTCACCTGGCTGTGCCTGGGTTGACCTGGATTGTGATGTCATGTTCTATGTCTTCAGAGAAACACTAAAGTGCTAGGAATACAAACTTGGACTTGGACTCCTAACGCTTTAGTTTCTCTGTCCTCGTTTATATAGTTCCCCCTCCCCGTACCCTAAAAATAAGCAAATGTTTTTACCCACCTTTTTCTAGTACCAAGACTCCCTCTCTGATGCTTACATCTCCATCTCCCAAGATGTAATGGAGGAGACATGACTCCTCTGGCATGGTTTAATCCAATGCTCCTCAAAAAGAAGAACTGGGGATCAGCTGTGCATGTGCGGCAAGTGCCTTTCCTTTCCCTTTCGAACGAGTTGAATTATTGTTTTTTTATGAGGGCTTCCAAGTCATGTGCAGTTGAAGTGCCTCTAGTGGCTGTCAGAAAGACAGCCATTAGAGGTGGACTTAACCTTGCAATGTAAACACTACTCCTAGATCACTTCAATAAAGTAAAAGTCTATACCTTCCTAATTCATCCGATCATTGAAAAGAATGATCAGATCTGTCAACATTGAAGTTGCTGTTTAGTAGATAGGAGAGTGCGCTGGATCTTGTGTATTGTTTATTGTATAATATGGCCCCCAGCAGCACCCCATTTAAGCATGTTTAGGTGAGTGCAACCATCCCCCCATGTTTCTCATATATATATATTTGGGAGTCTAGCCAACTCCTTGGTTTTGCACCCCTCCCTGTTACAGGTGCCTCATCTCAGGTCCCTATTTAGCCTTGTACTGCAGAGAGCCTCAGATGGATTTTTTTTCCCCAAGTAAGTGGGTTAATCTCATAAGAGCAGACATTAGACTGTGAGAGTAGGACCTGCCAAAGATGGGGTACATTGACGTTGTGGCAGGCTTATGCAATGTATGAGACAAACAGAGTATAGGCGCTCGCTATAGTAGTATAAGTGATATAGAATGGGCAGCAGTGACCAACACAAGGATTCCCCACCTTATGATAAACAATAGTGAAAAAAGAAAAAAGGAAACCGCGCCCTTATTTTGATACGAACATACGTACTCAAATCCTTATGGTCGTATAATGGTATACTCAAATCCTTATGGTCGTATAATAATATACCTCAAAAAAAAGAGAGAAATATACAAAATAATAGTGTAACCCTGTAAATATTTAGAAAGCAATAGAAAGAATATAAGGTAGTACACTCACATATAGCAGAGCTAAATACAGAGCTCTGCTGTTTTAGCGCGTAGACGGAATGATCCCCGTCCTAGGATAAATATGAGGTAGTCCACGTCTTGATGGTCTCAAACAGAGAAAACAGACAGGAAGATCCACATAGTGTAGTAGATACTAATATAAATATGGGTGATAAATGAATAGAAAATATCGTACTCACATTTACTAGAGCGTACCTCGCTCTAGTTAATAGCGCATAGGTGGTATAATCCCCACCAAGGAATAAAGATGTAAACCAGGAGCAAAATATAGTGGAAATCTCAGAGTAATAAAAAGTTAAAATTATAACTATTTATTATACATATAAATCAGTAAAAAACAATATATATAAAATATTCAATGAGAAAGTCCATAAAAAATCCACTTTACGCGTTTCACCTATAGAGGCTTCTTCAGAAGTGTGGATAGAGTCCTGGTAATGTCCATGATCCTAGGACGGGGATCATTCCGTCTACGCGCTAAAACAGCAGAGCTCTGTATTTAGCTCTGCTATATGTGAGTGTACTACCTTATATTCTTTCTATTGCTTTCTAAATATTTACAGGGTTACACTATTATTTTGTATATTTCTCTCTTTTTTTTGAGGTATATTATTATACGACCATAAGGATTTGAGTATACCATTATACGACCATAAGGATTTGAGTACGTATGTTCGTATCAAAATAAGGGCGCGGTTTCCTTTTTTCTTTTTTCATTATGCAATGTATGATCATATAATGTAACTAAATCCCCATTATTGTTTTGCCTAGATTAGGTATATATATATATATATATATATATATATATATATATATATATATATATTACACACACACACACACACAGAGTTTGGAGTATTCAACTGCATGTATTTATACAACGGTATGTGGTATAATTGATTAGTGAATGTAACTAGGTGGTTGGATGATAAGTGGGACAGAGCTGGGAGTGTGTGTGTGTGTGTGTGTGTATGTTTGAGGAGGATGTTTGTGAAGTTATGTTTGTGGGAATGTTGCTTGTGGGATTGCAAGCCTGTAGGTGGATGCTTGTTGAGTTGGCTTCCGGGTAGTAGCTACAATGGGGTTACAGTGCATGTAGTGGGGAAATAGGGGATGTAGTGTGAGGATTGGGGATGTAGTGTGAGGATTGGGGCTATAGTGGGGGATAGGGTCTATGGTGAGGGGATAGGGTCTATGGTGAGGGGATAGAGGCTATGGTGAGGGGATAGAGGCTATGGTGAGGGGATAGGGTCTATGGTGAGGGGATAGGGTCTATGGTGAGGGGATAGGGTCTATGGTGAGGGGATAGAGGCTATGGTGAGGGGATAGAGGCTATGGTGAGGGGATAGGGTCTATGGTGAGGGGATAGGGTCTATGGTGAGGTGATAGAGGCTATGGTGAGGTGATAGAGGCTATGGTGAGGGGATAGAGGCTAGGGTGAAGGGATAGAGGCTATGGTGAGGGGCCATAGTGGGGAGGATAGTGGCTATAGTGGGGAGGATAGTGGCTATAGTGGGGAGGATAGTGGCCATAGCGGGGGAATTGGGACTGTAATGGGAGGGTGGGGACTATTATGGGGTGGACAGTGAGTATAGTGAGGTGGCAGGGTCTGGGTTGGGGTATAGTGCCTTTAGTGAGGAGGATATGGACTATTTTGGTGTGGATAGTGGGTATAGTGAGGTTACAGAGGCTGTTGTGGGGTGACATGGGTTGCAATGGGGTTAAAGGGGTTGTATAGTAGAGACAAATATTCTGTAGTATGAGGATAGGGACTATTGTGGGGTGAATTATGGGTATAGACAGGTGAATGCATCAGAAAGGCCCTGGAGGCATTTTTCCACCTGCCCCCTCCCTCCCCCTCCTGGCCCAGTCTGTCCCTACTTGGCCACAAGTGAATAGACTTCACAATTAATATGAAAGTGGACTATGAAATTTCTGTATTCCTTTAGAATACAAGGCAAATTTAGTTTATTTTACTTATACACGTCATTGTTATTTTTGAACCATGCTTTAACAATTATTATCTAAAAAGCATCCACTTTTTCTTCTAAAAGGGTTGAAGAACAAGTTTCTGCCTTCCTGATTCATTTGCGGATTTTACATGTGGAGCCTGAAGAAAACATATTATAAAATGCCATATTCTATCAAAAACTTGTTTTGTGCTTTGACTGTACATTGACCTTTACTTTATGAATGCTAGCTATAGAAAAATGAAAATTACATACAGAGTATAGAGAATAACAAACTAACAAAAACAGACTGTGCCAATGCATAGCATTTGTCTCATGGAGTATGCTTGGCATAAAAGCTGCATATGTATCATTTTATAGTTAGATGGTACATCAACACACATCTCCTAACAAGGGACACAGGGTGCAGCTAAATATTAGCAGATTTGTTTCACCTGTTTTTTTTTTTTTTTTTACCCTTTCAAGACAATGTCTTCCATTAATCAGTTGCTACAATGACAGCTTTCGCATATCTTAGGATCTGGAGAGGTTAAGTATCTCCTACGAGATTTTTAGTGCATTTATAATTGTTTATTTTTGCATCAATTAATAGATTCTATAAGACATTTTGGTTTTAAAATGCATGTATACATTGTCACACTCTGTTCTTTGATTGTCTAAAATCTGTACAAATAATATTGTTAATTAAAAATATATTGATCAAAGTTTAGTTGTTGTACTAAAATAACTCCATAGTATTAGGAATACAAATGTGTGGTTTGGGGTATGTTATTGGTTGGATGAATGTGTCTAGTTTGCGGTATGTGATTATATAGATAAGTGTGACTAGTTTGGGGTATGACTGTATGATAATTATGACTAAGTGGATGACTGGATGGCAATAAGTGCAATGTGGGTGAGGGTAGGTGACATGGTATGTGACTAAGTGTGTGAATGTGACGTGGGTATGATGGGATGTGGGTATGATCTGAATGGGTGGGATAGGGGAATATGATCAGTTCAGAGTACATGGCTGGTTTGGTGACTGAATAGCAAAGTGCACATAGGAGCACATTTGTGTGATTTGTTAGTGAGTACATGTGAATAACAGGCATATTTGTGTAGAGTGCTAATGTAGAAATATAATTATGTGTTTGAATCAAGTGCCAGTATCCGCATGCAGGAGCATATTTTTGTGAAGTTTTAGTGTGCATGTGTGGGTATTTAGTGTAAAGGTATAGGTGTACTAGTGCACTATGTTCCTAATTTCCATCTGCCCATTTTTATCTCTCTACATCCCCTTCTATTCATTTTTTTTTTTTTCTTTTTTTTATTTCAGACATTACCAGCCAAGAGATTTTCTAATACATCATTGTATAGGGCTTTGGTAAAAAGTCATCATCAATTTAGTATTTTCTCTTCCTGTCTCCTGACTTCTTTCCATAACCCCTATCTCTCCTCCTTTCCCTCTCTCCTCCATCCTCCCCTCCACCCCTCTCTCCCCTCCCCCTCATCTCTCTCCTCTCTTGCCCTCCTCTACTTCTCCCCGAATTCCCAACCGCTTTGTATTAGGGGGCTACCCTTCGATCCTATGAGAGTCCATCACTATTCACTCTCTCCCTTGTTGGGAGGTAGTGGTCAGGGGTGGTGGGGGGTAAGAATAGGGGAGGAAAATCTCTTGCTGCATTCATTCATCTATCACTCACACATTAAACTTTCACATTAACTTGGTACAGTGGTGACTTTCATCTTCATCCCATCTAACTTATGGAAGTATATATTGTATAGATAGCTATTTCTATGGTAAGTTATTTTTTTCCTCCTGTTCTAATAATTCTAACCAGGTAAACCAGAAATTATTCTCTTTACTATTGCTTCGACTTTTGTTTACTCCAATTTCCATTCTTATCTGAAATTTTACTTGTTGTATGAGCTTTGCTTTGGAGAATTCATCTGTCTTTTTCCAGTTTCTCGCTATAATTATTTTTGACGCTATCAGACAATGAATTGTCAATATTTGCTTTCTTTTAATTAAAGCGGGCCATCTAAAGTGAAGCAACATCGTGTCTGGGCTAGTCTCTATTCTGATATTGTCCAGTTTGAATAACAAAGTGCTCACCCAGCTCCACAAGGGAGTTACTTTTTTACATTTCCACCATATGTGAAGATAATCTCCTCTTGATTCGCCACATCTCCAACATAGGTGGTCATTATTTGTTGAGATTCTAAACAATCTTGTAGGTACCAAGTAGCATTTATTTATCACCTTGTAATGGGTTTCTAATAAATGTATACTATGCACATATTTGTTCACCTTAGCTAACGCCCCATACCAAATATCTATATCTATATTTATATGCAGAAGTTTTTCCCAACTTTTTATTGCTGTTGGGTGATATTCAGACACCTTAGTATCAAGTATTCTAATACTTTTTGAGAATAATTTCCTTGTTTCATTATTATCAAAAGTTGCTTTTATTGCATTGTACATATTCCCTTGATTCATAAATTTGTGTTTATTTAGGTAGCTGTTTACCCTTATATATGAAAAAGCTTCCTGTGGCGAAAGAGACGCTTCATTTTTTAGTGTTCTAAATGGTTTCACCTTGTCATCTTTGTAAATATTTTCTATTGTGATAATATTTCCTTCTTTCCATTTTTTTAAAGAAATATTAGGTATTTCTCTTTCAAGATGCTCAATACTTTGGAATCCGAAAATGTTGTTTTGTATATCTAATTTCTTTTTTAATTTTTCCCACGTGGGGAGTAAGTGTCTCAACACATAAGAAGAAGAGCAATCACATATTTTATTATTCCATATTATATTAGCTAACTTCTTGGTTTGACACATTTCAGATTCTAGCCAGAACCAACCCTCTTTAAGTATGGATTCTTTCTGCAGTAATGTTATATGATGAATTATCCCAGCCTCATAATATTTTTCTATATTTGGGTAACTAAGCCCACCTTTGCTAGTATGATTACATAAGGTGTCTGTTTTTAACCTGGGTTTTTTGCCTCTCCATACAAAATTGGAAAAAGTTGATTTTATCATTTTTATCCATGGGGGAGGGATTGTTAGCGGCAACATTCTGAACATATATATCCATTTGGGGAGAACATAGGACCTTAAGGTGTTAATTCTGCCCCACCATGATATTTCTAGTTGGCGCCAATCCTTTAGATCTTTATTAGTTCGTTTTAGGAGGTGTAAGAAATTTATTTTCATTAGTCTATCTATATGCTTCGTTATTCTAATCCCCAAATATACAAATTCTTCTGGTTGTAGAAAACCGTATTTAGTTTGGTATTCCTTTATTATGCTTACTCCGACATTTTTATACAGAGCAATCGATTTGGTCATATTTATTTTATAATTTGAAATGGTGCTGTACAATTCAATTTCTGCCATTATTTGGGGTAAGGAACTCTCTAAATCTTTGACATATAGGAGGGTATCATCTGCGTATAATGATATTTTTAAATCGCCCTTAACTGTGTTAAGGCCTTTTATTAATTGATTTTGTCTTATTTTTAAAGCAAAAATCTCCATAGTAATAATGTATTGGATTGGAGACAGGGGACATCCCTGCCTCGTTCCATTTTCTAAACCAAACCAGGAAGAACATATATTTTGACCTACCGATCTTGCTGATGGGTTGGCATATAAAGCTCTGATCGCATCCAGCATCCACCCAGAGATATTGAATGCTTCCAAGGCCCTAAACATGAATCCCCAACTGACCCTGTCAAACGCTTTCTCTGCGTCTAAGGACAGGATCAGGAGGGGATCCCCGCTTTTGTTCGACATGTCCATTGCGTCTGTTAGCCTCCTCACGTTATTACCCGAGTTTCTCCCAGGGATAAATCCACTTTGATCTGGGTTAATTATATCCTCCAATATTGTTTTTAATCTCTTAGCTAAGATTGATGCAAACAGCTTAATATCCACATTTATTAAGGAAATTGGTCTGTAGTTTATTAATTCAGTTAGTATTTTACCTGGTTTTAGTATTGGCAGGACATTTGCTTTCAGCATTTCTTGTGGGAACGCTCCCTTTTTTATGGCCTCGTTGAAAGTCTTAGTTAATGGATCTGCAATTATAACCTTCATATCTTAGTAAAACCTATTACTGAATCCGTCTGGTCCTGGAGTTTTATATTGTGCCAATTTATTTATTTGTTCTAATACCTCTTCTTTTGTGATGTCTTTATTTAGGTTTTTTCTTTGTTCTATGGATATTTTTGGGATTTTCACCCCCTTAATATATTTTTCTATTTTCTCATTTGAATTATTTTTAGGTAAATTATACAGGGATTTATAGAATTGATTAAAAGCTTCTCCTATTTCTTTAGGTGCTATGCATGTTTTCCCATCATATATGATTTTATCTATTCTATTATCTGCTTTCCTTTTTTTTAGTTGGTTTGTTAGTATTTTATCTGCTCTATTTTGCCGGTAATACTATTTAATTTTTAATTTAACCATTTTTTTTCTATGTTTTCTAAGATTTTATTTTTTATAGTCTGTTTAATTTGTTCTATTCTGATTTGACCTTCTCTATTTGGGTTATCCTTATATTCTTTAATAATTTGATATAATTGAATATACCACATAGCCAACCTCGATCCTTCTGATCTTTGGATATCTTTTTTAATCTTTATACAGTGCCCTCTAATCGTTGCCTTATATGCGCACCATGTTGTTATATCTGATATCTCTAACGATTTATTTTCTATAAAAAAATATTTAGAGGTCTCTTTCAAAAATTCTTGATTTTCTTTTCTGTAAAGAATTGACTCATCTAATTTCCAGGTTGTCCTTGAATGATTGATCTTCCCTTCTTTTAATGTCATTATGATACTGTTATGATCAGACCATATCATAGTTTTTATCTCTATTTGTTCAACTTTTTCTATTATTCTTGTGTCACCTATGAAAAAATCAATCCTTGAATATGAATTGTGAGGCCATGAATAAAAGGAATATTCTTTATTTATTGGGTTTCTTATTCTCCAAATGTCGTATAGGTTGTTCTTTTTAATAATGTTAGAGAAGGTTTTAATGTTCCTAAGTTTAGTTTTGTCTATGTTTGTATTGTTCTCTCTATGTGTGTCCATTTCTATATCCAACACACAATTAAAATCTCCCCCCAATAATATACAACCCATAGCAATTTTATCTACTCGATCTAGGATTTGAGAAAGTAGTTTCATCGGGTTAATATTAGGTAAATATATATTTACCAATGTATATAGATCACCATTAATTATACAAACTAAAATTAGGAACCTTCCTTCGACATCACTCTCCTGATGTTGTATTTCTACTTGTATATGTTTTGAGAACATGATTGCCACCCCTGCCCTTTTTTCCTCTTTTTTAGATGAAGTGAATACCAATGGAAAAAATTTCTTACACCACCCAATTTTCTCCTTAAGGATCCAATGTGTCTCCTGTATTAGTGCCACTTGAATATTTTCAGATACTAGATAATCTTTAAAAGCCCATTTTTTTTTTTGGTGTATTTAAACCCTGAATTTTAATTGAAATTAATTTCAACATTTAATGACTGATTAACCATCCTCTTTTTCTTCCCCGTTGCTTAACCCTGATCACCATGTCGTTCACCACTGTACCTAAGTCATTCATTCTACACATACATTCTTCCAATTTATTGTCTTCTACTAAAATCTCTATATTGTTTAGAGATCTATACTTACATTAGCTTAAGTTGCCAATCTCTAAGTCCTATTAAGAACTCATGGGCGAAGTAATTTGGGCGTTATGGCGGTACAGATTAATTTATCTGCTCTACATTTATTATTTGGTTTTCACATGTTCGGATTCTATGTGTATCTCCCTCTCCTCCTCCCTCCCCCCCCTCCCCTCTCCCCATCCCCCCCCCCCCCCCCCCGTGCTTAAGGAGAGGGGAGAAGAAGAGAGGGAAGAAAAAAAAACCAAAAAAAAACCATCATGCCTATTATTTCGTTGTGATCTACACTACTCTACTTCAATCCTCATAATATAATCTACTCTAAGTGTTTACTTGTATCACGCTTGTAAAAATATTGTGCTTTAGTGCCTGTGTTCTCTGTTATGTTCTTTTATATGGTGCTTATATTGTCCCTAACTATAATGCTCCCCTCATTATTTGCTCTTTTTATTTATTAAACTCAGAGAGAGGTGTATATATATTGATTCCAGCTTCCCCTTATTTACAGTCTTATGTCTAACTCTAATCATGTCTTTTCTGCTCCGTGTTTATATTGTTATTCTCTGTTGTGTTTACTACTAGTGTACATACATGCAAACTATTGTGTCATTACATTGTACTCGGTGAGTCTATAACTATTATTTTGTAAATTATTCTATTCGCCGTGATGGGGGAGGGTAGGTGACATGGTATGTGACTAAGTGTGTGAATGTGACGTGGGTATGATGGGATGTGGGTATGATCTGAATGGGTGGGATAGGGTAATATGATCAGTTCAGAGTACGTGGCTGGTTTGGTGACTGAATAGCAAAGTGCACATAGGAGCACATTTGTGTGATGTGTTAGTGAGTACATGTGAATAACAGGCATATTTGTGTAGAGTGCTAATGTAGAAATATAATGATGTGTTTGAATCAAGTGCCAGTATCCGCATGCAGGAGCATATTTTTGTGAAGTTTTAGTGTACATGTGTGGGTATTTAGTGTAAAGGTATAGGTGTACTAGTGCACTATGTTCCTAATTTCCATCTGCCCATTTTTATCTCTCTACATCCCCGTCTATTCATTAATCTCTCCCTCACATGTGTTTCTTTCCCCTTTTCCTTTATTATGCCTTCTCTCCATAACCCTTTCCTTTCTTCTATGGTTTCCCTCTTCTTTCTCCCCATACCTTACTTGTCTTCCTCTTCTTACTCCCAATCCCTCATTCAGATGAAATGGTCTGGGTGCCTATAGTGTCCCTTCAGTATTACACAGAAGTAAGAAACCAAAGTCCAAGAAAGAAGTTTGATTGGACGGCATGTCAAAGCAAGAGTTTTTAAGGTAAACAGTGGGTCTGTACAACATTATAACCAAAATTAACTGAGAAGAATGAGGAGCAATTGGTTAAGAGAAGAAACAGAAACACAGCGAAAGTATCCAGGAAAGGGTGACAGAAACATGCTCAAAATATTTGTGCAGACATAAAAAAACTCAACTCCAGACAAAACATTTTCCAGATTCTATTGCCTTTCATATCAAATTAAGCTACTTATTAGATATTTGGCACACGCAAACAAAACAAAAAAAACAGCCTCTTTTTATAGTGCCAGGAATGGTTTTATGAATCATGAACCATAACAATCACGTTCAGGCTTGGGTGAGTGGTTTCCCCCTACATTGTGGCACATGGAAGCTCGAAAATCGGAATTTCGGACAACTGTAGTTTCTCCCACAGTGAATCTCCAAGTCTAATCTTAAATTTATTGTTGAAAGAATACCACCGATACTAGTAAATGCAATCACACTTTGTGACTTTTTTTGCTCAAGGTTCATTTGATCTTTCCACACAATTAAACACCACCAAAGGCTTGATTTATCAGTGCTTTTAAAAAAACAGGATAAACAAGAAAAATGTTTACGCTTGTTTCTTTTAAAAGATTTCAGAGCAAGAGTTCAAATTTAAACAAGAACTTAACCAACACAAGCACAAAAGAATGAGGAGCAAGTGGTCAAGAAAAGGATCAGAAACACAGGGTGAAATTATGCAGAAAACAGTGGCACAAACATACAAAACATAGTTTTATATACATTCAAAAAAATCAACTCCTCCAAAAAACATATTCCAGATTCAGATTGGGCTCAACGTGATTCTAGAGACACAAAACAAAGCAATAAATAAATATGTATTATGTACCTGAATTTTCAGTTGATTGTGAAACTTTACACAGCAACGGCATGAAATTGTGGACTTCTTCGATAAGTAATTTCATTCAACACATAATTTAGATAGAGGGAGAAGAAAACCAAATTCTGGTAATGCAAAGCAATTCCCGGCAACGACTGAATTTACAGAGAAAGGTTATTAAACTGCCTGCCCACTTATGCTATTGGCTATCCTACAGCAAACCTATATTTAACATCTCTCGCTGTCTACTAAATCAGCAAAAAAACTATGTAAATAGCTTTTCACTTTTGCCGACAACTGTCATATAAATGTAGTATTTGAACTTTTTTTATTTCTTTGTTGGCGTTATTTCCTTGTCTATAACAGTGAAACGTATCTTTGACAAAACAAACAAACAAACAAAAAAAATTGTTATGGATATGGTATGTGGCTGGACATAAAAATAAAAAGTACTTTATAGCAATGCAAATGTACTGCTATTCTGATAAAGGAAACAGTCAATATTACCTTTAACAAGGACCTTTGCCTTTCGTTAAAAGGCAGAGCTGAGTAAAATATTAACTTGAAAATTTAACGAAACTAGTTTTTCTTGCTTATATGGTTACACGTGACACATGCTCTCATTTTTAAAATTACATTTTGTTATGTTATCTACTGTGTTTAGTGGATGTTACGATACTTTTTATTATTATTTTTTTAATTATTATTTTTTTTTTTTTTTAAATCCAAGTTTGTCTTTTCTATTTTTTTCTTTTAAATATTGAGGTGTCTAACCTGTCTCTTCTCTCAGTAGTACTATGTTTGAAGGACTTTATGAAAATTGCAACTTATATGATTTATTGCATGTAATATATGGGTAATCTCATTTTAAATAGTGCAGTATATAGTTGTTTGTTTTTTTAATATGTGCTGGATGTGTGGATGTTATTCCTGATAGATTGCTTCTTTGTACAAGTTTTTTTTTTTTTAGTTTTTTTTTTAATTATTATTTTCAAATCTTTTCAAAGTTGAATAATAATAGTAGTGAATCTGTGAATAAAATTATCATTTACTGGCTGTCCCCTAACCAACAATCATCTTTTTTGCTACCTCTTGCCAGGAGATATAGCCCACATGATTGGGCAGACATCTTGCTCATCATAGATAACAAAACTGCTTAAAAAAATGTAAATAAATAAATTCAGTTTCTGATGATATGATAACAATGAGGGGGGACCTACTGTCCCCCCCCCCCCCTCCCGGCCCCCACCCCTGAGCGGTGGGTGGGGCCCTAAAATTAACAAAAAGAGGGGGACCTATTGTCCCCCCCAGCCCCCACCCCTGAGCGGTGGGTGGGGCCCTAAAATTAACAAAAAGGGGGGGAAGAGGGGGACCTACTGTCCCCCCCGGCCCCCACCCCTGAACGGTGGGTGGGGGCCCTAAAATGAACAATAAGGGGGACCTATTGTCCCCCCCCCTGCCCCCACCCCTGAGCGGTGGGTGGGGGCCCTAAAATGAACAATAAGGGGGGAGCTACTGTCCCCCCCCGACCCCACCCCTGAGCGGTGGGTGGGGGCCCTAAAATGAACAATATTGTTAATTTTAGGGGCCCCGCCCGCTCAGGGAGGGGGGACCCTTTTTTTTTTTTTAACAGTGAGCAGCCACAGGCTTTACTTAGTATTAGTAAATTTGGCAAAAAAAAAAAAAATTATGCATATATTGCATATGTTCGCCGTCCGTGGCGAACGCGAACACGCTATGTTCGCCGGGAACTATTCGCCAGCGAACCGTTCAGGACATCACTAGATGCCACTAGGAGGTCCTAAGAAAAACAGTGTTTGCGATTTCCATAATGCAACCAAGGGAATTAATATATGCCAAATAATAAGCTTAGATTCACAAATTATGCCAATCTTCTCCTGAACTCGAGTAAGCAGACTTCCTACTACTTTCAAAAATGTACTTCAAATGGTTAAAGGGACACTATAGTCATCAGAACAACTACAGCTTAATGTCAAGTTTGATGTTCTCAATCGCGGAAGCAGAACAAGGTAGGGCCAGCGGTGGTGAAACCGGCCTAGCACTGGAAAAAAACTCACCTTTTTACTGCAAGGAGAGAGGGCCGGAGATCTAAATAGTTTATTTTACCAACACAGTGTCAGGAATACATGTCTTTGTTCATGACACTACAGTGTTTCTTTAGGTCGAATGAATCTTGAAAATGCTTGCGTTTTCAACCAGTTTCAATGACTTAAAGAACTTTAAGAAATAATGATCTTGCAAGTGTCCAAATCTACGATACACCTCAATAACTTTCCCTCCTGATGCTATGTTTTCATGTGCGAGTTAACCAAAAGATAAAAATTCACACATATCACACTAAAGATTGAAGACCTCCCAGTCAAGCATCTACTTAAGGAATAACACCTGCTTTCAAACTACTCTGACACTTTCCTAATAATGGGTAGGTGATTCATTATTTTTTTTAAGAAGACAGTTGTTGAGGATAGGCATAGTGCACTTCCATATCTGCTGTCAAAAAGATCTGGCTTTGCTTGGGCAGAAATATATACATATGTCAGTTTTATTTCATTAAGCAAGATTGTAGTCTTTTCTAGTTAAAATGTATATTCTTTATGGGCTATTATAGAGGTAGGAAGTTTAACGTTACCTTCCGTGATAACCCATTTTTACAACAACGTAAATATATTGGTAAACATTAAAAAAACACTAATGGTAAAAAAATATATATATATATAAACAATATTGCAGCCCAAAATGGTACTAACAGTTAGTACAGTTTCTGCCTCCATACTAAAAATAACAAACCTCTTATAAAAAGAAAATTGCCAAACACACATATTTTCATTTATAAAGCTGAAAAAGTAATTTAAGTATGTTGAGATAATCTTTTTTAAACAATCTTGTTTTAAATCCAGTACCTATAGTTAAAACAAAAATATTGCTCAAACATGCCAAAATAATTCTGGCCAATAAAATATAAAACCCTATGAGTTTCCAAACAGGAGTCAGACTGTGAGGAAGACTTGTAAGTGCTTCTTTTAGTTATTGTCCAACAGTTCAAAGGAATTTTCTGGCCCATCTGAAGACATCTGAATATATTCATATACGGGGTATTTAAAGGAGTTGCTAGGCCAAAATAAAAACCTGGGACTTGAGCCCAATAATCCACCTATGCTCCTCTCCAATTCCACCAGTTAACACTCCTGTTACAGACACACACACAGATGTACATGCATGCACATAGGCATGCAGACAGGCATCGAAACATCCACAGACAGGAATACACAGGCATAGACAGACACAGTCAGGTGCACAGAGGCAAAGACAAATCAGAAGCACACACAGACATATAGAGTTACACAACAGACACACACAGGTACACACAGGTACACACTGGCATAGCCAAACAACTGACGGTACCAGTGAATTTTAGTCTAAATGTCCCTCCCTCTGTAACCCATCTGCCCATCTCTCTGCAGCTGTGACCCCTATACCCAGTTTCTCATTCTCTGTATCCCATCAACCCTATTGGCTGCACCTTTGAACGTTGCCCCCAGCCTCTCCTCTGCCTCTGCATCCCATCTGCCTAAATCTCTATATATTTTTTCCCATTTCCAACCAGTCCCCATTTACAGCCCACTTGCATCCCATCTACTCTTCCCCTTCCCCTGTATGCCTTCCACTTACTCCCTGCATCTCATCTCCACCAACCCTCTCATTATACACAGTAACTATCTGCCCTTTTTACTTCTGCTCACTGCCCTGTTACCCTTCCAGGTGTACATACCTACATACAGTGTCCTTTATATCTCCCAAACACTGCTAGCTACCCCATGGAAACAAGAAGAAAAAAAAAAAAGGTAACTCAAATGGAAAAAAAAACATAGAGTAGGCATGAGGCTAACTTTATATGGGAGCCCAATATTTCTAGTAGTGACACTTTATTGTAGGACATGGTAGGCACATATATTGTGACAATGCCTTTGTTTCAGCTGCATTATGACAATGAACCTAACTGCTAAATTTAAATCAGGCTGGTGTAGCCCTGTTTTGGAGATGGAGATGTCTATATGCCACCATTATGTGTCCTATGTTGTCTTTCACTCTTCTCACATTCCTCTTTATGGATACAGTCTCTTTATGTTGTCTTTCACTCTTCTCACATTCCTCTTTCTAGATAAAGTCTCTTGATGAAGTCACAGATGATTTATACAAGGACTTTATTGCTATTAATGAGTATCTGGGTGATCTCAGCACCAAATCTGAAAGCTTTTTGTGGACTAGTTGAATGCTGAAAGAAAGAGAGCTCCACAAAGACCTTCCACGATGGTGAAAAAGCCAGTCTTCATCCCAGAACTCCAATAAGCACTGCTCTGCCTCTGCCCGCTGCTCCTGGTCTTCTCAGTGAGGCTCATATAGGAGTGGATGAAGAGCAGTGAAAGAGACACTCAGAGAATAAGATACTCTATAATTTTCCTTGTGTGTCTCTATTATTGGTTACGTCTACTCCAGGCTGACTCTTGGGCTTACAGAGCAGACTGGGAAAGCAGAGCAGGTAGGAGCTTGAGTCCTGGGGGACCCATGGAGAAACTATTTGAAATTAAGGTAAGTGGGAGACTTGATGTGTGTGTTTGTGTCAGTCTGTTTCAGTCAGTATGTTTGTTTGTGCTTGGGTCTGTCTGTGTGTGTGCGTCTGCTTAGTTCACTGTGTGTGTGTGTGTGTGTGTGTATCAGTATTTTATGTGTGTGTGTCTTCTTGGGTCAGTGTGTGTGTGCTTGAGTATGTGTGTGTGTCTGCTTGGGTTAGTGTGTGTATGTGTCTGGATCACCCTTTTGTGTGTGTCTGCTTGGGTCAGGGTGTGTGTGTGTGTGCTTGGGTCAGTGTTTGTATTTGCTTGAAACTGTGTGTGTTTAGATCAATGTGTGTCTGCTTGGGTCTGCCTGTGTGTGTCTGCTTGGGTCTTGTGTGTGTCTGGATCAGTATTGTGTGTGTGTCTGCTTGGGTCAGTGTGTATGTGCCTGCTTGGATCTGTGTGTTTGTGTGTGTCAGTCTGCATGAGTCAGTGTATGTCTGCTTGAGTCAGTGTGTGAGGCTTGGATGCCCATGACCATGATGCTGGTTCAGCGTTTGTCTTTCCTTGCCCCACTTTTGATAGGTACTAACCACTATATACTTGGAACACCTCGCAAAACTTACCGTTTTCGAGATGGTCTGACACAGTTGTCTAGCCATCACTATTTGACCCTTGTCAAAGTCACTTAGATTTTTATCACTTGCCAATTTTTCCTGCTTCCAACACATACAATTCAAGAACTGACTGTTCATTTTCTGCCTAATATATCCCACCCCTTAACAAGTGCCATTGTAATGATATAATCAATATTATTCACTTCACCCGTCAGAGGTTTTAATGTTGTGATTGATCGGTGTATATTACAAGTCTAGCAAGTAAAAGGGGCTACTCGCAACAAAGACAATAGAGTGTGATTTCATAAAGCTTTGGATTTTACCAAATGGCTAACAAATGGATATGTATTAAGTAAATTTAGGCTGGTAAGAGTCATCTCCCCAGATGTTGGTTAATTACAACTCTGGTGGCCTTCTATTACATGCAAAGAATTATGGGAGTTGTAGGCCACCATAAACTGGAAAAGCAATGTCTAAATTCCTTGCTCCAACTTTTACTCTATATCTACCCTTCCCCATTTTTAATTTCTACACAGTACCTCCGCTCTGAACTTGCATTGTGAAGAACATAACTCAGACCTCTGTCGAGTCAAACAGCAATAAAATTGTCAGATATACAGCCCCTTGCTATTTTACAGTATTTGTTTTAGCTGCTCAATTTCAAATTGTGTTACTCTTGTAAGGACCCTTGTCAAATCCATTTAATAAGTGTTTCATTTCCTGGGTGGCTTCATTCTGCTACGGAACAAAATGTTTTGAACACGTTTTCAAGAGATTTTTAATGTTTGAAAGCGTATCTACCAGAGTTTTAATTTCCAGTCTATTGACACGTACCACAATCTACACTAAATGTAAGTAATCTACAGTGTATTTGGACGCAAACCTTCCGGTTTCGCAGTCCAGGTTGTGTTGTCATGATCAACCTGTGCTAATCAGCAGCTCAGAAAAAAGAAATGACAATGTTACAGGATGTTATTTTTAATTGTTTTCATTACTGAACAAAAGTGTTACTTCTCACCTCTAGAAGAAACAAAATTTTGAAAAACAGGCTATATATAATTATTTGCTTCTTCGTATCTAAAGGAGCATTATACATTATTTTAATATGTATCATATGAATGAAGCTAAGCATCGCTTGCTTCTCATGTAGACCATTGTTCACCAGACCAGCACGCTGAAACATACTGTTGGTGTGAAACAAACATCTGAAGAAAAAAAGGCCTTTCTGGGCCTTGTGGCATGGATTGCCAGTTATTCAGTCCATGGTAGAGCATCACACAAAGGGCAGAGGAAGGAACTACTTAATTAATATACAAATATCACATAGTTATATTTACAATTGTATTATTTATAAAGTGCCAACAAATTCCGTAGTGCTGTACAATGGGGTTCAATTAAAAGAAGGATAATTAAAAATCAGGATCTATACACCTCTAACACTAAATTTACACATTCCACACATGTGCACATTTTTTAGAATAATAATTGCTTTTGGTTAATGAACTATAAAGCAAGCTGAAAGATTAGGTTAAACATTATTTATTCCCATTGTGAACCCATCCTTGCATCAACCCTTCCATTTAGCGGATGCTCCTTAGCAGCCTCCAAGCATAACCAAAGCCAATTTTGCTCTTGGTCATCACCTAATTATATTATATTTATATATATTTATATTATATTATATTATATTATATTTCACACCGTACAGTAATCAGAATTTGTCTTCAAAATTTGGGACCAAAAAACTAACATTTATTTAGAGACACTGGGGCCTAACTATCAGTACCTATACATTAAAGTAAATAGATTCATGGGCCTCTTTAAGGTATGCCTGCTCATTAATGCAAATATCAAACCGTCCAATCATGTGACAGCAACCAATCCACATATGCATGCAGACATGATCAAGAGGCTCAGTTATTATTCAAACTAAATATCAGAATGGACCATATGACATTCATTGAGGAATGTTTGTTGAGGTATGGAGGTTTGACAATCTCAAAAATTGCTGGTCTCGTGAGATTTTCATGCACATCAGTGTGTTTACTTTATATTGAAAACCACTCAAAATATCCAGTAAGTCTTTAGACTTGGGTACTGCCAAAATTTTCATTTCCAAAGCAGTCGGTTGAAAATAATTTTTTATTTCATCCAAACCGAATTTTATTTTTGTTTGTTCATTTATTTTCTGACCAAATTCAGACATTATTATTTTTTTGGAATTGAATTCAGCCTCTTGCATCCATTAAGCAGATAACTCCCTAAATTGGTACCCTTGGGATTGCCATATTTATCAAATTGTGGAACTATTCAGTAAATATTTTTGGTATCCTTATGGCAATCCCACAAGGATTAGACAACTATCTTCTAAGAAGCTGAAAGACCAATATTACAAAAAGCTCTTCCTTCCTTCAGTATGACAGCCACCATAGGGGCTTCAGTAAAACAGCAGAGTAAAACTCTGCTATTTTAGTCAGATGGGATAATTTCATTTGCGCAGTGCCACATTTTGCCGCGCATGCGCATCAGCCTACGAATGCTTTCCTACGGGTATGAGTTGCACTGGTGTGACACTGTGCCCTGGCAGGCCCTGAAACGCACACGTGTGAAGGAAACTGACTGCTATTATTTCACAGTCAAATTTCTAGTTTTTTTTAATGTACGCTACTGTTACACCAGATATGAGTTGCACTGGTGTGACACTGTGATCTGGCAGGCCCTGAAACGCACACGTGTGAAGGAAACTGACTGCTATTATTTCACAGCCAAAAAAGTGTTGTTTTTTTAAATGTACACTACTGTTACACCAGATATGAGTTGCACTGGTGTGACACTGTGCCCTGGCAGGCCCTGAAACGCACACGTGTGAAGGAAACTGACTGCTATTATTTCACAGTCAAATTTCTAGTTTTTTTTTTAATGTACACTACTGTTACACCAGATATGAGTTGCACTGGTGTGACACTGTGCCCTGGCAGGCCCTGAAACGCACACGTGTGAAGGAAACTGACTGCTATTATTTTGCAGTCAAAAAAGTGTTTTGTTTTTTTAAATGTACACTACTGTTACACCAGATATGAGTTGCACTGGTGTGACACTGTGCCCTGGCAGGCCCTGAAACGCACACGTGTGAAGGAAACTGACTGCTATTATTTCACAGCCAAAAAAGTGTTGTTTTTTTTAAATGTACACTACTGTTACACCAGATATGAGTTGCACTGGTGTGACACTGTGCCCTGGCAGGCCCTGAAACGCACACGTGTGAAGGAAACTGACTGCTATTATTTCACAGTCAAATTTCTAGGTTTTTTTTAATGTGCACTACTGTTACACCAGATATGAGTTGCACTGGTGTGACACTGAGCCCTGGCAGGCCCTGAAACGCACACGTGTGAAGGAAACTGACTGCTTTTATTTCACAGTCAAATTTCTAGTTTTTTTTTTTTATGTACACTACTGTTACACCAAATATGAGTTGCACTGGTGTGACACTATGCCCTGGCAGGCCCTGAAACGCACACGTGTGAAGGAAACTGACTGCTATTATTTCACAGTCAAAAAAGTTTTGTTTTTTTTAAATGTACACTACTGTTACACCAGATATGAGTTGCACTGGTGTGACACTGTGCCCTGGCAGGCCCTGAAACGCACACGTGTGACGGAAACTGACTGCTATTATTTCACATTTAAAAAAGTGTTGTTTTTTTTTAAATGTACACTACTGTTACACCAGATATGAGTTGCACTGGTGTGACACTGTGACCTGGCAGGCCCTGAAACGCACACGTGTGAAGGAAACTGACTGCTATTATTTCGCAGTCAAATTTCTAGGTTTTTTTTTAATGTGCACTACTGTTACACCAGATATGAGTTGCACTGGTGTGACACTGTGCCCTGGCAGGCCCTGAAACGCACACGTGTGAAGGAAACTGACTGCTTTTATTTCACAGTCAAATTTCTAGTTTTTTTTTAAATGAACACTACTGTTACACCAAATATGAGTTGCACTGGTGTGACACTATGCCCTGGCAGGCCCTGAAGCGCACACGTGTGAAGGAAACTGACTGCTATTATTTCACAGTCAAAAAAGTGTTGTTTTTTTTAAGTGTACACTACTGTTACACCAGATATGAGTTGCACTGGTGTGACACTGTGCCCTGGCAGGCCCTGAAACGCACACGCGTGAAGGAAACTGACTGCTATTATTTCACAGTCAAAAAAGTGTTTTTTTTTTAAATGTACACTACTGTTACACCAGATATGAGTTGCACTGGCGTGACACTGTGCCCTGGCAGGCCCTGAAACGCACACGTGTGAAGGAAACTGACTGCTATTATATTACAGTCAAAATAGTGTGTTTTTTTTTTTTTTAAATGCAAGCTATTGTGACACCAGATATGAGTGGTGGCACTGGGCAAGTGGGCACAGTATACGCTGTGAGCCTGACACACACGCTGGCAGGCAGGCAACTGCAATTAGATTACACAGAAAAAAAAAAGCAGACTGATGTTCTAGCCCTAAAAACGGCTTTTTGGGGTGCTGTCCTTACAGCAGAGATCAGATGAGTCCTTTGGGACTGTAGTGGATACTGAATACACTAGCCTAGCTATCGATTTCCCTATTAAATCAGCAGCAGCTACACTGTCCCTCCTCTCACTAAGAATGCAGCTTCCGAATGAATCTAAAATGGATGCTGTCCAGGAGGTGGGAGGGTCTGGGAGGGAGGGTCTGCTGCTGATTGGCTGGAATGTGTCTGCTGACTGTGAGGTACAGGGTCAAAGTTTACTCAATGATGACGAATAGGGGGCGGACCGAACATCGCATATGTTCGCCCGCCGTGGCGAACGCGAACAAGCTATGCTCGCCAGGAACTATTCGCCAGCGAAGTATTCAGGACATCTCTATACAGGATTGTAATAGTAATATTAATGTACGGGAAATATGTTCTTGGGACTCATTAGGTCCCTTAATACAAGCTGAGACTAATTTAAATACCACAACCTAACTGAGTTGTTTTTTTCCATGTGCATCCCTTTATAGCTGTGGTTGTGGTTACTGAATTAATTACATTTCTAACATTCGCTTACTTAATAGTACATACATATTATGTTCTATTAAATAATACTATAATTAATAATAAATTTCACTTAAACGCCTGACACCGAATAACTGCATTCAGTAAAACACCTTTGCTATGTGCTATGCACATTTTAATTGTGGCTTCAGTAATGAATATACACAGGTGCATATATTAGCACATTCTCTATCAGTGAAATATGTATTTAGCTCCTCCAAATGTGTTACCACCAGGGCAACTTCATGCATATCAGCAGAACCCACCTACGCTAATAGTTTCATACACCTACATAGCAGCTCTACTGAGAGAGTGAAAATCAGTAACAAATTATCTTCAAAAACCAGACAGAATAATTAACAGGGTTGCAACAAGAAAGAAATCAACAGCTCTCTAAATGCATTGGAAAAAACATGTAACTGCCTGTTATTTGTCTGTATCTTGCTGAGTTTTAAATCTTCCATTGTACAAGGAAAATGCTACTGCTTCGTGCCCCATGGAGATACATTTTAGGTCAGTGAGGGACCGTGGGTCTGGGGGAGAGGGTTACAGCTCAGTAATAGTAAACTTATATAATATATATAACACTATATTTTTTTGCTCTAAAATGGTTAAGAATACTATTTAATAAACCTCTATAGTAACAGTGTCCATTGTTCAATAAGCACCAGAGAGACAGTATATAGTATCATATACAGTAATTGCAATGACTGACTCCATATAATTTGGTCAAAACATAATTAGTATATTATTCTACGGGAAGGAAGGGGGCTATCCACCGATTCACTGTATTGTAGGTTCAAAAATTAATTCATACTTTAGCTAAAATAGTCATTCCCACTATCACTAAAAAGAGAAACTACATACAAAAAGTAATGGCACAAAAATATTTTTTGGGGGATAGTTTTATAGTGTTACCAGTCACAACTGTTTAGCTTAAAATACTTACAACGGGTTGGCCTAAAATACCAATCAATGCTACCACAACCAGCAACCAGCAATAAAGCCACATTATAAACTCATAATCAGAATTCTTACCAGAGTCTAAATTAACTGTTAGGCCTATTTTTTTATATTATTTTTCTTTTTGAATTGCACATATATTAGGTGGGACAAAAATAGATAAATAAAAATGGTCAAATACCTTGCTTATAAGTATTTACAAGGATAATGAAGGACAACAAAGTTATTACTAGAATATAACTTACTAAAATTGGCAACACTATCAAAAGAATGTCTGTATCTGTGCATAATAATAAATATAGCTAAATTGTATATTTATAAATTAAAGGTATTTAAACCTGCTATAGCAATATTTACCAGTTCATTCCCTCCCCGCCCCCTCCTTGACTGTATGAATGCTATGACCCATTAAAACGTCCTTTACTCTTTGAAAGAAGAGGCCATGTTGGCATTTTCAGCAAACCTGCAAGCATTATATCAGTGACTAGTGGCTTCTGAAAGACAAATAAGTTATTCCACAGGCTAGTAATCATAACCATATGCATAAATGATGGTGAGTGAAACTTTATTGCCTAAATTTCATTCTGCAAAATTTGTTTAAATAAAAATGTTACAAATGATCCTGGTAGTGAAGTGGTTACACATCTATGGGCCATCATTTAAAGAAGTTTATAGCAGCTGATATATTAAGTATTCCTTGTAGCAGGTGTTTGTTGTAAATTTCACTAAATTGCAATTGAATGAGTATAATAATATACAAACAAAACTAAACTACATTCATTAGTTCTGTAGCATTTCCATCAATGTCCAAGCAGATTTATTGGATCAAAAAGTAAACCTTGCAAAAATTAAACATTGCAGCACTAAGTGCAAAAGGGTCACATTTATGTTTTTTTCTACCTATCTTCCTTTATAAAAGCACACCCAACAATTGCTATATATGTGTGGCCACTAACCTAACACGTACAAAAGCGAAGATTGAATTAGTGATGCTGTGCTTTGCCTAAACACATATCTGCCTTCCTATACCAGTTTTCCAGGTCAATGGAAGCAGGAACATAAGACATATTAAAGATTGTAAATAATCAACCAAGAAAACGCATAAGTAAATAAACAAACAAATATATAATTAAGTGACATTAAGAATGTTAAAAAATATACTGCTGTTCTAACAGATAAAAAAATTAAAAAAATAACTCCAGATGGAAATACAACCCTTAAGTCTAGGTATTTGTATAAATTTACTATCTGACTAAAAAACACTGATCTTTTAGTATTTTCACAACGAAGACTATGGAATCATATGATCATTTATCTATGTTTTTTTATTTTCATAAACAATTAATGGTGTTAAAATGATCTATTATGCAAAATGAACATATATTTAGGTTGGTTGTTTCTTGTAGTACTCTAGAATTCAATTTACACACAGGTAATGAACAAGGCATAAATACTGGCGGTGACTGAGACCTTAATAAAGGATTTATTACAAACAATACGATTAGAGGAATTTAAACGGTTTAGTTCTAGTGAATTATGGTGAACATGCCAGTTATGTAGCTGTATCTTAATTTTTAAGCCTAAAATAGTTTGGTACATCATGCTAATTTCGGCACCATCCTACTAATTTACCTATTGATATGTGCAGAGAGATACCACCTATATAGTAATACTATCAGGGCATTGAGCTAGCCGTATTACTGCAGTTATGATAGGTGCCCAAGAAATTAGGGATACACTACAAGACAGTGATGCAGTCTTGATTTACTTTATTTAATTTTCTTAAAATCCTTCCACATATTTCTCTGTTAAGTTATTGTATTGCCATTTAGATATTTTGTTTCAATTTATTTAACTGTTATTTCCAGTCTGCAAAAGTCTTAAAGGCAGACTGTGAGTGAAATGCCATTTGGTGAACTGAATTATCTGAATTATCAATGGTTAATTTGTATTCAATTAACCATGGTGTAACGGATCCCCTATACTCCGACTGAGTATATCTGCTGTAGTTCTCCCAAACCCAAGTGAAGCAGTAATTAAGCTCTGAGCTACCCAAACATCTGCCTAGACATGATGAAGGGTGCAACAGGAATTTTTTATATTCTGGCCAGATGGCCTGCTTTTATACACATCAGGGATACAGTAAAACACACCCATAACACTCCCACAAAACACCCAAAACACTCCCACAACATGCCCATGGATTTCTTAGCATGACTGTGCATAAAAACATAAAATATAAAAATACATAAAAGCTGATATAAGACATAAAGCAGGGGGTCTTCAAACTTTTTAAACTGGGGGCCAGTTCACGGTCCCTCAGACACTGTTGGGGGCCGGACAATAAACAATATGAACGAATTCCTATGCACACTGCACACATACTGACATACTGACACATAAGGACATAAACACACACACACACACACACACACACTGACATACATACATACATAAACAGACAGACACAGACACACACATACATAGATACATACACATACATATTGAAATACATACACACATACATATATACAGATACATACACACAGACAGACATGCATACATACACATACTGACATACACACAGACATACATACTGACATACATACATACATACATACTGACATACTGACATACACAAATACAGCTAATTTTGCTTTTTTTGCAGGTGGAAGGCTGTGGCTGATGGGAGTCGGCGAGGTTCCCGCGGCCTGGCTTTCTTCCCTCCCGCATGGCGCAGAGGGAGCTGGGAGGAAGTGACCAGCCGTCACTTGCTCCTAGCAGTACTTTGTGGCTGCCATTTTTTTAAGGGGCCCCTGAAGATATAATGCCCTGGATCCTTGGGCCGGGCTGGCCCTCGATCCTTGGGCCGGGTTCAGGACCCTGGCGGGCCAGATACGGCCCGTGGGCCGTAGTTTGAGAATCCCCCTGACATAAAGGAACACAAATAAATATTATATTGTTAGATAGTCCTGATCTGAGCACCCAAGTTCTCCAAATAGCGCTCATATCCATGTAGTGTAGGGGAAACACCACCGTGTTAAAGTTCTGACCAGCCACACACATGGTCCTATGCCCAAAACAGTTCCAGGGCATTTGGTGCTTTTGCCTGTTAACTTTCGGGAGCTCCTGTGGCCGCAATACGGGGTGCTCTGCCTGGCTCTTATATAGCGTTTGTTCTCCTTAGTCTCAGGCACCTTCACTCCAAAAAGCGCTCTGCTGGCGGATTTCAAAGTGGTTCAAAACCGCAAACCAAGTTGTCCGGGAACCACACGGTCACCTCATGCCGAAAACAGTTCCATAACATTCGAGGCTAAGTCCCGCTGAGGTGACCAGCAACCCACAAAGTCCTCATGCCGAAATTAGTTCCATAGTGGTCACAGCAAAGTACCGCTGGGACTATTCATGGGTTTGGTTCACGCAAATGGCCGCCAGTGAGACAGCTTTCGGTTCCATTCACATGAAGGCGCCCAGGGCAAGCTATTAATGGTGGTTGGGGAGATTTAACTTCCGAACAGAGTCTTTGCATATGGCCTATAGTCGGTGGGTAGAAGGCACTCCTCCAGGAATTTGTGGCAAACGTCAAAGGCAAGGAGCGTTTGTCACAACACTGGCCTGGTCAATCAGCATCTCCTCATATAGATGCATTAAATCAAGCACTTTTAGTGGCCACTAGAGGTTTTACTGGGCACTAATGTAAACACTGCCTTTTCTCTGAAAAGACAGTGTTTACATAACAAAAGCATGCAGGAACAGGCTATACTCACCAGAACAACTACATTAAGCTGTAGTTATTCTGGTGACTATAGTGTCCCTCTTTTGTGTGCAGAAAAGTTGTTGGTTTTTCTTTTATTCAGTGTCTTAGTGAATTGTGATGAACTAAACATTTAGTAAATTAAGGTGAGAGATTACCAAATTGGCAAAATAGCTCTGTAGGAAAATTCCTAAACAGCTGATTTAGCTTAAAATATACACATTTGTTTTCAATTCACAGTTTAGTAAATAGAGGCTACCTATTGTATAGTAAACGTGATATCAGTAATATACATGAGTGAGCAGCTGGCGGTGGTTAAAGATATACAAAAAACGAAATATGTTGATGCAGTGATTTGATGTTTCGTGTATCTTGGCATTGGTTGCAAAGGTCACTAGGGGGTATAACAAGAATAAACTTTGAAAGGCCTTTTTTGTACTGTCACTTCTTATTATTAGCGGCAGAGTGTAATGTGCTCAATCAGACACATGACGGATCGTGTAACAATAGTGTCACTTAGCTAGCATTCCTGGAAGGAACGAAATTAAATACTAGCAACTCAACACAGTACAGCAATCAAAGACTAAAGGTACAGCACAAGGATACTTTGTTTCATTTGATAAATATTTTATGTGCAATACCTCGTGTTCCATAAAAACAATCTGAAACGGACTTTAAACCAAAATAGCGAAGGCAGGAAAAATATTTCCAATTTCTCCAACTGAGGGTTTATTATACCCATCAGTCCTTTCGGTTTTATTTTTTCTTCTACTTTTTGCGAGTTGTTTTTCAGCTTGCAATAACTCAGTGTTTAGTGAATACACTTTAAATTCTCAAGGTTGGGGGTACTGTTTAAAGGGACTGTCAGATACAAAGCATGTAGGTGTAAGTGTGAGCTACAGGTAAGTGTTAATATAATAAATACATTGCACTAGAAATATCCATCAGTACTGCAAACTGGGACTTAATTTACCATGACATTATACTTTGACAGATTCATAGTAAACAATGATGTCTTCTTATTTATCATAGTGATTCTATAATGTATCACTATAATGGATTTAATGCATCTTTAATGCATCTCACTCAAAAAAACTAAGAGAATCTGATAGCCATAGAACCATTTCCTGGTAGCCCGATCTGGGGGAACAACATGCTTAAAAATCACCCAGATCGGTTCAGGGGTTTAAAAGTTAGCTGGAGGTCACATTTCTGCCCGGCTGCCCACGAGGCTACTGCCCAGAATAGTTCCATAAGTTCAGCTGGGTCGCCCGGTCTATTTCAGGGGTAGAGAAATACATTAAAATGATGATAGGACTGTTCGTGTATTTGATTCTCCAGCGTACCTTGTTCGTGTGCTTCAATGTACCGAACGCCGCTGCATTCGTATGAAAAAGAAACAAATTGCTGGGAGTCTGGAAGTCCCAGCTGTGTTCGTGCGAGCAAGTGCCTGAAAACAGTTCCATGCGCTCGACAACCAAACAACGTTGGCCGTTGGACAGTTTAAGATGGCCACCGCCACGTGTTCGTGCATTTGAACAACGACCACCCAGCCGTTCGTCAATGAAGCTGCGGTTAACCACAGCTTCTGGGAGGTTAATAGGCTGCACACTCCACTTGCGGGTGGTCCGGCTGTTCGTCACCATAAGCCTAATCCATTCGACAAGCCCCATATACTGCACCATAGCAGGGAAAAAGGCGTGAACCGTGTTTTTAGCCCAAAGTTCAAGACAGGACCATAGTCACAGGGCAGGAGGCTAGCAAACAGGCCCCTCCAAAAAACAGTGGCGAGGTCATTTTCGCCACAGAGGGACAAATTAGGACCAGACACCTAAAATGGGTTTTTAACACATTTGTATTCCTGACCCAATATCGTTCTTTAAAAAAAGAAACATACAGCAAGGCAATAGTTGAGAACAATCTGATATCCTTCAAAAAGGCACTATATGATAGGAACAATACAGTGTGTGTAAATATTTAACATGTTTATATTTTCCTTCTAGATTTCCAGATCAAATATACAGGTGTTCATTGCATCTGACATTGGCAAACAAAATTCGATTGTATGTGTGGAATTTTAATGGAGTAAAATATTTATTTAAAATATTGAGATTGTAAAGCATTTCATTAGCTACGTTTCATAAGAAATGAGTAAAATGCCTAGAAATCAATATGATTCACTCAAAAAGTCATAGACATGACAGCACTGGCCTTGGAGTAGATGAGAGTGAAATTCACACATCAATCTTTCCAGGCGATAGAATTTAACCTCTTGCAAAAGATTGCTTTGTTAGCCGTGCAAACAAATTTCAGTTCCATAGAATATTTATTTAATTCAGATTTTTAACTCTCTGAAGACATATTCAAAAGAAAAATCTCAACTTATCATCAAGATGAATCAACATGGTAAGTTTACCAATGAGTAAAACAATGTCCACTTCAGTTACTTCATCATCACCTTTGGGAGTTTGAGATTACATAAGCATTGCATAATTGTAGAATTTTATGTATTTATTGACTGCAAAGAAAGTACTATGGGGAATTATGAGGCGATTAACTAGGTCATGATTGCATTGCACCCTCAAAAATTAACATCCGTTAAAGTGACGTTTATTCATTTATTAACCGGGCATTGCAAGCATAAAAATGTCTAAAAATCATATATTTGTATATATTGCAGTATGCCTGGAGTTGTGGGAGAGTTTTTTTGCTGGCATATATCTTCCTCTCCTCCCAGCTACCTCTTGACATTCTGTTGATGTTTGGAACCTATATCCTCGGTTACCACATACAACTTCCGGTTCACAGGCTTAACAGCTTAGGATGGCATTGCCGCATCGGAAGGAGGAGAATCCGTTCATATGTAGGGAACCTGACCTGGAGTCAACCTCCTCCAGTTCTCTTCGACATTTAACATTTATGTTGGGCTACACTACATATTCACTTTGGTTTATTAAATTCGGTCTATGTTCAGCCACTCTACATATTCACTTTGAATCAGTACATTTGGCATATGTTCAACCGTGCCAAATTTTCACTTTAAATCAGTACATTTACCTACATTTGGCCACGCTACATCCTTGTTATGGCTTAGTACACTCGGCCTCTGTTTGGTCACGCTACATAGCATAGTTGGTTTAGTACATTTGGCCTACGTTCGCCCTGCTACATTTTAGTTTGGCTCAGTACATTCGGTCTACAGTCAGGCACACTACATATTTACTTTGATTCTGTACATTCGACCTACGTTTGGCCACGCTACATAATCACTTTGTTTCTGTATTCGGCCTAAGTTCGGCCATGCTACATCATCACTTTGGTTTAGTACATTAGGCCTACGTTTGGCCGTGCTACATATACACTTCAGTTCATTTGGTTCAGTATATTCAACCTATATTCGCCTTTAGTGTATTAGCATGTTATATATTCACAAATGTCTCTCACACATTGTAGTAAAATAGAACTTCTCTTTACTTCAGTACACACACATAATGACATAACACAAGAGAGACTAACACAACAGAACAAGTGCATAACTTCACTATGCTTCCATCTACTGGAAGGTGGACTGCATAAACCTCAATACATAACACTCCTCCCCTAGACCTCAAAGTGTTTGAGATAACTGGGAGGTTTAATATTTCGTCTTGGGCGCCCCAAAACCATGTTTGGAACTGCTTCACCTGGACCTTCAGTTGTGCCCATCCCTTCTTCCTGTGCTCTGTCAGATGGACCACACAGAACTGGTTCTTTAACAACACTCCTGGAGAACTGAGACCTGTATCATCCAGTGGTTCCACATCATCTGGTATCACAGAAAACCCAGTATGACTGGGACCGGCAGCAGGCACAATCTCATCACTCCGTTCCCGAATCTGATCGACATACCTTCGTAATATTCTACCATCAGGAATTTGTACTTTGTATGACAAAGGTCCTGTGGCCAAGTACTTTTGCAGGTATCCATTTAGGCCCAGAAACATAGTTCCTGACATAGACAGCACTGTCAGGTTTAGTTTCGTTTTATTTAGCAAAATATAAAACATTTGTTTTTCACACAATATTACCAATAAAAAAAAAAAACAGAGGGAAATATGGAGGTATACGTCACTTTCTATTATACTTAGAAATCTAAAATATTTTTTTTCCTAAGCAGTCATACTAATTAGTTGTGTCTCTATTAATATATCTGTAGGCAGATCTTGTAAAATAAATAAATAAAAACCACAGAAGGTGCTAAGCAGTGACAGGCTTAAAATACTTACCTTAGCTTATAAGATTATACTTTACTCCTGCCTCAATGTTCAAGCATTTTATGTGATGTTAAATTTAGAGATAAACAGCCATTTCAGTTCTGTACTGTGCCTTTGTGATGCTGGGTGCTAGGAAACCACAGACTGATGATAAGTCTGAACAAATCGCATGTAATTGCTGCAGAGCTGTAATTACTGTTAAGATCACGTGAGCTGCTATATTGCAGAGAGAGAAAAACCTTTCTAACATTTCAAATACACAAAAAGTGTCGGTAAAAATAGAAAATTATTAGCAGTGCGTGATTTATGAGAGCTGCAGTAACACTGTATCGCTGACCATGTACTGCACATTCAATAAATAGTATGGATTGTTTCTTGAAGGAAACAAAAACACAAGAAAGGTGTAGCGCTACATACAAAAAAGAATTGTTCCACAGATCGAAGGGGTATTTTCACCAGAACTGGTATATTCTGTCTGGGATATGCCTAAAACATAAATTAGAACTCCAATAGTGTAATCCAATAGTGTTATATAATAAAGTCCTTATATATAATAAGTGGAATAACTCACATTCTCCTGAGCTATAAACCAAGCTCAGGCAGAAAAAGCTTGCAGGTCCGTAAAGGCGACCTCCCCTTCTTTAATTCTGTTGGTCTTCTCCGATATGGACTGGAGCTTTAACAAACAAGTATATATGGTGCAGTATATTCTAAACCCAATATTTCAATCCAAAATACCATGGTAATATATATACTCACAAAGAGGGAGCCACGAATTGGCTCTGTCACAGCACGTTGTGTAGTTCGGGACTACACTCCCATATGCAGGAAACCACTAGCCCAGATAATATATAAAAAAAATCTTTATTTGGTAATTACGTAAAATTCTAATGGCCAATTCGAAAATTCAATAAAAGAACAAAAATAAAATAATAATAATAATATATAAAGTAAACAAATATAAATACTGTCAATATGGGCATAGAGGTGATATGTAGAGGTGTTTTCTATTGTTTCTTGAAGGAGTCCGTGAAACATAGACACACATTCCCACACTATATATATATTTAGAAATTGAAACAGTGATGCTAAATGTGGGTTCGAAAGATTCCAAATTCATAAATGTCGGAGATGCCATTCATGCAAGATGCATGTGCTAGGCATGATGGGAAATCATCACAATTGTGAAACATCTGGAACAGCAAGAGTCATCATCATTTATATAGATCTGTGATTGTCAAATATTTTTTTCTTTTAATATCTCTAGTCTGGTGGTTTACATCTGAAAACATATATCTACAGTCAGGAGAAAAAAGAGTGTATACCGCGCCTAGAGGTATTTATATAAAAAAGTATACATACATATAATTGATGGATATTTCAACAGTAGATGGTAACCTCAAAATAAAAAGTAAAAAATAATAATAGTGCAGTACAATAAATCAGTACAAAAAAAATCAAATAAAGCTATACACAGTCCACTCACATTTGGATGAGCTATAATAGAGCTCGGCTGTGATGCGCCTGGACGGTACAATCCCCGTCTCGGGATATATGGTGATGTGGCTCCAGGGGTTTTCAAAGGTGCAGTTGTATGTAGATAATGAAAGGGAAATATAGCAGCAAATGGTGAAGTAAGTACTAGTGATAAAATAAAAAATAAATAAATAGTAATGTACTTACAATTTCTAGAGCATAAAACCTGCTCTAGTGTAAACAGCCTAGGTGGTATAATCCCCACCAAGGATATGCAGGATCCAGGGAGTAGATAAAAGTAATTGAAATATAAAAAAAGTATTCTATAAAAAGTACTTTAATATATATAACAAACAAGTATAATAACAAGTATAAAAGTCCACTTTACGCGTTTCGCCTAATAAGGCTTCTTCAGAAGTGTGGATCATCTCCCTCATGGATCCGTTTATATATGGCTGTAGATTGGAAAATTCGTTGGTGGTGTGGTGGTTCCTATTTCCGGGTTGTCTGTGTGGAACGTAAGTGTTCCTATTTCCGGATTGTCTGTGTGTAACGCAAGTGTCGCCTGACTGGTGACGCGGCACTCGCGTCGCACCGAAAATGACGTGGTGTACGCGTCATTCCGGAACGACACCTTGGCGTGATTAATGATGAAACGCTCAGATGGAACGCACGCAACGCTAGGGGAACAGCGTGCGTTGCGTTCCAGAGCGTGTATGCTAACTTATTTCTGCAAAAAATAAATAAATGTGAGCATGGTTATTTGAATGTATAACCGCCATATTTGTTATGGGCACCAGATATAAGTTGCATAGGGTTATATTAATGACACTTCAACATAGATTAGATATTTATCAAACTCTACTTAAAGGAAATATATGTATACCATAGAGGTAGTATATAGCATTCTGACATATTATTATTGAACTTGGGTGTAGTAAATTAAGAACAATATACACATGACAATGCATGGATAAATTACATAAATATGTAAAACATTATTTCCTTCAATAAATATAGTGAATTATAGTGAATAAATATAATAAATTAAGAACAATATACACATGACAGTGCATGAATAAATTACATAAATAAGTAAAACATTATTTCCTTCAATAAATATAGTGAATAAGATGACATGGAGATCAAGGATATATAATAATGTATTACTCCAGGTGTAAAAAAGCAGAAAGTAGTATATAAAACCAATAGAAACATTCAGAACAAATGAATGTAACAAAAAACACAAGTATAAAAGATACTCTCCTCTCTTTTATTTCTTTTATACTTGTGTTTTTTGTTACATTCATTTGTTCTGAATGTTTCTATTGGTTTTATATACTACTTTCTGCTTTTTTACACCTGGAGTAATACATTATTATATATCCTTGATCTCCATGTCATCTTATTCACTATATTTATTGAAGGAAATAATGTTTTACTTATTTATGTAATTTATTCATGCACTGTCATGTGTATATTGTTCTTAATTTATTATATATTTTTTTTTTTTTTTGTAAATATGTGTTTATTGAAGTGTTATGTTCAGTTAGTCAACTTTGAGTAGACATTAAGTGGGACACGCAGGTCCCGGCGATCAAAACATCAACGGTAACATGCAAAAACTGTAAGTTATCTTTTCAATTGAAGCGACACGCAGGTCACCTCTGAACACGAGCATATCATCATTAACTGCCAACATGTTAACATTCTGTTTTCTGTTTTCCTTCCCCCCATACCTCCCCCCCCCCCCCTGCCGACCCCCCCCCCCCACCCCCCGCCCCCCGTGTGCGGCCACTCAGATCTCGGGGAGAGCCATTGGAAGTGACAAGTGGGGCCATTGAGCGTAGTATCTATAGCTTTTCACAGAGGGACGTGTCGAGAGATACATGCTCTAGGTGTCTGTTTAGCAACCTATCCAACCATAACATACACCAGGGTCTAATGATGTTAGGTGCAAGACTTGGTTCGGAGCTCGGAGAGTGGGTCTAGCACTTCGAGTATGGGCCTATATATCCCTACTTGAGCTTGGGTTGGTAGGTATCAGGTGGCAGTTGTGGTGGGAATGGCAGTACAGGACACAGTTTACTACTAGGCTGGGTCAGGGGTTAGCTGTTACGGTCTTATTACCATGTGTTCTCTGGGGTGCATGAGGCATCCGCTCCCCCACCCCCCTCCCCGGTAGCCGTCGGTGGGAATTATGTGGTGCCTTGAGGTAGTTCTGCGTTTGGGAGTTGATATGACTCACCAGTGGTTTGTTCATGTGTTCTGCTGGTACCAGGGTGTCCAGTGTAGAGAACGGGGCTAGGGTAGCGTCTGTGGACCCCCTGCTCCCCTATTTGTCCCTGCCATCTAAGTGGTAGCTGTCGGGTCATGCGTTCCCTGTGGTCCATAGCCAGTATGTTCCCGCTGTCCATCTGTCTGCTAAGGTACCCAGTGTCTGGGGAGTCATCTCTGGGCCAGTCTTGCTTCAGGTGTATGTGTGGGTGTCAATTTAGGTGGTCATAGGTGCTGGTATGTGCGTGTGGTGGTAGGTGTGGTGTGCGTCCCATATGTACCTCTCCTTGTCTCTCCATCCGCCCGCCCTCCCCCGTGCGGCTCAGTGTGGTGTCAGTCTCTCTTGTGTTGCATCGGTTGCCAGTGTGTGTGTGTTCTATATTATAAGAAAATAGTTATCTCCCTACGCGCGTTGCATGCAAGTCTGGTTACTCTGTGCGCTGATAGCGTTCCCTTAACCCCGTCCCCCGGATATCCATTCCCAACCGTGGTGAGGCCTCCGCTCCGGTCCCACCGGGGTCCCTGCCCACCTGTCCCCCAGCCCCTGGCGAGGATATGGCAGATCAGTGGGGAGGTAGGGAAGTTGTATCAGGCAAGCCCGGGCCCCGTATTCCCACATCCCTTTCAGTCATCATCTGTGTTTTGCGAGCGGTAGAAGAACCAGGGTCCCCATTGATCCGCATGCTTTTCTTGTTTGCCAAGCAGGTTGGCTATTATGGATTCAGCTTTTTGGATATCATCCACTTTACGTCTCCATTGTCCGATCGTCGGCGGGTGCGTCTTCTTCCAGAGCAGTGGTATCAGTGTCTTCGCCGCGTTCAAGAGGTGTCGAAGGATCGACTTTTTATAAGCTGAGAGCGATTTATCCGTGTGGTGCAGTAGGGCTAGGTCTGCCGTCAGGTTCTGAGGTTCGCCTAGTATCTTTCGTATTTCGTCTCCAACATTCACCCAGTATGGCTTAATACCGTCGCATTCCCACCAGATATGTTGGAGGGTCCCGGTCTCAGTCTCGCATCTCCAGCATGTGTTTGGAATTTCTGGGCTGATTCGGTGTAGCAGAGATGGGGTGCGGTACCAGTGAGATAGCAACTTGTAGTTCGTCTCCTGGTATTGTGAGCTAGAAGAGCTCTTATGTTGTAGCAATAGTACTTGCTCCCATTGACTTTCTGTGTATTCTCTGTCCAGTGCGTCTTCCCAGCGCCCCTTGAAGGTATCTTTCCTCTCCCTCTCTCCTGTCGCCAGTCGCTGGTACATTGTGGAGACTGTACCTTCCGCCTCGGGTGTCTGGAAGCATAACTGTTCAAACCACGTTAAGTCTCTGTGCAGTCTATTTCTATGCGGCAAGTTGTGATAGAAGTGTTTAAGTTGGGCATAATGAAATTGGTGCATCAACGTGGGTCTCTCTATTTCCGATATGTCCTGTAGCGTCTTCATCCCCCTGTCTGTGACCGCCATATGTAGTGGTATGAACCCGTCTTGGTTTGGTAGCGGCCATGCTGGAGGCGGTATTCCGTCGCCTATGTAAGTGTTATGGGCAATGGGGATCAGGGGGCTCGGGGTAGGTGAGATATAGGAAGTTTGTCTCAGTCGGGTCCATGTCCTAAGGGTCTGGGTGATTGGCGAGTCCTCCCCGAGGTCCTTCTTGGCGTCTGCTTCCTTGTACCATAGGAAGAGGTGTAGGTGGTTGTTCGCTAATTCCCGGCCTAAGGAGGTCCACCGTTTGTGAGGGGACGCCAAGTGGAAGTCTCTGATGCGTTGTAGAACCGTGGCTTGGTAGTACTTGTGGAGGTTAGGCAGGGCCAGTCCTCCCCACGGTTTGGGAAGGCAGAGTGTGTCATGTTTGATCCTGGCTCTCTCTCCCTTCCATATATATCTGAGGAACGCTGAACGGAGAGTTTTAAAGAATGCCGGTGGGATTGTGCGAGGTATGGTGTGGAACTTATATAATATCCTTGGCAGGATGTTCATTTTAATGACTGCTATACGACCTTGCCAGGAGATGTGGTTGAAGTTCCATCTCTTAAGGTCGTCAAGGATGTCTGTCAGGAGGGGTGTGTAGTTCTGCGCGTATATATCTCTAGCTTCAGGTGTGACCCGGAGCCCGAGATATGTCATATATTCCGTGCACCAGTGGAACGGAAACTGGTGTTGCAGGGTGGCGCATTCCTCTCCCCTGACCGTCACATTCAAGACCTCGCATTTGGGCAGGTTGAGCTTAAGCCCCGATAGTGTACCATATAACCGGAATTCGCTCATGAGTAGTGGGAGCGACTCAAGGGGTTCGGCTAAGAAGAACAGCATATCATCTGCGTAGGCGGCTACTTTGTGTTCCTGAGTCTTATGCGTAAGGCCCAGGATCCGGGGGTTGTTGCGGATTTTGTCAAGGAACGGTTCCAGGGTGAGCGCGAACAAAAGTGGCGAGAGTGGGCACCCTTGCCTGGTTCCGTTTCGAATCTCGAAACTGTCCGTGAGGGCTCCATTCACCCTGACTCTGGCATTAGGTTGATGGTACAGCGTCTGGATCCAGGTCATCATTCCCTCTCCGACACCGACCCTCCTCAGTGTCTCCATCATGAAGTGCCAGTTCACCCTGTCAAATGCTTTTTCCGCATCCGTGGATAGTAAAAGTAGCTTCTTCTGCAGGTGTTTCGCCAGGTGTTGTAGCATGAAGAGCCGGAGCGTACTATCTCTGGCTTCCCTGCCCGGGATGAAGCCTGTCTGATCAGGGTGGACCAGTCTAGGCATGAAGGCCTGCAGACGGAGGGAGAGTATCTTCGAGAAGAGTTTTATGTCGGTGTTGATGAGGGAGATTGGGCGGTAGTTACCCACCTGTTCCGTGTTCTTCCCCGGTTTAGGTATCACTGTGATCGTCGCCGCCAGGGATTCCTTATGAAAGGAAGCTCCATCACGTAGGTTGTTAAGGGCTTTTACTAATCTCGGTATTAGGTCATCGCTAAATTTTCTGTAGTATTCCACCGGGAACCCGTCCGGGCCCGGTGTCTTACCGTTTTTTGCCGATTTTAGGGCTAGCTTAAGTTCCCCTTCGGTGATGGGCGCTTCAAGACCCTCCGCTTCTTCCGGGGTGAGGGCGTCTGGGTTGAACCCTTGTAGGTAATTGGTGGTTTCAATTCTCTTCTGTGCGGTACTGGTGTCACCATCTGTTGCAGGGATGTTGTATAGTTGTGAGTAGTACACCCGGAATTCGTTGGCGATGTCATCTGGGAATTGCGTAAGCTTGCCCTGTCTAGTGCGCAGGGTGTGTACTTGCGCCTGCTTCTGCGGTCCCCTGAGCATTTGGGCGAGAAGTTTGCCCCCCTTGTTAGCGTGCGTGTAAAAGAATGCCTTTGAACGTTGCACCTGTCTCATGTGGTTACGTTCCAGGATGTCTGTGAGTTGTTTCCTTTTCAGGGTCAGCTCACGGTAAGTTGGGTCGTGTTGGGTTCTTTTATGTATCTGTTCCAGATCTGCTATCTGTCTGGTGAGGTCTTTAATCTGTGCGCCTGCCTCCCTCTTTTTTTGTGTGGCCATTCTGATGAGGTGGCCCCTCAGAACACTTTTGTGCGCCTCCCAGATGGTCATGTCCGAAACGTCTTCTGTGGAGTTCTCCTCGAAGTATCGACGAATGTGATCCGCAATCAATGTTCTCGACGGTACATCTTGGAGTAAGGCGTCATTGAGTCTCCAAGTCATCCTAGCTGGGCGATAAAGTGGTGATTCCAGTTCTACCCTCACTTCACTGTGGTCCGACCAGGGGGTCGAGTGGATGTCAGCCTTTCGGAGGAATGTGAGTCCTTCCTGTTGTATGCATAAGTAGTCGATCCGGGAATACCTATGGTGTAGCGTGGAGTAATAGGTGTAGTCCCGGTCTGTAGGATGGAGCGCCCTCCACGCGTCTGTCAGGCGAAGCGCTCTGAGGGATCGTCGAATAGTTTGCAGGGCTGAGTCAGGGACACAACTCCGTCCCATGGATGTATCGACCAGAGGATCTAGTGGGACGTTTAGGTCGCCTCCCATTATCAGCACTCCTTCCGTGAAGTTGGCTAACTTTCTCAGTGTCCTGCGGAGGAAGCTGGCTTGTCCCGAGTTCGGGGTGTATATGTTCGCTACTGTATACGTCCTTCCCGCCAGGATTCCTTTAACGAAGATGTATCTGCCATCGCCGTCCGACAGATGGTCTGTGGGCACGAACTGGAGGTTAGCCGCGATCAGGATAGCCGTCCCCGTTTTTCGCATTGTGGGGTGATTGCTATAGAAGTTGAGTGGGTAGTGTCGGTTTTTGAGTAGCGAGTTTGCCTCCACTCTCAGGTGAGTCTCCTGCAGGAGAGCAAACGAAACGTGTTGTCTCTTGAGGGTTCTCAAGAGGTGTGATCTCTTTTCAGGGGTGTTGAGGCCCCTGCAGTTCTGCGTCGTAATGATCAGGGGTGCCGGAGAGTAGGCCATTGTCGCGTCCCACTCGTTGGTCAGCTGTAAGCGGTCCACTCCGTGTCTCCAGCCAGGGGTCTCCCCCTCTTGTGTGCGGGAACGGGGCCGGGGCCTGCCGGATCAATCGCCGTAGGGCGGCAGGGAGAAAGAGCGGGAGCAAGGGGAAGGAGGGAGAGCACAGAGGGGGGAGAGAGAGGCAGGAGGGGGGGGGCGGGGGGCCAGGTGAGCACCCCCCGGGGCGTCCAGCGAAGAGTTAGAGCGCTGTGGGTATGAGGTCCCTCGCGACACAGCGTCACAGTCGTAAAACGTCTGCGGGGTGTGTCTCCGTAGGCGCTTGTGTGCCTACCTGTGTTTGGCTGTCCCCTGGAGTGTGTGCGGGTGATTAGTCGTGTGTGGTGGTGGGAGTGTGTGTGTGGCAGTTATGTAGGGTGTGTCTGTGTGTGTGTGTATACCAACTTATGTAGTAGGTGTTGGTGTACCCTTCTGTATAGGATGTGGTCCCGTGTAACTGGGTGGGTGTCCAGAGCCGTACCACTACACGGTATGTACCGGAGTAGCCGCGGCTGTGGCCCCCTCAGTGGTTCTGGTTTACACGGGCTTGGTTCGGGTCGTGGCCTATGCCAAGTCGAAGTGGTGTGCGGGTGTGTCTGGAAGTCTCAGGTGGATTACCTGTCCCGCTGAAAATATAGCGTTTCGTGTGCACTTTGTTGCTGGTGTTACTAGCGGTTATGTACTCTCCCTTTGGGTCTGGGTCAGCACTATCTAGAATTGCGTTAGTAGAGTCTCCCCCGTCCGGTGGTCCAGGCTCTGCAGAATCCCATAACCAGTCAGCTCTCAGGTGGCATCGGGCAAGTCAGAGTCAGTTAGGTTAGTTTTAGGTTAAGCGCAGGTCGTTACAGTTCGTCGTCGTCATGGTGGTGGGGCGCATCATCTAGGCGTCGGTCAGTGACAATGGGCGTGATTCCTGGGTGCCTGTCTCTGCAGTGCGAGTGCGGTCTGGAGTGTGGGATAGTCCGCGTTAAGAGTGGGGTGGTTGAGGCGTTTAAGCTAAGTCTGGGATGTGTGTCCGGGGTTTCACTGGGTTTAAACACTCCATATATGGTACCTGTCTTATCCAGTGATCCCGAGACTTTCCTGTGCTAAGTACAGTGCTCAGTGGGCCCCGTGTTATACAACCATCTTTCCCATCATTATACATTTTCATCCTCCCCCACCCTCTCCCACCCGCCTCAAGCATTTTTCCCTTCCAACATTCAACATTACCCTGATCCCCCTCCCCCACATTCTCAGTCCTCCAGTAGAGCCTGGGGTAGCATCGGGTTGTACCCCTAGTTTGGCGGTGATCCGGGTGCAGTGGCACTACAGTATTAAGCGGCAAGGTCCCATTTCCCAACTTACTCCCCCCCTCCCAAGGAGCGTCTAGGATCCCACCCCTTCCATTCAATAGTGCCAAGCTGTCAATGTCTCGGTGGTGCGTAAGTGCCCCTGACCACTTCAGGTGAGGGAGATGTCGTCGGGTGGGTGGCAACAGTCCGCAGGGAGTCAGTCCATGCCAACATCTCTAGCGTGTGTTTTAGGCGAGTAAAGTCAATAGTCTCGGGTCAAAGTCAATACTTGTCAGTATAATAATATAAATGTACTTAGCTGTCATGATCTCAGTCGCAAGGATGCCTCTGTCCTACCAGCCGGGGGAGACGCCAGGTCGTCCACCTCAGTGCCAAATCGTTAGTCAGCCTGCTGGGCCGGGTTGCGTGGCCGGTGCGCCGGCGGTCTGTGCGGCGATTCTTCTCTGCGGCGTCGTGCAAGTCTTTGTGCCATCGGGCCAGGGCGTGGTTCTGTCGGCCTCAGGATCCAGTCTTCAACCTCCGTGGGCGGCAGGCCTAGTCGCCTCAGGAATATCGGCACTTCTTCAGGCCACCGAATCGGGATCCATTCGTTATCATGGCGGGCCAGTAAGCTAAAGGGGAAGCCCCACTTATAGGGGATGTTGCGGCTCCTCAGAAGTTGGGTTACCGGCCGGAGTGCCCTGCGGGCCTCAAGAGTGAGGGGTGACAGGTCCTGGTAGAGGGCCACTTCTGAGCCTTGAAACGGCCAGGACTGTTTGGAGCGGGCCTTGGACATTATCAGTTCTTTTAGTTTGAATTCTCGCAAGCAGCAAATAATGTCTCTGGGAGAATTGTCAATGTTTCTCGGTCTTGTGGCCCTGTGAGCTCTGTCGAATTGGATATGTTGCGGTGCATCCGGGCCTAATATACCTTTGAAGAGGGCAGTGAGTATAGCCTCTACGTCTTCCTCTCCGTTGGATTCAGGGAGGTTGCGAACTCTTATATTAGATCTGCGCCCTCTGTTATCCAGATCTTCAGCTTGTCTTCTAAGGTGCAGAAGGATAGTCCCCTGTCGGGTAATTGCTAGGTTATTAGCTTCTATGCGGCTAGACATTGCCTGTTCTGAGGCCTCCAGGGTCTGAATGCGGTTACCTTGTGCTGCCAATTCGTTTCCTAAGATGGCGACCTCCGCTCTAATTGCCTCATGGAGCGTGTCCGAGGTACTTTTGAGGTCGTCCTTCATGGTTGCAGTAAGGGCCCTGATATCAGCTCTTATGTCCGCTAGGGATAGCGCATGGGGTTCCGTCTCCGGCGGTGAGCACTGGCCGTCGGCCATTTTGGGGCCTTGTGCGCCGCGTGGCTGGCTGCTCGGTGTTTGCAGGTAGCCGTCCAGGGAACCGGCGTGCGGGCTGTTCAGCGGTCTCCTGTGGGTCTGGTGGGTGTCTGCCCGTTTGGTGCGCCCCATCGGGAGAGTATTGCGGCGTGTAGTGCTGCTTACAATGCTGCGCGGGTCGGAGCTCCGAAGTTAAGCGGCCATCTCCGACGGCTTCCAGGCCACCAATTTATTATATTTATTCACTATAATTCACTATATTTATTGAAGGAAATAATGTTTTACATATTTATGTAATTTATCCATGCATTGTCATGTGTATATTGTTCTTAATTTACTACACCCAAGTTCAATAATAATATGTCAGAATGCTATATACTACCTCTATGGTATACATATATTTCCTTTAAGTAGAGTTTGATAAATATCTAATCTATGTTGAAGTGCCATTAATATAACCCTATGCAACTTATATCTGGTGCCCATAACAAATATGGCGGTTATACATTCAAATAACCATGCTCACATTTATTTTTTGCAGAAATAAGTTAGCATACACGCTCTGGAACGCAACGCACGCTGTTCCCCTAGCGTTGCGTGCGTTCCATCTGAGCGTTTCATCATTAATCACGCCAAGGTGTCGTTCCGGAATGATGCGTACACCACGTCATTTCCGGTGCGACGCGAGTGCCGCGTCACCAGTCAGGCGACACTTGCGTTCCACACAGACAATCCGGAAATAGGAACACTTACGTTCCACACAGACAACCCGGAAATAGGATCCACCACACCACCAACGAATTTTCCAATCTACAGCCATATATAAACGGATCCATGAGGGAGATGATCCACACTTCTGAATAAGCCTTATTAGGCGAAACTTGTAAAGTGGACTTTTATACTTGTTATTATACTTGGTTGTTATATATATTAAAGTACTTTTTATAGAATACTTTTTTATATTTCAATTACTTTTATCTACTCCCTGGATCCTGCATATCCTTGGTGGGGATTATACCACCTAGGCTGTTTACACTAGAGCAGATTTTATGCTCTAGAAATTGTAAGTACATTACTATTTATTTATTTTTTATTATATCACTAGTACTTACTTCACCATTTGCTGCTATATTTCCCTTTCATTATCTACATACAACTGCACCTTTGAAAACCCCTGGAGCCACATCACCATATATCCCGAGACGGGGATTGTACCGTCCAGGCGCATCACAGCCGAGCTCTGTTATAGCTCATCCAAATGTGAGTGGACTGTGTATAGCTTTATTTGATTTTTTTTGTACTGATTTATTGTACTGCACTATTATTATTTTTTACTATTTATTTTGAGGTTACCATCTACTGTTGAAATATCCATCAATTATATGTATGTATACTTTTTTATATAAATACCTCTAGGCGCGGTATACACTCTTTTTCTCCTATCTCTATCCACATACAAGGTTTTGGGAATCCTTGTTTTGTACACTGCTGCCTGCTCATTACTTGCTATAGTGAGCGCCTATTACCCTCTTGTTTTTTGATATATCTACAGTCAACTCAATAAAAAAAATGTTTCTGTCTGTAAACGGTGGAGGTATAATCTCCAACAGAAGGATGACATAATAGGGGGCGGCGGGCTAGTGATGCGAATTGCATCATTGTCTCTGCTCAATGTGGGAGAAAGCTTTTTTTTGTTCTCTATGAGTGGTTCTAGTGCGAGCATTCAGTTCCCCTGTTTCTTCAAAAGCAGACACAAATGAACAATGTGGGGCAAAAGGAGTCCATGAAGTAGGGACTGAAGTCACAACTGTTCCACCTAAATTGGGACAGTTGGGAGGCCTGTGGATGGTAGTGACTGCATGTCACCTGGTGGCAGCAATTGGGAACCACTGACAAACTAAAATGGAATAGTGGTCTGGAAGTACAATACAGCTTATCTATGCAAAAAAAATTGAATTGTAGCGAGATAGAAAGATATTCTGCATATTGAACATTTTTACAATCCTTATGTTGCTTAATCCACTCATTACAAATAACATATCAGAACTGTCATATAATAATAGGAATTTGCCTGCACTATTGTCAGGTGATTGCAGGAGCAAGGGAATCCAAACACTCCCAATCCATATATACTGATTACTTTATTTCTTGATTGGATTCGATGAAGACTAGATATTTATTAAAGTCTAAACAGCCACATGCTGAATGGAGCAGAACGAAAGAGAGAGAGAGAGAGAGAGAAAGTAGAAAGGAAAAATGTGGAAAATGAGACTAAAGGGAGATGTGGGATACACGAAGGGGCAAGGAACAGGATTTGTTTTTGTCAAGAGCATCAAATGTCTTGCATGTGCTCTGGTTAAATTACTTGCATGTACTCAGGATTTTGTTTCAGACATACAGGCAGGGACGTGTTTGCCGCGAGGCAAACAAGGCATTTGCCTTGGGCGGAACTTTCTAGGGGGCATACTCCGGCTCCTGGCATTACTCTGCGGCGCATGAGGGAGCTGAGCAGAGAGGTCACAAATCAGTGCTCCCTCGCTGGTGCCACGCGCCTGGATTACAATTAGCCGCCCAAGTGCCTGCCTCCCTCCATGCAAGAAGACCCACTGGACCCCATGTAAAAAAAATTCACTCAGCTCTTCCAAAAATAGGGAGGCTGGGTAGATTTAAACTAAAATAGAAAAAGTTATCTTTATTAATTAATGTTTGGGGGGGTTGTGTGTCTAGCTGTCAGTGTGTGTATGTCTGTCAGTATGTGTCTGAGTGATTGTGTGTGCCTGGCTGTCAGTGTGCTTATGTCAGTGTGTGTCTGAGTGATTGTGTGTGTCTTGCTGTTAGTGTGTGTATCTCAGTGTGTGTCTGAGTGATTGTGCGTGTCTGGCTGTCAGTGTGTGTCTGAGTGACTGTGTGTGTCTGGCTGTCAGTGTGTGTATGTCAGTGTGTGTCTGAGTGATTGTGTGTGTCTGGCTGTCAGTGTGTGTGTGATTGTGTGTGTCTGGCTGTCAGTGTGTGTAATTCTGTCAGTGTGTATTTGAGTGATCGTGTGTATATTTATCACTGTGTGGCTGTCTGTCAGTGATTGTGTGTGTCTGGCTGTCAGGGTGTGTATGTCAGTGTGTGTCTGGCTGTCAGTGTGTGTATGTCAGTGTGTGTCTGAGTGATTGTGTGTGTCTGGCTGTCAGTGTGTGTCTGAGTAATTGTGTGTGTCTGGCTGTCAATGTTTGTGTGATTGTGTATGTCTAGCTGTCAGTGTGTGTGTGTATGTCTGTCAGTGTGTATCTGAGTGATTGTGTGTATGTCTGTCACTGTGTGGCTGTCTGTCAGTGAGTGAGTGAGTGTGTGTGTGTCTGTCAGTGAATGTGTTTGTTTCAGAGTGATTGTGTCAGTGAGGGCACCTGTGTGTCTGAGTGATTGTGTGTGTGTGTGTGTCTTTCTGTCAGTGTGTGTCTGTGAGTGAGTGTCTGTCAGTGAATGTGTGAGTGTCTGTCAAGTGAATGTGTGTCTGCGTCATTGTGTGTGTATGTCAGTGGTTGTGTATATGTCAGTGAGTCAGTGATTGTCTGTGTCAAATCAGTGTGTGTATGTCAGTGTATCTGAGTGTGTGTCTGTCAGTCAAAGTGTGTGTTAGTCGTTTAACAGGAAGAGGTGTAGCATTGACAGGAAGGAGTGGGGCAAATGTAAATTAGGGGGTGCCCAAGTTCCGTCATGCCTAGGGCAGCACAGATACTAAATACATCACTGCATACAGGGGCACTTTCACTGAACACTCAAGCTGACTTTGAAAACATTTTTGAGTATTACGTTGTCAATCAATGCAGGCACAAAAACTAGTTAAATTACACATTTGCACATTTGCTTAAACATTTTAAAATGTTATTATTATTATTATGTTATTATTTATATAGCGCCAACAAATTCCGCAGCGCTTTACAGTGGGTGGACGAACAGACGTGTAGTTGTAACCAGACAGGTTGGACACACAGGAACAGAGGGGTTAAGGGCCCTGCTCAATGAGCTTACATGCTAGAGGGAGTGGGGTAAAGTGACACAAAAGGTAAGGATAGTATTAAACTAACAGTTGCAGTTCACAGTTGCAAGAGAGGAATCAGTCGGGAGCTATTAACAGTTAATTGATACGCTTTTGTGAAGAAGTGGGTTTTTAATGATATTTTGAAGGAGTGGAGATGGGGTGAGCATCTAACGGAGGAGGGATGTGAGTTCCACAGGAACGGTTCAGCCCTGGAGAAGTCTTGAAGGCGAGCATCAGAGGTGGGAGTACAGACAGAAGATAGATGTAAGTCTTCAGCAGAGCGTAAGGGCCTAGACAGGACATACTTGCGTATTAGGAAGGATAGATAGGTGGGAGCAGCATTATGTAGAGATTTGAAAGCAAGAACCAGAATTTTAAATTGAGCCCTAAATTTTACAGGAAGCCAATGTAGGGACTGACAGAAGGATGAGGCGTGGGCGGTGCGGGCGGACAGGAAGATGGGCCTCCTCACCGCATTCATTATGGTCTGTAACGGTGCAAGTTGGGAGCACGTAAGACCATGAGAGAAAGGCGAGAAAGGACAGTGGAATGGACCAGCACCTTAGTCACATCTGGCGTTAAGTAGGGTCGGATGCGCACAATGTTTTTTAGATGGAAGTGGCAGGATTTGATGATAGACTGAACATGAAGTGTGAAGGAGAGGTTGGAGTCAAAGAGAACACCTAGGCAGCGAGCCTGCATGCTGGAGCTGATGTTAGCACCGTTGACATGGAGGGAGACAGACACAGGAGTAGCAACATTTGAGGGAGGAAAGACCAGAATTTCTGTTTTGGTCAAGTTTAGTTTATGGAAATGTGCAGCCGTCCAGTTAAAAATAGCAGAGAGCCAGTCAGAGATACTAGTCAAGAGGGACAGGGAGAGATCAGGAGAGTACAGATAGATTTGTGTGTCATCCGCATATAAATGATATTGGAAGCTAAAGGAGCTAATGAGTTTACCAAGGAAGGCAGTATATATGGAGAACAGTAGGGGACCAAGGACTGAACCTTGGGGGACAACATTTAGAGGAGTAGGGGAGAAGAAGCAGAGCCAGAGAAAGAAACACTGAAAGAGCGCTGGGAGAGATAGGAGGAGCACCAGGAGAGAGCAATATCTTGTAGACTGATATTGCGGAGGATGAGAAGAAGCTGTTGATGATCACCAGTGTCAAAAGCCGCAGAAAGGTCAAGGAGACTTAGGATAGGGTAATGACCATGAGATTTTGCAGAGAGTAGATCATTGGATTCTTTGGTCAGTGCCGTTTCCACAGAGTGCTTAGCACGGAAACCAGACTGAAGAGGGTCTAGCAGAGAGTTGGACTCGAGGAAGTCTGTCAATCTCGCATATACAACTCTTTCAAGGATCTTGGATGCAAAAGGCAGTAGCGAGATAGGACGGTAGTTGGACGGGGAGTTAGGGTCAAGGTTAACAAATCATTGGTAAATTGTGTACTAAAAGGAAATCTACAACGTCTCTGAAAACGACACCATTGAATAAAAAATTGGAAAGCAATTAACTTGCATTAACCTTTTTTATCATACTCCATTTTCTTTCACATTCATATTAAACATTTATGTAAAAGAAAGTCCATGTTCATCCAGGATACACATTGCAAATGGCGAGGAGAAATGTACAGAAATATTGTTTCAAGTGACAGTCCACCTTTAAAGACAGTAACTTTATGACACTGTTCACATTTCTTCCTTTACTAAAAGGACACGATGTCCTTGAACGTATCGGCAACTATGAACATTCTGTCAAAATGACAAAAAACTGCTTCATGCCATTCACATTATAATGACTCAATATATTTTGCTATCTCAGCTGTACAAAGGACCACTTATGGCTCATCATCTGTATAGGCGGTGTCAATAGGGCATGAGTAATTGAATTAGAAATGCATGATACTGTCAGTGATTACTGCTGGACGAATGAAGTGGAGCTGTAATGCATGTTAAATGTCTATCTCGAAAGGTGTCACTTCATTTAAATGTTGTAATTGCTGTTTCTAGCAGATTTTTAAAAAGTACTTTTTCCCCTTTGTTACTGAATATCCACTGTACAGCATGAAGAAAATTATAATGAAATAAAATTACTGTAATAACCGTTATGGGAAACAAGGATAAAGAATATAAAACAAGACAAACTGTTAAACACACCATCACCGGATCTATTTGATTTTTAGAGCACACGTTGAGCATGTTAAAAAGATCGTAATGGTCACAAACCACACATTACAAAACAAAGGAAATCATATTGAATGATTAAATATGGTTACTGCTATCGTGCACGTCTTTAATTCAATGTTTCATTTTCTATGTTGATATATGTCGTGTACCATTAGTTAAAGTCGCTAGGAATTAGGAAACTACAGGAATCGAACATATTTTTGAGATGCAAAAACAGCCTATTCATTAATAAAGACACACAACCCTTTGCTTATTTTTTCATGAATAAGTCTGACAGTTTGCCATGAACAAGTACAATACTCTTTTTCTGCTTTGTAATCAGTCTTATGTTTTCCTCCAAAATAAAGGTATAACAAAAATGTGGTCAATATGTTAAGTTTCTGGGATTTGTATATAGAAATGATCTAACTATTTTTCCCTTCAAGAAATACCGTATTTATCGGCGTATAACACGCCCCGGCGTATAACACGCACCTCATTTCCAGAAGGAAATTCCAGGAAATTTCCACCTCTCCCATAGTATTCCCCCCCCTCATCCCATAGTGTTCCCCCCCCTTTCCATAGTAATCTCCCCCCCTCCCATAGTATTCTCTCCCCCCTCCCATAGTATTCTCTTCCCCCTCCCATAGTATTCCCCCCCATAATATTCTCTCCCCCCTCCCATAGTATTCTCCCCCCCCATAGTATTCTCCACCCCCCATAGTGTGTCCCCCCCCCCTCCCATAGTGTCCCCTAGTGCACTTTCCCTCTGTCCCATATTTACTTACCTGTCTTGAAGCGTGGGCCGGCTTCACAGCGCGCACCGCGGAACTGGAACTTAAATTTCAGGTTCCGGTTTCCGGCGGGACTGAAAGGAAGTGTGCACACAATAGTGTGCACACTTCCTTTCAGTCCCGCCGGAAACCGGAACCTGAAATTTAAGTTCCAGTACCGGCGGGACTGAAAGGAAGTGTGCACACAATAGTGTGCACACTTCCTTTCAGTCCCCCTGGAAACCGGAACCTGAAATTTAAGTTCCAGTTCCGCGGTGCGCGCTGTGAAGCCGGCCCACGCTTCAAGACAGGTAAGTAAATGTAGGATATCGGCGTATAACACGCACCCATGATTTTCTCCCTATTTTCAGGGAGAAAAAGTGCGTGTTATACGCCGATAAATACGGTATTTAAATATGATTGTTATAACACAGACACCCTTATAAGGGGCACTTCAGACCCCTAAAGCATTAATGAGTGGTCATATGCCACGTGTGGATATAACCTTGCTTATAACCATCTGCATTCAGTCTGATTGTTTTTCTTTATTCTGTGTTTTTACGGTGAATTTAACTTATAACAATCCCTTTAAAAAAATGATAAAAGGTTACTCCAACCACCATGACTACTTCTGTATTTAGTAGTCATGTTGATATTAAAGCACATGTACACTGTTTCAGTGTAATTACATCCCCTACACACGTGATTTAGTCAGCCCAAAACTGTTCCGGGATGACTAACGTTGTCCGTTGTCAGAAAACTGGCAACGGACATAATTAGATTTTTCACTTGCAGACGAAGCCACCCCTATCACGTTTTGTACGCCCCCCTCTACTTTCCATCCTAAGCCATTGCGAGGAGGGTGTATTTTAATAACAAGATGAAGTGTGAAGTGTAGCAGTTCAGGAGTTTTACTTATTTTACTGCAACTATATAAAAAAAATTTTTTTAAATAAACGTAATAATAAACATTAAAAAAGGGTCGGAGTAACACTTTAGCAGACTTTACAGACCACTTTAATTAGAAGTTAAAAGATATTTCACTGGAGATTTATCAAGGCAACATGTGCTCTTTTTGGTGCTAAGTACTAAATGTTGAGAGATATTCTATCAGTTTCCATTGTGGTCCTTATTTAGCTTGTTTTTTTATTTTACATTTTTAACAGAGATTGCTATATGCTTTTGCCTTCATAAATCCCATCCCATTGTTTTTAGTTGCCATGACTTCCTTTATTATAGCTCTGCCCTCGTATATAACACTTTGTTTAGACGTGTATAAGTATAACTTGAATATAAGGCTTCCATTATACCAAAAATATACTCAAATTGGATTACATTAGAATAAATTGCAGGATAGACCATTTGTGATTTTCCAGATGTGACTGACATCAATGATGAAAACAGCTTTGCAACAGCTGGAGAATCAGTCCCTGTCAATCATTGGATAACAAGGAAAACACATACTAGATCATTTTATTTGTGAGATTAGCCAACAGAAACTCTATAGAATTTTCCACGTAACAAAAAGAATCAGACATATGAAATATATCCTCAAGTGAAGAAAGATAGTGCAATGGGAGGCTCATGCGCAAGTGTGACCCCCAAGACAGATTTAATATTCCATATTTATCCCTGAATCATTACACACAGCAAGTGTTTGATCTGTGAGAGAATGGAAACCCTTGACAGTTCCTCCAAGGATCGGTTGTCATCTATCACTTTCTTTTCCCTATGCATAGTTTTATTTCTTGAGATCCCAAAACAGTCATTTTTATTTCACAGTCAGCCAAGGACTATAAAATACACAGTTACATTTGTCTTTCGAAAGACAGTGCTCCATTACCATCATACATAAGGCGAGATAACAATTCCGACAGTAACTTGTATATAACTCTGGGTTTAAAGCAAACAAGCTGAAAGATATTTAAATTTATATTAAACAATATGAAACATAAAATACAAAAAAGAGTAATCAGAAAAATGAAGGACTTTAAATATATCACATACAGGTCACATTTCAGAGGGTTTCATCTGATATTTTCACTGTTTTTACACGTACTAAACTCACTATTCACTATATCACTATTGTAATACCCATACTTACATCATCTCTTCACATACTTCTTTTAATTAAAAAAACAACAAAAAAACAAGTCATTTACGCGTGAACACAGGCTGGCACAATGCCGTTGAAATAACACATATATAAACTGTACATGTATCTAATAGGCAGATATGATATGATAGTGTCACATCCCACTGTGAAATATTTTCAATTATACTGCTAATTGCCAAAATACAAAATGTTATGTTAGCAGCAGGAGTAGGAATAAGGTACTGTAACATGCATGCCCATAGCTGCCTAACATTGATGGGAGTCATACTCCAGTTTAATTCATATCTGGGTCTCACTTTCTGCAGGAGCCCCAAAACTGTACAGAGTATCAGTAAAAGGGAGACAGACTGGTAGAATGGTGACAGTTGCAGTCAAAAAGCCATATTTCACTATTGCTTCACAGCACCGCACGCTGTAGTGGTTATGGTGCTTGGAGTGTCCATTTCTTTCGTTTTTCAAAATTCCCCAAATGCCTGAAATCTTATAAACCCTTAAGGACGGAGGCAGCTGTCAACGTTCTGAACCTAAAACAAAACATTGTATTTGAGCTATAGGTTTGTTCCACCGTAATTTAAGGATTTTTCTTCAACTGCCCCCATGCATACAGTATGATGTATATATTACATACACATGTTCTGGGGCTGTCCACCTTACAGAGAGTGAGTGAGTGAGTGTAGCTGTCAGCGTGTGTCTGTGAGTGAGTGAAAGTGTGTGTTTTTCAGTGAGAATGGGTGTGCCTGTGAGTGTGTGTCAGTGTGTGTATGTCATTTTATGTGTATCTGAGAGTGTGTGTCTGTCAGTGAAAGTGTGTGTTGGTTAAACAATGTGTGCCAATGACTGTATGTGTGTGCCAATGACTGTGTATCTGTCAGTGAGTGTATTTCAGTGCATGTATAAATGAGGGCATGTGTCTGTCAGTCAAAAAGGTGGCCTTGACACGAATTGGGGGGGAAATTTAGATTTTGGGGGTGCCCGAATTTAGTCGTGCCTAGGGCAGCACAAATCCAAAATACACCACTGCATACACACACAGGCAAAACTGATCATTCTGTAACTGCATGTTTTATCTTCTTTCCTGCAAGTTATTTATTTTTGAATTATTAAGTTTTCTGTCACAGTTCTTTTTTTTTTTCAATTCACACATATTGTTTATATTCACAAAATTCTCCTGCCATTTGGAAGTCTGAGTGGCGATGCAACGCCCTGGAGAACACTACCGAGGATGTTTGCAAATAAATATGATTTATTGTTCACATCATGGTCTTAAATATACATGTCAGATAGTTTACAAATATGGGCATATGGTTATTATTTTCTCTGACATATGTGATACAATTAGATAATAATCTTTCACATTACGATATTAGCATGTTCATTAAGCTCCAATTATTCTGTTTATAGCATTGTGGTTGCTTATAATATCTTTAAATCTTGTTTCTGAAAACCGAATACATTTTTTAAAATATCAGTAACATGAAGAGAGTTAGGAAACAATTTTAATATATTTGAAGAAATCACAAGTTGTGTCATTTAACCACCATGACATGTATAGATTGGACCGGTTAAATCAGTCACTTTTGAATTTGTCATTAAAGGGACACTATAGTCACCAGAACAACTGCAGCTTAATGTAGTTGTTCTGGTGAGGATAATAGTCCCTTAGATGGCCACTGGAGGGGCTTCCTGGCTCAGGCCTGCACAGTAAGCAGCCCTGCCATTCAGCGTCCCCACGCTCTGCATGGAGACACAGAATTTTCCTCATAGAGATGCGTTGATCCCTGTGGGAAAGCATTGGATTGGCTAAAAAATCTGCAATTTCGATTATGTCACAAAGGGGGCAGAGCCTGCGCCAACGGAATACCTGATACATCTTGCCACTTCCCATCTTCACTTGCAATAGCTGATAGTAACAGGTTCTCCTTCAGAATTAGATGCCAGTAGTATCTTGTGTGTGTGCAATAAGATCTTGTATTGTATGTTATGGTCTCTTTCTAATGTCACATCTTAATACATGGCCAAGAGAACACATGTGATGCGTTTCCTGGTGGATTCATGTGTCAGGAACTGAAGGCGAACCTGGGCCAGAAGATGCATCAACCATTGAAACTACACAAAGAACACCAATTGGGAAGACCAGGTATCCCGTTGAGTTAAAAATGGGATCCCAGGAACAAGTTATTTGATTTATACCACTTTATACCATTTATGACAAGCCTTGGAACCACACATATTTCTAGCATACCGTTCTAGTAAAGTACAGTCAACTAAAAGGATGCATCCATAGAGCTAAGATTAGTCATCACTGCCTTAGACTAATGATTGCCTCTCCGCTGTTAAAGAAGTTGCCAATTTTTATAGATTTCTATGTATGATATGGGTCTATAGAGCAGTGTTAATTTTGTCGACTAACAATTTTATTTAAATTTTAGTCGACTAACATTTTTGAGATTTAGTTGACTAAAACTAAAACAATTCAGAGGACTAAAATATCACTAAAACTAAAATGGCATTTTAGTCAAAAGACTATGACTAAAACTAAATTGAGATTTGCTGCGACAATTAGCACTGCTATAGAGAACAAAGTAACATTATACTCTTTGCTATTCTGCTTCAACATGCATATTTGAAAAGGAATGTAACAATGATATAATACTGCTGTAATAGGTCACAATGGTGAGTGACCATAGTAGCAAATCGTGGCTGTACTCTAATTCCTAAGACATGATAAATACAATGTGTGCCTATACACCGAAAATGGCCTACAACATTTACATCTTTTTCCAGTTGTTTGCATCTCATAAAATCCCAATTGTATTGAACAGACACATTCCCACAGGGATTATATTTCCAAAACAGACACATAAATATATTTCTGAAAAACTACTGCTACTCGTGAAGTGTTTTTTACTTTTTTGTCACTTTTGTACTTTTTTGAATTCTATAAACAGTTTTGAAACATCTACTATCATCCATTTGACACTTTTTTAAAGTTAAAGGGACACTCCAGGCAGCAAAACAACTTCATGAATTGTTATGGTGCTAGAAGGTCCCTGGAGACGCCCTTACCTCAACGAGTAAAAAAAATTAAAGTTGCCTCCAGCGACCATCTCTTCATTTCTTTCCAAGCCAGTTTAGTGGTTGGAAAGTCAATGATTGGCTGAGAGCATCAACTAACCACTCTCAGCCAATTAGCGGCGCCCTGCCCGGCAGCATTCCATGTTTCTTGATTCTCAGAATTCAGAAGCCGAATGCCGCCCTAGGTGAAGTGGACATCGCCGTTGGAGGCAACTTTGGGGTTAAACCACTTTCAAACAGTTTCCCCCTTGATATAAGAGTGCCTCCAGGGGTCTCATGGCACCATAACAAATTAATTTAGTTAAAGTTGTTTTGGTGACTGGAGTGTCCCTTTAAAGTGATATAATTCAATACACTGAGTATTTATTTATGTGAGAATACATAGTTACATAGTTACATAGCTGAAAAGAGACTTGCGTCCATCAAGTTCAGCCTTCCTTACATTTGTTTTTTGCTGTTGAAATACAATGTGGAGTTTTATCACTTTTGCCATACAGTGTATGAAATATTTTTTTGCCAATTTTCGATGTATTTCTACAGCATTGGTTCATGTTTTTGACTGATAACTACCTCTATCATTTCTTGTCATACTGGCAGATGTACATCTCTTCACAACCATCACACATTTTACTTTGTTCCAGAGAAGACGTAAATCAAGTTAGCTCAGAATACATGGATTCTAAGGAACTTTTATGTTCATTCTTCAGAAAAGAAATACTGTCAGAGTGATAATGTCACCTATCAGTGCTATACAACACCATTATTGACCTGATACCGAGGCTGAATTTGGAACGGCAGAACTATCTACCATCAATATTAACATTACAGTCACATGTTCTCATAGAAATGTTAACATTCACAAATCCCTATTGCTCTGTGTTCGATTTTTGTTTCATAAAAACGAAACCTGGTTTCAGAATCCCAAAAAAATGATTTTCACCCAATGTATACATATTATTACTATCATTACTAGGATAAAAAAATATTTAAATAGTAATAAGAATTTTACTATTTGTAGTAATAATGCATCTGACTACTTTTGAGTACATTTCTTGTATTTGACAACATAGCTTCTCTAGATAATGCATTTCATAATTATTTGTCTACAAGCCGAAATGTAATTTCCTTAAAGGACAACTGTCATCTCAACACAATTTTTTAATATAATGATTCTTCAATCAAGTTTTGAAAGGAAACAGATTCTTTGTTAAAGGAAATATATGTAAAAAAAAATCAGAACAACTTATCCCTAGCTTTAGTATATGATAGGATCCTTCAGCCATATCCATACACCTTGTTTCAGACAGTGTTTTAAAACAGACAGTTAGTCTCTATGGTCTTCCCTGCTTCACTCCCCAGTTAGTCTCTATGGTCTTCCCTGCCTCACTCCCCAGTTAGTCTCTATGGTCTTCCCTGCTTCACTCCCTGCATATAACAGTGGCATCATCAGACTGACTAACCTTCAAATGAAAACACTGTATGACCCAAGGTGTATGTATATGGCTGAAGGATCCTGTCATATACTAAAGGTAGGGAAGAGTTTTTCTAATTTTTTACATAAATTTCATTTAACAGATAAATTATTTCCTTTCAAAACTTGATGAACGGATCATTATATAAAAAATTAGAGCTGAGATGACAGTTCTCCTTTAGGTCACAATGAATGAGACTTGTACAGTTCTGTTAATGCACCTGTGGCAGGAGAGATGTCTGTATTACCCTTTAGTCTTGTGGTTTGTTATGTTACAACCAGAACTCTGAGACGCCATTACTTCCTTGTCTTGGTGTCTTGAGCACTGTAACCACTGACTGTCTCCCTGATGGCAGCTTCCTGTTAGCCTTGTGGGATAACATTTCAAGATGAATTCTGTTGTGTGGGGCTCAGATTCAGGAACTTTGTATCAGTACAAAGCTTTCGGCAGGGCTTCCGATGTGGAGCACATGGCCAACGCAGCCATTACTCTCGGCAGTCAAGACACTGTAAATCTGTTATAACTCTCTCTTCAGTGGAAAGAAAAAACATAGGCAACCGTCAGCACTCCAGATGTTTTGGACTACACCTCCCATGATGCTTTGCCAGCATTATGGGTGTCAGAGCATTATGGGGGATGTAGTCCACACCATCTGGAGTGCCGAAGGTTGCCTACTTCTGTCCAATACTATACAAATGCGTTTAAGACCTATGTTATACAAAAAAAATTTAATATAATATGCTAATGATGACTGTAAAATGAGCCACACTGACATACTGAAAATTCTTACAAAATAGCAGTACCGCACTCAAAAGAACTTAATGGAAAACTAATTACTAATCACAATCTTGCGAGCAAGGTGTGCCCACGGTAACAAGCAGCAGTGATGAAAATTGTAACCAACACATCTCTGCACTGAGCATCAAAAAAGAGAGTGTGGGCAGAATAAAAAAAACTAAAAGCTATATGAAACTGGAAACTGAATGTGTTCACATCACTTCTGGTCGCTTTCTCAACATATATTCTAGCACCCTAAATGAACATATTTCAACACTTCCTGGCTGTATCTCAAATAAAACTCAGATAGTATTAACGAAGAGATCTGTATCATGGTTCTAAGAAAGTTCTGACGGTTTCCACACCTGCTTATGGGATTGTAGAAGAACTTTTAACTGCACTTTGTGATGACAACCGAGTTTCTTTTTTGTTTTGATTTACATAAGCGAGTGACATTCAACTACGACCCTACAAGTTTTAAAAAAAAGTTCCGTAAGTCAAACTGTGAATCTATCTACTCAATGACATCGAGCTATTTATATATTCTCTATCGATGTTCTCTGTACCACAAAGGTTGTTTGCTTTATTTACATTGTTCCTGTCTGCACGTATTATTATTTAGAATCAATTGATTTATAAACAAAAAAAATCTGAAACAGGAAGAACTACACTGAATAGACATATTTTTTTTTTATAGGTTTAGTTGTCATGCAGAATAAAATTAAAATTACACACAATACAAAACAGAATCAGAACAGAGTATTGTGAATACAAAATGATCCTGCAACAATTAATATCAAGAGAAATAAAACAACCTGTGCCCTAATGTCATCACATCACTCGTTTTTTGTCAAATATATAAATAAAACACATATCTTGAATTGTTCCTCCTCTCAAAAGAAGAGAGAACGAGATAATATAATGCATACCACTCAAAGTGCAATCGGTACAAAAAAGCCCATGAATATGGAATCCAATCTATTTATTTTCATATCAAAGCAGGGATAGATTCTTTGTCATGAAAGGAAGCTTTCACTTGGCTAATGGCATTTTCATTGAGCTAGACATCATGTAATCAAGTCAAATAACATGAAATGTACTTTTCAGATAACATGAATAAGTTTAACTGACAAACGTACAATAACAAGAATGTCTCAACAATATAGAAAAGAACATAATGATCTACCGATAAGCCAAAATACAAGAGACACAAACTGAGAATGGGCAGAAGCTTAGTAGATTTCTTATGGTTCCAAGTGAGGAGATCCCCAACAATGGATAGCTTACTTGTGCCATTACAGAAGGGACCTATACATCTGCATATTGGGGTGATCCCACCATGACGGCAATCTGGAAATTACATCAGATAATTTTGGACTGTTTTGGCGTTATTTATCAGCATGTTCAAAATATATCCTGCATTATAACAATACTTTTTAAATCTAAATCAGACCTTATTCGAACAACCCAGAGGAAAACAATGTTTCAGCATCATCTCCAAAATTGTACACACATAGTAAAATGGTTTTCTCATGTCCAAGATGTACCTCATATGGTCACATATTGGTAATACTGGTTTACACAGTTTTTATAGCATGAACAATCTTAGAAACCTTTAATATATTTCTCAGATTTTGATGTCAGACCTAGCCTTCAAAAAATGGATAGCACGTTACGTTTTTATGTTATTGGTTATTTTGACTGCCAATTACATTTTCCTATACCAACACCTAGATACAACTGGCATGATACAGGGCAGGTGGGACTCGGAAATGATGGGTGGCTACGGCTTGTTCTTGCAGGATGAAGATACTCAACACATAAGAGACAAAATTAAGATCCTTATATATCTCATTTTGCATTTCATTATGAATTCATATGTCACTTTATATTCAGTTGTCTATGATTAGACGTTTCTTTTTCTAACTGTAATCCTGTCGTTAATTAATATGTTTTAAGTTGCTGTTTAATAAAATAGTTACCATATTCATGCATTTTCATTGATATTTCAAGTACCTAAATCCGTAATAAAAAAATAAAAAAACTGTATATACTGTAGATTTTTCATAGTTATTTGATTTCAGCACACCTAAATTAGTTACAAACATCCTATATGACCAATATTATAAAAATAAAATTCAATTTATTTTTTATCTAGTTTTCTAGTACATTTGTTTTCTTGTTTTCTAATTGTTTTCTAGTAATTAGTGAATGAACCTTATGGTCCAGATGATTAGTTTATATACTGTATACTAGAAAATGTAGGCAAACTTATATTTCCAATACATATAAATTGCATACACCCCATTCTATAACTGTAAAGCACTGTGAGATATGTTTCTGCTATGTAATCACTATTAATAGTAAATTGTAGTTAACTATATGTTATATCAAAGTTATTTGGGTCCTGCACAGGTTTACGGGCATAATATTCCAGGGACAGTAACAAGGTCAGGAGATGACTAGCTCTGTATAAATAGTATATACTTTGCATATTGCGAGAAATCACCAAAGACAAGACAAATAATGTCACAAACAGGTGCACACACCCTGCAGAGACCTTAAATACCGTATATCATAAAGTACGGTAATGACAAAGAGCTTAGCCTTCTGCATCTACGAAACTGTGAGACGTGAGAATTTTTTTCTTGATAAATATTTATACCACTGTCTGAACATGTAGTCTTCCACACTATGTCATTGGAGGTGTATAGTTAAGTTAAATATACTTTTATCCGGAGCAAAAACGTTTAATTTAAGCAGAACAAGTAGTTATTTATTTAGAGAGTTGTCATAGTTAGTGATTTAAATTAGGTAATTATGGAAATTAGACACCACATGGCTAAAATGGAGAATAAAATGGAAGCATGCATTCTGAATTTTACATACAGACTTTATGTACCTGTCTCTTTTAGATCAGTTATTACTAAATACAAATACATAGATTTATGAAGAGAGAATACAGTTCCTAAATAATAAAACTAAATATAGAAATAATTAAGTGATAGCAAAACAGTCAGGCTATGCAGTGTATTTTTTTAGCTCTCTTTACAATATATTTATGCAGTAGTGGTTATGGTGTTGGAAGGCAATCGATAAAAAATCCTTCAGCATTTTGTCTTGTGGTTTGAGAAAAATCAGGGGATACCCTGGCTTCATAATCAAACAACCTCTGATGTAAATATCATAATAAAGATACAGCCAAACTGCTTGAAAACAACAGGGAAACAACGGAAGGGTCTTTATTTTGTAACTTAATCTGCACAATAAGCTTTTATGTTAGTATACCCAATACCTCTTTTTTTTTTCTAATGCTGCAAAACTGACTGATAAAAATAATAATAAAGAGAGAATGAACACATACACAAAAAAAGTTTTTTATGGACTTGAGTGTCCCCCCCCCCATTTTTTCTTACTATGTGACAATGTAAATAAAGTGCCTGTCTGTACCCACTAAAGTAGCTTTTATTATAGTAAGTTATTTGATCAAATATGGTGTCATTTTAATTATGCCTTGTAGACACCATTTGCACATATCAATTAACCAATAACATATAGTAGACTATCACTAAGATATGGCAGACAAACAATAAGATATGGTAGACCTTTGCTATGTGGACAAGGTACACTTGGGTACAAAAATACAAGTGATTGGGTGTGCAACATTTCATATATATCTAAAACTTGGTTACATGGTGAGTTTGCATAGCTCTGCCTGGTTTTCTCACAATCAGAACGTCCAATGGCTATCTATACCTTTTATAAGGGATCCTTTTCTTTATGCTAAACATTTAAGAAAAGTACCAAGATATTGGGCAACACGATTAAACGGATTGGATTTAAATACTGATTTTTGCACAAAATAGCATTCATCACTATCGCTATTATCAACACCTGGTAGTTTGCAACAACAAAATTCCACCAGGTTTCCAACAAAACCACCAGTTTCCAACATTGGCGTTGATTTTAAATTGTTAAATAAACTTTGTAAATGATTGAATATTTTTGGATAAACTTTTAAAATAGTTATTTTTTTTAATATTATGATATTGTTTAATATATTGATATATTTTCTTATATATTATACATGGCGTAAAATTTACACTAGTCAAGTTTACAAGCCAGTCTGGAGAGGGCATGGCACACTTACAGGTGTAAATTTCTACTTGCCAGGGCTAAATGTATACTCTCCAATGACTAGTGGAGAGTGAAATTTTGAGCCCTGTATGATGTATGTTTCGATATTTTCATTTTTTGAAAAAAAAATCATTTGATACGTTTTTCGAAAAATATTAAATCATTTGGAAAGTCTACCCAACAATATTAAATCGAAACCATTGTTGTTACATTTTTGTAGCTTATCGTTAACAGCTGCCAATACATATACCAACCACATACTTGCTCTTGCAGAAACACAAATCTGTGTAGGCACAACTCAGTAGTGACAGACAAGCAGCAGCTTAACAACAGGTGTGGCTGTATAGGGATTAAGCACTGGCCAGGCAAAGACCTGGTATAACATCTTTTGGGTTAGCGACTACAGGTAACTCTCAGTTGCAAATGTAAAAATGTTTCTACTCAGATAGTAGTGACAGACTGTAGTAAAAAGTAGCAACAAGGTTGTAAACCAACAGGAGGCAACCTACAGCACTCCAGATAGTGTGGACTACATCTCCCATAATCCTCTTTTAGCCATAGGGCAGGCAATGCATTGTGGGGGATGTAGTCTATAACATCTAGCTTGCCGAAGGTTGCTTGTTGTATACAAACCCTAAACCAGGCCGGTAATGAGTAAGAGATGTTTTCAGATCTATCATTTTATTTCACATATCAGTCACTGAATCTCTAGTGCTATCTATTGTATATCAGCTCTGATGATCTGATGATCTTATTTGCCCTTACAATAGCATATATGTGAGATTGTGTTTTCCCTTATCTGCCAATCTGCTAAACTTGCATACTATGAATGGAAAATATTAATACGTTACTTAATAGAACAAAAACAAATTAAGAAAGTCATCAATTTTGTTGGTTTTCAAAACAAAACTCTTTAATAATCGGGTTATTTAGATAAGATTAAAACTGGATATTAATATGCAAATATACATAACAGTTTAGGTTATGATCTACACTTAAATGTAATAAAAGCGGGATATTAAATTATAGAGAAATGATTAGGATGTGAGAGCATCATTCACTAATTTATGAGCCCCCAGTATGTGTAATGAAAACAGATCATAGTGACTTTGGAAAAGATATATGATTACAGTTTATATTACCGAAGAATATTTTGTACAAAAAGTTCAGCTACGGGTCAGCAGTGTCTAGCTGTTTGAGTACAGCAATGTCATCAAAACCGTGTGTCACTTATAGAGAATCCACCAGCAAAATTCTGTATTAGGCTGTTTAATGTAGGGTTATCTCATGCCGTGTAATGGCAAATAGAATGTCTAAAATACTTTATTTTATATCAGTTTTATGTGGAATTCTTCATTCTAATGTTATACTATATGAGCTATATTACTACCCCTCCTACATGAAAGCACAACATTAAATGGACTGTCTAAGCACCAAAACAACTTTAGTTGTGGTGTTTAGAACATATCTCTGCAGTCTCACTTCTAAATTCTCTGCAGGTTATGAGTTAGATCACTTGCGACCCTAGCTGCACTTTTCCTAGCTCAGATTCAAACAGCCTCCATAGACAAATGGTTCAACTTTCACTCAGATCTCACAGCACAGTTTGTTTACTTTAGTAGTTGATATCTCCTGTTTTGTTAATTTTAATCACACACAGGGGTGTGTGGCAGGTTTTAGCAGGCTACATTCAAATGTAATACTCCATGCAATAAGGGAAGCTGAAAAAATATAGACTCTTTATAAGGAAGTGTGTAGGGAACTATGTGAGTCTCAGCCAGTATAGGCATGGTTAGTGCTGCATAAACAAAGCTATTTAACCCCCTAGATTAAAGAGAGTTAAGCAATGAGACTGCAAAAACCACATAATTAAGACAAAGTCGCTTTGGTGCTTATAATGTCCGTTTAGCTTAACCCCTTAAGGACCAAACTTCTGGAATAAAAGGGAGTCATGATGATGTGGAATTATTAAAAATCTTTATTGTACTTGTATTGAATTATTGTACTAACTCCATTTTAACTTTATACTGTGACTTCGTCCTCCATTTTGTCCTCCTAACCTGACTTCTTCAATCCTCCATTTTGTCCTCATGACTTAACTTGTTCATTTTAAAACTACATTACGTGACTGAACTTCTCAACCCAATTAATACAGTAGACAAAGACCGTGTTTCCTTCAAGGACAAGTACCAGGAGGTGCTGGCTACTCCTTAAGACTTGCTGGCTACTCCTTAAGAGCTTGTAAGATAGTACAGTTTGAAGGCCACAGAACACAGTAGTAATGAAATGTTCTATTCATAAGAGACCTTGCACCTGGACATAAAGCCTGATATCACTGACCGTGTAAAATGACGCTTAGGACCCCCTTGTCCCCCACCCGTGTCCAGAATAATCCCACCTCTGATGGGTGGGCACGGGACTAACCTCTTAATTTTACTAACCAATAGGTAAGACACTAACTCCGTCACTTAACAATTAATCCAATTGATGATGTTTATTTGCTGATATTCTAATAATCAATGATGACGCAAAATGCCTCTTAAAAGGGCCTGCGCGCCCGCTTTTACTTCACTTGCCAATAAACTTTCTCGAAGTTATTTTAACCTGAACCTCGTGTGTCAGACTTAATTACTTCAGCGTATATACGCAATTTAATTTTATTAATTTGGACAGGAACAGATAGACTTTGAACATTTTGGTTTACTTTCAAAAAGTACCATAACAACTTGGCGCCCAACGTGGGGCATCGGGCTATGTCTGGCCGGTGAGCCGTCCTAAGGAAGACAAGGGTGGACGGAGGAATCCAGGGGGAAGGAAGGGAGACTGATCACCTCCAGATACACGGTAGAGACTTCTGCAGAGCCACCGGTACGTTCCGGCCCCTTTGATTGACCCGTCCACGTGTCTGTGACTGCTTCCCGGGAGGACATCAAAGACAGGTAATATCTTGCCCGGTGCCTCGTTACTCACTTGTTTACCTGCATTTTAGTCTATCTGTTGCCTGGGTGTGTTTGAATTGTTTGCCTGTTTCCCCATTTTGAGATAAAGGGGGGGTGGACCTGCAGGGGATTTGCCTGGGGTTCTGTCTTGCTTGTTTTCCCCTTTTTGGGATAAAGGGGGGTGGACCTGAGGGGACTTGCCTGGGTCTTCTGTGTGTCTGTTTATCTGTTTGTATTTTACCCCTTTTGGGATAAAGGGGGGTTGACCCGTGGATGTGTTCCTGGGGGGTCTTCTGTTGCCTGTTTTACCTCTTTTAGGAACCACGGTGCTGTGGTTGTAAGGAAAAAGAGGGGTTGACCCGTGGATGTGTTCCTGGGGGGTCTTCTTTGCCTGTTTACTTCTTTTAGGAGCCTCGTGGCTGTGGCTGTAAGGAAAAAGAAGTTTGTGGAACTGTGGGATCTGTGTAGAATCATAGTTTCCTGTGATCCAAGTTTGTGACACTTTGATAGCCTAGCTAGCTTCACTGTGCGCGTTCGGACTATCCAGCTCTAGTTGAGTTGGGGACGTCCTGACCCGGACCATCCAGCTCTAGTTGAGTTGGGGACGTCCTGACCCGGACCTGTCGGCTCTAGTTGAGCTGAAGGTCCACTGATTATTTAATCGTGGTAGGAGACTTAGCCTTGTGGCAGGGGACTTTGTTTCCTGGGGGAATTCAGGCAGGTATTGCTTGTTTTTCGCATCACGTGGTAGTGAGACCTATAAGTGGGTTTTATAGGGGCACTACGGGAGTGAGGATAGACGTGGCCACATTCTTGTGGACTGCAGAGTAGAGGGAGGCTGGAAAGGATTTCGGACCGGTGTTAGCTGTTATCCTTGGCCGCTGGTAGTGAGACTTATGAAAGTCGTTCTCCGAGCGGGGACACTACGAGGTTGAGAAAGGTGACTTTGGAGTAAGCACATGTAGAAGGAAAGGGATTATTGTTGATTTTATTTGAACTGTAATGCATGCACTGTATTTCAATTGTATTGTTGTCTTGTCTGTTTTATTAGGAGCCTCATGAACTCCTGTGTCTGTCTCTAAGGATTTTTCCTTGCCTTTCATCTTTTCTAAACTTCCTATATTATTATACTATCCACTCCCATTTCTCTTGAAAGAGAAGTGATTGGTCACACACTTCTCACCTCGCTCCAATCCGTGTCTACCACCCCGGGTAGGCGGATTCAGTGACTAGTCTACGTTTTGGGAAGACGCACCTGAGAAAGTCCCACGATTCTCGGGTGGCAGTCGAGCATTGTAGACGTTCTTGTTCAGTTTTCCTTCTCTCTCCCTATATCTAGGACGCTGGTATAGGGGTAAAGGGATTATGGGACAGGATTTAAGCAAGCCCAGTAAGGGCTGGTTAGCATGTGATTTAGTCGAAGACAGAGAGGGTGAGGAAATGGTTAAAGGTGTTGAAAAGATTGCAAAAGTATGTAGAATTGCTGTACCGACATGTGGAAGATTGCAACCAGAAAGTTGGCGTAGGTTACTGACAGAAAAGAAAGGCAAACTTACAGATAATGGTTTATTAAAGACTGCTGAAGCATGGTATAGAGTAGCGAAGGCTATTCAGCTAGAAGGTTGGGTTGAGGAAGAGATAAATCACAAAGGTGTGAAATTGTTTGTGTATCATAATAATTGTGTTGCTGGGGTCTATCCTCAGCCAGCGCCCAAAACCGGCGCCCAGGGAATGTCTATCCCCAAGGTTCAGTCAGCAATTAGTGATAGCCAGCTGACTATGTTCCCCACTCCCAATACCCATCCCATCACCTCCCCTGTCTGCCCGGTCTTGAATTCTGATGGATCTTTCTTTTCCCCTGCCCCATCTTTAACATTCCCATCATCCTCATCCATCCCTACGCTACCTGCTATACCTTCCCCTAACATTTCATCTGCCATTCCTGCCCTACACTCTCTCTCTGTTCATGACCCCCTCCTCTCTTCTTCCACCCAACTAACCACCTCCTCCGCCCTTGCCCCGGCTCCTCCCTCTACACCCACCCCTACCAATCCCTCTCCGTTCCCTCCCATCTCCACCCCAGCTCAATACCCCACCTCCTTCCCCTCCCCAGCCTGGCCCTACCCCTTCCCATATCCCATGGCCCTGCCCTATCCCGGATATCCACTCTCCACTCCCCAAGCCACGCCCCAGGTTCCGGTCATGCCCAGTCCGGCACAGTCTGCCCCGGATGTGCCCTCTTCCAACATGGCCGCCACTTCTTCCCTTAACCCTAATGTAGTACCTTCTCCGGCCACCAATATGGCGGCCCCCAGTTCGGCCCTGATGCCGGTAATTCCCGGTGACTACCTATCCCCAGGTTATGACTCGCTAGCCACCCCTGCATCTGGGGCTTGTTCCCAACCACCGATCCTTTCACCTCATTCAGGCCCTGCACCACGCAAAAGAGCCAATATCATAGAATTCGATGATGACGAGATGGACAGGGTGTCCCATGTCTCATCGGAGCTTGCCGCGGGAGCCCCAACTCATCGTTCTATCGATGACCCCTTTGGCCACAAGGGTCGGGGAGAACAGGCCCCTCCTAAATATGTTGCTTTCAATCCCACTCAAGCTAGTGCTCTAATGAAATCACTCCCTGACCCAGAAAAACAGCCTATGCCCTTCTACCGAGGGATAGTTCAAATTCAAAAGACTTATTCCGCAGCATGGCGTGATCTACTGAGCATTTGTGCTATAAAAGCAGGGGATGCATATTGGCCAAGCATGGCCCGACATCTCAGTACAAATCTGCTCAGCAGTGATGTTGATTACCCCTCTGGAGTAACTTTTTGCACCCAATTAAGAGAATGGGCTAAGGACAAACTTGCGGATCAGGCTGCTGGCCTTACTGATGTTATTCAAGATAAAGGAGAATCAGTGGAAAGGTTTCATGCAAGATTGTATCAAATGTTCACAGATTTGGGGTTTGATCTTACAGATAAGATTCATTCACAAATGCTGTCAGGTGCGTTTGTCCAAGGTGTTAAAGACTCTATACGCAAGGGGATCATTGCTGCACGTCCTGAATACAAGGTTGTCCCTTTGGATACCCTGCTTTTAGTTGCTAGAGGTCTGGAATCTGTTCAGACCCCAAGAAGACCCAATCCAGCTCCACTCATGGTGGCCCGCGCTACCCCCATCACCTCTGGCACCAAGGGTGCCAAGCTAGAGGATGTAACTTGTTTTAATTGTGGGGCTCAGGGACACTACAGAAGTGATTGTCCGGAACCTAAAAAGGAACCTGGGGCACCCAGAAAATTCTCTAAATCTGCCCCAGGCCCCAAGACCGAGAAAAAGATTCCAATTATTGAAGAACCAGATGATTAGGAAATTGGCAAGCCTGTGTCTGTGACCCCTGTCATGGCAGTGTCTACAGGGGACAAAGGGGGGCCACTTGCCACAGTGACTTTACCCATTGAAGGCCACCCCACCACATTTCTAGTTGACACAGGTGCAGCCCGTAGTGTTCTGCGAGAACAAGACCTGCCAGACCCATCCTTCCTGTCCAGTATTGATGTCTCTTGTGTTGGAGTGGATGGCCAGCCAAGACGTAGCCCTTTAACAACTCCGCTGCGAGTTGGTTCTAGCCTGCTCGCTCGCTTTGTAGTATCCTCCACATGCCCCATTAACCTGTTAGGTGCTGATGTCCTCTCACGCCTGCAAGCATCCATCACTTTTACCCCGGATGGGCAGGTAGAAATGTTTACGCCTCTGTCTGTATCAGACACTTCAGCCCTATGCTCTTTGCCTCTGATGCTGCATTTAGAAAAACCCCGTGAGGGGGCAGCAGAATTAAGGTCCAATTTCCCAGAGGAATTAAAAACACAGGTGCCCGCTAAGTTATGGTCCTCAGGCCCAGAGGACATAGGTCACCTAAATGTTCCCCCTGTGGTGGTAAAGCTTATTCCAGGAGCTAAGTTACCAAGAAAACCACAATATCCATTAAAACCAGCACAGTCCGCTGCAATTTCTGTCCACATCAAGGCACTCTTGGAGAAGGGTGCCCTGGTAAAATGTAAATCTGAATGCAATACCCCGTTATTTCCTGTGAAAAAGAAAACTCCAAAGGGTGAACCAGAGAAGTACAGGATGGTCCAGGACCTCCGTGCTGTTAATGAAGCTACCGTCCTGGACACCCCTCTTGTACCAAATCCTCATACTCTGCTCTCTGGAGTCCCACCATCTGCAAAATTCTTTACAGTTATTGACCTGGCCAATGCCTTTTTCAGTGTCCCACTGGACCCGTCCTGTCAATACCTGTTTGCTTTCACTCATGAAATGCAACAGTATACCTGGACTGTCATGCCCCAAGGGGCACAAAATTCTCCAAGTCAATTTGCTAAGGCCATGGGCACCATCCTTGACCCATGGCAAGCTGAGCACCCAGAAGTTGTCCTGCTTCAGTATGTGGATGATCTATTGCTATGTGGAGATGATGTACCCACTACTGAAAGGTGTTCACTTAGTCTCCTGTGCTACTTGGCAGAACAAGGATGCAAAGCTTCACTCATCAAGCTACAATTCTGTCAATCTTCAGTGATCTTCCTTGGACATTGCCTATCTCAAGGTACCAGACATCTTACTCGGGACCGGGTAAGAGCTGTTTTAGACATTCCACCTCCAAGGACTTCAAAGTCTCTTCATGCCTTCCTAGGCCTCATTTCCTACTGCAGAGCATGGATCCCAGAAGCCTCTCTGCTTATGCAACCTCTCTATGATGCTCTTAAGTCTGACCCGTTCTGTCTGACCAATGAAGCCCTGGCCAATTTCGATGCTTTAAAACGGGCCATTGCTTCTGCTCCTGCCTTGGGCCTACCTGACTACTCCAAACCCTTTAAATTGTTTGTCTCTGAAAGACAGGGCCACGCAACAGGAGTACTCACCCAAACTAATGACCTAAGAGGCCGCCAGAGGCCTTTTGGATATTTCTCATGTCAACTGGACATTGTGGCCAGAGGGACTCCTTCCTGTCTCAGGGCTGTTTTTGCTGCAAGAGAACTCATAGAGAGGACCTCAGACCTGGTCCTTGGCCACCCTCTGGTTGTTTTGGCCCCTCATGACATCTCTGCCATCGTCAACCAAGTCCAGCTCAAGCACGTGTCTCCAGCCAGACACCTGCGCCTACAGTGTCATCTTCTTTTGCCTGACAACATTTCCATCCAAAGATGTCAAGTGCTTAATCCGTCCACTCTTCTTCCACTCCCTGAGGGGGGTATCTATTATGGATTTATCACAGATGAAACCTACATCTACCTGCTCTGTGGATGTATCAAGAAAGTCATGCATCCACATTTGTCATTTCATGAAGATGAGACACCTCTTTGTGAAGGCCCGGATTACGCCTTCTGTACCATGTGGTACAAGCCAAATATTACTCCCGAACCTTGCTATGAAGATGAGCTTTACCACTGGACCGATGTAAAGCTCACTGCACAAGACTTTTATTGCGACTCTGAAGGTAATAGCATGGTCTTGGTCCAACTACCTCAACAACTTAACTACCTCTACCGCCATTGGGATACCGCTATCCCACATATTCCTGTTACCAAGTTGAAGACAAAGTCATGGAATGACCTTGGGCCCATGGCAAAACTATGGGCCACCATGAACGAAGAACAGCTACAGGAAAATGGTATTGTCAAATACCCAACAACTGACCTTCTAGAAGCATGGCCACGCCATTTCCTGGAAAAGGAATTCCAAGATCTGGTCATAAAGAATGATTATGACCCAGAAACACCTCATGACTGTTTTGAACAGATGAAAATGGAAACAGTGCACTTACCAACTGTGCATGAGAACCCACTACCAGATCCGGATTTTACCCTGTTTGTGGACGGATCGAGATATGCCGATGAAGGTGGAACATATCACACAGGATATGCCGTAACCACAACAGATGAAGTCATTAAATCATCACCCTTACCGCCAGCAATGTCTGCGCAAGAAGCTGAATTACAGGCTCTGACTTCAGCATGCAAAATTTCCGAAGGAAAACGTGCCAACATCTATACAGATTCAAGATATGCCCTGGGTGTGGCACATGACTTCGGCCTAATTTGGAAGACTAGAGGATTTCTCACCACCGCCGGTACACCAGTCAAACACAGCACTGCGATCAAGGAGCTAATGGATGCCCTCCTACTCCCCAAAGAAGTGGCCGTTTTGAAAGTTAAGGCCCATGGGAAATTGGATACAGATGAAGCAAAGGGCAACCATTTGGCTGATCAAGCTGCTAAGTTAGCGGCCAGGGATCTGCAGGAAGTGGATGAAGAAGTGTCCGGACAAGAAGAAGAAGAAGTCCCTATTTTTGCTTTGCAAACTCTTCCTACTGATTTGCGAATTTTACAAGAACAACAAGCTGCAGTCACTCCTGAGGAAATCCAGAAATGGAAAAAGAAAGGAGCTGTCCAAAAGGACGGAATATATTACAACAACTTCAAATTTTGTCTTCCCAGAAATTTATACCCAGCAGTGGTCCAATGGGCACATGGGCCTGCACACCTGTCAAAAGAACTGATGGCCGCCCTCATACAGAAGTATTATGAAGCACCCGGAATCACAACATTGATCAGCAGCTTCTGTAAGGCCTGTGTCATTTGTGCAAAATGCAATCCAGGAAGACCAGTCAAGGTGCCTGCAAAGAACCTGGCAAAGCCCATGTACCCCTTCCAACGAATTCAAATTGACCACATCCAAATGCCCAAGAGTGGGCCCCATGAATATGCATTAGTAATAGTGGACATGTTCTCAGGCTGGCCAGAAGCCTACCCAGTGGCCAATATCACTGCAAAGACAACCGCAAAGCGCCTAATTACAGATATTGTATGCAGATTCGGACTCCCAGAAGTCATTGAGAGTGATCAAGGCCCAGCCTTTACAGCAACTGTGACTAAAGAAATTTGGACTGCTCTAGGGGTGACTCTGGCCTTCCATACCCCTTACCACCCACAAAGTAGTGGTAAAGTGGAGCGCATGAATGGCACCCTAAAAACCAGAATGTTAAAAATGTCACAAGAAACAAAGATGCCCTGGCCAGAAAGCCTGCCAATAGCTTTATTTAGTGTTAGGCACACACCTAGAGGGAAGCATTCACTGTCCCCATATGAGGTTCTATTTGGGACAGCACCCAGACTAGGTTGTTATTATCCACAGCAGTTACAGCTCCAATCAGATGTTTTAGTAGACTATGTAACTGAACTTGCAAATGTCCTAAACAAAATACATGCCCAAGTTTTCTCTTCAATTCCAGATCCCGAATTGGATACAGGTTCCCATAACCTACTCCCCGGAGATTGGGTCCTGGTTAAGAAGTTTGTGCGGAAAAATACCCTAGAACCAAGATTTGACGGTCCATTCCAAGTCCTCCTGATTACCGCAACCTCCGTCAAATTGGCCGGTAGGCCAAATTGGGTCCACGCTTCCCACTGCAAGAAATCTCCTGCCCCAGAGGAAGCGAATATCGCACAAACATGTATCTCTGGTACATCTTCTCCTTAATTAGCCTTATGAAGGCCCAGCAAGTAGCCATTACCAAAGACATTAGTGGGTACACCTTCTGGTATAATTCATCATGCACCCAGGTGGCTACTTATACCTTTGACTATTGTGATATTGTAGAATGCCCATTTCCCACACCACAAATCCAGAGCATCTATAGAGATATCCCTCATTCGAAAGACCCATATGTTTGTGTAGTTGACAAACAATGGGGGCACAATTGTGACCATTGGGGGGCGGCGGGATGGAATGCCGGGCCTGCCTGGGGTTACAAACCAAAAAGTGCCATAGCTAAAGTAGATGATCGTGGTAGATCGCTTCTCCAGAGAATGACTTTGAGAAAGCCTGGGGGGAGCACACCAATGAAATTAATCCTTAACATTGAGCACCCAAGCCCAACAGATGCAGACCAGTATGTGATGGGAATGTACTGGAAAAGGGGTTCCTACCAGAAATTAGGGCATTTCTACCTCAAAGATATGTGCAACTCTTCTGAGTGGCAAGGGGCCACCCATATGGTCCCTAACCCATTAAAACCCCATATCCAGACCTTTCAGGATATGATGGCCATTGCTAACCCCACTTTTGAAGATACCATGGCCGCTGAAACAGGTTTTAATGATGTAAATTTATGGTTAGAATGGATGAAATATAATGCTAATAAGCATAATAGAACCGCATGTTATGTGTGTGGAGGTGCCCGGCCTCACCTGGGTACCGTACCTTTAATCCTACCCGTAGATATAGAAGAATGTGTTTTAAGCCTTTTTGCCTATCACTATAATTTTAACAGGTCCATATGTATTGCATGGACAAAGGAGTATCCTCTTCTAGCCAAAGACGTCAAACCCCCTGATGGTATTACCGTATATAAAGGTAATTACACTTGCTATGCCATGTACGATGGTATTGGTAAATTTGTAGGTAACTTTTCCAAAGGCTATTGTGCTACATACAGAACTGTCCCTGTACGTTTGCTGCAACATCACACTAGGTCACTAGGGGACATTTATTGGTTGTGTGGGGATTTACAGCTAAGATCCAGAATGGACACAGAATGGTGGGGAGAGTGTACTTTGACTAAGGCCATTATGCCTATACATATTATTTCTGACACACACCTCAACACCCATGAGTTCAGCCACACTAAGGTTAAACGTGACGCCCCAGTGAAAGGAAGTTTTGATCCTCATGTATATATTGATGCCATTGGAGTGCCCAGGGGGGTGCCCAATGAGTTTAAAGCTAGGGATGAAGTTGCTGCAGGATTTGAATCAATTTTTACCATAGTTACCGCAAACAAGAATCTAAATTGGATAAATTACATTTATTATAATCAACAGCGTTTTGTCAATTACACCAGAGACGCCCTCCAGGGATTGGCCGAACAGTTACAGGCCACATCCCAAATGACTTTTCAGAATAGGATGGCCCTAGATATGATCTTAGCCGAAAAAGGAGGGGTTTGTAAGATTTTGCCCGACACTATGACATGTTGTACCTACATCCCAGAAAACACAGGCCCTAATGGTAAAGTCACACTAGCTATAGAAAAATTAAATGACTTGTCTGAAGAGTTAAAAAGGAATTCTGGGATAAAAGATCCCTGGGAAAGATGGTTTGGTTGGATGACAGGATGGCAAAAGGCTTTAATGCAGATTGGTATGGCTATACTAATTTTTCTTTTTATTTTTGCTCTTCTCTTTTGTTGTGTCCTCCCATGTCTGAGAAAATCCCTCATGAAGACTGTTGACCAAGCAGCACCCACTTTGACCCATCTCGAAGTTGATGACCAAGAATTCCAAGACATCAACTCACCCTGTCTGCCGCTGCAAATTATCCCCTTTGTTGATAAAGTGCAGGAATTCTAGGAAGGGACTAGATTAGGGACAGCATCTGTCAGTGAATGGTAAAGGCCCCATGTGGAGAAGTGGTGGGTTAGCTGCCATGGGATACCCTTGGGTGTGAAGCGTTCGAGAGCCATACTGACGGATGGTTAGCCTATTAGGGTCAGATCTAGGGACAGCCTTGCACTTTGCATTAACATCTAGCTAGCAGCCACGGGGTTTCTGTGCCTTTGGGTTAACACGTCTTCTGATACTAACATAATAAAGTTTTATCTCTTAGAATCTAACATTTCATAGGGGGGACTGATGTGGAATTATTAAAAATCTTTATTGTACTTGTATTGAATTATTGTACTAACTCCATTTTAACTTTATACTGTGACTTCGTCCTCCATTTTGTCCTCCTAACCTGACTTCTTCAATCCTCCATTTTGTCCTCATGACTTAACTTGTTCATTTTAAAACTACATTACGTGACTGAACTTCTCAACCCAATTAATACAGTAGACAAAGACCGTGTTTCCTTCAAGGACAAGTACCAGGAGGTGCTGGCTACTCCTTAAGACTTGCTGGCTACTCCTTAAGAGCTTGTAAGATAGTACAGTTTGAAGGCCACAGAACACAGTAGTAATGAAATGTTCTATTCATAAGAGACCTTGCACCTGGACATAAAGCCTGATATCACTGACCGTGTAAAATGACGCTTAGGACCCCCTTGTCCCCCACCCGTGTCCAGAATAATCCAACCTCTGATGGGTGGGCACGGGACTAACCTCTTAATTTTACTAACCAATAGGTAAGACACTAACTCCGTCACTTAACAATTAATCCAATTGATGATGTTTATTTGCTGATATTCTAATAATCAATGATGACGCAAAATGCCTCTTAAAAGGGCCTGCGCGCCCGCTTTTACTTCACTTGCCAATAAACTTTCTCGAAGTTATTTTAACCTGAACCTCGTGTGTCAGACTTAATTACTTCAGCGTATATACGCAATTTAATTTTATTAATTTGGACAGGAACAGATAGACTTTGAACATTTTGGTTTACTTTCAAAAAGTACCATAACAATGACATGTCACACATGTCATGTGTCCTTAAGGGGTTAAGGAGGACCCCTGTCCTGTTTCCTGCACACACATTTGTTAAAATCCATGCAGTTATCAGAGATTAAGGGGTTGTTTTATATATTTCTCCAAAAACCTCACTTTTATTTTTTCAGTCTATATGCTGTGTTGGGAACACCAGCCATGGCAGATCAAACAGTTTAACCTCTGCCGTGTCATACACATGGCGCATGCATGACTATGGCACCAATGAAGCAAAGCACGAACGTATGTGCTTATAAATCTATTCTCTGTAGCTGACTGAGGCACCATAAGGTGGCAAAGTCACCCACAATGTGGAGGGTCAGTGTTCAGGAGGTAAGTGCATCTTCACTTACCTCGACTGCTTTATTCCCCCTCTGTGGAGAGGGACCAAGGAACTTTTCTTTTGTAGAGAAGGTTACATTTCTGCTTTTAGTACCTGCGATCAGAGGACAACATCCACCTTTACAGCTTACTGTGGATGAGCCTGAGCTGAGATCACACAGTGGGGTAATAAGGTCTGACAGCTACTCACACAAAACTGTAAATAGAACTGTCATTACTGCTGATCCCTTGCTAAGTCCACGGGCATTTAAAGAAAATACAGAACTCCCGACTAAGCAGAATCATGTTAGATAGCAGTGTTAAACCAAGATGGATGGATGGACGAACAGATTAATTACAAACTGTAAACGTTGGACATCAATGTAATAAAACAACACTTACTTCTAAACCACAAAGAACATTAACCCAGATACGTTTAGAGTTACTATGTGTTAAGTACTAGAACAATTTTGGAATATTTGCTCTGTATTTGTTTAACAATAATTTATCTCTCGTGCCATTGTTTTAAGAACACACATCATGCTATTGTGACGTGAAATTGTCATTTGTTTCTGTTAAAAATCAATAAACTACACGTTAAAAAAAAAAAATTAACTCTCTTGTACCCACTTATACATACAAACAGGGTTATTCACTAAAATGAGAATTCTATTTTTTTTGAAGAATTCAAAGTGAATTTCCAATTTTAAATAGAAGTAGCTGTAGGTAAAGCATACAACATCTTTCTAGTTCAGTTATATTGGCCTTTCATTTTAAATTAAATTGGAATAACCACTTTAGTAAATAAACGTGATAGTTATTTACTGTAGTGAAAATTGTCAGGAATTCACAGTGAATTTTAAATTTAAGTTCAGCTATTTTGCCTTTAAATTTGAAATTCACTTTGAATTTCTCTGCCATAGGACATTCATTGATACCATCAAATATTTAACTTTGCACAATATATTACACAGAGTGATGAAATCAATGAGGACCTTAGCTGTTAAGCCTCTGTATCTGTTATTGCCTGTAGCCTTGACATTCATTGACTATCTACATTCTTTCTTTATGTCTGTATCTATGATATCACAATTCTCAAGCATATAGCATCTCTGCACACTTCTATTTGATCCCTTGAATACAAGTGTCTGAAAAAATCAGTCATTTTGTTCGGAATGTGGTGTGTTTGACCTCTAAGTTTAAAGGTCAGCAGGCAAACCATAACTGATACATAAAAGCACACATTTTTATAAACTATGTACCGTATATACTCGAGTATAAGCCGACCCGAATATAAGCCGAGGCCCCTAATTTTATCCCAAAAAACTGGGAAAACTTATTGACTCGAGTATAAGACTAGGGTGGGAAATGCAGCAGCTACTGGTAAATTTCTAAATAAAATTAGATCCTAAAAAAAATATATTAATTGAATATTTATTTACAGTGTGTGTATAATGAATGCAGTGTGTGCGTATGTGTGTGTGTATGAGTGCAGCGTGTGTGTATGAGTGCAGTGTGTGTATGAGTGCAGTGTGTGTGTGCATGAATGCAGTGTGTGTGTGCATGAATGCAGTGTGTGAATGCAGTGTGTGCAGGGCCGGTGCAAGGATATTTGCCGCCGTAGGCAAAACATTTTTTGCCGCCCCTCCCCCCCCCATATGTCCTGACTTCCCCTCCTCCTCCCTCAGTGGTCCTTACCTCCCCACCCCCGTGTTCCTTCACTCCCCCCCCCCAGTGGCCCTGACTCACCCCTCCCCTAGTGGTCCTTACCCTCCCCTCCCCTAGTGGTCCTTACTTCCCCCTCCCCTCTCATAGTGGTCCTTATCCCCCTTCTCCCTCCCATAGTGTTCCTTATCCCCCCCCATCCCTCCCATAGTGGTCCATATACCCCCCCCTCCCTCCCATAATGGTCCTTATACCCCCCTCCCTCCCATAGTGGTCCTTATCCCACCCCCTCCCATAGTGGTCCTTATACCCCCCATCCCTCCCATAGTGGTCCTTATACCCCCCTCCCTCCAATAGTGGTCCTTATCCCCCCCCTCCCATTGTGGTCCTTATCCCCCCCTCCCTCCCATAGTGGTCCTTATACCCCCCTCCCTCCCATAGTGGTCCTTATACCCCCCCTCCCTCCCATAGTGGTCCTTATCCCCCCCCTCCCTCCCATAGTGGTCCTTATAACCCCCCTCCCTCCCATAGTGGTCCTTAACCCACCCCCCCCCTCCCATAGTGGTCCTTATACCCCTTTTTTTTTATTATTATTATTTTTTTTTTTATTATTTTATTTCTTATTTAATTTATATTTTTTTTTTCGTCCCCCCTCCCTGCTTGATATATGGCAGGGAGGGGGGCTCTCCTTCCCTGGTGGTCCAGTGGCAGTTCAGTGGGGGGGAGAGGGGGGCTGTCAGAGCTGTACTTACCTTTCCTGCAGCTCCTGTCAGCTCTCTCCTCCTCCGCGCCGTCCGTGCAGCTCCCTCTGTCAGCTCACACTGTAAGTCTCGCGAGAGCCGCGGCTCTCGCGAGACTTACACTGGGAGCTGACCGAGGTGCTGAACGGACGGCGCGGAGGAGGAGAGAGCTGACAGGAGCTGCAGGAAAGGTAAGTACAGCTCTGACAGCCCCCCTCTCCCCCCAGTCTGTATTATGGCAATGCAAATTGCCATAATACAGACTCTGACTCGAGTATAAGCCGAGTTGGGGTTTTTCAGCCCAAAAAATGGGCTGAAAAACTCGGCTTATACTCGAGTATATACGGTAATAATCTGTGGGTATAATAACACTTTTTATTTAGCAATTTTACCATCAATCTCTGCTAAAATATGAAATAATATTGTGTGTTTTTCTGTTTTTCCTCACACAATGTTGCATTTTTCTAGTACGTTTCATAAATCTAATGTATGCTACCACAATTTTAAAAACACAATTAAGAGTTCATAAGAAAAAGCCCTGCTAATATATGCTTTTTGTGCAGCTGTCAATCTCTTTCAAACCTGGAATTTTGACATTGATTTTATTATTATGTTATTATTATGTTATTATTTATATAGCGCCAACAAATTCCGCAGCGCTTTACAGTGGGTGGACGAACAAACATGTAGTTGTAACCAGTCAAGTTGGACACCCAGGAAGTGTCTGTGTCTCATTATGATGCATTTTAGCCCTTTATATATAAATATATTCCACAAATGCATAGCAGGTACAAAATATTCTTACATATTTCTAATAGTGTATTTTAAGACTTGCGTTGGTCATTAATTCTCAAATTTCTTTCATATTAATCAATCCTTAACTCTAAGCCAACATTAATCCTAAATTTACACTAACCCTACCCCTAACAAAAAGCTAGCCTTAAAGATATATAGAGAAGCACCAGGACCACTTTAGTGATTTGAAGTGCTCAAGGTGCCTGGAATATGTATATGCAACGTTTCAAATGTGAATAGCTGTACATATGGAAATTAACCCCTCTGCTTCCAGAGGTGTAACTCCACCTCCACCTCCAGCAGCATCATTGGGGTTATTAGCCAGGCCAAATAAAGATCTAACTAATATCAATTCTGTGCAAATTTGGTGTATGCTCTGTCCTCCATATATAAATATATATTGGATGTCTTGGCCTGAAGCTGTGGGAGGGGCTAATGGACCTTTAAAATGGACTCCCCCCTTCCCTACCCTACTGTGGTTTGACGAGCTGCAGGCTGATGAGATTGTCTGGGTCAGTGCAGAACCATATTCTTCCAGTTCAAAGGTCATCAACTGGAAATATGAAGGGCATTTGTTAAAATGTCATCTTAATGTATATGTTCTATTATGTTCTTTACTCAATAAATGTATTTTGAGCATTATATGTATTCCTTTTTGCTCACTTTATTTACTGGCCTACAGCATACGTCGGTTTTGGCACACCTCAACCGACTTTTTCCTATCACAGGTTTGCTAACGACAATCTTACTTCATATCATAATCAATGTTGCCCTGAACACAAAAATAAAAAAAATAATAATAATAAAAAAAATTATAAAAAAAATAATAATAAAAAAAAAATATATATATATATATAGAGAGAGAGAGAGAGAGAGAGAGAGAGGGATATACAATTAGAGACACAAGATACAAAAGGAGAAGAAAAAATACCCCTTAATGGACTATATAAATAATGCATTCAAAATATGCATCAAATGAAATGAAACATAATTAATTTAGATATATGTACATAATGCATGGATATGCACAGATGGGACAGGCTTATGAAGCTGATGAGGAATAGTCTCCACCAGTCAGGAGTCACTTATTCTCACCTATAGGCACGGCCGCCATCAGGGGTTGACAACCGTGACAGTTGTCACGGGCCCGGCGGCCCTGGGGGGCCCGGACTGCTCTGGCAGTCCTGGGCCCCACTTTCCCTCTCTGCATACATAGATCGCGAATATCGCGATCTATGTGTGCAGCCGCGGGCCCCCGGCTCCCTGTTGCCGCAGAGGGGGCCCAGGCCTCCAGCCTCTTCTCTTCTCCTCCCTGCTAATAACTCTCGCGAGACCCGGTTGCCATGGCAACGCTCCGCGGGTCTCGCGAGAGTTATTGGAGGAGAGAAGAGGAGAAGCTGGAGGCCTGGGCACCCTCTGCGGTAACAGGAAGCCGGGGGGCCCCACCATGCCACCGGACCACCGTGGATGGAATCTCCCCCCTCCCTAGACACAGGTAAGCAGGGAGGGGGAGAAACAATTTAATTAATCAATTTTTTTTTGTTTTTTTTTTAATAATGTTAAAATGACCCCCCCTCCCCCTCCTCATTACAAATTTACACACACACACTACATACACTGACACAACACACACACACACACACACACACTACATACACTGACATAACACACACACACAACATACACTGACAAAACACACACACTGCATACACTGACACAACACACACACACACACTACATACACTGACAAAACACACACACTGCATACACTGACACAACACATACACTGACACAACACACACACACACACTACATACACTAACACAACACACACTACATACACTGACACAACACACACACTGCATATACCAACACAACACACACTGCATACACTAACACAACACACACTCTGCATACACTGACACAACACACTCTGCATGCACTGACACAACACACACTGCATACACTTACACAACCCACACTTTGCATACATTGACACAACACACTCACCGCATACACTAACACAACACACACTCTGCATACACTGACACAACACACACACCGCATACACTAACACAACACACACCGCATACACTGACACAACACACACACCGCATACACTAACACAACACACACACCGCATACACTAACACAACACACACACCGCATACACTAACACAACACACACACACTGCATACACTGACACAACACACACACTGCATACACTGACACAACACACACTCTGCATACACTGACACAACACACTGCATACACTAACACAACACACACTGCATACACTAACACAACACACTCTGCATACACTGACACAACACACACTGCATACACAAACACACACACTGCATACACTAATACAACACACACTGCATACACTAACACACACAGTGCATACACTAATACAATACACACACTGCATTCACTAATACAACATGCACTCTGCATACACTACACACTAACACACTCACTGCATCCACTATACTGACACACACTCTGCATTCACTACACTAACACACACTCTGCATCCGCTACACACTAACACACTCTGCATTCACTACACTAACACACACTGTGCATCCGCTACACACTAACACACTCTCTGCATTCACTACACTAACCCAGACTCTGCATCCGCTACACACTAACACACTCTCTGCATTCACTACACTAACACACACTCTGCATCCGCTACACACTAACACACCCTCTGCATTCACTACACATTAACACACACTCTGCATTCACTACACATTAACACACTCTCTGCATTCACTACACTAACACACTCTCTGCATTCACTACACTAACACACTCTGCATTCACTACACTAAGACACTCTCTGCATTCACTACACATTAACACACACTCTGCATTCACTACAAATTTACACACACACTACATTCATTACACTGACACACTCTGCATTCACTACACCCTAACACACACTCTGCATTTATTACACACTAACACACACTCTGCATTCACTAAACTATGCACACACTCTGGATTCACTATACTGACACACACTCTGCATTCACTACACTAACATACACTCTGCATCACCTGTACACACAGCATCCACTACACAAACATCCTGTATTCACAGTACACACACTACATCCACCACAAATTGAAACATTCTGCATTCACTATACACAGACACTGTGTCTAATACACACACTACATCCACTACAGACACTGCATCCACTAAACACATTTCATCTAGTACATACAAACACTACATCCACTACACAAACACACACTACATCACTGTACACATACTACATCCACTACTCAAACACTCTCTGCATTCACTACACATTAACACTCTGCATTCACTACACTAACACACACTCTGCATCCGCTACACACTAACACACCCTCTGCATTCACTACACATTAACACACACTCTGCATTCACTACACATTTACAAACACTCTGCATTCGCTGCACTAACACACACACTACATTCATTACACTGACACACTCTGCATTCACTACACACTAACACACACTCTGCATTCATTACACACTAACACACACTCTGCATTCACTAAACTATGCACACACTCTGCATTCACTAAACTATGCACACACTCTGGATTCACTATACGACACACACTCTGCATTAACTGTACACACAGCATCCACTACACAAACATCCTGTATTCACAGTACACACACTACATCCACCACAAATTGAAACACTCTGCATTCACTATACACAGACACTGCGTCTAATACACACACTACATCAACTACAGACACTGCATCCACTAAACACATTTCATCTAGTACATACAAACACTACATCCACTACACAAACACACACTACATCACTGTACACACACTACATCCACTACTCAAACACACTCTGCGTTCACTATACACACTGCATCTGCTACACTAACACACTCTGCATTCACTGCACAAACAGTATCTAATACACACAAACACTACATCCATTACACACATTCTAATTCACTTACACTATACACACCACATTCAGTCCCGCATCATTGTCAGCGGACTAGGTAGGGCGTGGGCGGGCTCGGGAGGGAGGGGTCGGGGGGGGGGCCCAGACCTTGTGCTTTGTCAGGGGCCCCAAAATTTCTGATGGCAGCCCTGCCTATAGGATCTGATCTTATACTACAAGCAGTATGCATACAAATTTATAGTCATGCACTCCCACACTACACAAATACACCCGTACATTCACATAGAAAAATACCACCTTGTATTTCAAATGCTTTCTTAAATTCACTCTGCTTTTAGATATCCTACACACAAATTCAAATATATATTCACTCTCAAACCTGGGTTCATAATGTCCACCTGCCCTCTTTTCTTTGAGGAAGTGCTAGAATATGGTGTTTCTAATTATATGGGGCAATTTGGGGGCAGTCAGCTGTGTAGTGTAAATGTCCAAGTCTATTTTTTTTAATCCCACATCCACTGGGAAGGATGGGGTACTCCAGCACAGATTTAATTTAGACTTTCACTCCTTCATGACAAGGGGTTGGGTAAAACCCATTAGATTATGATAGTCATGGCATTTCACCTGTTATGAAGGGGTTAATTTGTGACAATAGACTTAAAATGAGCAGTGTGTTTTAGACGTGTATGTACAGGATTTCTCAGATTTGAAATATGTTCCTGTTCGTCTATGGTCTTTTGGAAATGCGACTTTAACACCTCCTTGCAAGAGAGAATTACTGTACATTGACGGAATGAAATGTTCGCAATTTAAAGAAAGAGAAGAGGGGTAATCTGTCCATTGTATTCTAAATTTAAAGTACACTGGGAAGATATAAGGATTAGGTTGGCTACATCTTAATTTTAATAAAAATACTTGAGAAGTGGAGCGCTGGACAAATGGCAGAGATCAAGTAATATGGTATATAATAGGAAATCTAACGACCTATTCAGCAAAATATGCACAATAATATTACAAATACCCTAAATCTCTGACATAAATGACTTAAATTTTAGTACTATTTTCCAAATAATCTGTACAAAATATTTACGCGATCATGTACTGTAATTAACATGAGAAATAATAGACATATTAACTGCAACAGACTAATTCATAAACAGTCCAGTAATGTCTGTGCAGGTTCCTTTAAATCAGATATTTGGGAGACAGTTTTAAGGTTCTATAAATGTTAAATACTTATTCTGTTTAACTTCCCAGCTGTATCTTGTACTATATTAAAGAACAGTGACAATATGAGTAAATGGCAGTTAAATTTTGAACGCAATTATAGCGGGAGTAACTATGGTTACATATAAATGTAACTTATTCTAATGAATAAGAACGAGAAATTGATACTATTTATAACCGCTGAAACAATGTAGTAGGAATGAATATTTTGTGTATAATATGTTTTAAAAACAATGATTTATTAAAAGTATGAATTGGAAAGAGAAACTGCTATATAAGCGGCAAGTTGCAAGTGAGTCCATATCCATTGAAAAAGCCGTTGTTACGGAGAAACGCGTTTGAAGGGACTGACTGGTAATCATGGAAAGCCAGCATCTAGGACGCATCTGCCTTTACTGCATTCAGCAATATTACAACTAAACTGCTGATCCGGGACGCCGGCAGCACTAAAGATCAGCACCTAGTCTGCATTCTGTAAACCAGTCTACAGACACTCGTTTATGAGGTCTGGATTTGCAATATTAGGTTTTATTATGAAAGCTTTAAATTTATTTTTAGTTGAAATTATAATATAGCCAATTTTATTTTTTTAAAATTTGGACTGCACTTTATGAATATACATCGACATTGAGATTAATTAACCAATCGGTTCCCTTTTTTTTTTCCCTGTGTTTCCACATATACCTATTTTCACTACGGAGCACCATCATCCAAAAGAATATCTGATTTAAAGGAACCTGCACGGACATTACTGGACTGTTTATGAATTAGTCTGTTGCAGTTAATATGTCTATTATTTCTCATGTTAATTACAGTACATGATCGCTTAAATATTTTGTACAGATTATTTGGAAAATAGTACTAAAATCTAAGTCATTTATGTCAGAGATTTAGGGTATTTGTAATATTATTGTACATCTTAATTTTGCAGTTTGCTGCTTTTCAGTTTTAAGACTAAATGACTAAATATAACAATATACGACTTCACTACAGATATGTATATTTATACACAGATTTGTGTAGCTGCATTAGTCCAGTGATTCAGATGCCAAATTAAAAAACTTCTATTGCAGTATGAAATTCTATATACCATATATAAATACATGTATATATGTTGTATTTACTATAAACTACTATGCTATGTTGCTATTATGATGTTACTATTGTGTAATGACTATATTACTATAAAATCTGGATTACTAAAGGGGAGAAGTAGACGTTTACCGAATAACAGAAGAATGAGGAAATTGCATTTTTTCTTGCACAATATACACATTTCCTTGATATTCAGTATCTCAGTGCATCTCTGGGAAGCTGTCTGTTCAGTATGACAATTTAGTTAGGTTTTGTGACAGTTTGATGAAGTTCTGGTAGTGTTGTGACAGACTGTATCACCTCACTCTCCCTCTGTCTACCCGCCAGCTATATCCTTTGCTTTTTCTTGTTGCCCTTCTTGCATCTCTCTTCTGTTTTTGGCCACTTGCCTGCAGCTTATCTCTTATTAGTCCTTATCTGGATTTTAGATCGGATATTATTGTAATGCTCCCTCTCCTACTGCTGTTACAAAACCATTTTCTTTTTGGATTGTGGCACTGCAAGTAGATAAGGATTGTATCTTCTACCTTTTCATAGATCCTCTGGTCTGGGGTTGGCAGAAAAAAATTTGAATTTTAGTGGAAAATTTGTATAGCTTTTATTCAAAATATTTTCTCACCTCTCCCGGTGGAATGTTCTGTATTTCTTATTCTCGGGTCCTCTACCAGAGGCATGGGTGGCTGAGTGTTCTGTGCAGTATCCTAGCTGTTCCTTGAACTGCACTCTTCTAGATAGAGATCTCAGATGTCCCACCTGGAATCTGCGGAGGCCACTCTCCCAACTTGGGGTTTACAGCACTGAGTGCTGCTATCACAACCTGGTCTACTACTGAGTTCAATTTACACATCCTTTCTAGTTCCTCTTTCAGGTCTTGATACTTGTTCACCTCCTCATGTTCCTACTTCTTGATGTAATGTGAGACTTCTCTTGATATTTACTAATATTGTATAGTATAAAAAATGTCCCCATGTAATGTAATAACATACATAATTTGGCTAAGCCCTTCCAAGGGATCCAGGAGTCCTCACAGGTGAAGATGGTTCTCTTCATTGCATTGCTGTTTTGATTTTTTTCCCTTTTTATTATTTTTTTTTTTCTTTCACAAATTGATTCAGGAATTATTGATTTCAAGTTGGCCTTTCTTGGGTCTGAAGAGAAGTTAGAAGAAAGAAGACTCCTGATAATAAATGTTTTTTATTTTACAGGATGTAGTTTTGATGACTTCCTTCTCTATTATTAGAGTGATGGGGGAGGAGGGAGGGTTATTAATTTTTAATGGGGGACGGGGGTGGTTTGTGGTTGAAGACCCCTGGCCACCGGAGGAAAAACATGGATAGATTATTATTTGATTTTTTTAGAGACACCATCAGCTGTCCATGAATGGGGACCAAGGAGAGGACATTAGATCCTCCCCCATATATATTATAATTAGGGCGTCCACCTAGGAGGGGCATTAGAGTGGTTAGGGGTTAAACACTTACCTTTTCTTCAGCACCAGGCTCCCTCGGTGCTAGGGACTCTCCTCTCTCTTCCGACATCATCCGCCGAATGCGCATGCGCAGCAAGAGCCGCGCACGCATTCAATCAGTCCATAGGAAAGCATTTCTCAATGCTTTCCTATGGACGCTGGAGTCTTCTCACTGTGAAAATCACAGGGAGAAGTGCGGAAGCGCCTCTAGCGGCTGTCAATGAGACAGCCACTAGAGGCTGGATTAACCCTAATGTTAACATAGCAGTTTTTCTGAAACTGCTATGTTTACAGCTGCAGGGTTAACCCTAGATGGACCTGGCACCCAGACCACTTCATTGAGGTGAAGTGGGCTGGGTGCCTATAGTGGTCCTTTAAATGCTTGCCTGGATTTGAAGCATCCTGACCCAGATTTGAGGAATTCAGATGTGGATTTCAGCCCAGGGGCTGAACTGCAGAACATTAAGAGAACACTGTCTGAATTTTGCTGACCGAGTTGTTTTGCCCCATTTGGTATAGGGCCATTGGGACTTTAGTAATTAGCCACCCTAGTCACTCTCTCCAACACCTTGTCTTGTCAGTAACAGGAGAGAGACAAAATTAATTACTGCAAAGATAAATAGAGGCTGCTGAATGTGACTGTGACACCCACCAACCTCCAGCAACCAGCGACATGAATGCACTAAGGAAAATAAAAGTGGGCAGATATGTGTTTGTGTGCGTGTGTGTTTCTGTGTGTGTATCTCGGATGCATTTTAAAACAATTGGAAGAGAACAATCTCTGGCATTTGCATCTGTTGTGAGGCAAACTTAAATGAAAATATGTTTTACTTTTCTTTTCTTTTTTTTATTCCATTACATTGCTCTGGAATTCCGCATACAGTTAAATAAACACACACACACACACACACACACACACACACATATCATGCATGTAGTGGAGTCAATTTAATATTAAACAAAAATATATGACTCTGTTGGTGAATGCTTTCTGCATCATGTACACAAACATCATTTGCACAGTTCTTTCAAGGCATACATTTTCTATCCCAGAGGCAATATTTTGGGTTCCGAAATATAACTTTGTTGAAAACCTGAACAGGGAACAAATGTTATGCAATATGGTTTTAGAAAATGTAGGTAAGAAAATATAAATGGAAGAAAGCTTACAAATGGATTCAAACTTGAGTTTGGAAACTTTTTGGAAATGCATTAAACCAGAGACCTCCAACTTTTTAATCTAATGGGGTAACAAACTTAGCAATGTTTTGGCACAAAAGTTGCTAGTGATTTAAAGGGGCATTCTAAACACCAAAACCACTTTAGCATAATGAAACAGTTTTGGTGTATAGATCATGTCCCCGGCAGTCTCTTTTGATTCTAATTATACTGCTTTAGCCACAACTCCCCTAGCTCACACGGCGTCCACAAAATAAATGGTTTCATTTTCAGATCTTACAGCACAGTGTGATTACATTAGAAGTTCTTATCTCCTGCTCTGTTAAACACCAGTGTATGATTTTGCATTTATTCTACATAAGCAATAGGGACGTCTTTGCTTTATCCTGTACCATTCTGTTCCCCCATTCAGTCTCTTCTTACTTATAAAAATGACTGTATATGTGGGTTATGGCCCCTGCTGGAGAGGTGTGGGGTAATTTGCCCGTTAATTTTCTTTTTTTTCTCTTTAAGTGTCATGCATATGTGCCACATTTCTAGCGGTACGATCAATTGGGTGTATATGTGTTACTGTCGACTTCTGGTATTTTAATCCGAGCCTAGTTGTCACGTAAGACTAGCCAAATTGGATACAGAATCTCATTTTATACAGAAAGGTGTACATTATTAAACTTTTAGACATGGTGAGATAAGAAATTTGAAAACTAATGATCCACATCATACAATATCTGTGAACTAGCTGATTTAATGATATTTTCTTACAGAGACAACCGTAAAAAAATAGAGTTTCAACACAGTGCCATTTAACCGTATATAATAGTTACTGCTCTTTAGAGAAAATGCCCTCGGACTGAGCAGTCACATCTTGTTATTTGCAAGGCTGTCCTAACTAGTCATTAAAGCCTAAGGTTTTCACCAATTTATCTCAAGAGGCTTTTTCAAAGCAGTATAGTGTAGACCTCTTGGCAGCAAAGATGTTTTGAAATAATGATATGAAGTTCTCTGATGTAGCAAAGGGCAAAAAATGAGATCTCATCGCACAGCGTAATGTAAAGGATTAAAAAAAAAAAAAAATATGACAAATAGAGCTGTGGACTTTACAACATTTGTACAATCTGTCAGTACAGATGTAGCACTGTACATTAGGGCACTGTCAATCTTTGAGATATGAATCAGCATTGACAATTTAATTTAATGTCATAATGATTGATGTCCAGAAATAGAAGCGGGATAGTTTGAGTTTTGGCTATCAGGTCATCATCACGGTCATGGGCGACATTGCTGTGTTTTATAAAAGGCCAATCTTTTAAAATAATATACCCTGTGTGTGAGCAGTTCTATGATTTATAAAAAAAAAAAGGCCAAATATAATCCCTCTGTGTACTCTTCTCTGCCCGACAGAGAAGTATTCAGATCATCCTTAGCAATACAATGATGTAAATTAAAGGGACACTCCATCACCATAACAACTTAATGTAAATGAAGTTGTTATGGTGCCAAGAGGCCCACGGGCACACTCTTAATCTAAAGGGCTTAAACAGTTCTGAAATGTTTTAACCCCAAAGTGTGCCTCCAGTGCTGATATGCAGGTCCGCCGGGCAGCATCCCTCTTCTGGATCTCAGTTTCAGGAAGTGCAGAATGCAGCTGGAAAAGGCCACACTGGTTTGCTGATGCTCCTAGCCAATTAGCAGCACCCCATTGATAAAAAAAGGGTGACTGGAATTTTTTTTTTCAATTTAATATATTACATATGTATGATATATATGTTACAGAAGTTTATTTGTGGTTCCAGCACATGTGAATAATTCACCATGAATTTTTATTTTTTATCTTAATTTGACAGCAGGCCGCAGGGGCCCTGAAGCCATGTATTTGCTTGGCTCAATTAATCTCCCCAATATGAAGAATGACAGGGGGGGGTGGGGTACTGCTAATCTGCCCAGGGCCCCTTGAGACGTTACTAGTTCTCCAAGATTAGGTGGCCTACCTGAATACTAATACCTGCTATATCCCAAAGAGAAACATTCTCTTCTGGTATAGTACGGGCTGATTCGAACATTAGGGACCACCAAAATACTTCTAAGATCCTAAGAGTTAGATTAATCTTGCATAAGCTATTTAACTGTGCATAGGCTTGGGTAAAAAACCCAAGAGTAGTGGCAGGAGGAGTTACTATAATGGCTATAATTCTGCGTGTTTGTAATCTCAATATTACTATTATGTAATGGCTTAATAAGTGTGTGATGGAATGCGGTAAAACTATTATTATTTTTATTTTATTTTTTATTTTTTTATGATACAGATTTGTTTTACATATGTAAAATCTCTATATATCCTTAATGATCAAAGTTCCATCTGAAATAGGTTGTACCGAATCTCCATTTTAATAGGAGATGCAACATTCGCAGAAGAAAAAAGAAAACATACTCGTTCCACTTTCTCAGCATTCACGTTCAATACTGTGTTTAATCTCCGGAGACTACAGCTTTAGGACATAATTGCTAAAATGTGCATTGAGTTACTAATGGAAGCTGCCAGAAAGCAGAGCTTTTTAATACCTAGCTCCCTTCATTTATTTGAAACTTGGAATGCATCGCTAGCTCATAAAATTCAGACATACAGCAATTTTGCATACATATTGCTGCTCGCGTTAACTAAGAAATTCAAATTATGTATATTCTCATAATGTGTTCTTATGTATTCATTCTTCAGTTGCAGATATATCAGTGGCAACAAATCGAGTATAAAAAATGCACATTTTACACAATAAGTATAAAAAAGATATATAGCATTGGCAAATACACTGCTTTAAAATACAAAAAAAATATTAATACACAATATATACAAAATGTAACATAGAACAGGTAGGAAATATATAATCAGCCATGACAGGTGCATTCTGTTTTGAGATATGTAGAGAGGGATCTCTTAAAGGACTTTAGGCCTGGGGAAGATTTGAAAGTGTGCGGGAGGTTGTTCCATAATTGCGGTGCTCTGTAGGAAAAGGAGAATATAGTGGGAACCAGTCTGTGTACTTGTCCCCCCAATACAGACCAGCTCCCTTTTGGGTGTCTATGGATGTGATAGGATATACGTGAGGCTATAATGTTCAGTCCCACCACAGGCTCCATCACACATCATGGGGACAGAGCAATAAGTGCCTTGTCCTTTTTGGTGTATTTTTTTTAAGGTGGCATTTCTGTTTCTGAATGGGTCATTGAGAGTACTTCACTGGAAAAACACGGCATTGGTTAAGATTTGAAGGAATATGGCATTGTCAGAATATGGAATAAGGAATAAATTAGGAGAAATATCATTGGAGGATACATTGTAAAATGGAAATCGTGGGACGACAGGGAAAATCTACTGAGTATGGGGAAAATGCTATTTCATATGTAATCTAGGGGTTAGTGGACATGCTGGCTAATAACAGTTCAGGGAGATGTAGGATAACCATTGGTGGTATCAGAAGAATTGGGAAACAACAGTGTGTAAGTTTTTGTATGGTGGCAAGCAGTGGACATGAACTTTGAATGGTGAGATACAAGTAAAGTTTCCATTCATAATAAACTATACTATATGTGGTTGTTTTGTTTATGTGTGCCTTTTGGAGGTAGAGTTTTAGTGGACAGGCAGGGGACACAGTTTGTTCTTGGACCCCCACAGTACAGTGCCCTGAGCCAACTCTTGATGGTCTGGTGGGTCAATTTAAAACCCTTAATTTGTGATAATTGAGATCAGGGGTAGGCAACCTTCATCACTCCACAAGTTGTGACTGTAAGAGTATTATGGGAGATTTAGTCCACATCATCTGGAGTCCTGAAAGTTGCCTACACCTGATCTAGAGCTACCCTACATGATATAACCCTGTTTGTGTAAATTTAGATTATTATGAGTCCATAGGATTTTTAAGGAAACACATCTACAATCTACAACAGTTGCATTATTCAAATGTACAAGACATTTGAGATTAACTAAGAAAAACAGTAATTACAAGAGAAAAAAAACAAACAAGTTTTGAAATAACAACAAAAAAGGTAATGTTACTTACCAAATATTCCTGATAAAGCATTAAAGTAAAAGAAATAGAGAAATAAACACCATATTTACTGAAACATGGAACGATAAGGTAACAAAACAACAAAACAACAATATTAAATATAACATAACGTAAAGATCTGGTTCTTAATGATCTCATCTTCTATTGTTTGCATATATACCAACGCAAGAATATTTTGTCTGGACACAAGAGCTGTTGTTTATGAAAGGGACTTTATTAAAAACAAATTGTTTGGGACAATCAAATGCAGCAAAACAAAAATCTTTCCAATATGAATTTTAATAAATACTTAAATTTTTTGGAATAGTTGTTATCTGAGAATCATCTCATGTGAAAATCTCACTTGAGAATCAATCAAGTGAAAATTAATTATTCCGCTTAAATTGTTACTTGGTGCATGAATGCTATGACAGATCCAACAATATTTTCAAAGATTAAGGGTATCTTTATATTTTGCCTTTTTTTGTTATTTTTTTCTAAACAGCTAATTTTGTTGATTCCAGAACTGTTACATTTATAGTACAATATGCGAATTGGAAAAATAATTGAACTGGATATTTACTGCCAAGCACAGCTTTTATTGCCTAAATCGCACAATACGGTGTTCAACTTACTTTACCTTTTAAAGAAGCCGTGTATACACCATAATGACTTTAGCCCATGTAGTGGTTATGGTGCCAGGAATTCCCTGATGCCTCCCTGAAGCAGTCAAACCGATTTCTAACAGTTTGACACTTATGGGGGTCCTCAAGGTGCCTCTTGTCCAGCCTCCATTTGTGATTTGTCTAATGGGAAAGGTCTTCTTCCTCAAAAGATCAATATCAATTTAAAGAATATAAATTTACAATTATATTAATTAGCTGAGAGTGTCACCTGATAATCTAACCAAACATCGTCAGGATTGCCAGAAGTAGGTCCTTTTAAATTAGGGCTATCACAAACAGAGGCCAGACCGGAGGTGCCCCGAGACTCAAGCAAGTGTCAAAATATTAGAATATCGTTTGACTACTTACCATTTGATGGCTTCAGAGGACTCTTGCCCAATAACTACTACAATAGGCTGAAGGGGTTATGATGCCCAATCTACCTCTTTAATTTCCTACTTAGTAAATAAAAAAAAATCTTCAGTGTTATCATGAGGCTTCAGTGGGAAATTAGCACGTATTTGGTCCCCAAGCCCCTAGTCACCCACCCCCCCCACCCCAAAAGAAGTTACCCCCTACCTATCCCCCTCACCCTAAAAAATAGTGAGGGGGAAATAAAATAACTAACCTGTAAAGAAAAATTCAACTTACCATTTGACGTCTTCTTTTTTCTAAAATCTTCTTTTTTCAGCCCCAAAAAAGGCCAAATAAAAAGCCATAAGAACCGACGCAATTTAAAAAAAATAAATAAAAAAACGAGCGCAAAATGTATCCTGAGGACAAGTGTCAATCCATATCTGCCAAGTGCCCTTATGTAGGGGGAACAGTCCCTATTCTGCTCTGTGTCAGTGTGTATCAGGGATCCTTAGGATAGGTGTCAATCCATATCTGCCAAGTGACCCTATGTAGGGGAAACAGTCCCTATTCTGCTCTGTGTCAGTGTGTATCAGGGATTCTTAGGATAGGTGTAAATCCATATCTGCCAAGTGACCCTATGTAGGGGGAACAGTCCCTATTCTGC